>NC_055660.1:27533472-28133472 GCF_017976325.1 Chelmon rostratus | reverse complement strand
AGGGAAACACACACAGCCACAGACAGACCATCAGAACCTGAAGCTGAAGGCTTGATATGTGCAGGTGGAAATAGCATGGTTACTGCTACTGTGCAGCCTCCAGGGGATTTCAGTTCATTTCTCTCTAGAGCCTGCTGGGTATCATTCCTGTCCTGGTCGGTCTAGGTCTCAGCTTTAAGTCACTTTCAGCCCTCAGGTGTGTTTTTCAGGAATGTGAGAAGAGGGTCAGACACGTACCGTTCTGTAGTCACCTGGCAAATCTCCCAGCTGACTCTCACTGCAGAGACACATGAGACACGTTTAAAGGCCCGTCAGAAAATCCTCCACGCCAACACGGGACTATACATTTACTAAAAGTCCTGGAAATATTGCTACGTTTTTTTTTTGACTGCTTAATGGTAAACCAGCAGGTGCTCATACAAGTTCAAAGTACGCAGTGAAACATTTTCAAACAGTCTTCCCCTGCGGCTCTCTTATGAGACCTTCAACTTGACGACTTTAAAAGGAAGGAAGTCATATCATGACAAAACACCACAAATTTAACTTTCTTTTAATGGAAAGAAAGGAAGAAGACACACACACATCCAAAAAATTCCAAACACCAAATGACTGTAATATCTCGGTTTGTCTCTGAAATGCATCAAATTACCAAAATGTCACAGAGAGAAAAAACTTCAGGCCTGTAACCAAACACACGAGAGTCAAAACACTCACCTGGAAGTACTGTTACTGTTTGTGTCATCCAAATGAGCATCCTCGTCTTCATTCTGAGGAACAAAAAGGATCACACTGTCAGCTCGACAGCACCACAGTTAGAATATCACTATCAAAAATGATACACCCCACGAGGCAGATCATTTCACATAAATGTGATACTTCCCTAGGTGATGATCAAAGATGACTGAAATCTTCCTCTCACACACACAAAACACGTGGTGTTTCTGTAACTTTTGGGGATATTACATAGACTTGCTTAAACCTAACCTTAACCTAACCTTAATCCAAGTCTTCACCCTGAAATTTAATGATTCACATTAAGGGGACTTGTGTTCTGTCCCCATAAGGCAGGCGAGTCTGTGGTGGTTTGTGGGTTGTGGTGGGGGCGTGCAGGCTAACCCAGTTATCCACTCATTCTACCACCTACCACCACACCCAATACTGTTCTCCAATTTAATACTTTTAAGTTTCTTGAAGTATTTATCAGTTGCTTCTCCAAATATTTATCAGTTACTTTTGTAAAACACAAAAACCACTACTCATATATATATTTATCAAAAGAAATAAGATCCACTGCGCAGCACTTATTTAAAAAGAAAATATGTTGCTCTTTAAGCTGATTCCCTGTTACTCCTGTTATTTACAGTGGTGACACAGACTGACAAACACTGGTGGTGGCACTCTCTACTCGCTATAATTATAGAGGGAACACTGATACCTAAAGTGCAAACTGAAAGCTATCATTCATTTCTTCCTTACGCCAGCACCCATTTAGTTTCCCCCTTTTGTTTCACATTAAGTAGCTTTATCATATATATATATATCACATCATCATGACTTTCAGTCAGCAAAGTTCTCATCATTTATCAGAAGGGTGTTTCTTGTTTCTCAATCATTCACATACTGTGACAAGGAGGAAGTGGTTTGGCGGTCAGTGCTCACATCTTGCTGCGTATATGACAGAATGTAGGAACTGGTTTGCTGAAACCAGCTTCGAGCCCCTTTCTTACCTCTCCACCTAGCTGTACGATGCCAGTTGAGCGTCTCTCTCTCCTTCCTCTCCTCCTGTCCTTCACTCCCAGACGCTTGTCTCCCTCCGGCTCCTCCTGCTTCACCGGATCTGTATCTGAAACACATGGAGTTCCACAGAAAACACTGAGAAACACAGTTGTTTCAGTGAGGCTGTAGCTCAGGTCAGTAACTCTTTACCCTCAGTTTCTACTCCTAAACTGAGGCCTGAGAGCGGCGAGCTCAGTTAACATGTACAGAATGTCGTTTTTGGCCTTGTGAGCTTGGGTTAACACGCTGGGTTATCTAAACATGGTCTAAATCAGATAATTCAGATGGAGAAATGTTCAGTTCCCCATTTAAAAAAAACAAAACAAACACAAGGGTGGAGTGTGGGAGTTGTGTACTCACAAGATGTGAGAAGTGAATAGTACAGGCGGCAGCCACACTGCTGAATTCAGAGCACCCTCTGCTCCATGTTCAGCAGCAGTAGCCCTTAGAGCCCATGTGAGAAAACCTCATTTCCTTTCTGAACTAGCCTAAAGAACACTCCACCCAAAATTGACTTCATATTTACAGTAAAGAGAGGCACATGGTGTGACTGGTTAACAGGCCACAACTCATTCCAGAGGTTTGGGGCAATACCGATATTTGAGAATTGAACGATATATTGGCCAATATTCTTTTTCTGTCATTTTTGATCCCTTAAATGTGGCTGGTGAAGAATAGTGACTCTATGTACTGAACAACACAGTTAACAGTTGGAAAATAAACCCCTCAGTGCTCTTTGGAGAATACACTATGTAATAGCAATACGACTGTTTCTAGATAATCAGACATTTCTTTTCCGTACTGAAGTCTCTTGTTACTTGGTGGCAGATTTATATGCAGAAAACAATGCAGCAGTGATAAAGAGAGCTAAAGATACAATGAGTAGACAATATTGGTCATACTTTATTAGTGACCATCATCACTCTGTTTGCTACCTTGACTGATAACAAAGACATCTGTCAAATTTTGAATCTATGATCAATATATTTCGGAGCGTTTCATCTTCACTCACCCCTTTCTGCAGGCGTGACAGAAACTATGGGGCTGACAGGCTGGATGTTGCGAGGCGGTGTATCTGCAGTTTTAGCCACAGTCTTCTCCGCTTCTTTCAAGTCTGTCAGAGTCACACCCTGCCAGCACAAAGCAAAAACAAAACCCCTCAGAGGCCTGTTGCACTCCACAACTCCACAGTTTCTTGGTGAGGATATGCCCAATCTCCATCGAGAATGAAAAGTACATCATCTGTACCTGTAGTACATGTGCAAAAGGTCTGCAATAATCAGGTTAGCCACATCATTACTCAGTAAATGATTCACTCTATTCCAAACTGTGTTCAGGCAGGTCAGGTGTCTTTCAGCATCATGACATCATCATCTTTTTGCTCAAATATTTAAATATCCATAGCATTTACAGTTCTTACACACAGCAGTGGCACTGTTACACTGCATGCTGGTGTCGCAGTGCTTCAGTCAATAAAAGGTAATAAAATCTGTTTGGATTTAGCAGTCACATGTGAGAGTCTAAATGACTTAGTTCATATATCTTCTGATAGCCACAACAGCAGAGTGTAGCACAGTGAAAAGTATGTGACTGATTCAATGAAGACAAAGGATTTACACAGTTACTAAATGATTCCAGATCCTTCTTGTTGAACAGGAAAACAGAAAACTGAATCAGGTCCGGTCGACTGTAACTGACATTCAGTTTGGACCCCTCTGTAAGCAGTGTGGATGCCCCCTAAAACCTGGTGAAATCACATTTAGTCATGCCTTTTCATAGTTGAAAATAATAATAATTAGTCAATGTGCTTTTTAAATTGTTAATATTTTTTAGTATTAATACAGAACAAAGTGGTTTTTGGGGAGCTATCAGAAATGCTTTTACTTCTCAGCTGGTTGGGGGAGCGTGTCAGTGTTTGATTGACAGCAGCGATAGCGATATTGAAAAGTACGGACCACACCAGCATCTAACTGGACCTGTGTGACATTTGCAGGTACACTTTCATGCTGTTTAACGTGCTGCATCTGAGCAGCTAATTAGCTATCTAGTCTGTAATCTGACTTTATCAGTGCACTTATCCCTGTTGAAAATTTGTTCGCCCGCTTGTTCAACAAGCTACGTCACAGGACAAGACATGTGTTCATGTTTGTAAGTTAGATAAGAAGAAGACTTTAGCAGGAAATCTAATGTGGGTTGTGTTGCAGGCTGCTATCACTGTGACCATCTGCTCGGCCTGTGATAGAATGCTGGTGTTACTGTTACATGCAACATTTGAGTGGCTACATCAAAATGAAGTCTCCATCTATGTAGACAGGTACCAGAATGGTATTTTGTCAAGCTAATGCAAAACTAGGGGTGCCATCATGAAATCAAAAATATAAAATGCAAATTTCTCACTTATGGTTTTTTATTTTTTCTCAAAGGAGAATATAGGACAATTGATTTGAAGAGCAGTATATATGCTGTAGCAGACAATAAAATGCTATTTAATTTCATTTGGGCTTTGAGGTCAGTTCTTCTATCTGTGTTTGAGGAAACCAGCGAGAGAGATTAGTCCTCTTATTTCTATAAGTGTCTGCGTTTGCCCACCCATCACACAGACACAAACACTGTACTCAGTACACACCCACGCACGCAGTAAAAGTAATTTATCAAAATGAAGAAATGTTTTTAGCTGTTATGTCTGCAGTCTCCCATTCACCTCTGGTGTGTTTTAGCCATAGCATGCTAATTAAGCTAATAGCTAACAGCTATGAACAAGCTGTTCTAATTTATTTTTCTTTTTTGCATATTTTGTAATAAAAAGAACCACAAAGAGTATTGATAAGAGTAGTAGCATCATAAAATCCTAACTATACCCATCCCCCATCACGAGAAAGGAGTACCTGTGTGGAGCGGCGGGACTGCCGCATCAGCCGAGAGCGAGCTTTCCTCTGAGACTCAGACTCTTCATCTCTGACTGGAGCCTGGAACCTAAACATATGTTACACAAATATTATATACATTTGAACCATTATTATGCACCATGCATCTGTATGAAACTACAGAAGGAATACTTCGTGCCGTTTCTTACTTGCGCCTGTCAGCGTTAGGGGTGTTGGGGCTCTCAGCTGTGGCATCCCTTGTCTGAAGAGTGGGTTGGACTCTGGCAGTGCGGTTTGCCCTGTCCTGCTCCTTCTCCTCATCATCTTTCTCCTCTAGTGTCTGAACCACATAATACACAAGAAAAAAAGGCCAGCAGTTTAACTGTAATCAACTTTTGCAAATTAAAAATTAGATTTACCACCCCAGTGGGCAAGTATAATTAATGTCAGCTCTTTAGTTGACATGCTTTAATCCATACCAAAAGCCTTCACATGTGAAATTACAACATGTCTTCATCGGGGGTGTGTCTAAAACCTTTGTTGAGATGCTGGTATGCCGTGTGGGCTGAAACACCCAAATTAAATGAACTGATCAGAAAAGTATTCGTACTGAAATGTTTGTAACTGCTACTGGTTTTGTAATAGCATTAACATTCTAAATATCACATTCTTTTTTTTTTTTCCTGATTTCCTGATATTGAGAATGTTGTTCTCCGTCATGCTTTCTCCTTCACATCACATGTGTAAGAAAGCTTTTTGGATTTTTGGATATGCATAACTAAAAATGTATTTCTCCATCACTATACAGCAGAAAACTCTGATGCAAAAGCCCGATCCAAACAACTACAGCCATGCAAATGTGGTTGTTTTTTGTTTTTTTTTTTTAAGGAAACTTTCAAATGAGTTGTAATGACATTAACGGGGCTGGAGCAAACAGAACAGGCTATGTAAAATGTCAGGTAAGACTTGCGACATACAATGTTATGTTGAACACCCATTAATTCTTCCCAGCTTCTATGCTGTGCAGGGACTGTGTTTTGAATATTCAGGATAGACGAATGATGAATAATGTGAGTTGCCCTTTTTTTAATACTATAACTTATTCATTTGTTTTCATTCCATGTTTGAGAGCACAAATTGACAAAAGCATAAAACCTCCTCATCATACTGAAGATATTTTATGACATTTTGTCTTTTCCATCCAGCTTTTTTACATTGTACTTAATAATGTATCTAACAACACTTGGCTAGAAAGAAAGCTATTGCGTGCATGACATACTGGATTATGCTGTGCGACCTGTACCTTGTCAACAGGGCTAACTGTGGATGTGGTCACACTCTCTGTGTCTGGACTGGACACGGTGGAGCTTTCTGAGAAAAGAGAAGCAGCATCTTTTGGAATCAGAACAATCACAAAGTATGTAGTACTTTCAGTCAGACTGTGAACACAGCGGCTGGTTTACCGGGGCTGCTCTCTTTCTCCTCGCTCAGCTCCAGGCCTCCTGAAACACCCCTCTCTTTAGACTGGTCCTGCACGTTCATCTTGTCTTTACTGCTCATCCTGCACACTGAGCTCCTGGAAGACACGCGGACAGATGTCGGCACTGAGATAGAGGTCTTCAGGGGTAGACCTGAAAGCAAGGACCTGAGACCCGACCCAGGACCTCTACAGGTGCGGGGGTTAGGGTTATTCCCACTAAATGTGGTCAATCAGGTCCGGACTGGGTCTCATTCTATTACCGCAGGTTCTGGATCTGTTTAACAGTATGTGTAATACCCGAGTGGCTTTGAGAAGACCCGACCGTAATCAGACAGTGCTGATCATGATGAAGTGCTGTGTGTGTGTGTATGTGTCTGCGTTGTAACTTGCACTATTGTTAGACTAGGATGAGAAAGTGCGGGCTGGGAGAGCACAGACTACGGCCAATTAGCAATACTAACATTAGCAACCTTGGCAACAAACGAGCAATCATTATTATAGTTCAAAAGTGCAAACCGGCAAAGTTATCTTTATTATACTCTATTCAACAAAACTGCAAAGCTGATTCTAGACCAGTTGCATTTGTCATCCGTTATCATGACAGCAAGTGGACTTTTAGGATGAATTAACGAGTGGATTAGCCATGTTCTTCATATCAGGAGAGGAATAACAGAAAACCTGGATGAATTTAACCAACTTTCTTGGCAACAAGGCTGGATTATGATTCACGGCCAGCCACAGGGAAGAAGGCTACTAACCTAATATTAGGTAGGACACAATCTTTTGTTTCGACAACATTTAAATTATCATTAACTTGTTATCAGCAATCAGCTGTGAATTTTCTCAGTTCTGCATGGGTCTGTCCCATCTTTAAAATAACAGATGGGTGCATCTAGGTTTGGGCATAAGTCTTTGAACCTGTGAACACCTCCACACTGAGGGACATCATGGGGTGACACTGCCCAATGACACTTTTCATGTCTCCTGTTCATTAAATGGCATATTTTATTTTACTGTGTGTCTGTCCACAATATGTTCATTAAGGTAATACAGTATATGGAAGAGGTGTAACTGGAATTAAGACGTATGCCCGTGGGAACAACTGAAACATTTTAATTGGGTGGGACATAGTAAATTCTGGATGAGTTACAGGTGGATACCAACCTCCGCCGTTTGTTTTGTGCGTTAGCAGCTGTGGAGCCTTGTTGGTTTTGCCTGTCCAATATGGACTGTTCATTACGCCACTGACAGAGAGAGAGAGCGATAAAGATAAAGAGAGAGAGAGAGAGAGAGAGAGAGAGAGAGTTAGCTCTCAGTAGTCTTCTAAATTACATGAAGTAAATGTATAGAATACCAGGCAAATAAAAACATGTTCTCACGTTGGCTTGTTTCTGTGATAACTCCTCCAGGAGCTCCTCAACACTTTCATCAGCTACATCAAACGGTGTCTGACCCTACAAAGTTCATTTCACAGGGATGACAAGATGACATAATGTAACAATAATGAAACTGAACAGCATAATGTTCTCTTATAAAAGACCAAATTCTGTCTAATGTCATGATAAATGTTCCTCCTGTAAACAAAAGAACAGGCTGGACATAGTTTGTATTAAGAAGTATGATGTGGTAAGAAAAGTGTTCATTATTTTTGGGTCTCACCGCATTGCTGCGCGCCTCCATATTGCACAACTGTTCAGCGAGAATGCGACAGGCCTCCCCCTGACCCCAGTGTGCTGCAGCATGGAGAGGCGTCCAGCCATCGAAGTCCATAGCTGACACATCCATCCCACACTGACACAATATCCTGAACAACACAACAGCAAAGTGACAACAGCAGAACTGCATGAGACAGTGTATGATAAATACAGACATCCTGAAGGAGAAAATAACATGTTGCACATATCCAGGATGAAAAACATCAGGAGCTCCTTACTTGAGGGCCTCCACGTAGCCTTTGGCAGCGGCCACATGCAGTGGGGTGGCCCCAGTCCTGGGGTGTCGTACATCAGCGGGTGGGCCCTCACTCAGCCAGGTCCGGGCATCTGTCATGACCTGTTCTTCCTCCAGCCGCTTGGCTGCCTCCAAGTCCACACCTGGACACCAAAAGATGTGTCAAATACATGAATTCCTTGTTTTCTCCATGTCTACAGTATGAGGCATACACACATTCATGGTGCTTCCATTTAGCTTATTATTAGGGATGAACGATGTACTGGCAGTCAATATATTACTGGTCAATAATAATTGTTCAAATATTGGAATGTAAGCTGATAATTACATCTCAGAATACAGAGCCTTGGCTGCGGATTAGTGACACTTGAAAAGCAGCTCAGAATGTGTATTTTTGCCTTGCTGCCTCTCGCTCATGCTCTCTTCGTTGGTCACTGCTTGAGGTCGGGGCTGAATTTGAATTCAGTTTCATTCTTGTACACTTTGACCAGCCCCCCGTCTCTACTAGCAGTACCTGCCCAGAAATGAGGGTCTACTCTTCACATCAGCATCAGAGGGAGGACGACTGTGGAGAGGATCAATGCCGCCACAGGGCTAGTTTCAGGTAACTATTAATTAGTCCAAGAGTTATACAAGATTATTAGTCCTACAAACTTATCATTGACAAGCTTGCAATAAGTTCTTTATTCTAGAGATGGTGAGGCTCATTAAATATTGGTAAATGGACTGTATTTATAGAGTGCTTTTCTAGTCTGCTGACCACTCAAAGTGGTTTACAACACAAGCCTGCATTCACCCATTCACACATGGTAGCTAGGCCACCTGCTCATTACGAGCGTTAACACATTCACACACTGATGCACAGCATCGAGAGCAACTTGGGGTTCAGTATCTTCACACTTTTGCTGATTTTTAAGATTAATTTTTGGCAGTTATCATATTGGTATCAGCCACAGGAACCAGATAATTATTGTTTATTGTTATCAGCCCTGAAATTCCATATTAGTGCATCTGTACTAATTGTGCTTCCTCTTAGCAGCAGGGTTTGAACTTCTCTTTTAAGATCATTTTTATTCTTCACATAATTGCTTTATGCACCCCCCCCCTCCCCAAATGAGGACCATCTTTTACCCTGTGTTGAGTGTTCAATTAACTTCAAGCATAACCCTGCCTGAATCCTCTGACATCCAGCCCTTCTGCAAAAATGTAACATACAACTGCAAATCAAGGCCCACCATCATAAAGGATCTTCCAAACACGCCTACATGATATGGTTGAAATCATAATCAAGAAATTACTGAGGATATTTTCTAATATCAATCACTTTGTAACTGGGAATGACACCAACACACTTGTGTCACAATATGCAAGTCAACTATGCAGAGAAAAACATTACTTTAATTCAACAGTGGGCACTTCTCCATATCTTATCCAGCACTGGTCATACAACATCCATTAGAGTGGTTCTATTTAGCTCAGTAGATATGAACAAACATATAACAAACACAGCTGACTCAGCAGAACATGCTCTGGAAAGAATCACGTTGCCACAGATTAAGCTCAAAGTAATGATGAAGTGTCATTTTAAAAGGGGTGTGTAGTTGTCAAAGAGCAGCACTCACCCTGTCTCAGAGTGTGGTCCTGGAGAAGGGACTCAGTGGTCTCATCCAGAGCAATGTCCAGAGGAACGTCACCATCACAGTTCACAGCAGAGAGAGATGCACCCCGCTGCAAAAGGAAACTATCAAAACATTGACAGAGTGAGAATCCATTTAACAGCGGCGGTATACAAAGTCTATACAAGGACAACCATCTCAAAATACAGCAAACCTAATACTATGATATATCTGTGTTTGGGGTGCCAACATATTCAACCTTCATACCAAGACCAAAAGACATTATCCACAAACAAACAAACAAGGGACTGTAGAAGAGAAAAGTGCATCAATTCAGGGTTTCCCATGTTTGTCTATATTTTGCAGTCCACCACCACAATATCAACATTGTTTGCATGTTTTTAATATCTGAAATTGGTAAAAATCTTATTTCATTGTAGAGCATTGACAAACGGACCCATCTGTGAATAGTTGTTCCAGGGATTGTTATTCGTTATTGTTATTGGAATCAATCTGAAGTTCATGCATGTTTCATATCATGAACACCTCTGCACAAATTTGTCCAAAACCGATGCATTCAAATTGACTATGACAAATTAGTCTATCTATAATGTTAACACAACTTTGTCAATCTCGGATACCCGACTCTTCAAGTAAGTGATCAGCAAGCATGTAAGGACCCTTAGCTAGTAAGAATAACTGCAGTAAAGTGAGCAGTAATTTGCGAAAACTCGGCAAAACCAGACAGATTTTCTATTTACGCTCTTGCTTGGAGCAGCCAAAAAGGACAAAAGACTGCAAGTTATTTGACACAAAGTGAAGTAAAGCACTGTACATACAACCCTTATTACAAAATGTTGGGACATTGTGTAAAACACTAATGTAAACAGAATGCAAAGATTTTCAACTCCTTTTGGATCTATATTTAACTGAATACAGTCCAAAGACAATATATTCAGTGTTCTGATACATTTTATTGTTTTGTTTAAAGTTGTACGCTCATTCTGAAATTGATGCCTGCAACATGTTCCAAAAGAGTTAAAAGTTGGGCATGTTTACCACTGTGGTACATCACCTTTTCTTTGAACAGCACTCTAACAGTAAACATCTGTTGGAAAGTTGGAAAGTGGAATGGAATTCTTTGCTCTTCTTGCTTGGTATATGTCTGAAGTTGCTCAACAGTCTGGGGTCTATATTGCCATATTTTGCTCTTCATAATGTGCCACACATTTCCAATGGGAGACAGGCCTGAACTGCAGGCAAGCCAGTCTAGCACCCACACCCTTTTACTACAAAGCCAAGCGTTCATAACTACATGCAGAATGCGGTATGGCATTGTTTTGCTGGAAAAAGGAGGGACGTCCCTGAAAAAGACGTCTGGATGGCAGCATGTGTTGCTCCAAAATCTTAGCAGCAACAGTGCCTTCACAGATGTGCATGCTGCCCAATCCATGGGCACTAACACGTGGCATTAACAAGTTTGCAATAAACTAATGCATTTTTGGACAGATGGTGATATATATATTTATTTTCCTCTTCATACTTTTGCTGATTTGCAAGATTCATTTTCATCAGTTATCATATCGGTATCGACCACAACAAAGATAACTATTGGTTATTGTTATCAGTCCTGAAATTCCATATGGGTGCATCTCTACTAATTATGCTTCCTCTTAGCAGCAGGTTATGAACTTCTCTAATTTTTACTCTTTATACAACCGCTTTTGTCACTTTATGCAAAAACAAGTGCAACACTATGAATGCCTACAGGAGAGGATGACACGATAACGTACACTGTTATCATCATAAACAATTATCATATGGCCCCTGACACCACGCCATCTTTTACCCTGCCTTGGAGTGTGGCTGTTTGGAGCATCTACAAACATTTTTGCCTTTCGCTGTGATCCAGCGACACATTATACCAACTAATTAACTTCAAGCATGACCCTGCCTGAGTCCTCTGACATCCAGCCCTTCTGCAAAGGGCAGCAGATGGCTTTTGAACATTCTGCTAGTAACAGTCTGATTTTCCTCTAAAGCCCTCGGGGCATGACATCCATCATTTCCAAAAACAATTTGAAATGTGGACTCCACATCACACTTTTCCACTTTGCATCAGTCCACCTTAGATGAGCTCTGGCCCAGAGAAGTCGGCAGCGTTTCTGGATGTTGATATAAGGCTTTTAATTTCCATGGTAGAGCTTTAACTTGCATTTGTAGATGCAGCGATGAACTGTGCTTATTCTCTGAATCTTTTGATGATATTATGGATTGTAGAAAACACCTAAATTGCAACTGTGCATTAAGAAATGTTGTTCTTAAACTGTTGGACTATACTCGTCCTATCCTCGCTTGTGAGCGACTGAGCGTTTTGAGGATGCTCCTTTCATACCCAATCATGATACTATCACCTGTTACCAATCAACCTGTTTATCTGTGGAATGATCCAAACAGGTGTTTTTGGAGCGTTTCACAACTTTCCCAGCCTTTGTTGCTCCTGTCCCAACTTGTTTGAAACATGTTGCTGCATCAAATTCAGAATAAGCAGATATTCACAAAAATCAATGAAGCTGATGAGGTGAAACATTAAATACATTGTCTTTGTACTGTTTTCATTTGAGTATATGTCAAAAAGATTAGCAAATTAGTTCTATTTTACAATGTCCCAATTTTTGGGGAATTGGGGTTATATTTTATGTGTTTGACACAATGTGAAGCTGCATATATTGTCCTGTTATGTATTTGTCAGTACTTAGCAATTAAGATATTTTCCCCTTATATACAGTATTATTTAGTAATTAATTTAAGAGAGCGTGGGTGTGCCCCACCATTTCTGTGGTAACCACTGCAATTGGTAAATCATTTGAGCTGTATGCATTTGTGTGCCAAGCAAGCCCACTCATGCTTTAGCTGACTTGTTGTCCTGCCAAACACGACAACAATGTAAGTATTGTTAAACGCAGAAATACTCTGGCACCAACTCTGCATTCTGGCCACCCCAAAGTGGCAAAGTGTACTGTACTACACAGCTGCCATGCTGCTGTATTCAGCTAACTGTAGAGACATATAATACACACTCTGCAATGTCAGGGTAGCCGCAGGAGGCAGCAACATGTAGTGGCGTCCATCCCTCACTGTCAACCTGGTTCACATTTGCACTATGCTCCAAAAGGAAGGACACCATCTCCATACTGCCATCTATGCAGGCCTGTGTAGAAAAGGCAAAAAGAAAAAGACAAAATAATGCAACTTCAAATGTTTTTCATTCATCATAGATAGTTTTAGTTAAACCTAAGGAGGGAAATGGCCTTACCTGGTGGAGGGCAGTGATTCCATCTGCATTGGAACAGTTGATAATTTCTGCCACATCCTCCTCGTTCCACCTTTTGGTCTCTTTGGCATCAATCAGCATCATTTGGGCCTCCTCCGTGTCCCCGCTGGCACAGGCAGCCAGGAACTCTGCAGCCCTGTCAAACCTCACCCTTTTCCTAAAGACAGAGCATACAGGCAGTTAGATAAATTCACTGGTCAGAGAAGAAGGGAAATGTCTTGTAGCACCAGTGTGCTTCATCCAAGGAGAAAAAAAGAAACACCTCACAACACTGATGCAGTAGCATTGTAGGAAAAACCAGTGTGATTTAATGAGGCTGTTGGAGAGGTTGAGTTACAGGATGAGCCTGGCGATATTCTGTAGTTTTATAAATTAGTTGACAAATACCTCGAAAAGACTAAAACAAGCGCAACAATGCATTTTTCTGCCACATATACCCTGTGTGTGGCTCTCAGGCCCAAGGCTATTTGTTCCTACTGAAGATGTAAATCTCTTCAAACGAGTCACATATAAAGTTCTATTTTTAAACAGGAATGAATGAACAAATGCATTTCTCAGGGTTACTGTGAGCAGTGGATTCAGCGTTCTAATGCAGCAGGACGATGTACGTGGGATCGACTAAATGTTCATGTCACTGAGGGAACATGTCACCCAATGCAACAGCGTGGCTCCCGATGTGTCAGGAATAGTTTTTGGACTACGGTAAAAGTAAATGGAAATAAATTAACTAGATCAAGCTTTGAATCCACAATACTTGCTGTAGGATCAGGTCACTGGTGATTGTAGTCTTTTGGTCTTCTTCTGGGATTTGATGACAACAAATCCCAGAAGAGGACATATTATAATATTAATATTATCACACAAATGTCCCCTTCGGTGTCTTTTAGTCACTGTTGGTGAGGGTTTACTTGTGACCACCCTTTGCTAATGCAGTTGATGTCATCAAAACTGTCTTTTTATCAGCAATATTCATACTGTTGCAACACTTTGGACAGATGGAGCTGCAACTAAGATAGAAACTACTGTAATAGAAAACAGTTGCAACAATTTGAACACCAATTAGCAGGGGTGTATGTGAGCTTGAAAAGAAATGGTCACTGCCTGTATTGTTGATGTTGAAAAATGAATGAACAAAGACCAACAACAGTAACAGTGCTAGACAAGCACACCCTCACCAAGACTGACAGTATCCCTGCTTGCTAGCTAGCTAACAACAACACTGCAAAATACGGCCTAAGAAATGGCAGTTGACCACTGACAGTTTCAACAAAAAGTGAACATGATGAGCTTCATCAAACAGTAGACGTTATTTAGCAGCTGGAGGGCTAGGTTAGTGTAACGTTCGATGTTTCTGTAATTTTGTCCTCCCCCTCTCCAAGCCCACGCACAACATTCCCCCCTTAGGATATATTCAGCTAGCTAGCTGTTAGCTGACTATATTTTTATTTACAGCTGTTTGACAGGAGACGTTTCTTTACCGTCGTTTGAGGAGGGGGCTGGTTTCATCTCTGCCCACAGACACTAGCTGGTCCCTCATCGGGTCGCTGAGCTCGGCCTCCGACTCCCCTGATCCGTTCTCGCCATCGCCCCGCCACCTCCGCCTGGCCACGGCCGAAGCTCTGTCGGTGCAGGAGCCGTCCCAGCGCTTCAGCTGCTCCCGCCGTTTGGTCCTCGCTGAGTCCCCCATTATTTATCCGAGGAGGACTGCGTTTTTAAAAATAAAACATTCACTGGAAGAGAAAGACACACCCTCCATGTGTGTACTTTCACTTCCTGGTTCTTGCTCTGGCTCTGGATGTGGAGGAAGCCTTGGCGCGTGTTCGCTGGAGTCGGGAGCGCGCAAAGCTGCTCAGGCTTGTCTGTCTGAAGCCGGAGGGGAAATGCCGAAATAGATTCGCTTTGTACGCATACAGCAGCCGCTGCGTCCTGTTATTGTGCCTCTCCTGAGACTCTGAGCAGCTTTATCTTTTAATAATATCCCCAATGAAGTCAAATACAGCTCCTAAACTTTATTAATTACAGTACTATAGGACCAGCATTGTAACTATTTTTACAGGTTCTTTTAAAAACTATTTAAACATTGACTTCATTAATATTTAATAAATAATTATTTAATTCGTTATAGATCAGTTATAAGCCACCAACAAGAACAACTTTTGGGTTCCCAGGTTGTGAAAAAAGCCTTAGTGAGTTATTACTTGTAAGTCATGAATAAAAAGTCATGAGTTCACTTTCCATCGCATCTGCAGGTCACAGGTTTTCATTTTCTAACAAGTCAAAAGTTAGATGTCATCTGCATGTTAAGTCATTACTTAAGGGTTATTATAACAATAGGCTACATCAAGCCTGCATTTCTAAATGTTAAGAAGTTGTGCTTTGAGTGTACATTAATCTAACATTAATAGATTACAAATACATCTACACTGGGATACTAGTTTATTTTAACATACTTCATGAGCTTTTCCAAAATGGTAATTGGACTGTATTTATATAGCGCTTCAGCCACAGTGGCTAGCTGCCACCTGCTCATCATGAGCAGAAACCTTTCATATACACAGACCAATGACATGACCTTAGCCACTGCCACCACTTTAAGTATACTTGAAAACTAGAAATGCATTATAAGTATAAGAGGATTTAAATTATACATATTATATACATGAACTGTACTACAAATGGATTATCTACATTTATATATTTGGCTTGAGCATTTCCGGTACACTTTCAGTGCAAGTTAATAATCCTTAAATTAGGCTAGTGTATTTTTACATACTCGTTGAGCATTTTCAATACATTTTCAATGTACTTTAAAACTTAGGATGAACAGGATGTACTGAACACATATATCCTCAGTTGTATCATGCATGCATTTAGTGCACACCTTATTGGTCACTTCCTATTGTTCCTGTCATTGACAACATGATACAGCATTGTTTGATCTTAAGATAATAATAAAACAAGCGTTAAATGTCACACGTACTGGTATTGTCTGTGTGAAATAAGTTTATGTATGAGGTCTGTCTTGTATGGACATGCTTTGTGTATCCTCTGTGTGTGCTACACTGAATGGCAAAAACAGTAGATATATACAGATTATCCAGTAAAAATATACTTCTGAGTATTTCATAACAGCATAAAATTAATATACTTTTAATCTGTATGAGTTCATTTCAAGTGCACTATTATACTAATATTGTTTTAACACACTTACTGAAAATATTCTACAAAGTATTTGACAGCAGTTATCTTTACAGTGCACTTAAATTAATGATGACTCCTCTGCGTACACCAAAGCAAGTCACAGAGTTCCACAGGGTTCTGTGCTTGGACCGATCCTATTCACTCTATATATGCTTCCTTAAGGCAACATTGTCAGGAAACATTTCATAAATTTTCATTTTTATGCAGATGATACCAGTTATACTTATCAATGAAGACAGAGGAAACCACTCAGTTGACTAAGCTCCAGGTGTGTCTTAAGAAAATAAAGACCTGGATGACATGCAATTTTTTGCTACTGAATACAGACAAAACTGAAGTTATAGTATTTGGGCCTAAACACCTTAGAAACTCACGATAGCAACTACGGATGCCATTGCGCTGGCCTCCAGCACCACTGTAAGGAATTTGAGAGTCATCTTTGATCATAATATGTCATTTAACTTTCACATAAATCAAATTTCAAGGACTGCCTTTTTCTACCTACGTAACATTGTAAAAATCAGGCACTTCCTGTCTCAAAACAATGCAGAAAAACTAGTCCATGCACATGTTACTTCCAGGCTAGATCATTGCAATTCCTTGCTATCAGTCTGTCCCAATTTGTTGCTAAATATTCTCAAACTAATCCAGAATGCTGTGGTATGTGTTCTGACAAAAACCAGGAAAAGAGACCATATTTCTCCCATATTAGCCACGCTACACTGGCTGCCTGTAAAATCTCGAATAGAATTTAAAATCCTTCTCCTAAATATACTTGAAGTATAAGCTTAAGTATTCATTTTTTTCACTTGATGTAGCTGGATTTTTTCCTTGCATTTTCATTTTATATTTATAAAGTAGTCTGTGGGGCGTTTTTAATATGTTTTAAAGAATAATAAGGCAGGATTTGTTTTTCATTATTTGTCAGGCCGGGACTCGAAACATGACTCAGATGCAGAGATTTCAATAAATACAGGTTTATTAAGCACGCAATCCAGAGACCTATAAACTGAATGAAAAATCAAGCAGGCTGTTAAATTAACCTAAAGTTAATCTATTTTAGCAAGCGAACAGAATACACAAACTACGATGAAAAGAACAATATAATGAATGGGGGTTAATGGGGAACTGGTGGAGACTAGATAATCAGGGTGGATACACCGTTGACACATGAGGAAGGGCAAGTGCTCAAGAGGGAGTTCACTTTCAAAAAACAGGAAATGACAAGACAAAAAACCCAAGACAAGACAGACCTCACCATGGTGTGACAAATTAAACTGATAACTTATAATCACTTATAAATAACTTTATTTCTGTTCCTTTTTAGTTTGGGAAAAGTTTCTCCACAGTTAACCACTTTCCTCAAAGTAAATAAATTTTAGCTAGTGGGCCCATAACCACTGTATTTTGGGGAAAAGGTCCTTGTTAAATAGGTGTTCAATATGACCAGGTATATGATCTAAACGGGCTAAATTGCATTTTTACATAATGAACGGCATTTTGTTTGCAGGTGAAATATGGAAATATGGATTCCTCCCACTTTGCTGGGCTGAATTTATTATGAGGGTCTGTGAGGATTGAGTCCCTTTTGTAGCCAGCCTCAAGTGGCCATTCAAGAAACCAGAGTTCTTGGCACTTCCTGCCTTCTGGCTTCTTTTTTCGGCAGAGGATGCCTCTTCCAAAGGGAACTACCATAGAAGTGGTTCTGAGTACTTTGCTGGGCATGTGTCCATTTAGCAGCGCTTGTCCTGCTTGGCTGTCTACTTTGCAATGACTGCTAGCCTGAGGCTAAGAAAACTGCCATTCATAAAGTCACCACAGATGTTAAGAACGTAGCCGTCTGATGGTAAAACCAGTGGTGATGTTCATTTTGTTTGCTGTAGGTTGAGTTGTTCTTATCATATTCACCATGGTTGGTGTTGCTATAACCTCCCTGTGCATATTTAGTACACTGCTGCTGACCACCACACCCTTAGGGCAGAGAGAGAGAGAGAGAGAGCAAGTAATGCAGGGCCCAAAATGTTGTGATCACTGCTGTAAAGTCAATTTTAGGAAACAGGCAGGTATAGGCTTGTATACATGGTGCCACAGAGGAAAATAATCATGCATAATATACCCAATTTATCACAAATTTCTAATGCAAAAGAGTCATATATTGTAGTTTTCCATGTGCTGTCAGTGGGTTAAGAGGCCTATGGCAGGTTGTGTATAATGCTGAGTTGCACTGACTGAATTTTCCCAATACGCACTCTGGCCTGTCAATCAGTCTTGGTGAAAACAATCAACGTGACGCTAGAGTGCTAACTCTCTGATAGCTTGTAAACATTCCAACATGGACACAGGGTCAAATTCCACATCACATTCCTCGTGTGGCTCTGTGTGCTCAGCACTTCAACTCCACAGTTTGTGAGCAGCAGAGAAGGAGAGCCATTGATGGAAGTAAGTAAATATCTCATTTGTAGTTATTTGTGCTGTTCCAATCTGGATAACCACAAATTTGTCCATGTATGACAGGATATGTTTTGGTTGTAATAATTCCATGTGTACTAGTTGTGTACCTAATTGTAGCTTATCGTACAACAGAGATTTTTGGACAGTGATAGTGTGTGAGTGTATATGTGTGTGTGTGCATGTGTGTGTTTCATCATGGCAAAATGTGGTCCTGGAGACAGAACTTTGGCAGGAAGAGAGACTGTACAAAACATGGACGTAGTCTCTGTGACATCAAACATAGGTGTGAGCCTTAATATGTTTTAAACGATGGAATTATATAAAAATTCATGAACGGGGAAATTAGCTATAGAGACCAAAACCGTTTATTGTCATGAAAATGTGTAAATGGTGTGTAGTTATGATGGGGGTGTTCGGAAGCAGGAACCACTTTACACCCGTGTGGCCTCATTTGTGCAACAGTCTTACCTTCATTTTTTATTTTAAGCAAAAAGACATGTATAACTGGTTATTTCTAAAACCTGACTGATTTGATTGATCTTATCTCTAAGCAAAGCCTAGACCTGACTTCAGTGGTCATGTGAGCATTGTGGTTTGGGGATGCATCCAAGCCTGTGGTGAACTTTGCATGAGCTTTGTGAACAGTGTGATAGGAATGATCAATTAAAGGTGTGAGGAATTATCGTGAGGTTTTTAGTGTGAGACGTTCTGGGCCCCCCATCCAATTGCCTTATTGGATGGAGTTTTTAATTGGTGGTTATTAACGGCTATTCTTTTTTTCCCCCTTCTAGTTTAAGGTCATACCATTTCTTTTTACCATCAGCTACAGTTCTGTCTTTCTCCCCCACCTCCTTCACTGCAGCAGCAACACAATGTGTTTGGCTTTGTTGGTCAAACCACAATTTAGTCCACAGACTAATGCGTGTTGCCTGGCGTCAATCTCTACCATCGCCATGATGATCCTAATGAAACCCTTATTTGTGCTGGGTACTATATAGCTACGAAACTTTACAGGTGTTTGGTTGAGATCAAAATAAGGGTCGAGTTTGAAGATGGATGTGGTACGACCCATGAGTACTGAGTACTCCTAATAATAGTAATAGTAATAATGTAGTAATGACTCCTGAGTACTCATTGGTATGAACCTCAACATGGCGAGCATTGCGGCTGGTGTGATCTAATCGCAAGATGGTCTCTGATTCAGGTTTTTCTTTGAATTAATCATTATAGTTTGACACAAAAGAGGAATTTGGTGGGTGGGGTGCTGAGAAACTGATGTGTTGAAAGCAGTCTCTAAATAGAGAGTAGATAGTTCTTTAAGTCTCTTTTTTTAATCATACTCATGAGGCTTTATAGTAAATAACTCCAATGATGTTTTTGCAGATGTCAGAAGAAGTCTGTTACAGTCTAATATCTGTCTTGATGCTTAGCAAAAACTCTTCCACTGTGGTAACAGAGTAAGAGGAAAAATGCATATCTATCAGACAGGCAAGTTATTGGACTTTCGTACCTGCTTTCTGTTCCTGGTACTGGAACAACAAATGACAAAATGCTGCATTCACATGTTTCAGAATGTCTCTGGCCTCACATGCAGCAGCACACTCGATCCCGCCTAGCACACTGACCCGGCTGGCACGAGAGTGGCTGGAAGAGGACGCGCCAAACTTTGACCCGGCAGGAGTGTGTGTCGGGTCACAGGAGGTCGAGGCCAGGTTGCTGTGTAAAACACCACACAGCGTCCTGGCAGGAAGCCCCTTCTTCACAGCAGTGTTCACTGAGGTCGGCTGCACCGTGGACTGGTTTTATCAGGAGGGAGCTGACATCGGTAAGCATTGCACACTTTCCTCCATAGCACCAAGACATTAAAGTTTGTCTATGATGTAGAGCGAAAAAAGGCCACATGTGAAGGAGGTTGGGATGGTCGGATGGGTCAAGCACAGGACTTTCACCCAAGAGACAGGGGTGTGCATCACTTGTGAATCAACAGTTAAAGGCTGAAGTATTTGAAAGTGAAGAAACATATCATACATAACTTTACATAACGTTACGGAAAATAGATTGGTCGCCCATGCATAGTGACAAATAGCAAAAGATGCATTCGTCAGACGTCTCACAGCAACAGACAATGAATGAAAGACACATGAAGATGAACTAACTTGTCACGAAGAGGATTACACAGTCTGAGAAAACACTTGTAAAACACCAAATCATTTAAGTTTTTAAAATTGTTCTTTATTATTTATCTTGATCAATGATCAAAGAACAATGGACTCACGTTCTTTGTAAATATGGTTGTCAGTCTGACTCTGAACTCTGGCTATAGTTTTGAGTTTAGCCAATCTCTCACTCTCTTTCTTGCGTTAACTCCACCAGCTTGGTTTAACGTCAGACCTTTTAAAAACATTTCAAACTCAATATCAACCAAACCCAGCATGTTCAAAAGATCCGATGAACATGAAGCGACAGTCAGCAGACAGTTAGCTTAGCTTAGCACAAAAACTGGAAGCAGTGGGGGAACAGCTAGCATGGCTCTGTCTAAAGGTATAAAATCCACCTACCAGCAGCAACACCACACCACATCCATTTGATGTCAACCTTCCAGTGTTGTGACCTCACCTCCAAAGGTCCAGATGCCATCACGCTGACTGCCGTGGTGAGAGGCCCAGCAAGGTGCCTCCTCCTTGGCGAAAGGCCTGCTCTCAACTGTCTGGCGCGCGCCTCGGGGATTGCCACCCGCTGTTCTCGGCTCCGGGCGATGGCAACAGTGGGAGGCTGGCATGGAGAGGTGGCTGGCACACGCAAAACCACCCCGGGCTTCCGTCTGGTGGAGAAGTATGCCATGCTGGTCGGCGGCGTGTCCATGCACAGGCAGGACCTGAGTGGAATGGTGATGCTGAAGGACAATCATGTGTGGGCATCAGGAAGTATCACACAGGTGGGCAGCAGCACCACTAGTTCACTGAAGAATATAGCACCACTAGGCTCTCCAAGCAGTTAACCAATGTTAAAGAGAAAAAAGGTGACTATGCATTAACAATTAAAATTTAAAAAGCAAGCAAAATGCAACATCTACTGAAAACTTTATGTTGAAATATAAATACCCCTTCTACTATATATATATATGTGTGTGTGTGTGTGTGTGTGTGTATATATATATATATATATATATAAATCAGATGTTTGTTGATGGTTGGTCATCATATGAAAAATGTTAGATTACATTAATGTAATCTTATCTAACGGGCTTACAGTTGGTTGGGCACGATCATAGTTTAGCTAACTAACTAACAGTAGCCCGTTAGTAGCTTCAATCATATGCATAAGAAGCTGCTGTTGTTATAAATCTAGCATCTAATCTAGTAACAGTAACAGAACTTGCATGCACATTTTTTATTTTATTTTTTTTACAAATCAAACAACTTAAATAGATCACCAATCTGACTTTATGTATTTTCAGTTCCCCACTTCTTAAAAAAGTGGGGAAGTGTACAATATTAAAAACCTATTAAAAACCTTCGGTGGTCAAATGTGGATCTAAAATGCAAAAATAGTCTTCAGTAGTGATTAAATTTAACAATTAGACATTCAGTTAAAATTCAAGTTATAATGGCCTGTCTTTGCTTCTGTAGTATTATCAGCATAGAGTTATTAATACTGTCAACTTTCAGTGAAATATGTGTCCCTTCAAAATAAGACCTTTCCTCTATACACTGTATTTATGTATATTCACGTGGTCTTGCAGAGTTTGTTTTTTTTTTTTTTGGTTTCTACAGA
The DNA here is from genome assembly GCF_017976325.1 of Chelmon rostratus. NCBI lineage: Eukaryota > Metazoa > Chordata > Actinopteri > Chaetodontiformes > Chaetodontidae > Chelmon > Chelmon rostratus. The sequence goes on along the minus strand of NC_055660.1, from coordinate 28,111,026 downwards.
GGTGGGTTCAGGTGTGCTCAAAACAGTTTCAACAAACAAACAAACAATAACCTAACCCTGTTCGTTCTCTAGGCTGTGAAATGTGCCCGGTCAGTGTGTGGCTTCAGCAGTAAGATTGAGGTGGAGTGTCGCTCTGCAGAGGAGGGCAGGGAGGCGGCTGGAGCAGGAGCAGACATCGTTATGCTGGACAACTTTCAACCTCAGGTAGAGATTATGAAAAGAACGCGCGCCTCGGTCACTCCTCATTATCAATGCCTGGTTTCACCTCACTCACTCTGCTACTTAAACTCGACATTAAATAATACACCTGGCTCTCATCTGCAGGGGCTCCATGCTGCAGCTCGAGCACTGAAGGAGGAGTTCCCAGCTACACTGATAGAAGCCAGCGGAGGAGTGACTCCAGAGAACATGGCTATGTATTTCTCCCCACATGTGGACATCATTTCCCTGGGCTGTATAACACAGGGCTGCCCAGTTGTGGACTTTTCTCTCAAGGTTCAAAAGCCTGTTTAGTCAAACCTCCAAGAATAATAGGATGATAGACACATTACAGTGGCCTGCTGGTGCTAAGGACTGAGAAGTAATTCACATCCTGTTTGCTACTTTTCAAATGAGAAAATAATCAAAGGAGAATAGAAACTAGAGTGCACGTGCTCTTGTGGCAGGGCTGTATGGGCCAAATGGCAAATTCACATAGTTCTTTAAAAAATAAAATAAATTCCATTGTCAGCATTGAACAGCAGTCACAAGTTGAAACTGAAGCATCACAGACATACAAAATAGGAGCTTATTAAGCCTATGGCTCTGTGAGTGTCAGGGTCAATTCACCCAAACATTTGGATGCTGTGAAAATTCAAATTTGTTTGCAAACATATCAGCAAATAGCTGCCTGTGTATACACACATCCACCAGACACAACTCCACATTAACATTCATGTGGAGTTGTGTTTCTCCATTTCACTCTGTCTTTGGCTTTCTAACAACAACAGAAATATGTGGCTGTGTTGTAGGGAAATGTTTCACTACGCTCAGTGAGACGGAACACTGACACTCTGAGATGTGTTTATTGAACGTGTTAATCAGTGAGGTCACAGTTCATGTTGGAGCGTGAGTGCACTGTATAAAATGAGAGTTGTTTCTGATAAAATGTCCACTCTACTGAGAGAGATTTTAGAAACAACTTATTATAAGTAACACCGGGATTCTCACAAATTTCTCACAAGTTTCTCACTTGCTTATGTTACTAGTATATTAGTGTAAATCCTTCTTACTATAATGTTAGTAGATGTTGGGTTCATCAAAATGTGTGCAGTTTGGGGCCCAGGCTAATTTTATGTTTTAACTATTATGATACAAACAAACATAGCAAATAGGGAGGGTTCCCACTGAACTGAGTCCTGCCCCAATAAACTTGAATCTGCATAACATCATGTGGTTGATTTTCTTCTTCTGTCTTTTCAATAACCAACACTGCCTTTATTCTGCAGCATAACTTTTCCTTCAGAAAAAAAAAAAAAACGCTTTAAAAGTGTGACATGAAGGTTTAGGGATTACCAAAGGAAAATAAACATTTTGCTGAAGGCACTGCTGTGAGAGAAGTTACACAAGCAGCTGCTGCGGAAACAAAAAGAACAGGAAGTATTGCACAGACACGTTCTGTGCAACACCACCAGCACTCCCAGGAGGCAGAAGAGTGATGAGAAAGATGGTTGGACAGTGCCGCAGCTTAATGCTCACCTACATGGTGACTGTTGGTAAGATCTCAATTTTTCCTGCTTGTTGAGTATTTCATGGGACAGTGCTCAAGTAGAAAACGAAGGATGGGGATGCTGTATTTGCATGATTTGAATGACGTGACATTGAGGTCAAAAGGCTTGAGAGATATAAAATAATAATAATTTTTGTGTGTTTTTTTTACTTCTAAATACATACATACTTATAAAATTCTATTTATTATACTCTGTTTCTTCAGTTTTAATCCGCAGTTTAATTCAAACTTTGCTGAGCGCAAAAGCTCAGGAAATCTAACTCAGAGAGCCAGAATGAGCGTTTGACCACAAACTCATACCAGACACAATTTGAGTCAATCATGCAGATTCATGTAGGTACGCAGCTTCACGTTTAGACTTTTACAACATTTACTCCAGCAGTTTTCGCTGAGGCTCCTTTTTTAACTGACGAAACAGTGGCAATAGAAACTGAAAGGTCTGTGGATTATGCAGGGTAATCAGTATACTGTTTTAAAACTAAAATTGCTGTAAATGTAAATTGTATTTGTTTCTTTAGCAGAGTGGTGGAAATGAGGTGAATATTTAAAAACTCAGAAAACCAAAATTATTCATACAACTAGTCAGGAGTGAAGGAAGTATTCAGATCCTTTACTCAAATAAAAGTACTTAAGACCACACTGTAAAAATATTCCATTACAAGGAACATTTATGCATTGAAATGTTACTTAAATAAAAGTATGTAAGTATTATCAGGAAAAATGTCCTTAAAACACTCCGTGTGACAATTATACTATATGATTAGATTATTCTTAATCATGCATTAATTATACATATTATACATAATAATACATTCGAATTATTCATAACTTAACATATCATCATAACTTAAAGGAGAAGCAGCAAATGTAATTTATGAAAAGCAAATTGTTTAAGCTCTTTATATGTTTTGGATGCAAAAATTATTCATTTGTAAAATAACTAAAGCTATCAAATAATTGTAGTGGAGTAAAAAGTAGACTTTCTACTGCATTAACTGATTTTTTGGCCCACTGGGGGCAGCACAAATGGCTGTAGACACGTTATAAAAAATATCACCATATACAAAGTTGAAACAATGAATGTTGCCCAGCCCATTTACACATCCAGCACATACACATACAACATTAGCATTCATCTGCAGCTGATGAACATACGTTTAATGTTCACTCTCCTTTTAGCTCTGGATGTGTCCCCACAAACTGCTGAGGGTAATAGCTGTTGCTTCAGCTGCTTAAGGCTGTTCAGCATCACCATGTTGTTATTAGTTTTGTGGTTTATTGCTAAACACAGTGGTGTACAGTGAGCGGTCAGAGCGAACCAGCACACTACCTCTGTGGGCTGCTAGCCAAAACAAGGAAATGAAAGATACTAAAGTGCTCTGTAGAGCTAAAGCAAAGTACAAACTGGATTTACCACTATTTGATAAGACTGCAGGGAAATCAGATTTTCCAATGAGAAGTAGAGATCCATTATCTCGCTTCCCAAACAACCGCGAAGTCAAGTCACGGTGGAGAAGTCCTCCATCACACAAGACAAACTCTGCTCAGCTGCTCTGATGCACCTCTGTCACTCTGGATTGGACATGTCATTGTGCGTTGCGTTGGGAGTGACGCAAAAGACACTTTGAAATGTGCAGAGCAGCCAGAGCATCCGGACTAAGATGCATCTGTCGAGGTCCGATTAGAATCCTGTTTTAAACCACCTCCAACTGTGGCTTGGATCCAATTTGCAAAAATCACATTTCAAGTGACTTTCTGCTGGTTTGGGCTGGTAGTCTGATCAAGGCCTATGACGGACACCTTGCATATTACAAATGCTGTAGGCATTTGACCTACTGTTCACACACACACACACACACACAAAAGCACAGCTTTAAGCAAACAGATATAACAAATCTATAAAGACCTTAGTTGATAACATATGTCACATACAATAAATGGCAATACAGAAAACACAGTGTCAGTCACAGGGGCGACAGGAAGAGTGGAAACAGGGGAAGGACCCAAATGTGGATATTTCAGACGACAGGGTGATTTCAGTTTTTAATGATGAAAACTGAGTTTAATTATATCTATCACTGAAGGAAACTTATGTCTTACAGTCATAATTGTTGCTTTTCCTCCCTGTGTGTTGCCTATAGTTGTGACAACATTTGGACTGTTGATTCAGTTGTTCAGTTTCTTAGGGTCATATAATTTTTAAATGAAACTGCCTTTCCATAAATTTTATTTATTGGCAATACATATACAATTATTCTACGTTCTTGAACAACATCAAAAAGCAGGGGGATCTCCCCTGCTTCAACAGCGATCAAGGGCGTATACGCAATCCAAACATGGTCTACAAACTACAGGAAGCCTACAGATGTTTTAAGGTCGATTTTGGTCACCCACCCAGCCCCTCTGTCAGGAATGAGACAACACTTTGCAACACATCATGCTACCTTGACAATCCTGAAACACTTTACATACAACCATGGGTTTTGGACTTTTTATTTTATGTTTTTTACCTTCTTCATGCCCAAGCCACCAAGACAGAGAGGTTGTCAAAAAATCTCTTTGCTTGTTTTTGTCAAAACAGCATCATACACTGACTGTAAACTTATTTTTCTTGTAGTTCCTTCCATGTTTGTTTACTATTTTCTGTCAGCGCTTCGAGGCTTCCCCTGGTAGCCCATGTTTAATGTCACACATGCAGTTTGAAATGCAGAAATCTTCTTATTCTGAATCTGATGCTGCAACATATTTCAAACAAGTTGGGACAGGAGCAACAACAGACTGGGAAAGGCTTGGAACATTCCACAGGTAAACAGGTTGATTGGTAACAGGTGATAGTATCATGATTGGGTATGAAAGGAGCATCCTGGAAAGGCTCAGTCGCTCACAAGCGAGGCTGGAGGGAGGTTCACCACTGTGAACACATGAATGCATAAAGGATATTATGGGCTTGGGAACACTTGACAGTAAACACAGTTTGTTTGCAATGACTGCTTTCTGTTTTTATTGATGTTTTACACAGCATCCAAACTTTTTTGGAAAGGGAACACCACTTTTCTTTATTGGAACTGTATAATAATTATTTGCACTTCGAGAAATGCATTGTTAAATCTGAGGCCTGGTTGGGCAAATCTAATCAATATATAGAAAATCAATGCATTCTTAATAATCATGAAAAACACCTGTAGTGGGGGAAGCTTAGCGGTATAACTTTCTAACCCACCTTTAAAAAATCTAATCATTTTCAAAATATATATTTTCCAAATTCAGATGATTAGTAATCATTTCAAATTAAGTTAATTAACTTACCTATGCTGTCTTTTTGTCATGAATTGCAGCCATCTATACCTCTTTGGCTTTCAACATTGATACGACAAATCCTGATGTCTATGCTGGTGAACAAAAAGATTTCTTTGGATACAAAGTGCTTCAGTTCATGTCTGGCACACACAAAGGGTAAGTTTGCATTTGCAGCTTGGCAGTTCAGTTGGTATATAGCATTCTTCAATTGTCAAAGTCCTTTTTACTGATGAAGTTAAATTGCTTTTAATTTCTGTCGGCTATACATAGTTTAGTTTTGTGTGTAACTTTATGTGAAAGCAGTAACATTTTGTGGTTTCTCACTTTAGCTGACAATGTATCCTGCCACTCTAACACCATGCTTAGCAACGGCAAGAGTTTTCTTTTAGCTAAAACTGTGCTGCTCCTGTGTGCCTGGCCACAAAAATGCTTAAGATTCCTGTTATCATTGTTGACCTCATCCACAGGATAATTGTAACTGCGCCTCTGCAACTAAACGGATCTGGGGGGATATGCAACGCCCAAAAGCCTGACAAGTGTGTCAACCCCAAAGGTATACAAATGCACTTTTTAAAGTGAACAATGCATGATGGAGTCCACTATTAAAAACAGGAAAAGTATAGTTTCCAGCAATGCAGAAATATGAAATTTAAAATGAAAACTTGCAATGCAACCCAAGAGGCTTTGTGCATTTCGAAAACACTAATCAAATGGCTCTCTTGCAGAAATTTCTCTCGCAAAAACAACAATACCAGTCAAACACTTTGGCTTGTCGATGGCTAAAGACCCCAAACACTCCCAATTCACTGTAAGAAAATCACAAATCTCAATAGATTTCTCTATTGAAGATAGTTCTTCAAAACATTTCAATATGATGAATTAAATTTCTTTCACCTCTTTTGTTCTGATCTAGGTTTGCAGTCCAAGTGTAGTCCATGAATGCGATGAGAACTCCTATCTGAACAGTGTGTGTTACAACATGGCAGATGATCTTCAGCAAATCTCCTTTTTCACACCAGCTTTCCAAGGTAAAAGACATTTAAAGAGTGTAAACGTCTTCCACTCTGTGGTTTTAACATCTTGTCCGACTTGCAGTAAAATATTATTCTCAGTGTGTTTCTCCTGACTGAATATTCTTTACAAACTTTCACTCTGTGTGTTTTTTCAGACTGCACAAAAAAGACAGTGGACCTTGTCTTTCTATTTGATGGATCAGGGAGTATGACTGAATCAGAGTTCAACAAAAATAAAGATTTCATAGTGGATATAATGAACAGCCTTAACACCACATCAATCAAGGTCCCTGCACGGCTGCAGCATTAAAGCCTTTGTAGCATTTCTGTGTTAAATTAAATACATCATGTTAAATGCATACTGTGTTTTGTTCTTTTCAGTTTGCAGCAGTTCAGTTTTCTACAGAATACAGGAAAGTTTTTGACTTCAGTGACTATCAAGCTGGTCGTGCTCTTGATAAACTGATGGAAGAACCACACATGAGAAATCTAACCAACACACACAGCGCGCTCACATTTGTGTTGTAAGTTCAGTTAAACCACACAAACAGTTCCAAACTCTGAACAACTGAATAACACTAAGATAACAGCTGATGTTGAGGGGAAAACTCTCAATAACAAGATTTATTTTATATCTACGTAGAGATGCCATTTTGTTTATTCTTTAACCCTACAAATGTTACTTCTCCGTTTGTTACAGGGAAGAAATCCTTGAAAACCCAGGAGCTGGCGCCTCTCCTGATGCAACTAAAGTTGTGGTACTAATCACAGATGGAGATCCCAGTGACACTGACAGACACGGGATTATCAAAAAATATGATGACAAACACATCATTCGCTTTGTCATTGGGGTAAGACGTCATGTGATGTAACATGTCTCATTATTGGCTCTTATTTGTCTGATAGATACATCTCTGCTGATCAGTTTATTTACTCATCAGATGTGATCACATGTGGTATACCTCAGAGATCACTTCTTGGAACTGTTCTGTTCACTGCTTTGAGGATGATACACAGACACACTACTCAGACATAAACAGTTGTTCAGACATGTTCTTACCAGAAAATGTTTTGTCTTGAAGTAATACTGTACCATTCTGGTTTCAGGTCAAACAGGCTCGGATGGAAAAATTTATGGCCATTGCTTCAGAACCAAAAGACAAAAACGCATTTAAAATCGAGAACTATGATGGACTCACAGGAGTACTGGAAAACTTTCAAAACAAGATCTTTACAATGGAAGGTGATGTTCAATAGTTTTTCACTCTTTGTATAATAATGTTGTTACAAAATCAGTTTTATCTTCCTGCTGTGCCTCTGCAATAGTCACATGCAACACCAATGTCTTTGTATTCAGGCTCCAAAGTGTCCCGGGCAGGAGACATGACTAATGAAATGTCTCAGAGTGGATTCAGTGCTGTCTTCTACAAGGTGAGTAAAGTCAAAAAGACAAAATCTGGACCAAAAGAAACTTATTTTCAAGGTTAGAAATTTAGACCCTTACTTTTGATCCTTCACTGTGGTGTCCATTGCAGAATTTTACATTAAGAGCACACCGTCCGGGTAAATACCAGACAAGAAATAAATGAGATCAAAAATAAAATTCCATATGAAATCACACATGTATCGGCAGCAAACATGCCTGGAGCAGCTACTCTGTCAGAAATGTGTGTTGAATAGTAAATGTAATTACACTGAATGGTTATTAAAATAAAATTCTTTATATTATTTAATTTTAAAACAACTAAGCCCATGTAAGTAAGTAAACCTTGATTCTCACCACTAGTGGGGCAATAAAAAAGTAAGGCCATTAAAACTGCTGCCAGCTGTCCTGTAAGCAAGTTCTTTAAATTGAGTATTCAAACCATGAACATTAAAAACTACATCTAATATGAGTTAAGTTATACCTTATTATTACCCCCCAAGTTAAATTTTTGAACCCTTTAACAAACCACATACAATGGCAGCCATTTTCCTCTGACCTCGTGCTCAGGGTGGGAGGCTCAAACAGGGATCACATTGTACTGCTGTGTTCCATAAGTCATACAAACGTCGGGAATCTGACAAATCACTGTCATTTCACTGCTTCCTGATTGATCAGCAGTTGAAAAGGTACTGTACAGTAAGAATCTGGAGGCACATCTGGCCATATTTCAAAGTAAAACAACATAAAACATTTGATCGCCCATTAGCTATTGCTAGACAACAGCTGACGCTAGCATTCAGTTGCTTCCGAGCTAACGTTAACATCTGATCATGTTAAAGGATATGATACATATCTTTTAGGCTGGTAATAAAATGCACAAGCCTCTTCACACCACACAAAATACACACTAAAGTGTGTGGAACACACCTTTGAGCTGGACATAATCTGTCTGAACATGACACATACATACGTGTTCCAGTGAGCATCATGTCAGCAAACATTATTAGGCAAGACAGCTAACGTTGCATTGCAGGCTTGATTGCATCCAACATGTTTAACAAAAGTGTTTCCAAGATATTTCAGAATTAATGTATGCCTTCTTAGTATGGAACACTATCAAAAGGTAATGCTCGCTAGGTTAAATGCTAGCATTCACTGGATTCATATAACATATGGTCTGATGTCCCTCTGGATATTTACTTGTCATCATCTTTTCAGTTGCTGATCATTCGGGAAGTGATAACCGTTTGGCCGATTCCCTATGTTAATATAACTTTCGACTTGGAACAGGAGTATGACATAATCCTTTTTCAGCATGGATTCAGAGAAAAATGGCCGCCATATGAACATAGTCTGCAGTCGTCTCAGGCATTTGGCACAGCCTATTTTAAGTTCTGATATGTTGTTGTATCTTGATATCTTAATCCGTTTGAACATCCGTATAAAAATCCCTCATAGTATTTTTTCTGGTGAATTTGTGGGTTGATTTTTATTTCCTCTCCGCTGCCTCACTGGACCAACCAGCCTCAAAGTATTGTGACTGCAGCGAGTCCGAGGAGGCAGTTGGTTGATCTGACACCTTCCGACAAAGCTACTGTTGTTGGCCCCGCTCCTCTCTGAGCTCTAACCAGACCTGCACATTTCTGTGAACAGGATACCTTGATTCTGGGTTCAGTGGGATCCAACATGTGGCGTGGTTCTCTTCAAGAGTTTCAGGAAGAAAAACAAGCACAAATTGAAGATCCACACATGAAGAATGACTCCTACATGGGTACATCAAGTTCTTTTTTTTCCTTTTCAGATTATCTGCTTCTGTTCATGATTTTTTTATTTGGCTCAAGATATTGATGTTTTATTTCATTTTACTTGATGCCTGGCAGAAAAAACCCAAACATATGCCTCACTAAATTACCTCTATCAATTTCCAACCCAAGTGATGTGTTTAGAATAGCTTCGTATTATAAATGAAGCAAATAGATTGGATGATCTGAGCAGATTGTGACTGACACTGTTGCAGGATACTCTACTTCTGTTGGACAGAAGAATAACGCTCCTCTATATTTCACCGGCGCGCCGAGATTTGAGCACACAGGACAGGTTGTTCTTTTCAGACACGATGGAAACAACTGGACTATAGCCATAAGAATAAATGGGGACCAGGTTGGTGTCTTGAAAAAGTTTTTTAAAATGTACTTTATCATACATATTCTAAACAGAAATCATTTCTTTAAGTTTGCTTACATATTTAAACCTCGATCGGCCATTACAAGTTAATGAAAGCCTTTTTGTTGTGCCACCTTTAGTGCAAGTGTGTAGAATTTTTTCATTTCTCATGAACCTAGTTTGTACTTGGATAAACAGGTTCAAGAGGCAGGTGTACTTTCACCTTTGAGATAACTTTACTTAGTAAAACCAAGAAACCTGACAGTATTACATCTGCTGTAAAAGAATTTGCAGTTACTGCTGCTGGGCCCTGATTTAATTTTTTGCATTTAGAGACAGAAAAAGCTGCATGTTGCATCTTCATGAAAATGTGCAAAGGCACGTTGCTTCAGTGGTTGCAGAGAGGAAACCAGAGAACTTCCTTGCACTGGCATCATCGTTGTGAATTATGTACATTTAACTTTTCAGATTGGGTCCTACTTTGGTGCAGAGCTGTGCTCCATTGATGTCAACTCAGATGGTGACACTGATTTCCTGCTGGTGGGAGCGCCACAATTTTACCAGCCTCAGGAGAAGACAGAAGGCCAAATATACGTCTATTCACTGACTGATGAGGTGGGTTCGCACTGTTTGAGCTTTAATGATCTTGCATTGTTACACTAATGAATTTATTTTTAAACCTATGTTCTTATTTCCGCAGATGCAACTGAAACGTGAACTGAATGTGACTGCACCATCCATGGGGAGATTTGGCACCACCATATCCAGTCTCGCAGATCTGAATGGAGACGGACTCCGAGACGTTGCTGTTGGAGCCCCGCTTGAGGATGACAACAGGGGGGCTGTGTACATCTACCTTGGTGACAGACACAGAGGCATACGCAGCACTTTCAGCCAGGTGAGACAGAGGAAAGCTGCCACAGTATAGCTTTTTTATAATTTTGTTTGGCTTTTGTTTTGAAAAAGGTGATTAGCCCTCGTGCGCCCAGGTACTTTACCTTGTATAGCATGCGCCCCATGCACTGAGGCTGTGTCCCTACCTCAGCGGCCTGGGGTTGATTCCAACCTGTGGCTCTTTGCAGCTTGTCATTCCCTTTCTCCCCCTTTCCACTCTGTCACAAGAAAACAGCAGAGTTATCACTGTGCTGGGACCAGATGAAAAAAGAAATGTGCACATCAAGTCACCGCTATGGCTAAGGGTTTCAAACGCTGACCACGAACCGCAGAGTCTCTGGGTCAAGTCTCACCCTGAAAAATCATGCTCTGTTTCAGCTGTCAAATTTCTGTTATTCCAGAGAATCCTCGGACATAAAATAAAGCCTGGGCTGAGATTCTTTGGACAGGCCATTGATGGGAACATCGACCTTGGAGAGGACGGACTCCCAGATATTACAGTCGGCTCACAGGGCGCGGTTTTTGTCTTAAGGTATCAATACCGTGTACATTAATTATGTACAGTTGCTAAACTCAAAGCCTTTGAAAACCAGAGAAAACCACCAGCATTATCAAAGTGAAAGTGTATCCTGCAGGCATTACTATACAACCACACTGGAGGAAAAAATCATGTGCAAAGTGTAATAATCCATTTTTAATTGTTTTGATGAATGTCTTCCAGGTCCAGGCCCGTCTTTAATGTCACGGCGCGTCTGTCTTTTCAACCTCAGGAGATAAACACTGAGAAACTCGACTGCCTGGGCAACACAGATGAAAACTTACCAATGGTTACCTTAACAGCCTGCTTTGAAATGGAAGAAACAACAAAGAGAAAAGGTAGGACCTGATCCAATGATGTAATTCATTAACGTCTCCTGATGCTGCACACCATTCCATGTGTTATTTTAATCCTGCTGTATGCCTTTGCAGGGGCGACGAGTTCCAGACTGGACATCTCATGGACACTTGAAGTGGATCCGATGAGACACACGTATCGAGGTTTCTTCAGTCAAACCGACAGGAAAGTCAGGAATCTTACTTCTACCTACACGCTGAGGGATAATGAGACCTGCTTCAACTACTCCATCTACATGCCAGTATGGAAATTTGTTAATGATACTCACCATCACATTACACTTCAACTATCTGTATATGAACATCTGTTCCCTCTCTTCCAACAATCGTATTTTTGTCAGAACATGGCCAACATTTCATTGCCGATGGTGTAAACGACAACAATCCCCCAGCACTCCGAGCTCTTGGTTGGGGCAGACTCCAGTCAGCTAACAGGGTTAGGCTAACTGAGCTAACTAGCTAATGGCAGCTAGTAGCTCCAGCCAAAGAAAGCTACAGTAAAGAGAATAGTGAGCAGCCATCAGCAGTTACTCTGGTGATATGGAGCTCGCTATTCCATTGGAGTGATGTTCGACAGGTGGCCAATTCTCACATATTACACCTTTAAGGGCTCTTTATGCTACAGACTCATTTAAACTGTGTTCAGTTATCCAACTTACTTTCACTTTGGACCTCTTTTTAGCCATCAAGCTAAGATTTGGCATCAAAAATGAAAGTGTTGATAAGTTCTATTGAAACTTACATGCTTGTTATAAAGTATGGACATCTGCTGTTCGTTTTAGCTGATGTGCATTTCTTTGGTCTTTTAAAAAAATAAAAATCCTCAACCCATTTGCCCACGTAGCGACACCCTTTCAGTCGAATTGTCATAAACTTAATTTGTAAAACTATAACCCTGACTCCACAACAGCAAAAACAAATAACAGTAATACAATGTACTAATAATAATTGTGATGCACTTATTTAGTATTCAGTCTTTAGTCCTAGCTTAATGTTGAGACCAGAAGTCTCTGCTGTTTGTCTGCACTTTTTGAAAATGTCTTCCATTTGCAGATGGCTCTTCTTTATTTCTTGCAGAATTGTGTGAAGGATACATTATCGCCCATCAGCATCAAATTAAACTTTGCCCAAGATGGCAGTGAGAATGCAACTGTTGTCCTGAACGCGGACAGCAAACGGCAGGCTGTTGTCGAGGTATGTGCGGCAAGCTGTCGGTGGATTTGCATGATGACTGATTTTCTTGTCTGCACAGGAAATACTTTTTACTTGGCTCTCCAGCCAGGCTAGCAGATCTGTGAGGCTGTTGTTCGTTTAAAGGCTAAAGTCAGTATTCTGACATCATCACAATAACAATGCTAACATGCTGATAGCTAGGTATGCAGGTATAATGTTTATCATGTTCAAAATCTTAGTTTAGCCTATGTATTAGCATGCTAACCTTTGCTAATTAGCACTACACACAAAGTGCAGCTGAGGCTGATGAGAATGTCATCAGTTTTGCAGGTATGTGGTCCTAAAGCAAAGTACTGGATACATTTGGATTGGCATGATGGTGGGAGATGAAAAGTCAGGAGATATCAAAGTTATTACCATTTATTGGAGACAAAAATGAACGTTGGTATCAAATTTCAAACACTTCTACATATTTTAACTTGCCTGGTCACAAACCCAATGTTTGTAAGTCTGCCGTGTTCTGTGGGACTCAGGTGTTGTCTTCCTGGCTTGCTCTATATTTTCACGCATGACATGGACAGATTTTTTTCTTCTTTTTCTTTTTTTCTTCTATACAGGTTCCCTTTGAAAAGCAATGTAGAAAAAATGACACCTGTGTTGCCGAACTTGAGGTGGATTTCAACTTCATGTATGTATACATGACAAATACAGCACAGCAACTGCAATATTAACATCTTATGGCCAAATGTAAGAGGTACTCTCTCTGTCTTAGGAGCCCAACATTATTGGTGGCAGAAGGTAACTACTTCAACCTGTCTGTATCACTGTCCAATCATGGCGATGACTCATACAACACCAGTCTTTCAATGCACTATCCTCCGGGCCTCTCTTTCTCTCGGATGACTCTTGACGTGAGTTAAAAATCAAACTTCGATATAATGATTCCCTCAGTGGACACTTTTTTATATACACTTCTTCACCTGCTTGTTAAAGGGACACTCCACGCATTTTCGACATAGATCAAAGTGTGTTTGCAGGTCACAACTGCATATGTGAAAAAAGTTGTGTTAGCCTTATATGGCTCCGGAGAAAGCTGCGTGAAGTCACTTGGGTCAGTGTCGGCAGGGGATGACCCATACGAGTTTGAGATTAACATCTGTGGGTGAGGAGTTAAAAGGGAGTGAGTTTACCAGACCTCCGTAGTTATTGAGAGAAGAAGAATGAGTTGAATAAAAGTTTGATATCTCTGGTTCAGCTCAGTCGATTTTTTCCTCCCGAGGGAGGCAGAAACAAACGGCTATGAATGCTCAAAAGACTAAGTAACAGAACAACAGAACAAAAGATCTCTCCTAACACGCTGAGGCAAAAGAACACTTCTATGAACAATAAATGAAACAAAAGCACAATCTAACAAAGAACTGAAAATCGGCTAAACTAGCGAGAAAATCAAACAAAACTAGACTATGGAAATTACAACAAAACACACTCACGAAGAGGATCAAACGACACTTAAGCAATAACTCTGAGACTGTGGCTGTGATCAAGGGAAGCATGGGTGAAGTCGACCAAGGGACAAAGACACATTGGCACGAGACAAGGGAGACGCCGACAATTTAACACGTGGAGGGTAATCAGGAACAGGTGGAGACAACAGGTGATGGGGCGGACACACAGGTGACACATGAGGAAGGGCAAGTGCTCTGAAACGAGAGGAGAGTTAGACCTTCAAAATAAAACAGGAAATGACATGACAACAAACCCGAAACGAGACAACCTCACCATGGGGTGACAAGCTACACATGATGAACTTGGCTTTATTTTGTCCAGTTATATACCTTCACAATCATCCATCAGAAGAGAGAATACCTGATCGTTCAGTTTTTGCTGAACTCATTTACATGCATTGTTATTCTAATCCGACTTTTATTCTAAAAGTCACATTTCTGCACCACTTTTATCTAAGCCTCATGTAAACAGACAAGGTTAATGATGTCACACTTTTTGCTGAAATGAAAAAAAAGTCATGATACTAATTATGAAGAATGAATTATGTCAACAAATAATGTGTAACATCTGTCAGAAAACCATTGACATTTATGCACCTCCACTGATGTCATGTACATAACTCCGGCAAAGCTTTCTTTCATACTTGTCCTCCATTATGTCTGTGCCACTAAAAAAGTAGAGGAAGCAGAACAGAAAATCCTCAGTGGATCTGAAACCCACTGAGTTGTCAGAGGCAGGAGTGTTTCTAATCACAATTTCAGCCCTGAGAACCAGCACTGTTTCAAATCTCACTTTTTAAACTTACTGAAAGTAAGCTTACTTTCACTGCCACAGCATCAAGTGTTTTTTACTTCAAACAGAAAAAGAGACCAACGCACAGCTGCCATGATCTAGATGGAGTCCTCGACAAAACTGTGTGTGGTGTCAGCCTTCCTGTGTATCGCAGCAAGTCATCCGTGAGTCATAGCACCCAGACACAGGACGGAAGTGAAGTTTCAGAGAATAACTGTCACCAACTGCCTGAACAGTTGACATTTACAGTCATGACAACTTCTCTAATTTAGTAATGATAACTGTCTCTTTGAGTAAAAGCTAACATCATCTTTTTTTTCTTTGAAGGCAACATTTAAAACATCTTTCCACATCATGACTGAATATGAGTGGAATGACACTGTTTCGATGACCATCACTGGAAAAAGGTACAGGCCTTCTCATGTAATCTAACAGGGACAACAAAGCCAAATATTTTCTCTGTAGGATTAAGATATCATTTATTATCATGATATATTTCATGGTTAATATTCACAAAAAATGTTTTTTTTTTACATCCTTAGTGATAACACAAACTCCACCAGCTCCCTGACCAAAAGCATCCCAGTACAATTTGACATTAAAATGGCAGTGGCAGTGTAAGTGGCACTATTCACACAAATCCTGTTTTGTACCCGTAGTTCTTGTATGTGGTTAATAATCCTGCCACAGCAGCTTGCATTTCCTGATCATCCTGTATTGCTTTCAGGGGGGAAGAAAGCACAACCTATCTGACCTTCACATCTGAGGACGCCGCACCTAAAAAAATTGTAATTACATATAAGGTGAGGCAGTAACCCGCTATGCAGCAAGAAACCATCCAGTCCCACAGCAGAATTTAACTGATCATTAAGTACAAATCATACAAATCAAGATGAAGTTTTGGAGCTGTATTAACAGATTTTTTTGGTGACTTGGGAGCAGCTGAACAAGCATCAAACCCAACACTGACACATTATCGCCTCATAAAGACATGATGGCGAACGTGTTAGCAAACAGTTGCCTATTTACACATCAAGCCGACACAGAGCAACGTTAGCATTCATTTTGGTGTTCACTGGTGAGTAGCTAACTTTGGCTGTCGGCTGGTTGGTGGTTGACAGGTCGTGTACAGCACAAAAAACAATGTTAAATGTGTGTTTGTGGGGGTGTTGATGAAGTGAAATAACTCAGAACTCTGGAAAACGCTAACAAAGCAATATTGGACCTTGATTTGTTTCTTTGTCAGTCTACTATTCCCCACTATGTGGCAATATGATAAGATATGGATCTGGAGCTAGCAGACACTTAGCTTAGCTTAGCATAGCATTAAGACTAGAAGAAAAAGGGAAATAGCCAGAACACTTGTTTCAAGTGTTCGTGCTAAACTAAGCTAACTGGTTGCTGTTATAGCTTCATATTTAGCAACCACACATGAGGATGGCATATTCTCACCTGTCTCTCAGTGAATCCGCCTATTTCCCAAAATCTTGTACTGCTCTTTTAAAATGGACCAACTCTCTGTCACTATTCGCAGATAGATAATCCTGGTTGGAAGGCTTTTCCTGTCGATGTGGCGCTGTTCTTCCCATCTAAACTGGATCATGACTTTGAAATTCAGAGATATCAGCTCGTTGTCCAGCAGGTAACTTGGCGACTGCCCGAACACTATTTATAATTGCTTACACTGCTGCTCTGTATAAAATTACAAATCCTTAATGCTCATCAACTACTTTGTCTGTCTTTAAGAACAAAACCCAATGCACAGTCACTGTTGACATCCAGTCTGAAGTAAGCAAAATATATTTAGTATCAAAATATTCTAACTGAACAGTTGATGAAATTACAAATCCCTTTAATAACATGAACGGTTGCCGTGTTACAGTACTGCTCACCAGAAAATCTCTGCAAAGTCATGGAGTGTGACACTTTCATCCTGGACAAAGAATCAGCCACGGAGTTCACATTGTCAGGAGATGTACAATTTAGGAATCTTAAACAGCATGCAGAGGTATGTAGCAGCAACACACAAACTACATATGCACACACAGATGGGTGAAACACCACATCTACCATTAAAGTGGTTAATATATCGTTGTGCTCTTGCTTTGCAGAGTATTGCCTTTCTCAAACGTTATACTGGAGACGGTGCAGAGGTTAAATTTAAAAGCTTCATACGTGTAGACTATGACAAGCAACGATATGTGCTGGCTTCTCATAAACAAGAGGTATGTTGAAGTGTGAGCACAGTAGTGCCTTTTCAGAGATGTGGCTTTAAATGTGGCTTTCAGTATACCTAATTCATCATATGTATTCCCCACAGGATAAAGATGGTTTCAAAGCAGAGAAGTACCTGAAGCAGGTACATTCAGTCTAAACAGGAACAACCAAAACTATTTTATCTAAAAGAAATTATAGATCCTCATTAAAATAAGCCCTGGTCCCACAAAACTTTTATTTGCTCTGCCAACAGGCTGAAGTTCGTGTTGAGTTCATAATACTCCCAGATAAGATGCTGATCATTGTCACCGGAGTTGTAGTGGGACTCTTGCTCCTGATTGTAATTGCAGTCATCATGTTTAAGGTGAGAAAAAAAATACAAGTAGAATAAAAGACAATCTCCTACCTTCATATGCAGAGCTCGTGCTTGAATATTAGTTACTGAATTAAAAACATATGATGCCGTGAAATAGGTCTCCATGGTGTTTGTGCTAATGATTATTCTCTGTCTGTCAGTTGGGATGCTTTAAGAGGAAAACGATTGAGGATTATGAGAAACAAGTGGAAGAAGCTTCTACTCAGGCTGTCACCCCGGCCCTCGCCAACGGGTTAGGCAGCCAATCAGAGACCAACGGCAAATCTGACCAACCGTCAGAGGAAAAAAAGCTTCTTGATGATGGTGAGGCAAATGTCATGGCCCAGCAGACTGGCACAGAGGAGGAACTGGATTGAAGCATGAACCGACCACCGTGTCAATAGGCTGACATGCTCAAAGTTAGAAAGCATGCAGCATGCACAGGAGGTCGTCATTAGTGAGCAACATTTATAGGAATAGTTCAGTATTTCAGGAAATATGCTAATATAAATATGCTCAGACGAAAGCAAATAGGCAAAAAGTTACATGAGAAAATTAATGCCACTGAAGTCTGTCCATTAAATAGGAAGCTTGAGTCAGGAGCTTAGCTTAGCATAAAGACTGGAAACAATAGGACACTGCTAGTCTGATTCTCTCCAAAGCTGATGAAATTTTTCAGACCCTAGATACTGAATTCACAGGCATGTTAAGGCTCCACTCGACAGGTGGAGCAGGTGTATGACATCGGCCTTTCTGTGTACAAACAGTTGTATTTGTTGGTGAAAAAGCCAGCAAGAGTATACATACTCTTGACTGCACTAGCATTTCCTGCTCCCATCCATTAGTATTAGTTAGTATTATTAGTATTATTAAGGCATGTATCATTTGCATTGTCATATACTGTAAATCACTCTCAGCAGTCCGTGAGTGGGTAACATGTATAATATGCTACACCGTGAGTCTGTCCTGAGGAGGAGCAGCTTTAGGGTTTATTCAAGCCTGAAATGCTGTCACCTTAATCCATGAACCAGTGCTCTTAAACAATATTTCATTTAACATTTAACTGTTTCCTTGTCCCTCTTTGAATCAATATAATGCCACTAGTTGTTTTGTTTGGTTCTCCATTACGCTGTTTTCTACCTACTTTTTCCCTTTGAAAATATGATCACATGACACAAACGGTTCATTTTTGTCAGTGTTACTACAGTGACACTCGATTAAGACACTGATGTACTTCATAACATCGGTGGATTAATAAATAAGTGACTCAGTGAAATTCTGAAATTATTTTTCAGGCCAGAGGGAAGAAAACAAGTATACCTTTTTGAAAATGTATCATACAGTATGCCGAGCGAGTACACATGGACCCCACACTGGAGGTCCTATTTAAATGAATGAGAGTGAGGAAGCCTAACACATGCTGAATAGAGGCAGAGAGTTTTGAATTCTCAGGCTTGTGTGTGTGTGTGTGTGTGTGTGTCTATATATATATATATATATATATATATAGAGAGAGAGAGAGAGAGAGATGTATACATCTTGATTGTTTGAGCTGTTTGTCCAGTGGTTTGTGTTTATTTTGTAACATGTTTTATGCTCTTTATCAATTAAAACCTGCTGCCTATCATGCATTATGCTGTTTTGATTGATTTTGCCACTAACAAAGGCAAACAGGCAACACTTGTGTTTTCAAGAAACAAATGAAAAAAAAAACATGCCCAACATGAGGCCAGGCTTGTAGGGTGGTGCAATTTATTTAAAAAATGCTATCATAATATGTAACACTGCAATTTGTACTTTCCATGATGTTTCTGCTGAGAAGTCAGCTTTGTAGCCATTCTGAATCCTTGACTTAAAAAATAACTTTCATGGCAGAGAAAATCTTCCAGTTCATTTAAGCTTACAAAATAAATGTATGTCTCATATCTACAATGGCTCTGAGAGCTCAACCCACAGCAATTCAAGGAAATACACCAATCTGACAACACATACACGGCATTTACACAGTTTCCTTAGGCCTAGTCATTGTAACTTTGACAACCTGGTGGAAGAAAGAGGGAAAGCGTCTCTTGTGAATGTGTTGGGGTTAGATGAGGGAACAAGGTACAGGTGGGGGTAATGGAGGACTGAAGCACAGGTGTGCAGAGTGATAGGAAACTGAGGGCATCTGGTGGACAGGTGAGAAATGGTGAGTTGTGGAAAGTATGAAAAAGCAAGGGCTTGCAGTAGTGATGGGTTCAGTGATAGAGAGGGGATGAAAGCGAGACTACAACATTTTCCAGTACCTCTCTATCCATGTGCTCATTGCTGTAATAGTCTCCTTCTTGTCAATGAAGAACATTTAAATACATGAACTCAGAGTTCACTGAATAATTCATCATGCTGGAGTTGAACCAGCCATCACTGAGACACACAGCCCAGTTAAGTAAAAAGTATATTTCTGTTTGTGTGAGAGTGACCAGAACACTGTCCCATGGCGTATTTGTGGCTCTTGTTCTGTCTAATCTTGGCTTCAAGGGTGAAGGAAGTAATGCTGACATAATTGATGCTGTTTGGTCAAAATGTGAATGTTAACAAAGAGAACTCGATTTGATCAATCGAGTTGATCAATGCATTTACGGTGCATAACCCTAACCCTAACCCTTGGCACTGAAGTGATAGAATTGGAGATATAAGTACAGAGTGAGAAAAAAGTTCTTCCTCTACTCACCAAAATAAATCAGGCTTCATTTCCTTCAGCAAATAAAATTGCAATACCCGCCCCCTTTTCTGACCCATCCTTCCTGTGGAGTCATTTTCATATGGTCCTTTAGTGGGAAGAAGACTAATGGAGAGGATGCATTACTTAGTGTGGCTCACCTACACAATGGCTGTTGGTAAGATCTAAAACAATATTTATCTGCAAAAACAAAAAGATAGAGCTGCTTTATGTGCCCAGCGAAATAGTTGAGGGTGATCTTGAGGCTTAAAATTACATGGAATAATTCAACAGTTTGGGAAATATGCTTCACATTCTCCCCGAAAGTGAGATGGGAAGACAAATCTCATGTCTGCATTTGAAGTACAGGGCTGCAGTCGGAGTCTGTTAATCCTAATTTCATGTAAAGACTGGAGGCATTGGGAAAGAGCTAGACAGACACAAACTTGTGTCTGTCCAAAGTTCAAACCTGTACACAAACTTTAGAACCATCACATTTCTGGCTTTTTGCTGAGTTGCATGCTAATACTGTATGAAGGGCACAGACAGGATTTTAGGCATACTGAGTCTAAGTCCTCCTAAGCAGCATATTTGTTATTCATCATGCTTTTTTTTCATGTTAAATGTGCTAGTCTACATCCGGTCCATGTAATGTCCAAAACTATGATGCTGATGAGTAATATTCATGTGTCTTGAAGTTTATTTTCTTACATTACTTATTTTTCATTTTACACTTATCACCAGCCAATTGTTGCGTAATGTTTTGCTGAAATGGAGGTTGCTAAACCTAAATAAAACACACAAGATCAAGGTCCAAGGTATAATGAGACAGCAGTTTGAACAAAACTACCAGACCAGACTAGACCAGACCTCAGAGTTCTGCTTAATGGCCTGGAGTCTTTTCTCTCGCTGGAAGTACTGACAGCTTTGCATTTGCTTCATACAATACTACTACTACTACTACTAATATTAATAATAATAAACTTTATTTATATAGCACAATTAATGCAGAAAATGCAACACAAAGTGCCTATCATAAAAACAAATAATAATAACATGTGTGATGAAACAATAAAAACAATAACATAAAATGAAGTAACATAAAGTACAATAAAAAAACAAACAGGATAAGACAATAAAACAGTCGTTAGGTAAAAAGAAAAGACACTTGATGTGTCTTAAGATTTTGTTTGAAGGTAGGAAAGGAAATCAACAGATTTAGAACCTCTAAGACCTTCAGGGAGGGTGCATTGTTAACAAAGACGGCCTCTCTGTGCCTTTTAGTTCTGGCCTCGGCAACAATCAAGAGGTTTGAGGTCAGAGGATCTAAGAGACCCAGCAGGAATATATGCCTTAACCATGTTGTGATTTAAAAACCAAAAAAAACGATTTTTAAAATGAATTCTGTGAAATCTGTGTCATGGTCTAAATGAATAATTCTGCCATTCTGTGGCGAAGGCTGTGCTGCAAAAACTACCTTTAAGAGTAGCAGCAGGTAATATCGGATACTGTATCTTGGTATCAGTAATTCCACCAAGTTGTCAGAGCTATTTCTTCTTAATTTCACTCAACTATTTCAAATCATTTTGGATTTCCTTGATTGGAAGAAAAGCAGTAGTAAAAATATCCATACCACCAATAATAAGTGAATTTTTTGCCAGTTCAACCCACAACACAGTGGTTTGACTCAATCATTAACAAATCTTACTGGAAAAGTATCAAACAGGAATCCAGTCCGTCCACATTGCAGAACTCAATTACTATACATAACGAAATCACCACATGAAAACCAACAATCACACACAAAAACACACACATGGCTGGATATGAATGCCAGGAATGATCAGATCTCCCGTTTCTTACACAGCCAATTAAAAAACATAATCTAGACAAGACAAGACCAGACTCCTTTATTTACAGAAACCCAGAAATTCCCCCAGTAGCTGTATTGATAAATGTGGTAATTTCTTTTCACAAATTGCAGCCATTTCTGTATGTTTGGCTTTCACCATTGACACGACGACCCCCCACTATGCGGTGGAACAAAACGGATTCTTTCGAAACAAAGTGCTTCAGATCATGTCAGGCAAGAAAAAAGGGTAAGTACTGTGTTTCAGGTGAAAAACATTATAATCCTGAAACATGCTTCACAAGTGCTTCACAGCTGAGGACAGTAATAATTAACTTCCTCATAAATGTTGTATATCTGTTTTTTGTGCATATGCATTGTTTATACATCCGACTCCTGCTCTAAGTAACGACGAGACAAGTACTATAAAGGTTGTTCACATCATCCACAGAACACTTGTCACTGCACCCCAGCAACTATATCGATCTGAAGAAACATGCAAACCTGATCGACGGCAAACCCACCAGTGCCTCATCCTCCCTGGTACAGAAATATGTTGCGTGAAACAAATGTTACGTAATTAATCGGAATGTTAACAAATAAATACAGCTTCCGACAATTTAACACATGGGTGATAAATTAAAGGAAAAACTGATTCTCCAAGTCTTTGTAACCGTACCTGATGGATGAACGCATCATGTGAACGTATACGGCATAACTCACATCAAACCAGTGATGTCCCCTTATAACCTGTATGGAAGTATTTGTATTTGTTGTGTATTTTTGTCAGGATTTCCGTTCACTTGTCTGTATGAAATATAAAATGACAGCATAGGATAAATCCAAATGTCTAACCTCTGGACACACAGACTTCGTCATACCTGGTGCTCACTGTCATTAATCAAGTCTTCAAAGGCACTAGACTATGAGGGGATTAAATGCTAACTGAGACACAAGTTAAGACCTTGATCATGACCATATAACCAATGTTGAGAGGTTGATTCTCCAATTAACCTCCAAATGTCTCTGTGACAGTTCACAACATAATTACTAAAAGCCACTGAAGTACAGTAACGTGTCTTAAAGCACAATTAAATACATAAATGGAAGTCTGGACATTTGGATGCAGCTATGTTACTTTCTGGAGCTGAAATTTGTTTTTAGGGGGATTCATGGTATTTTTTATAAATAGCACTAATCAGATGCTTCTGTCACAGACATTTCTCTCACAAAAACAACAATACCAGTCAACCACTTTGGCCTGTCGATGGCTGAAGAGTCCATACACTCCCAATTCACTGTAAGAAAATCACAAAGCTCAATAGATTAGATAAAATTTAAATCTTTGGTGACATAACTCAAACATTATTCAAAAACATTTCAATATGATGAATTAAATTTCTTTCACCTCATATGTTCTCATCTAGATTTGCAGACCAAGTGAAGTCCATGGATGCGATGAGAACTCCTATCTGAACAGTGTGTGTTACAACATGGCAGATGATCTTCAGCAAATCTCCTTTTTCACACCAACTTTCCAACGTAAAAGACATTTAGAGAGTGTAAACGTCTTCCACTCTGTGGTTTTAACATCTTGTCCGACTTGCAGTAAAATATTCTTCTCAGTGTGTTTCTCCTGACTGAATATTCTTTACAAACTTTCACTCTGTGTGTTTTTTCAGACTGCACAAAAAAGACAGTGGACCTTGTCTTTCTATTTGATGGATCACAGAGTATTATCAATGCAGAGTTCAACAAAAATAAAGATTTCATAGTGGATATAATGAACAGCCTTAACACCACATCAATCAAGGTCCCTGCACGGCTGCAGCATTAAAGCCTTTGTAGCATTTCTAACTATATACATCATGTTAAATGCATACTGTGTTTTGTTCTTTTCAGTTTGCAGCAGTTCAGTTTTCTACAGATTGCAGGAAAGTTTTTGACTTCAGTGACTATCAAGCTGGTCGTGCTCTTGATAAACTGATGAAAGAACCACACATGGATAGTCTTACCAACACACACAGAGCACTCAAATTTGTGTTGTAAGTTCAGTTAAACCACACAAACAGTTCCAAACTCTGAACAACTGAAAAACACTAAGATAACAGCTGATGTTGAGGGGAAAACTCTCAATAACAAGATTTATTTTATATCTATAGTCATATGTTTATTCTTTAACTCTACAAATGCTACTTTTCTGTTTGTTACAGGGAAGAAATCCTTGAAAACCCAGGAGCAGGCGCCTCTCCTGATGCAACTAAAGTTGTGGTACTCATCACAGATGGAGATCCCAGTGACACTGACAGACGTGGGATTATCAAAAGATATGATGACAAACACATCATTCGCTTTGTCATTGGGGTAAGACGTCATGTGATGTAACATGTCTCATTATTGGCTCTTATTTGTCTGATAGATACATCTCTGCTGATCAGTTTATTTTCTCATCAGCTGTGATCACATGTGGTATACCTCAGAGATCACTTCTTGGAAATGTTCTGTTCACTGCTATGAGGATGATACACAGACACACTACTCAGACATAAACAGTTGTTCAGACATGTTCTTACCAGAAAATGTTTTGTCTTGACCCCACCTTGAACCGCCACCTTATTGTGGTGGGGTGGTTTGAGTACTCGAATGATCCTAGGAGCTTATTGCCCCTGGTAGGGTCTCCCAAGGCAAACAGGTCCTAGGTGATGGGTCAGACTAAGAGCGGTTCCACAGCCCCTGATGAAAGACATAAAAACAAGGACCACTACGTCGCCCGGACTGGTGTTACTGGGGCCCCACCCTGGAGCCAGGCCTGGGGTTGGGGCTAACAGGCAAGCGTCTGGAGGCTGGGCCTTCGCCCACGGGGCCTGGCCGGCATAGCCTGAAGGAGCTTACGTGGGCCCGGCCAAATGGACCATGTTCTCCATTTCCATTGTTGACACATGTTGTTCAGAGCTGTGGCCGTAAGGTCTCTGGTGCCTGTCGTGGTGGCAATCCCCGAACCCGGTGATGGACACCGGAAGCAAGGGATGCTGTCAAGCTGAAGAAGGAGTCCTATTGAGCGTGGTTGGTTCGTAGGACTCCTGAGGCAGCTCACGGGTACCGGCAGGCCAAGCGTGCTGCGACCCGGGTGGTTGTGGAAGCAAAAACTTGGGTATGGGAAAATTTCGGAGAGGCCATGGAGGAGGATTATCAGTTGGCCAAAAGAGATTCTGGCAAGCCGTCCGGCGCCTTAGAAGGGGAAAGCAGTACCCTGCCAATACTGTTTACAGTGGAGGTGCCAACTACAGGGGGATCACACTCCCCAGCCTCAGAACCTCGGATTCAGGAGGAACAATGCGGTTTTAGTCCTGGTCGTGGAACACTGGACCAGCTCTACAGCCTCCACAGGGTGTTTGAGGGTTCGTGGGAGTTTGCCCAAATAGTCCACATGTGTTTTGTGGACTTGCAGAAGGCATTCGACCGTGTCCCTTGTGGCATTCTGTTTGAGGTGCTTCGGGAGTATGGAGTCCTGGGCCCTCTACTACGGGTATCTGTATGACCGGAGCAGGATCTTGGTTTGCATTGCCAGCAGTAAGTCAGACCGATTCCCAGTGCATGTTGCAGTCCGGCAGGGCTGCCCTTTGTCACTGGTTCTGTTCATTATTTTTATTGACAGAATTTCAAGGTGCAGCCAAGGGCTGGAGGGAGTCTGGTTTGGGGACCACAGGATCTCATCTCTGCTTTTTGCGGATGATGTCCTGTTGGCTTCTTCGAACCAGGACCTCCAGCATGTGTTGGGGCGGTTTGCAGCCGAGTGCAAAGCGGCTGGGATGAGAATCAGCACCTCCAAGTCCAAGGCCATTGTTCTCAACCGGAACAGGGTGGCTTGCCCCCTCTGGGTTGGAGGAGAGCTCCTGCCTCAAGTGGAGGAGTTCAAGTATCTTGGGGTCTTGTTCACAAGTGAGGGAAGGATGGAGCGTGAGATTGACAGGGTGATTGGTGCGGCGGCAGCAGTAATGCGGTCGTCGTACCAGTCCGTCATGGTGAAGAAGGAGCTGAGCCGAAAGGCAAAGCTCTCGATTTACCAGTCAATCTACGTTCCTACCCTCACCTATGGTCATGAACTTTGGGTCATGACCGAAAGAACGAGATCTTGGATACAAGCGACTGAAATGAGTTTCCTCCGCAGGGTGGCGGGGTGCTCCCTTAGAGATAGGGTGAGGAGCTCTGTCACTCGGGAGGAGCTCAGAGTAGAGCCGCTGCTCCCCCACGTTGAGAGGAGCCAGCTGTGGTGGCTCGGGCATCCTTATCGAATGCCTCCCGGACGCCTTCCTGGGACGGGGGTTTCGGTCATGCCCCACCGGGAAGAGGCCCCAGGGAAGACCCAGGACACGCTGGAAGGCCTATATCTCTTTGTCTTGAAGTAATACTGTACCATTCTGGTTTCAGGTCAAACAAGCTCGGCTGAATAAATTGAAGGCCATTGCTTCGGAACCAAAAGACAAAACTACCTTTCAAATAGAGAACTATGAGGGACTCACAGGAATACTGGAAAACTTTCAAAACAAGATCTGTACAATGGAAGGTGACAGGTTTTTTTTATTTATGTACAATAATGTTGTCACAAATCTATATTATCTGTCCATGTGTCGCCCCTGAAATAGTAACATGAACTAGTTCTGTCTCGAAATTTAGGCTCTGAGGTTCAAGCAGGAAATATGAGTACTGAAATATCTCACCGTGGGTTCAGTGCTATCTTGTACAAGGTGAGCAAAGTCATTATTATCAACTGATGACATTCATTAACACAAACAAAATGAACTGAAATGAGCTTTTGGTCACAACAACACAGAATAGTTAATCATCACCTTGTTCAAGGTGAAGGAAATCTCAGACCTGAGTAATCGTTGAGTATTTGGTTATAAGTTCAGAAATATAAGATGGTGCCAGGACATGGAGAGCTATGAATGTGATCAGGAGGATCCTGAACTGAATTCTGATGTGTACAGGAAGGCAATGTAAGTGGGCCAGAATGGGGGTAATATTTAATTTCCACCGAACGCATAACGTGTGTTCTGTCCGCAACATATGACAGTGCCAAAGGAGACAGATACATCTAATAGTACTAAATTTTAGCGATGGCCTTCAAAATTTCAACATTTTTAAAGGTCTGGAGTCTGGAGTGGCCACAAACAGAAAGACAAAAAGCAGTGTGAACTTAATAAAATGTGACTTAAAGGTTCAGTTATTTGTCACCCTTCAATACCTTCCAAAACCATAAAATTAACATGTTGAGTATCAGGTGTTTCTACTAAGCTTTAGTGGGAACTTGCCAGATAGATAGACAAGGTAGAACAGATAGAGTACATCCTCATAATTTGACATAATAACATGGCCAAAAATTAGCACCTGTGTTCATAAATCCACAATAAATTACTCCATACCTGGTAGGGCATGTAGAACTTAGCATCACCAGAACATGCTGTATGTATATAAACAAACCACCTGATAACATGTAAAGGCTCCGTAACTCCTGTGTTTATGTTTTTGTTTTTCGTTTTTACTGATATCTATGTTCACTACTCTTCTGGAGGCTTTGACGCAGTACAGCAGGTCTGAACTGTTGAACTTCAGAGTACAGTTCGTAATCCACACACCCCCGAAACTGGCCTTTATTTCACCGGAGCTGCTACAGTTCCCAGAGCCCACCACCATCCCTCCACTGCTGCCAAGGAGATGGAGGAGGCACCATTAACAAAAGCGTGGCAAGAGAGCCCGCTTGTGTGCTAGGCTACAAGCTAACCCTCACAGAGGGTCTCTTCCTCACCAACGCCAGGTCTCTCGCAAAACAAAATCGACGAGGCTAATCTAAGGATAGTCTCTCGCCGGATGGACAGCTTTGCTACTGTTGTCACAGAGACCTGGCTGGACGACAACATCCCGGACGCAGTGGTGGAGATAGCAGGGCGCTCTCTGTTCCGGGCAGACAGGTCTGCATGTTCCAGTAAGAGCAGAGGCGGAGGTTTGGAGCTGTGTGTACACAATGCCTGGTGTACAGCCAGGAGCAGCACCAGGTGACATCCACCTTGAGGAGGATCAACACCCGCAGAGCTAAGACATCCACCGACTGCCTGAATGATTACCAGCTTGTTGCTCTGACCCTGGTAATCATAAAGTGCTTTGAGCGGATTCTTCTCAGGTACATCAGAGGCTTCATCCCCACTGACCTAGAGAGCCTTCAGTTCGCCTACAGAGGGACTCGGTCCACAGAGGATGCTGTCTCCATCACCCTGCACACAGCCCCGACCCACCTGCAGCAGCCCAACACCTACGTCAGGATGCTATTTGCAGACTTTAGCTCAGCTTTCAACACCGTCATCCCAGACAAGCTGGCGCTGAAGCTACACGCAGTGGGTCTGCCTGCGTCACTGTGCCACTGGATCAGAGACTTTCTCACCAACAGGCCTCAGGTGGTGAGAAAAGGGAACACAACATCATCCTCTCTGGTCCTCAGCACGGGCACGCCACAGGGTTGTGTGCTCAGCCCAGGCCTCTTTACCCTGTTTACTCATGACTGTGCTGCCATCCACCCCACCAACACAGACGTGAAGTTCGCGCACGACACTACAGTAGTGGGTCTCATCTCAAATAATAACGAGACCCACTACAGAGAGGAGATAATGCCAGCTCACCCAGTGGTGTTCAGCCAACAACCTGGTGCTGTGCACAGGGAAGACCAAGGAGGTCATTGTTGACTTCAGGAGGCCCAGAAAGATGGATCAAGCCTCCCTCCTCATGGACGGAGAAGTGGTGGAGCGTGTGGATAACATCAAATTCCTAGGCCTCCACATCACATCTGATCTCTCCTGGTCCATGAACACCTCCCGCCTGGTGAAGAAGGCACAACAAAGGCTCTTCTTCCACAGGAAACTGAAACGGGCTGGACTCTCCTCTCGGTTGCTCGTCAGCTTTTACATGGCCACAATTGAAAGCATCCTCTGTCTTAGTGTGACAGTGTGGTACGGCAGCTGCACGGCACAGGAGAGGAAACAACTGGCACGGGTGGTTAAAACTGCACAGGGCATCGTGGGCCGCCCCCTTCCTGACCTAGACTCTCTATATGAAGGCCGGGTCAGGAAGAGGGCGAGATCCATTGCCACGGACCCCAGCCATCCGGGCCACAGACTGTTTGTTCCGCTTCCATCAGGAAAGCGGTACAGGAACATCCGCACCACCACCAACAGACTGAGGGACAGCTTCTTCCCCAGAGCTGTCAGAGCTATCACCCCCACCAGCCCCTCACTGCAGTGAGAGACTGTGAGGACTATGAGCCACTGTACACTGCACTTTTACACCTATACCTCCACCTTCTGTGTAATTAATAAGTAAGTACACACACGCTTACCTAATTGTCAGCTGCATTTGAATATACACATTTTAGTATATTCAGCTGTTATTGGTATATTTTTATTTCTTAGTTTATTTTTATTTCTTAGTTTATTTTTATTTCTTAGTTTATTTTTATTGCATTTATGCATATTTTACTGCATGTTACTTTATTTATTATTAATTTTCTTTTTTTAATCTTTTTTATTATCTTGTTTCTAACATGGGGGATGTCCATGCTCAATGACAATAAAGACAATCTTGAATCTTGAATCTTAAATACCCTCTCATCATTTTTCGGCCATGGCTTGGTCCAGTCTATTATTTTAATAGTGTGAAAAAGACAAGCACTGGTTGGAAGTAAAGATTACGATGTTATTTGAATTACGTAACATACACTTACACCCACGCTTTACACCTAAATCTTACCTTACAGATGGCTACACCTACATCCTTGGTGGCACTGGTTGTTCTGTAGACTTTATGGTGGGTCGTGACCCACTAGGGCTGTCCAAATTGACTTTTGAATATTCCGTTTAAAAACCAACATTGAACCATTCCAATATCTATTTTTGCGCATTGTGTCCATTAGAGGCAAAACCAATACAACGAGAGACATACTACTTATATATTTATTCAAGATAAACATTACAAACATAACAAACACATTACAAAATAAACAAATAAAATAATGTCATATACTGTGTGGTTGAATTATGTGAGTTATGTCCTACGTTTCCATTTTCAATCAATTAAAGTGACCTTGTGTGTACAGAGTTTCAAGTCGGTGCTGGTCCACACATCCTGGGTAACTTCAGTGTCCCGAACAAACGGGAGGACTTCTGGTCCTGTACTCCTGTACTCACGCAGTGATAGAGTGATTTACCAACTTTCCAAAATTTACCTGATCATGGGAAGAGCTGGTAAAAGAATGCAGGGAATAATCAGATTTGGCTTTCCTTCGTGCAGCAGTACAGTGATTCCTCAGCGGTCTAAATAAAAGCCAACAGGAGGAGATTTGGTGCGTCCAGCTTGAGCCCAAGCTCTGTTTCGTGAATTAAAGAGGTCAGCTAGGTCAGCAGTGAAACACGGACTAGATCTGGCTTTTACCCTGTTCGTGTTCATTCATGCATTTATCTTGTAATGTTACTCTGGCATAGCACCTGTGCTTGCATAATGTTACACCTACAGTATACAGAATGACCATTCTATCATCTTGGCCTTTATTTTGATATATTTACTTACTATTTTTTTCTTTCAATTAAAAAAACTGACTTTTTTTTTTCGTTTTTTGATTCTGACAAGAAAAACAAAAAAATGGCTCAGTTTTCCCACGATTGCTTTCAAATGAGAAAACATACTGCCTGAACTTACATGAACCAAGTGTCCCTCCTGCCATCTTACTTGGGCTCAAGTAGCTTCTCTGTGTTATTTCTGTGGCTGCTTGACTGTTTCAACAGGTCATCTTTGCCCTTCAGACTTTGGTATTGCAATTCTTTTTAGTGACAACAAGCAGTGACAGGAGCTGTAGCCAATCAAATTACTTCAAACAAAGTGACAAGAGACACTACTACGTCTCATATGGAGATTTAAATGTTACATACAACTTTTTTGGTCAAGTATCTTCCAAAATGTTAAAAATACATTAATTTTGAATACATTTCTAATGGACATACAGAAAAAGTTAAACATCATCTCTACAAATCATACACACCTTCAACTAAATATCCAATAAATTGAGGTACATTAAAGAGACCATTTAAGTCATAATCTATATTTGGTTTATGAGGTGACAGGGTTCTCAGACAGTGGATCCAATACTGTTCCTTCCTGGAAAGTTAAACATCCAAATGACCTCCTCTTCTCAATTCCACAGAGTTCCATACAACACAAGTACCATGATAGTGTTTGCCACTGATCATGATTTAATCACACCATCCATGGAAATCGATACAGCTTTTAGCAGTGTTGTCAGCTGGTTCCAGGGATTACAAGGTTGCTCTGTTTATGATCCTGCAGCACGAATGACATCACCATCATATGTATTTTTTATTTAGTGCTAATGAGTAAATGTTAGCATGGTAACATGGCTACGTTCGTTGGCCTTGTTATGTTCTGATCTAGGTTTGCAGTCCAAGTGTAGTCCATGGATGCGATGAGAACTCCTATCTGAACAGTGTGTGTTACAACATGGCAGATGATCTTCAGCAAATCTCCTTTTTCACACCTACTTTCCAAGGTAAAAGACATTTAGAGAGTGTAAACGTCTTCCACTCTGTGGTTTTAACATCTTGTCCGACTTGCAGTAAAATATTATTCTCAGTGTGTTTCTCCTGACTGAATATTCTTTACAAACTTTCACTCTGTGTGTTTTTTCAGACTGCACAAAAAAGACAGTGGACCTTGTCTTTCTATTTGATGGATCAGGGAGTGTGACTGAATCAGAGTTCAACAAAAATAAAGATTTCATAGTGGATATAATGAACAGCCTTAACACCACATCAATCAAGGTCCCTGCACGGCTGCAGCATTAAAGCCTTTGTAGCATTTCTAACTATATACATCATGTTAAATGCATACTGTGTTTTGTTCTTTTCAGTTTGCAGCAGTTCAGTTTTCTACAGATTGCAGGAAAGTTTTTGACTTCAGTGACTATCAAGCTGGTCGTGCTCTTGATAAACTGATGGAAGAACCACACATGAGATATCTAACCAACACACACAGCGCGCTGAAATTTGTGTTGTAAGTTCAGTTAAACCACACAAACAGCTCCAAACTCTGAACAACTGAATAACACTAAGATAACAGTTGATGTTGAGGGGAAAACTCTCAATAACAAGATTTATTTTACTATCGATGCCATTTTGTTTATTCTTTAGTCCTACAAATGTTACTTCTCCCTACAAATGCTACTTTTCTGTTTGTTACAGGGAAGAAATCCTTGAAAACCCAGGAGCAGGTGCCTCTCCTAATGCAACTAAAGTTGTGGTACTCATCACAGATGGAGATCCCAGTGACACTGACAGACATGGGATTATCAAAAAATATGATGACAAACACATCATTCGCTTTGTCATTGGGGTAAGACGTCATGTGATGTAACATGTCTCATTGTGGGCTCTTATTTGTCTGATAGATACATTTCTGCTGATTGTTACGGCCTCCACATTAAACAAATAAACCAAGGCAAGAGGCAGCAACATATAAGAAAAGACGCCACGGCAGGTAGATGTCAATAGACCCACAAGCTTTATTTCAACCAAATCCCAAACAAGCCAAAAGAAACAAAAGCAGGGAGGCGTCGGGCCAACCCTACAGCGGATTGTTGCTACCAACATCTCCCTCTAACCTAATAAAGGTTATCATAAATAAAAGACGAAAAACATGACTACCGGTGGTCTCCAGCGCAAACTAACAAAACAAACTAACATAACAAAAATCCCAGCCCCTAAACAGACATGGGACTGAATGTGATTGGGGAAAAGGAAAAACCAAAACGGAGGAAAGAAAAATCTCCTCTCTGCTTGCCAGGTGTCGTCAGCTGTGTGCCATGTGTTGTGCTGAGCCTCCCCCCTCTCTCCACTCGCTTCCCCTCTTATTCCCTCCTCCTCTCTACCTGAGTGATGATCTACCTCAGGTGTGCAACAGGTAGAGGGAGGAGGAAACAGAGGGAGAGAGAGAGGGAGGGAGAGAGCGCTTGTACCACCTGGCATTTAATGCTTAGTCTGTTTCTGACTGTGTGTTTTTTTAAATTCTTTTTACTTGTTTTAATTTATTTTATTTATTTGTTGTTTTTATTCTTCTTTGTTAAGCGCCTTGTGCTCCTTTTGGATGCTGGAAGGTGCTATAGAAATAAAGTTTGATTGATTGATTGATTGATTGAGAGAGCCAGCAGCCAACTGCTGCATGTAACACTGATCAGTTTAGAGCACATGTGGTATACCTCAGAGATCACTTCTTGGAACTGTTCTGTTCACTGCTTTGAGTTCAGGCATGTTTTTACCAGAAAATGTTTTGTCTTGAAGTAATACTGCACCATTCTGGTTTCAGTTCAAATTTGCTCGGCTGTATAAACTTCAGGCCATTGCTTCAGAACCAAAAGACAAAAACGCCTTTAAAATAGAGAACTATGATGGACTCACAGGAGTACTGGAAAACAAGATCTTTACAATTGAAGGTGATGTTCAAAAGTTTTTTTTCGCTCTTTGTACAATAATGTTGTTACAAAATCAGTTTTATCTTCCTGCTGTGCCTCTGCAATAGTCACATGCAACACCACTGTCGTTGTATTCAGGCTCCAAAGTGTCCCGGGCAGGAGACATGACTAATGAAATGTCTCAGAGTGGATTCAGTGCTGTCTTCTACAAGGTGAGTAAAGTCAAAAAGACAAAATTTGGACACATTCAAAATCTACATCTTCTATCAATAAATATGAGCATCACAGGGCGTATGTACGAATTAACAATTCGTACATACAGGAGCAGATTATCAGGATCTTTAGGCAGAAACATTTGATCATATTCATAGAAAGAGCACAGTAACTAGTTTTATAAAATATGAATTAAATGAGGTTCCACGGTGTACCACACCCTTGTTGGACTATTATGTTCTACTTATCTGACTTGGCAAAGGTGAAGAATTTTAACTGTGTTAAAAACTGAAACAATATGTTCACACTGGAACAGAGTGGTAGCCTTCTTTCCAAAGTATATACTGTACAATTGATTGTACGGAGTAAAGTATCCAGACCTTTCAAAGTTAGAAATTTGGACTTGCAATAAATCTGAAGAGTTTGATACAATCAGACAATTAAAGTTAAAAAAATAAAAAGCGATAGAAACCAGAAGTGATGTTTAGTAATCCAGGTCTCAGATTTCCATATGAAATCACACATGTATCGGCAGCAAACATGCCTGGAGCAGCTACTCTGTCAGAAAGGCAACAGAAGAATCTCAGATCATTTGTGTTCACAGCAGGAAGTAAAGTCCTGCAGGAAAGGCAGATGTCAGACATTGCCAGTAACAATGAAAACTACGATTATAGAGTTTATAGAGAGGTGAGTCGTAAATGTAATTACACTGAATAAAGCTAAATATCAGTGTTTTTAAATCACCCATTATTCTAAACAGCCAAACGCACCTAATTGGAAAAAAACTAGTGGAGAAGTAACAGGTAAAGATTGGTCTGATGGTGATGCCAGTTACCCAAATCAAAAGGACTGTTTGCAAACTGGTTGCAGACCTGCACATTTCTGTGAACAGGATACCTTGATTCTGGGTTCAGTGGGATCCAACATGTGGCGTGGTTCTCTTCAAGAGCTTCATGAAGAAAAACAAGCACAAATTGAAGATCCACACATGAAGAATGACTCCTACATTGGTATTAAACAAGTTATTTAAAGTTGTTGCAGTTGTAAAATATATTTTTTATTTGGTCTGAGATACTGATGCTTAATTAAAAAAAAAATATAGAATTATAAAAATACAAATGTTCATAATTTTAGAATCTGACCACTTCCTCACTGCATTATAACCTCTTTGATGTGAGGGAACATTCAGCAGATTGTGACTGACACTGTTGCAGGATACTCTACTTCTGTTGGACAGAAGAATAACGCTCCTCTATATTTCACCGGCGCGCCGAGATTTGAGCAAACAGGACAGGTCGTTCTTTTCAGACACGACTGTAAGACCTGGACCGCAGCTCACAGAATAAATGGGGACCAGGTTGGTAACTGTCTTGAGAAAATTTTCGACTGTTTTATCATGCATATTATGAAAAAAAAAAAGATTGCTTGTACTTGAATAGCTGTTTGAATTAAAGTTTGGATTGCACACCATGTCAGCAGTAGATGATGTACGTATTAGTGAACGGAATTTCTTTTGG
This sequence comes from Chelmon rostratus, assembly GCF_017976325.1. Lineage (NCBI taxonomy): Eukaryota > Metazoa > Chordata > Actinopteri > Chaetodontiformes > Chaetodontidae > Chelmon > Chelmon rostratus. Next base: position 28,075,730 of record NC_055660.1, on the reverse strand, counting down.
AAATAGTCTTAATACAGGCACTTAATATACAGTGGGATTAGCAGAGAGCGCTTTATAATATAATATAATATAATAATATATAACTGTCCCTTTTCACATGGTTATGGTAATGTATCTTTAGCTTTAATGATGTAAATCCTCGTTCGTATCCCACACACTTTCAGATTGGGTCCTACTTTGGTGCAGAGCTGTGCTCAATTGATGTCAACTCAGATGGTGACACTGATTTCCTGCTGGTGGGAGCGCCACAATTTTACCAGCCTCAGGAGAAGACAGAAGGCCAGATATACGTCTATTCACTGACTGATGAGGTGGGGTCAGACCCAGTGTTTGAGCTTTTATCAGCTTACAGGGTGATAATAAATGCATTTATTTTTCTAAACTTATGGTCTTCTTTCCAGATGCAACTGAAAAGTGAACTGAATGTGACTGCACCATCCATGGGGAGATTTGGCACCACCATATCCAGTCTCACAGATCTGAATGGAGACGGACTCCGAGACGTTGCTGTTGGAGCCCCGCTTGAGGATGATAACAGGGGGGCTGTGTACATCTACCTTGGTGACAGACACAGAGGCATACGCAGCACTTTCAGCCAGGTGAGACAGAGGAAAGCTGACGTCAAAATGTTCGGAGATAAAAGATTGCTGTCACTTTAGAAGAGGAAACAGCAGATTTCTTGAGTCTCCATAATGCAGGCAAGCAAAAAATGATACATTTCCACATCAATCCCTAGAGCTTCAACATCATCAGGGTTAGACATATGTACTTATTTTCCAATAGATCAGCCTAAAACTGTCTTTAGACTAAAACTCAGAAGCCATCCTGCTGATATGAGGTGAGCATATGACTGGGGCGGGTATCATCATGGGGACACCTGAATCTTTGTGAAAAATGGCACAAAGCAAAAATACTGAAAACTAGCAGTAAATATTAGCTGCAGTGAAGCTGTTGTTTTAATCATGCTGGCATTTACCAATAAAAGCATGGCCACTCTCCAAAATTACTCTAACATTTGTCTTCACCTCCTCTCCCATGAGTACCTTCAAATATTTGTTCAAATCACGTCGTGTTTCAGCTGTCAAATCTCTGTTATTCCAGAGAATCATGGGACAGGAAATAAAACCTGAGCTCAGATTCTTTGGACAGGCCATTGACGGGGACATCGACCTTGAAGAGGACGGACTCCCAGATATTGTGGTGGGATCACAGAGCACAGCAGTTGTCTTAAGGTATGGATATTGTATATGAATGTAGGTAAGTGGTGTATGTACAACACAAACCAAAAATGTCATCTGTCACAGACTAATTCAGCCACAGCTTTGCCAGAGCATAATGAGAGAAGTGAATTAATGGGTCAGTGGGGCTGATTTATCCTTTCTTCCTGTATTAGTGTACTGTCATTCTGTGTCTTAATAATGCAGCTTTAGTCAATGTCTTCCAGGTCCAGGCCCGTCTTTAATGTCACGGCTCATCTGTCTTTTCAACCTCAGGAGATAAGCACTGAGAAAATTGACTGCATGACCAACACAGATGAAAGTTTACCAATGGTTACCTTAAAAGCCTGCTTTGAAATGGAAGAAACAACAAAGAGCAAAGCAGGTAGGGACCGGACCCGGTGCGACTGTGCGAAAATGATTAGATAGTGTGGTTAGAGGTGAGAAAAGGGGGTCTCCAGAACAAGTGTTTCAATGTTGGTTTCATTATGTCTCATACAGTACATATCAGACTATAGCATCATCTGATCTAATCTGGGTTCAAGCCCGAAGAACAATATAAAAATAATACTGATATTATTATTTTGCTGCATCGGTTCAAATTGCTGTGAGCAGGAATGAGCTAGAAACATGAAACTCAACCCAACAGCTGGAAATGATGTGCAAGTGCTTCTGAAAAAATACTGGATTTTGAATCTATCAACACCGGAATGGTATACAGTATCACAGGACTGAGATGCACACTTCTAATATAAATAATAATAATAATAATACATTTTATTTAGAAGCGCCTTTCAGAACACTCAAGGTCACTTTACAGAGCGGGTAAAAACACAAATAACACCAGATAAATACAAGCACAATAATAATGAGTAGGATCAAACCAAAAACATGGCCGCCATCACCCAAACATTTAGCAAGGGGCGGCGCTTAGTGGGAAAATGGCCATAGTTCATTAGCCATTTGTCCGATCATCATAAATCTTGGTGCATATCTCCAGGCAGTGTTGGGGAATAGATCTGCCCAAGCATGGAGCACAACCTATAGGGGGCACCACAAACGCCTAAAATGTGTACCCCAAAGCCCCTGTGGACAGAATTTCACCAGTTGAGGTGCGCATACTATATTATGAGTATTGACCAAAATCTGAAGGGCCATATTAATGGTGCAAGTTGGCCTAATTTTGCTCTTAAGTCAAGATGCCTTTGAGCAAAACTGAATAAAGTCACTGAGTTCTGTTCTACAGTAAGAGGAGGGGCAAAACGAAAGTCACTGAGTTCTGTTCCTGAAAACTGGTTCATGCCGACCCTCAGTGGTTTACCACCCCTTGTTGCGGTGATGTACAGATGAACTCCAGAGCCATAGCATCACAAAGCACACGCTTCCTACCACGCCCAACCACACAGTGATGTTGGGTGTGGTGCTCTTCAACCTGGTGTTACCGGGCAGGGCCTCACTTTTTTTCTTTTTTTTTAAAATAAAATGAAATGTAAGATTCAGCTGCTCCTCTCCACTCCAAAGATTTTCATAAAGTCCCAAATGTGATTCCTTGACAGCTTCCAGTGTTGCTTACCTGATCAATGTGTTTCTGGCTAATTTAATGCATCTGGATGACTTTGCAGCGGCAATGATCTCCGTACTATACATGTACACCCTCGATGTGGATCCAATGAGACAAACATATCGAGGCTTCTTCAGTCCAACTGATAAAGATGTCAGGACTCTTTCCTCTATTATTAAACTATGGAATAAACACACCTGCTTCAGCTACCCCATCTACATGCCAGTATGGTTATTTATCTATCATATATGTTGTTAAGTGCTGCATATTCTATCAATCAATCAGTCTATCTATCTATCTATCTATCTATCTATCTATCTATCTATCTATCTATCTATCTATCTATCTATCTATCTATCTATCTATCTATCTATCTTCTGACCTGCAATTCAGCATCATCACCAAAATATTAATAGTATTTCAACTAATAATTCTAACACACTGATTTGTGTTTCAGTGATTTTGCTAAATGTTGAGGTGAAATTTTCTAAAATTCCCTACCATCTTAGTTTTTGTGCTTTTAAAGTTTCTCAAAGTTTTTCAAGAATATGCAGATGACTCCTTTTTTTTTTTTTGTAGAAATGTGTGGATGACACATTATCACCCATCATCATCAGACTAAACTTCAGCCAAGCTGACAGTGAGAGAGCGAGTGCCGTCCTGAATGTGGACAGCGTAAGGCAGGCTGTTGTGGAGGTATGTTCAGTGACTACAGTTGAGGGTGCAGGCAGTCTATAGCTGTGTTTCCATCAAGATGTTTTTATGCACATTTTGAAAAAGCTTAATGGAAATGGCAAAATTTGAAAAATTTCCTCAATTTTTCACAAACATTTCTATGCTCACTTGGCGTGGTTTATGTCTTTTTCGAAAAAGTGTGCACACAATGGGTGATGGAAACCTTTGCTGAAAATGTTCTGACGTAGTAAACATAAATCACGTTACTGATCAGCTGTTTCCGCAACAAAACGTAAAGAAGAAGGAATAGACGAAAAAGCTGCTTCTGCTGTTGTCGTATGGCCCTTGATGCGTGCATTAGAATCATTGCATTTCTTCATCTCAGACAGCGTGAAACATGGCCAACACCAGCTGACAGGACAGAACAACTACAACTTGCCCAAGCAAAACAGACCTCTCTTCATTTTTCTGTCAGGTTGCTAAGGCGACTCGTGTTGTTTTCGTTTTTCAGCATTCTTCCTCTTCTACTCTGTTTATGATAGCTGTGCGTAATCCAGCTTATACCACCAAATTCTCACAAAACTAGGCTTTGTATAGCCTAGTTTATTCTCTCCGGACCAGTTTATGGAAAAACGCCTAATTCGCATTGATGGAAACACGGCTAATGTCTGTATATTCAGTATTTGCATCTATGCTTTCCATTGCTATGTGACAAAAGACACCAACACATATATAGAATATTTCTACGACACTTGTGATTACATGGGAAAAAAAGTTCTGAGCTATGCACGCTGCAAGGATAGGAAGTACCGGTTTAACGAGTTGTCTGGAGAAATCTGAACAAAAAAGCAAAATACGGTGAATGTAGAAAATAGGCAGTGTGCCATTTACCAGCAATCATTTTGTTTGTTCTGACTGCTTGATCTTTTTTTTCTGACTAAAATTATATCTTATATCTTTTACAGGTTCCCTTTCAAAAGTAATGTTGAGAAAATGACAGCTGTTGTTGGAGTTATCAAGGATTTTAGGTTTGCACATCTGACAAACAGCAAGTTAGAAGCATGCTGGGAAGAATGAGCCCGAAGCACTGAACTACTCTGAATAAAGCCTGAATTGTGTTTAAAAATAAAGTGAAAATAGTTATTGTATTCCTGCTCCACCGTGTGTGACGTGGGCAATTCTCTGTGTATTCCTACATATACAGTAAAATACATTGACTTCTCAGATTTATTTTATTATTCATATAAAATCAAGCGAGGATAATATAAAGCAGCAGCAACAACGACAAACATGAGTGTCGAATAAAAACATTTGCTCCTGGATGTCTGCACTGACACGCTGTGCTGTTACGGTAGGTGAAGGCGAGTGATCCTATTGATGCTTCATTAGAGGCTTTGTGATGTCTACAACATAGATGTGTAGGAATTTCTATCTTGCAACTGTAGTGAAAACAGCAATTCCACTTCCCACACTATTTGTAAAGACTGACTGAAATGATTTGGTTAAACCTGAAGGGTACAGTATATAGCATGAGAGTTGCACCTCGCTATAAATTAATGTGACTCTAGTGTCTGTTCATTTACAAACAAATCAATACAGGGGGGTTGAATACTGCATGTAAAAGGCACAACCACGTGTTACTTTTCCGCTTAGAGTCAGTGGTTTTGACCAGTTTGCATTTATGGCGAATGCACAAATGTGTTTACTTGTTCATGTCAGAAATCTTCCCATCAAATACCTTTGTTACTGCGTAAGGTCATGTAGACAAACATTGTGGAATAGTGATGAAGATGACGTTAGAGTCATCATTTAATTGTGAGTGGTGACATATAAGTTTTGCGCCGCTGAACGGAGAGGCTGAAGAGGAGCCTCTTCAGGATGAGGTCCAAGAATATTCTTCTGTAATCCCCCTGACAGCCACCATCTCCCCTCATCACACACACACACAGATACCAACACCTGCCACTTTATATAAAGAGATTATAGAGTACAAAATATCTGCTGCTATCTGTTCTAGCACTAAGGACCCAAAGTATTTGCTCTACATTGTATATGGCAGCCATTCATCCAGAAACTTTAATATTTCTCGTACTTTTCAGCACTATCTCTGTTTTTCTCCACTTGTTTTATCTTTGTCACTTTCAGCCTCTTAGCTGCTTTCATTGCATTCACCTGTTCACCTGCTCAGCCAGTACTTTTCCACTCACACTTTCCTTGCTACCCATGCCCACCTGTCCACTCCCCTGATCCTCATTCCCAGTCAGCCCAGTATATAAGCTGCTCTCACACTCACTTGCTGCCTGATTGATTCTTTGCATCCATCTTTAACTATTGGACTGATCTCTCATTACTGAACCTGCCTGTAAACACTTATGATTGTTTGGTTTTTGCATCACCAAATGCTTTAAGATACTCTGAATCCAACTAACCAACTCATCCAGTCCCAACCACAGTCATGTACAGGCATTTCATTTGCAACTTCACTTATAGTGATTCTGACTGAGAATAAAACTACAGTGTTACATTTCAAAAGAGACCAAAACCACACATGTACTCCAAATGGTTTAAGAACAGCTTTCAGTCCACTTTGGGTATGCTTGGATGGGTGTTTTAGACAAATGTGGCTGGAATGGTCAGGGCTTAAAGGCTAAAGTGAAGACATGTATTTAGCTTACTTTTAAAAATATTCAGGCTGCCCGCCTGGTATCAGTGTGTTGAGAGGTTTGGCGTGTCAATGACAAACACTGCATCCCCAGTGTTCTTTCTGCTCTTGCTGGAAACCTCCAATAAAGCAGCAGCAGATGATCGCAGGGTTTTTGAAGGCAAATATTAAACGGGTGTTCGAACCTGGGCCAGCAGCAAACTGTAAAACAAAGAGGCAGGAAACGTCAGCTTGTGTTCAGATCCACTGCAGGATTTACTCTGCTTTGATTACTGGAACTAACTTTCCAAAGATCAATATGTCACCTTTAACCTACTCTTACAATTCAGTTGTCACGACCACAACACTGCTCCACCTCCAGGCCAGAGAAATCATGCGTGGAGATCTGAAGCCTGAGAATATAATGGCTGTGTACTGCAAGCAGCAGCCACCACAAATCAAGCTCTGCGATGCTGATTCCGGGTGATGTGTGCAGTCTGTGTGGTACAGGTAAGAAACTGGAGGGAAGAAAAGGCAGCAGAGATTCTGTGCATTTGTGTCTCTACTGGAATTGACTGCATGACAGAGGTGAGACTTTACTTTTCATACATGACGTCTAACATTTTTCTTTTCCTCTGGAGCAGCACACGTGCAGTCTGGTAAGTCCCCAGTCCAAAGCCCTCACAGTCTCCTTGTGTTTAAAGTTTGGATCAAGCTAACGTTGTGCTTCTTCGTGGTTTTTCGGAGATCCTAGTGGAGAGCAGCAGTGACTGTGGCAGCCTCTGCTATCCTCTGCTGGGTCCCGGGCAGCACAGAGCGGGACAGTAACATCTGGGTATTTACTCCTGTTGTCTGACACATGACAGCTTCAAACATGTAATCTGAACTGTGTCACACTTACTGGTAACCAACGGAAACATGCAGGAAACTTCAACCAGTTTTGTTTTTCTGACATTTTATCTTATAAGGGTCGATTCAGAAACTGCTGTGCATTCAGTCTACTATGATTATATCTACAAAAATACTAAATGAGATCAATTTTTTTTCATCTACACAAACATTTAAATAAAATCACTTGAGCCTACTATTGTTGCCTGTATTTATTATGTTAATGAACACGTAGCCAACCAAACCACTAGCTTTGATATGAAGGGCGCTGCATACAATTTGCCTTCTTCAACAGCACAGGCACCCAATACAATATGATTATTCCCATTACATGATCATGAACATGATCTTTACAATCTAAAGAATTAATGTGGCAATAACACTGGAGCAGCCTCTTGCTGAATGAAGCAGGGTAAGCCTGCATACAGACGACACACATAAAGCCCAACAGGGCAGTTATACCATCCACACTTTCTCAAAAATAACTGTTTCCTGAATGTGTACCAACTGGTGGCCGACTGAGTGAAAACCAAGAGCCACTGGCGACATTCTATTTAATGAATTCATCATCAGGCATCGTTAAATAAATAGCAATCAGTGCAAATTAGAGAAAATAAACAGGCTGGTTTCCATCAAAAGAAAGTCACGCTCTGTCAACGAGAGGATTCTGTTAATTTATCAGAATCAATCCAGTGATCATGTGATCTTATGAAAAGGCAATGCAGACTGCTTCCCAACACGGCCACCATACTGAACATTTTGAAAACAACCAAACCTTAAAATGAAAAGCTGTTTGCCTGACTTTCTCAATATTTGCATTTGCCCAGCTCTTTAACATCTGTCAGACGCACACGTCTCTTTGTACCACAAGAAAGACCAGTTAAAGGCGTCCTGCATAACCACATGAGCACAAGAGCCCCGGTGAGCTTCATCAGCTGACGACTCCCCCAAGTCGACCAATTCAGGGGGACATTTTTCCATGAAGATGAAGCAGCATCACTATAGAATATTTGACTTTTTCAAGGATATACATATCAGTGTTTCGGAACATTAGTTTCTTTTTTACACAAAAAGACATTGCTATATATATTTAATGTAATGTAATTGAACAATTTTAATGTTTAATCATTAAAAAAAAACTGCACAAAAAATGACAAATACAAAAGATTTTAAATATAACACAAGAATCAACATGGTTACTATGACTGACCACAAGGCAAAATGAATCCAGATTATTAGTGTTTTCACACAAAAGTAATTCCATTGTTAATGTTCAAAGTGGAAAACCGCAGTGTCTAAAGTCTTAAAAAGGTCTTTGAGCGGTGTGGCGGCCATGTTCCCATTCACTCCCTTTCCTTCCTCTGAACTGTGCTTCAGTCTTGGTTGGGTGTGATGCTGCTTCGGCGGCACCTCCGGTTTGAATGGCGTGAAAGTGTGGATGTCAGAGTCTCTCACCTCAGCTTCAGTCATTCCTGCACCGCTGAGGGTCGACCCACCTGTTGCCTCTGAGGAGATCTGAGGAGACTGAGGGGAGGGCTGGTGCTCTGTTTCCTCAGTTGACTGTTCATGGGAATCTTGAGTCTGAGAAGAGCGTGACAAACAGTAACAGGAAAACAGGAGAAAGAGACACAAAGTTATTATTGGCCCTACACTATCTGAAGAAAGGTAGGATACAACCCAACTCTGACTACAGAGCTCGGCAGTCTCATCTGGCTAATGGAAACTCCAAAATAGTGTGTGTTTTAACCCTCTAATGCCTGACCCAAGAAATAATGGACAGAAAATTCTATTTGTTTTAATTTGAAGACTTTTTTTAAATAAAAAAAAATTGCAAATATGTTTTTTTTGTTTGTATCATTTTGAGCAAAGTTTTTACCATATGGTAATGCAAAACGTTTCAGAAATACATGTATCAAATATGATACCCACTGCATTATAGGGTTAATGATGAGTCTGGCAATATTACACAATTTTGACCTGGTGATGCGCCAGGTGAAGAGCAACATTATAATTAATCCCGAGGGGAACAGGAATGTCTGTGCCAAACTTCATGGCGATCCATCCATAGTTCACTCTTCAGGAGGAACCAATGGGCTCACAGATCACATGGATCACATGGATCGCCTACCTCTTGCTTCTTCTTTCGTCTTCCCTTTCTTTTACTCTTCTGCTGTTGCATCACAAAAACACAGGTGCTGCTGTTGTCCATCTTTTCACTTTCTGAAATGCACGCACAAGCATAACAAATCAGTGTTGAATTCTACCAGGATGACAACATTTTATACATGGATGTTACTATGACCCATGAATAAACAGCATACCTGAAGGGACACTGATCTGAATGCAGTGCTGTTGCTCTCCATCCTGTTGGTACGGGCTCAGGCACAGAAAGAGAGTCTTCAGCACTGAGTTTGCGGTGGCTGCTACTGCAGATCCAACAAATTGAACAGGGCGTTAACACATGTCTGCAGCACCAATCAGCATTTCAGCCTAGTATTCGTAAGCAGTGTGTGGCAGCGTACCTTCATGTGATGAGCTTTCGGGCAGCTGCTGATGAGCGCGGCTTATAGTTGGACTGTCAGCACAAGGAGCCGGACTGGTAGACGTCTCACTGAGAGAATCGGACTCAAGGCCACTGATGGGATTCACCAGCTGCTTTGTGGGTTGATTCATACGCTCTGTTGAACTGTCTTTTCCTATTTTAGGATCAGGAGAGAAATTATCTTTGACATCAGTTCTGACCTGTGGGAGCGCTGTCTCTAAATCAGAAGCTCTTTGTTTAGAGTCTGATAAACGAGCTGTATTATCGACTGACTGTTGAGAACAGGAGGCAGTCCTTGAATGATCTGGCTGAGGCTGCATACATGGGAGAGGAGCAGCACTGAGAGGGGCAGCAAAAAGGCTGAGGAAGGAGCTGGCAGAGGCTTTGCTGGGCTCAAGTACAGTTTTAAGATCATCACTTCTGCAATCGGCTGATGGTGGAGCAGCACGGGGAGACCGAATTAAGCCTTGAGCACAAGAGGAATTTGTTCCAGAATCGTCTACAGGCTGCAGAGTGTCAGTGATGGGGCTTGCAAAAAGGCTATGAAAGGGCCTTTTTTTCAATGTCTCTTTACACCCAACTGCCAAATCACCACAATGTGCCATTTCATTGCTGCAGTCTGCTGTGGTTTCAGATGAATTAGGTTTTGTGCTAACTTTGAGGCCAGACTGTGTCTTTTTGGAGGGCAGGTGGATCTCAGTGGGTTGTTTTGCTGTAAAATGAGGACTGGCAGAGTTTGTGGAATCACTTGACCTAACAGGGCTGGTGACAGCAAGAACAGCAGCTCCACCTTTTAACTCTGTGAAACCTGAAGAGGGACAAAAACGCTTAAAAGAGGCCTGCGAGCCAGCTGTCACAACTGAGACGTGTGGCTTCAACTGTTGTTTGGAAGCAGGTGACTCAGAGGGGGGCCTTGAAAAAATGCTTTTGTGCCTCGTGGGTTCGTGTTCGTTCGTGTTTACAGAGCGTGTTATATCCATAGGCAGGTGCACCGGCTCAAACTTGACTTTGTGAGAAGGTCGTTGAGGTTTCAGGGATTCTGGCGTATTCCCGCTTTGTTTCTTGTGATCCCCAGAGGCCAGAGACGGATTAGGGCAGGTCTTTGAAATCAGGCCTGTGTGCACTTGAAGGGATGACAGGCTCTTGAACATTTTTTCCTGGCATTTGTTTGCTTCATTTCTAGTATTTAAAGAATACAGGACCTTCTTATTTTGGGTCTCTGAGCTTAGCGGGGGACTGGTGATCTCCTCAAAGCTAGTTTTTGGGATATAGGATACAGTTTGTGCAGTGGGTGGGGTAGGTGTGTGAGCAAAGGTAGAATTTTCCGCTGATTTACAAGACCTGAGAACAGCATCAACAGAGTAGGGAGCTTGGCTTTGGTATGAAGATCCTGACGTGCAATCAGAAGAAGAAAGAGGGGCGAATTCTTGATTTCTTGGAGTTGTGAAGAAACTTGTGAAAGGTTTAGACAGCTGAGGTCCCAGCACTGCTTCAACTGAATAACAAACCGGCTCCTCATGATGAAGTTTAGTTGACGGGGGGCTGTGAGGTTGGGCAGCATCTGATGCGCATGGTGGGACCACTTCCTCCATGTTATCGGCCGGTCCTTCAGTCTGACAGAACAAGGTCTCCGTCTCTGCATTTGTGTCTGCACTTTTGTAAAAGTTAGGCCTGAAAAATAAAAATTTCAGGTTCAGGTTAATCCCAAATGTCACAACTTGCATGGATGATTCATTCTACAATAAATTCCTATGCAAGAATAAAAGTGATACAGTGCACGCCGACAGAATCGCAGTGACAGGCTGCTGTTTGTACGTGCGCACCTGATTGGTTGTATGAGTATATCAGGGGTTGTGTTTGCATCTAGAATTTCAGACTCGTCTGTGTTCGTCGGTTGTCCTGACGACTTCTGTTCAGCTTTTTTTGCAAGTTCATAGAGGTCATTTTCCCGTTTTAATGCCTGCAGTGAGAAGAAATAAAGTTAGTTTAGCACACAGCAATGCAAACAAAACATTTTAAGAACAATCACTGGACATTTACACACACACCTTATCCAGCAGTTCATTAGTGATGTCGTTAAGTGGCTCATGGGAGAACCTGCAATCTGCTCCTTGAGAGCATTTTCCTTTTCTATGGAAGAACTTGCAGGGGAAGGACTGTGCAGCTTAGTAAAGGACATATTAGACAGTCAGCAGCCTCCAGTTTCGAACAAACAGCAGTACAATACTCATCAATGCTCTGAGTTTATGGCAGGAGGATGCACAGATTACTGCTGTTGAACCAAAGGATATTGTGCATGTATGGGCAGCTCTCCCCTTTTGTGCAGAGCCCCTGGACGTAGAATTTGCACACTTCTTTGACGAGATCGTTGTAGCCCTGAACATGTTCCAGTTGGCAGTCGTCACCCTGCGCGCGGGACAGAAAAGAAAGCAATGTTAGGACACGACAGCGTGAGTTAAAACAGCAGTCAATAACAGCCTGAGGGCAGAATGACAAGACATTTTTCTATCCTACAAGTCACTTTGACTGACCGTATAAAACATATATTTATATACGTAATAAACATAACCTGCCTTGATGCACCTTCCCCAAAGGAAATGTCGACAAAGTAAGCGCCCATCCAACAACAAAACATTCTGATCCTTGAACTCCTGCGTCATGAACCTGGTACGTTTCACTTGGAAGTCCTGAAAAGAAAGATGAGCATATCAATTAGATTCACCAACATTTTCATTAATACATCATTCAAACAGACTTCAAATATACATTTTTGTCAAGATAATACTGGGCCACTTATGTCTGGTATTCATCATGTCATTTTCATTTATTTCTTTTTTTATGGGCAGTTGAGAGGCAAACAGGAAATGTAGGTAGAGCAAGTGGGGGATGACATGCAACAAAGGTCACAGGTTAGCCCTATTTTCATGAGACAATCAACATGACTGACCTGAAGGCCTCTTCTGCCACAACAGCAGGTGAACATCAGCAAGTGTCCTTTCATTCACACTGCGACAGATAACAGGCTGCTGCTGGATGACATGTGTCCTGACCGCTGCAGCCACGTGTCTCACTTACCTGCTTATAACACTTATTTTTCCTGTCCCCTCCACCTTTTCTCCAAGAAGGTCTGTTCTGATGGCCTCCACCTCTGTTGGCATGTCTCCCTCTATCCTTCTGTTGATGCTGATTTTTCTGCTCCTGTTTCTTGTTCACATTCGTGTATTTTTTCGCTTTGCGATTCAGACCTTTGGGACACATGTTATTATGGGAAGCTTGGTCTCTGGGGCAATGCATCACTTCTTTGTTGAAGCCAACACTTGCATGTTCGCTGGCAGTGTTATGCATACGGTGGTGTGCGGCCTTGGAGCCATCGGGTGCAGCATTATAAGCAGTCTGGGCTTGGTGCCATCGCTTCTGTGGAAAGAAAAGGATTAGAAAGTAGATGTGAAGCAAATGCAGAAGTCTTTTAATGTTGTAAGATTTATCATAACCTTCATCATCAATCAACTTGAGCAAGTCCATCAATACAAATTCATGTTGTCCGAACAGGCAGCACAAACGCCAGATAACTTCATTTTACATGACACCCAGTTGCAGATATATCTAGATCTTATACCGAGAAGTGCTTCTGATATTTTGTCCAAAACACTTTTATCAATGAACAGTAATTAACATTGTGTGCAATATGCAAACTCTTTCCATCACATTTTCTTTCCATCACATTTCCATTCCGATTTTATCCTCCCCTTGTTAATAGACTTCTGAAACCTTGAATTTATGATAAGACTTGTTTCTCTTCAATGTTTTGAACATATTTGCAGTTTAGGTGTGACACTTGGACTTGCTATTGTCCTACTTGAACGTCTCTCAAATCAGTTGGAAAAATCCTTTTTCCAGTTTCCCTCCTTCATTTGTATTCTGTGGCCCTTGACATAGTCGTTTATCTCATCTTAAGGATGGTTTTGTCAATTTTTGATGTAATCGTGCCAAGTATTTTTGATTTGGCTTCAGTTCAAAGATGTGTTTGTGTCTTGTTCTGAATTTGATGCCTAATAAAAAGAGCCATGCCCAACACAAAAGCTGCCAGTGTGCAGGAATTCAGCTTTTTCTTTTGCATGATTTCATTTTCCTGCGTCAGACAACACCCAGTTTCACAAACACAAAGCTGAACCTTACAGCCTTGATGAGGGCAGGGTTTACCGCAGGGCTGCTGGATTAGACTGCATTAGCACTACCTGCGTGTTTCACATAAACTGGAGACTGTGTGAACCTAAAATGATGCAGAAACCTGCAACTTTCCATCCGATGTAGCGGTGCTGCCAACAAAATCTTTCACTTAATGTGACAAGTGAGACAAATCCTCCAGCAGGCGCCAGAGCAAGCCCCCACAGACAGACATGTTAGTGTCTGAGGTCCAGCTCACCTTTTTATTGGGGCCGGTCTGCTCACCCTGGTTCTTCCTCTTTCTGCCACGGCCCCTCTCACCATCCTCAGCCTCGTTCCTATGAACAAAATGCGAGTGTGTAAAGAGTGTGTAGCTGGGAGCCATTTAAAAAGAAGTGCTGCCTCTAACACATCACAGCTTGTCTATCGTTAAATACCTGTGTGTAAAGGCTGCTCGACCGGGGCTCTTCACGTCTTCTTCGATGGCAGAGAGTCTCGTGAACAGGCTGGCGAAAGCCATTTTACTGTGCTTGTCATTAGTTATTAGTTTAGAGATTAGATCCCGTTAAAAACAAACTTCTGCACAGCCACGTGCACACTCTGGGAGCTCGTGATGACAACCGCTGCCTCGCGCGCATCAGCAGGCTCCTCCAGATAACACCTGTCCTCACCTGCTTCCTGTCGACGCCTGACGAGCCAAAATTGAGTCGAGTTTGACGTATAGTCCAGTAAAACGGGGTTCACACGGCTCTCCTTTCATACATCACTCCATCGCTCTTCGTTTATCGCTGCTTCCGCGTTTGAGACAACGTCACGTCCCTAGACTCAACCAATCATACACAGACGGGAGGGGAGACCCTGGCACATGGCGTCATCTAGTGGTAAAGGTTGGTATTGCCTACAGTACTTACAGTGTGTATCTTTCTCTGACAGAAACTCTCTTCAGTTATCACAGCTTCACCCTGTTGCCGGTTTCCTGAAACAAAGTCGTCTTTTGATCCTGCTCAGTGTCCATAAACGGATGTACTATTGATTTTGCTTTTTTTATTCGTCCTTTTGAGATGCAGCTCTGGGTTGGGCTTTCTTAGGGTTACCTCTTAAAACAGTAAATATCCCTGTGTGCACTGATATTCTCTTCCACATGGATGACCTACAGCTCAAATGTTTGTCAGTCAATAGACCTACACTGAAGACAAAGTAGATTATGGTCTGTACTTTCCCAAAACAAAGTCTTCAATTCAAATGCCGCTGCAAATGCATTAACACATGTACAGTTACAGCGGAGCCTGTTGGGGTTACTGTACCATTACTGCACAGTGTGGTCTACGTAGGCTCAACTGAGGGCAGAAAAGATCCATAAACTCTAGATAAACATGTATGGTATATATCAATCAATCAATCAATCAAACACCAACACCTTCACACTGACACAAGCATGCACACAAGCTAGCCTCAGAGAATCCAAATGTGGCCATGGTGAGAATGAAAGGGAGAAAAGAAATGTCAGAAACCTGCTGTTGGATATCTGCATACAGTGCATACTCACACTGAGGGAGTGTTTAGATTCAGCTCTCCTCAGTCTGGTCATTTATACCTAATTATTTTTATCACATTGACCGAACACCGTAATATTATGCTGGGTTTCCAAAAACATTAGCTGTCACAAGCAAGTTTGTAGTTGGAGCATCGTGGGAAATGTGGGAGCATCGTGTGGTATTTTCATTAGTTTGCTTATATTAACACCCGATTTCAACATGAATGTACTGACTTGAGAAACCAGAGAGCTGCTCTCTCATTTTAGAGCAAATTCACTCTATCCAGTTTGCTTCTTTGTGTCACTGTCGAGGGTGATTAATTCTTATATTAATAGGATTAAAATGTAATTGAATCTTAGCCGAATGGTGAACAATCACTCTCTCATCAATTGGCCAAAGTGATAAAAGCTCAGACACGTCAAAAAGACGAGATAGAAGCTGGACTTTGTTCCTCCACATATGAGGCCGTCCGGCAGTCTGGCTCAAAGTTCAGGTCACGCAGACAGTTTCAGTGTTGCCTCTCTGAGTGTGTTTGCGTTTTCCCCTCCAGTCTCTGGACTCTCTGTTCATACCGAGCTACAGGATGACCCGCTGGGCCCTTCTCGCTCCCCTCCTGCTGGGCCTGTTCATCCACAGCACTGTCAGTCAGGACGCCGAGGACCCAGCACCCCCGGGCCAGGCCTCTGATGGCACAGAGGCGGAGGAGGAGAACGGGGATTGGGGATTAAACTCCCTCAGAGGCAGCTTCGAGTCAGTCGGCGGATACTTTGACTCTATGCTGGAGTTCATGGGCGGACGTGATGGAGTGTGCCAATACCGCTGTCGATACGGTAAGTCAGTGAAATGGATGATTAAGCGTTATGCAGTATGGTTAGAATGGTTCAGGCTTTAATCGGCCAGTGTGGTCCACCACTGATAAACCTTTGCTAGAAAACACAAAATGTCCAAACCAATCCAAGCCTTTTAATAACCAGGTTTTTCACAATAAGAATCTCCATTTGAATAAACTTTAATGAAACTCTTGTCTGTTAACATGTTGGGTGGGGAAAGTAAAATCTTGCACCAGAATGATTGTTTTTGTCAGTTCCATCTTGATATGTGGCCCAATGTTTACATTAGTTACATTATTACTATTAAAAATACAAATAAAATACTAGTTAAATTGTTGCCCAGGACAGGCAGTTTATATGCAGACAGTTTTAGATGGAACAATGCGACAATTAAAGCCCAACAAAAAGAATGCTCTGATATTAAACACATCACCGGCTTTGCTTCTTCTGTACTTATCATGTCTGTTATCGTCTGGGAGTGGGCCTGCAAATGGACTGTGACCCCAGCATGATAGGAGAGGTTCCATGCAGCGACAGGGGAATGTGTCTATCATGTGCACGGATATGAAACGTTTGTGTCTCTGTGTGCAAACGTGGATCTACTGTTAAACCCGCATGCAGCACATCTCCACTGATCTATTGTGGATCATGACCCACATCTGATTTTTTTGCTTTACTTCCCCTCTCAGGTAAAGCTCCTCTTCCTCGTCCCGGCTACCAGATGCCAGAACCTGATGGATGCAGCTCCTACTTCTTTGGTCTTCCTGTTCCAGATGGGGTATGTTTCTCCTCTCTAGTTGGGACAAATTCGTGCAGATTTGTAGAACCTGTAATCAGGAAATGTAATCAATGCTGATACAGAAAGCTGATTCTGCATTCCTAAGGGGCTGTGCAAGAATGATGAGTGTGGGGAAGGCCAAAACTTTTGTTTGACATTTTAGATTTTAAGACCCACCGCCCCAGTATCAGAACGTTGCTTTCAAGCTTCACGTTTATGTAAAAATCATTCTTACACAGCCCAAATTTGACACAAGGAGTGGATTTAACAATTGCCAAAATTATGGAAAACATAACAAATGGTGTGTGCTGTTTATTGGACAAACAAGCTATTTTTGAACCAAGAGCTACTAAATGATCAATTACTACTGACACTGAATGAGTGAACAGGGGCGCTGACCCTTCACCCCCAAATCATTTTTAAATAGTCTCTAAATGTCCAGAGAAGTCTACATTTGACTGAATAATGGAATCAGTTTTTAGTGTGAAGAAAAACCAACCCCCTGTGAACCCCCCCCCCACACGTGCACACAAACCCACTACTCACCTGTTGTGTGACAGATGGACATGGGCATCCCCGCCATGACCAAGTGCTGCAATCAGCTGGATATGTGTTACGACACCTGCGGCTCCAACAAGTACCGCTGCGACTCCAAGTTCCGCTGGTGTCTCCACAGCATCTGTTCTGACCTCAAGAAGAGCCTCGGCTTTGTGTCAAAAGTCGAAGGTCGGTAATCTTTTAGCCTTTTCTTTCATCTGCACTGCATACAGTTTGCTGCTGTGGGAAAAGGCCACAGCTGAGTTGGCCTGAAAATGATGTCATGATCACCAGTTGTGACACTGCATATTCAAAGCTTTCCTGCATATTCAAAGCTTTTCCATCTAGACTAAATGTTATGACTGGGGGCTGATGTAATGTTTTGTCAAACCTGTTTGAAGAGATCCTGACATGCCCAAAAATAAGGCTGATGTTAAAAAATCCACTCAAAAATCAAGAAAACTACCTTCCTTTGCACATATTACTCTGTACTGACTGCCATTCCTGTTTCTCTTCACTTCCTGTCCTCAGCATGTGAAACAGTAGCAGACACCTTCTTCAACACAGTGTGGACCCTGGGCTGCAGACCCTACATGAACAGCCAGAGAGCAGCATGCTACTGCCAAGGAGAGGAGAAAGATGAGCTTTAGGTCATGAAGCACTCTCCTATGGTAAATGGTATCAACTAGAGCAGCCTTTCAGATGCTGGTGCTCTGAGTTATGGTGTTGCAAGGACTGATGTCACTACTTTAGTAATTTATTCGGTACTTTTTCTGGTTTTCTTCATTATTTCACTTTGCAGCAGACATGGATGTTATTGTTAAAAGCTTGTTTGCATACTGTGTTGCCAGCCGAAATGTGTTTGTTTGCAGAGGTGCATCTATGCGGTCTGTAGTGTTGGTATTAGCACAATGCAGTTGAGTTTGGAAAAGAAAAAAGATACCTGTGGTGTGAACTTTACAGAGCATAGATAGCTTCTTCTGTTTCATGCTTCCAGTGTGTTACCATGTCATGCTTATGATGTGGTGTGAATAAATGTTGGCACATACAACAGTGTCATGGTTTCATTCACCGACTTGGTACAGATATCAGTTGTAAAAAATGTGAGACAAATTTGTGTTATATTATTTTGGGTTTCCTCAGTTAGCAGCTATTGATTGGCATAAGTACTCAGATATGTTAGCATTATGCCTCAACCCTCACAATAGAGATGCTGCTGACAGGACCTCGTTAGTTTATTAGTTTTTGTGGTACGGATCTTGTTCTGAACTAAAGAGTCAGACATGTGGACATTCTGACCTATTGAAGGCACTAGATTTAAAGTCAGGGGACCAACAAAACTTATTGGGATTCATCTTCTAATGGGTGATTATTCTAAAATATATATTGAGAAATGGCAACAATTCAAGCTAGCTTTCATGACTATGGTAAACACATCTATTTGGGAAGAAGCATTAGTGGGTAAATGCAAAATACCAGGACCTGACCATTTCCACAGGCTTAACCCTCTATGACAAAAAAATATTTATTCAACAGTCTATAAAACATATTTTTGCTTAATCAAATTTCTACAGTACCAAGTGAAAAAGGCAGAATTGAAACAGAGTAACGACGTCGTGCTATTCACAGAAATAAAGAGGTGAAGTGACTAAAACCTGTTATAACGAAAAACGGCAAGTAATAGGACAACGATACTCTTTAGATGAACTCATTCACTTCACTAAATGGTCCCGTTACACAATGAACTGCATGTGTAAATAATGTCTGTTAAACAGCAGGTCCACATGGTCAGTCCGGGTTCACAGCAGGCTCGCATTTAAGATGCTCCTCACACTCCATAGATCTATGGGAAAAGGAGGGAAAGCTGATAAACATGCGAGACCAAATGGCAGTTACTCAATGTTGTTTACAAGTTTCCAATTAAATGATCATACAAGTCGTGAAAAGCTAAATTCAAAAACACTCATTGTTATAGAGATTTAATTCTATATTCTTAGAGTATGATTTCAGAAAGGAAGACAAAGATATTCTCGGGAATTAGTTTCGACCCCTAAAATAGGGCATAATAAACGTAGCTATACATAGAGCGTGTTATATATGGGTACTGGTGAATTATTATACCAGTGGAAAATTTGACAACATCTCATTTGATGAGTGCTTACAAAACAGAAACAGTGCCACACAGGAAACACGATACCTGTAAGCAGTCAAAACGAAAAGTGTACTTACAGCTCAGAGTTTACAGAGTTGGCTGGCTGCGTGGGTTTTTCCTTCGCCTTCTGGTTAAATGCTTCAAGCTAGAAAAAATAGAGGTGGTTGAAAAGGCAAAGAAAACCAGTCAAGTGGAACTGCATTATGATTAGGATCATATCGTGTTATCATGCTGTATAACATACGATATGTAAAGGACGCATTTTTCAATGGCGCATACGCTGCCCAGTCCTCCGAGTCTGTTCTTTCAATAACAGAAACTACTGTGAAATCTTTCACATGTAGCAGGGTCACAGTAATCCATGAGAAAATACTAAAAGATATTCCTGTCTGAAAATAAGAAGAAATCCTAAAGATGCTGGGCCTGTATTAAAGGCATCATGTGTCAAGTGTCACACTAAAAGTGACTGCAGGTAAAAACAGTCCGACCTCAGAGTAGCACTTGAGTCATTTAAGAAGCTTTACACGACACCCAGACTTTCAACAGTCAACAAATACATTTAAAAACTTCAATGGAAAAATTCTAAATGCAGAAAATAGCATCACTCTTTCGTGCATAGGCCTTCTGTGCCTTCTAGGGAGACGATCGCTAACAGATATGTTTGCAATAATATAATGCCGCTCAGCATGCAATAAATGACAAATGCATACATGTAAACAATTTTTGATTTAGTGTACAAGCTGTACACTAGACCATGTGATTCAGCTACATGACATTCCCTTGTCAGCCCTATCCATCACACTGCACACTGATGCTTTTACAAACGGACTGTGGTCGCCTCTACATTAAAGACATTTGTTCTTCTCCGGAGCTCAACTCACCTTTCAACTACTTCCTGTTCACTTACGCAGCCTTTCTTTACAGTTGGGGAACACTACCTATTTATGTAATGTTACTGTTGGGGATTGCACTGTAACAATGTGGACATAGCACTTACAACCGGTCCAGTCATCGCTTATCTTCAACAAATGAATAATTGATTAAATGATTAAAACACACGACTTGAGTGAATTCAGCTTGCTTCTCCATAGCTGGATGCTGTGCGGTCATGAAATGAATGAGTCTGTGCTTTATCTGAGACACTTGATTTGTTGCTGTAGCACTGGCAATGACAGAAATAAATCATCACTGATGCAAAGCTGCATCTTCTCTGTCTGCAAGGGCTTCAGTTTTTGTGGAGAGAAAATGTGCTGTCCTTTGCACCCCACACAGAAAAATGATTTTATTTTTGACCAAAGGTCTTTTAAATGAGCTCCTGGTGATCACTGAACATCTCCTCTGATTTATTTCCTGAGATAAGAAAGTTTATAAAATGTTTTTACTACTGGTCCAAAAGTAGGACAAAATTTGTGTTGCTCTGGAGATTTCCAACTCTGAGGCCCTGATCCGCGAATGAAAGGGATCACTTGTCGCGTGGATCATGGCCAAACTTTGCATCAAATTCTATCTTTGTTGCTAACAAACAAACAGACGAACTGGACAAAACTGTAACCTCCTGTACCAAATCTCCTCACGTGAGAAGGATTAGGACATGATTAAACCAACACTGCACCTACCTTTTTCCTCAGGTTCACCTTTATTTCCTCCTCTGTTGGCTGCTGTTTCTCCTCTTCTGACTGCTTAACTTCAGAGTTCTTTTCATCGGTCAGTGGAGCCTCCGCCTTCACCTCGGAATCGACTGACGTGCTATTTGTTGGTGTCAATACTTGGATTTGACGTAAAGCGCCGCTGTTCCTGCAATTTTCTATCCCCCCCCTCCATCTTTGGCCTTTTTTGTTCATGGCAATTGACCGATTAGTGCCGACGACCTGCAGGCAGCGAGGGCCAGAGGCCGATCCTTGGCCTTCACTTGCAGACAGATCTGGATTCACAAATGAGTCAGTGTAATCAAGAGGATGACGTAGAGGGTAGACTTGGTTATATGCCCCTCCAGAGCCAGGAAAGTGATGGTAGGTGTTCTGTGGATAAGGATGCCCACTGGGATAATGGGAAGAAAAAATGGCACCCTGAGAATATGTCCAGTAAGAATCTACAGCAGCGCTTGGGTGGGCATTGTATTGAGAGTACTGGGACACACCGTATTCTGGATAGGCAGAAAAAGCAGCAGGGTAGGGATGAGGATACGTTTGATTGTGTGGATATGGCTGTTGATACGGATGTGGATATGGATGTTGATATGGATGTTGATATGTCTCTCTGGAGTCTGGTCCGTCTGTCTCTCTGTCCCTGTGCTTCTGTGCTTTTTTGCTGTCCTGCTTGCCGTCTTGGCACGTCTGTCCATCTCTGCTTCTGTCTCTCGAGCGCCTGCGCCTCCGTTTCGCGTTTCTGTGGTGGGAGCGCCGACGGCGAGAGGTGCTGGAACTACAGCTTCTAGAGGTCGACCTTGAGGAGGAGGAGGAGGGGGAGGATGAAAAGGATGAAGAGGATGAAGAGGAAGAGGAGGAGCTCCTGGACTGCCGACTCTCCCGTTCCCCTTTGCTGTCAGCCCTCATGTTTTCCTGCCTCTTCCCGTACAGCCTCTCCTGAGTCCGGTCTGCTAATTTGCTCATCTCGTCCACTTCCAGGCTCAACCCCAGACTTTTCAGAATGTTCTGCAGCTGTACGTGCTGCTCATCCACATTTGTTTTTTCTTTTTCTTCTTCTTTCTTCTTCTTCACTGCTGGGGGAGACCTGGATCGACCACTCGAGTCAAAACAGCGGTCAGCTCTGTCATTCTTCTTCTCGTCATCATCAGGTAGGGAGAGTCTCTGGTTGAGGCATCTCTCTGGACTGGGCGAGTCAATCTTCCTCTCTCCACTGCTGGTCCGACTGCGGTCCAGCAGCGAGGCTCCACTGTTTGATCGCTGGCTCTCGCTCCTGAAGGGCACATCTGACTTGTTCTCCACAGCAGGGGCCTGAATGTCCACGAGCTCCTCACCTAAAGAAAGATCCTCACTGTCATCGTTGACGATCTTGCTGAACAAGTCCATGTCCACTCCTTTGTTGAGGATGCTGAGGAAGCGCTGGAAACCCTGGTTTACGCTGTTTTCCCCCTTGGCTGGTGAAGTAACACTTCGGCTGGGAGAAGGTGGTGTGACATCAGCGTCCTGGGAAAGGTCAGACATGCAGAAGCATTGCTTATTGTTGGAACATTAATTCATTAAAACAAGATGTTCCGTAATTAATCAAAACGTCGTATTGTAGCACCGTTATAATCAATAACTCACTACAGATGAACAGGGTAAACATTTTAAATAATAGATATCACCATAAAACTTCCCCAGTCACAATTTCATGTGTGATTTTGTGTTTGAGGTTTTGTACATTTTTTGTGTTATTTATATGATTATTAAATTGAAAGTGAAAGGGATGGCTATTTCCCACAAAGTAGGAAATAAAATCATACAAACCTCCCTGTTTCTTGGATCACCACATCTCTGCTTCATTAGTGCCTTCACTCTGAGCTTCAGGGGATGGTCCTTCCGCAGCAAACCATCTCTGCTCAGGTTGGGTGAGTTCATTCTGTCTTTGGGAGACTGGAGCCGAGCAACAAAAAGTGAGGCACAACAGACCCCTGCAAGCTAAAAGCACTGTGTTCCCAAAGTAAACTAATCTCAGTCTTAAACAGCTGATTATGTGATCAGTGAATCTATTACTCACCTTTGACAGAAAGCTGACAGGATGTTGTTGATGTAAAATGGCATTCACCCTGTCTTTAAGAGTTGCACCTCTGCATGTAGCTGATTGTTCATTACAGGGAAGGCCTGGAGGGGATGTCACCTTCACAGACGGTTCTTTTTTCAGAGCAATAGCGACTTTCTTTCGCATTATCTGCTCCTCTATGTTTCTAAGCTCTTTCAGCTTCCTCGACAGCTCTAGATCTGTCTTCTCATGCGTCTCAATGGGTTCTCCATCTGGGCTCTCGCCTACTGACTCCCTAATGTAAAGATGATGCGAGGGAGGCCCGAGTTCCCTCGATCCCGAAGGCACTTCCATGCTGCATTGTGGTTCCTCATCAATGTACTTTGAGTATTGGCAGCAAGTGTCCCAGTCATTACTAGTTCTTGAGACACTCTCAATGTTGTTATTAGTAATACTTTGTTGATTTGGGTCCGGGTTTCTCTGCAGTCTTCGAATAGCATCTTGCCAGTCCAGTGGATCCATGCTTCATCCAGTCTCTTTCAGTTTGTGAAGTCCGTGCATGCTCTGTTAAATGGAAACAATGTGGAGAATGACCGTTGGTTAGTGGGCACAGATCCGCGTGCACACAGTTACTTTACTGGCAGTATAGTGACTACCTCTTTACTTCACACAAAATGTTACTAGCCTCTAGCCAAGCACTCACCCAGCGACTGCAATCATGAATCTCTCAGCGCCGGACATGAACTTAAATATTGGTTATATTAACCAGCGTTTGATAACCTAACCTCTGCAGCACTGCAATAAGCGAACAGACAGCCAACCTGACTAAATATTGCTATTGGATAGCTTAAGGTTAGCTTGGCAGCTAACAGGCTGTTTACCTACAACAGCTACTCAAATGACCCGTCCCTCTGTCGCATCGCGAAAAAAACGTTGTTTTGAGGCCTTAACATCGAAAAGTAAGTTATAGGACTGAAATGTCAAAACCGAGCTTTAGTGAGGTTCAAGAGTATGAAAAGACAACAAGTCAAAAATAGCAACTAGCTCAAGAAGTGGGTCCAAGGCTGCCCTCACAGCTTCAGTGTTGCTGAAATTGATGTTGTGAACAGCGCCTCCTGCTGGTTGGAGGACCAACACCGCAGGATGACGTGACATTAGACTCGTGTTCCTTCGACAAAAAACAACTCACGACTCCTCTAGAAAAAGCGCCTTTGAGGCTGAGCGTCTGAAGCTGGCACACTGCCTGTACTGACACAGAGATTTCTGTGCAACGGCCCGCACACAGAAGTGATTGTCAGATTTTACTAGGTGGATCAAAATCAGCCATTAGAGTGGTTCTTTGATTCATTTTGTCTGAAGCAGTAGCACATTTTGCATCTACTAAGATCACATCTTCACCATTAACTTCAAAAGGAGTGAAGATGGTTGGTAGACTCTCCTGTCTGAATTTTTTTTG
The DNA here is from genome assembly GCF_017976325.1 of Chelmon rostratus. Taxonomy (NCBI): domain Eukaryota; kingdom Metazoa; phylum Chordata; class Actinopteri; order Chaetodontiformes; family Chaetodontidae; genus Chelmon; species Chelmon rostratus. The sequence continues at coordinate 28,051,073 of NC_055660.1, read as the reverse complement.
AAGGTGTGACATAGTTGAAATGAAACTGATCAATTCTGACTTTTAGACATTTTTTCAATACAAATAATGTCAGTAATTACATAATTTTGATTAGTCAAAGACTGACGTCTGACTAGCATGTCATTTTACACAATAATTAACCGAAAGGACTGAAGATTAATCAGCAGTCCCAGAAATCATCAGTCCAAATATAAAGTCCACTTTTCCCCTCACAGGTAACAAGTGTACAGGAGCAAACACACAGTATACACAAACTGACTGGCAGTCGGCAGGGACTGCAGTGAAACAGTGAATGTTGCAGTGAAACAATCCCAGGCCTGTTTTAAAAAGAATGGGATCTTTACTGTACATGCAGGGAACATATGTTGTCTGACATCCTGATTTGTCATACTCTGATGTTGTAGCCTACTATGAACAGGTTCAGGTCAATAGAGTACACGAGTTTTTAGCTTCTTCTGAGAAAACTTTTTAACATAGTCAAGAAATATTCATGCAGTGAAACAGCTCTTGGCCATTTACTTTGAATCATTGTGTTTAATATTATGCAATTCATATATTTACATGTGTACACAAAAAGAAAACATGTGAACCTGACAGAGACGCTGAAGTGTAGAGCACGTTTTGTAATTGCAGGTCGGCCAAAAACCTCTGAAGACTACACACTTGACAGTGATGCTATTTCACTTGGCTTAAAAACCTGTATCCTACAAAAAGACCTCTCTAGACAAATACCAGATCAGCAAAAATCAGAGTTGATCAAATCGCAGTGCTTAAACAAATTCTGAATAACAAAATTAAGACATTTTGCAGAAATTAATAAACCCTTACTGCACACTGTGTCAGTGTTTTTCTCGAGCAGGAAATTGTGCTATAGGTATAAGCAAAGACTGGGCAATGGACAAACCTCCATCAACACCTATAACTTCGGTTAATTTATTTTATGAATATCTTTTATTATTCTTCAGAAGCAAAAGTTAACCATATCAGTCAGGTTTTAAGACAGATTTTCACTGTGTGCAACTGTCTTCATCCAGGTTGTTTGGTTTCAATGACCTGCAAACAGCGGGGCCTTGACAGTGTTTTGGATTTTTGTGTGGTGTTCAGAGGCTGAATTGGCAAGTTAAAAAGTGGGGGACGATTACTAATGTGTTGCGGGAGTAGGTGTCTTGTTTGCGCGAGCACTGCTGGAAAGATGTTCAAAGGTGGGACACGAGGGTAAGGGTGGAAGGGCGGCAGGCGAGGCAAGAAAATCCCAGGTCCAACGTGGGGCAAGTTAGGAGGTAGCGCTGGGAATGAAACCGGTGAACAGCTTACTGGAGAATACATCGGCATCACAGGTGTAAGAGACGGCTCTGACACAGTGTATGTAGGATTTTGAGAAAATACAGTAGTGCTTTCCTGGGAGCTAGTTTCACATTTCTCACTCTCCTGCAAAAATCTATTGCTGCTATTCTGATCATATTCAACAGCTTGGTGTAGCCCTCTTACATCCTTCTGAGCACTACATGAGTCTTTTTTCGTGTAATATTCCTGAGTTGAAGGGCTACGACTAGACCTGCTTGACGATGATCTACTTTGCAGTCTTGGTGAAAATGCTCGCCGTGCGTCCCTTTCCCTACTTCCTCTACGATTACGGCCCCCATCGCTATCCTTCTTTCCATACAACCGCTCCTGGATACGATGGGACATTTGACCCAGTTCCTCAAATCCTAAATTCATGCCAATAGCCTGCAAAACATCCTGCATCTGTCTGTGTTTGTGTTCCTCTTCAGGTGTCAGTGTAATTTTTTCCACCACTAAGGGAGACCCGGATCTACTGTTGGAGCTGAAGTAGCTCCTTTCTCCGTCACCCCTTTGCAGAGACTTGTCATCGGACACAGAGCGCCCCTTTGGGCTGAAGGATCTGTGACGAGGCTGTGGGGATGCCAGTCTCTGGGATCCCATGCTCTCACTCCAGTGGCTGGTGTTTTGATGGCTTTCATGTTGCCTCCCACCACTTCTGGGAGACCACTGGTAATCCCCAGTGTTCAGGAAAGAACTTGTGGAGTGTGGTTGATCGTTCACTTCTGTAGAGGTCTGAGTCACTATCTTGGTGAGCGTGGCAACATTCACACCCTTGTTGAGTACATCGAGGAAACGCTGGAAACCCTGGGTTGACTTCCTCTGCTCAGGAACAGCAGCACTTTGGTGGGTGACATCACTCTCAAAAGACTGATGGGAAACACAGTTTATGTATAACTATTAATGACAGTTTTTGTTTGTAAGAATATATTAGGATATGGAACAACATTTGGGACAAATTCATAGCCATCAAATGCACGTTTTTTTATTCTATTATTGTAAAAATTCAACACCACTGAGTGAACTGGGGCCCTGCTTATTTTAATGACTAAAGGAAGCATCTTTTACAAGAATATAGTGTTTTTATTGGTTAGGGTGATTGGTTACTTCTCATGCTGACAAATTGTGAGGACCTTCTCATCGTCACTGTCACAAAGTGAATAAAAGAATGTAGTTTAATTGGGCCTTAATCCCAAAAGTCTGCCAAAAGTCTGAAAGATGCAAATATTGAGTTTGATCCAATTTTTATACAGCTGAACAGCTGTCCATTAGAAAACTATAATCTACATCCAAGCTTTCCATTGATGGTCACCTACAGCACTTTGTAAGGTGTCCAATATATTTTGACTAGTACTGTTTCTATGGAGAGAGGAGAGTCAATATGGATCTGGTGTGGCAGTGTGGTTACATCAGAGTACAGGCATACTGTAACCTCCAGAATGTGCAAAACAAAACTTGTGAAGTAAATAAAAAACTTTTAGCACCCCAAACATATCAGCCCACATCTCTCACTGATGATACAAGTAGTCTCTAATTACCACATGTGAACTAAACTCACCTGTCCACGAGATGCATTCAATGGAAACCTTGTTCTATTCAAACAACGATCCTCATGATCAATGGAAGGGCTGTCATTCCTCTCTCTGGGCTTGGCATAACTCTGTAAGGAGGAATATTTTATTAACCTACATAAAAAATAAACACACAATCCTACCACTTGTGCTAACACAGTGTTTAATGTGACCAACCTTCGTAGAGTGATCTTGCGATCGTGTCCTCTCTTGTGAACGGTCCCAACTCGTTTCATGACCACCTCTATCTTTGTGATATCCAGACAATCGTCTACAAGATAAATCATCACGTTGTTGCTTGTAGGTGAACTCCTCATGCCGATATCTGTGTCTGGAGTCTTGTGTTGTTTTCCTGTATCTGAAATCTTCTTCCTGTGATACTGTATGTTTCAAATCCTTGGTTACGCCTGCACGTGAAAAACTGTCTGGTGACTGCCTGCTTGATATATCCTCAGGCACACGCCTGTATCTGTAATCATCTTCATCACCTTCTGTAAACCTTCGTCTTTTCTTTTCAAAAGCAGCCCAGTCAGGTGATGACATACGTCTCCTCACTGGGCTCTTTCTGCTCCTGTCTCTGTTCAGTGAGTCTCTACTGTACAGCCTCTTAGGTGAGTCACTGTACTCTCTACTTCTTCTTGTTCTTTCAGTGCTACTGTGTCCATCACCACCATATTTATGATGGGAATCCCACGGTATATCTCTGTGAGTTTCACGCCATTCTTCCCGTCTGTCATCGTAGCCGTCCCGCTGTCTCGAGCTTCTGTCGTTGAACTGCCGGCTGTGACTGTGCTCAGACCTGTTTGAGTACATTATGTCACAGCAACTGCAGCAGCTGACTGAATATCACAGACTGCAGAAAGGAAAAAAAAGGAGCTTTAAAATGATGAGGTTAAGAATTCAGAAAGATTAATAAGCCAAACTTAGATCAGGAAACAATCATTTATCTCACAGTGACCAATTAACCAAAAAAGTATTTGGTGCCTTACGACCCCTAAAAGCATCATGAGGAATTCATGCACTACTCTCGAGAGTAAACGTGGCTTATTCAAAGGGGGGAAAAAACAAACAAACAAAACAAAGTCCATGACAGGAATGAGAGCTTTCCATCAGAACAGGACTGTCAAAAACCGGCCAAGGAGGACGCACAGAATGCGTTTCAGTCCTAATAAAAGTCCCAATTCTTGATCACATGGTTGTGCACACAGCTGCTCTAGTGACTGGTTTGACTGAACCCCTCAAGTCACCCTTGAACATACAGGTGTCAGATATAATCATATAACACATTTTAGCAAATATAAATTATGATACGATTCTAATAAGAGACCAAAAACAGAATGTCTCCTCAATTATGCTGAAGGGGACAAAAAAAGTTATGTGGCTAGAAACGTCAGAGCGTCTGCCCAAAGGCGTGCATTTTTTAACTCCATATTAATGAAACACTGACTGCTTTCAACCAGACCGATTATTCAGGAGATCACCCGCTTAGTGGTGAATTTCTTATGTTAACCGACTTAGCACTGAGCTTTGATGGAAAGGTTAGCAATGGCTACAGCTTGTTTTGACCTAGCTATAACAGCTAATGTTAACATTAACCTCGGTGGCTAGCTATACTACCTCTTTGCCAGCTGGCTGACTGCGAAGTAATGTCTGGTTAGCTTAAACTAGTACGAACGTATCAAACTCACATTATTATCATTATGTTTTCCTTTGTACAGATCTCCTCGGCCTGGTGTTCAAGTAAATTAGCTATAGTGGAGGCTAAAGTGCAGGGGCAGTCTTTGGATAACCTCTTAGCAATACTCGGCATAGCGTTAGGTGGCAACCTCACGTTACATTACCGTTTCCGTTGAAAGACGCCACTTTCTTTCAAGGAGGGGCAGGTACAATGCTGAAAGAGGCTTGTCAATTTGTATAAGTATTAACAATAACAAACTGTCAGGCAGTGAGCTAAATTTTGCAACTTAGTTTTCAGATAGGCGATGTAGCGCGCCTCGCCATGGAGCAGTTTTTTACCTCCCCAGTCAGTCATACGGGATGTAAATTATCGCCACCTCCTGGATGGAGTGCGAACAACAACATCGTCCTTAGTCTTCTTCGGGTTCCATTGGCTGTGGGAAACCACCTTATAGGCCCATTAGCGCCACCTACTCGGCTGGGTGGTCAGGAAAGCGAGTTAACGTTTAAGGGAATATCCATGGATTTAGACAGCACATGAGGAAGGATGGCATGCCCCTTGTTAGCCTGCCATGCCCTGTTCCATCCCCACGTATCTGGGACAGTGCAGAGCTAGAGCTGAAAATACACCCCCAGAAAAGCCACCTCTGAAACAGAACATTTAGGGGAAATATGGTTTTTATTACAGATGTTTGGTGTTACCTGGGAGAGGAGCAGGTAATGGGACTGAAGATATTAACCTGCACTGAGGGCGCAACACTCAGCTGCTATACTTATATGATTCCAGGTTAAGTTTATACTGTTAAAATCACTGTTTTGAAAAATAAACTTGGTTAAAATGCTTCATGTTCACACCCAGTAAACTAATAGACCTACACAAAATATGCATTTATACTAATAGCTGTTTATTAAATAAAATCTTAATGCTCCCATTGCCCCCCTGTTAAAAGTAAACAAATTACAGACACTATATAGAAATCCAGGATTTTTCTCTAGCAGACATTACCTCTGCAGGCTTTTTTCCTCTGGTCCAGGGAGAGGTGCCCAAATTGACAAATTACAACAGAGCTGCATATTGCGGCTATTATGTGTAACTGTAGGCCTTTTTATTTACAGTAGAGATTTTGACAGTCACGGTTAGAAGCTATAGGAATCCATTTCAAAGTCGTGGTATTGCACATGCTGCTTCACTGTCACACTGCCATGGCTCACTGGGACACTTGAATAGAACTGAGCCATTATAAACATTGTTAGTTACACTTGTCTCCTCTACAAGTCACACCGTCTGCAGAAAGCAAATATCACCGTCGGCCAGCAGCTGGACTCATTTTTCAAAGTGGTAACTTATTAGTAATCACTCAAATACAGTATATTATTTTGCATTTAACGTCAAGGAGGTAGCATCCATTTATTTCTATATTTGCAATTCATTTTTTATCACACAAAATACAAAATAATGCATACTCCACACAATACCTACAGCCACACCACCTGGGTAACCAGAAAGCTCACAACACACTCAGGACACACTATGCACATTCTTTATTAGATCCTTCCCTACAGGTAGCCATCAAATGACAACCCAGTCATTTGCAACAACAGACGAAATTTTAAACAAATGCCATATTCACAGTATTTGTGCAACTTCACACAGCTCTACATAGACGCCTGTGTAGTCTACATCATTATACTCACTAATGAGGTGCAGCCATTGCTCCCTGGGTGACAGATGATTAAAATGCTCCAATCACAGGTGTGGTTTAGACATTTATTCTGTGTTAAGGATGGAATGGTGTCAGGGATGTGTGTTGTGTGAGTGAGGCGGAGGCCCATCTGACGAGGAACACAGAGTTTTTTTCAGTCCCAGGGCCTTCACCTGCGAACTGTGCGAGAGCTGGGGATGTCCACCTGAGGGCGCTGTAACAGAGGACAGGTAAACATGCAAAGCGTTCAGTCACAATCACACTTCCACACAGGGATGTTTCTGTATTTGCATACAACGTGTTTGAGCGACAAGAACATGCTAAAAGACACCAGAAACTTGTAAGACACCAGAAACTTGTAAGAATCACAACTAACTTCTCATTATGGCTGCGACCTTTTGCTCATACTGCATAACTGCAGATCGGCTGTCACTCTCTTGTGTCTGTTTTATGTGCTTTGCTCTTCAGGAACATTGTCAAAGAATTGTTGGCGTGTGCCAAAAACACACTGGAAGACAAAGGATCACAATCAGGTCTGTCCAGATTTCAGCAGTAAGAGACGTTCTGTCAGCTCCGCCTGGTCTCACACTCAGTTAGCAGGCAAGATATTTCAAGCCTCTGTACCTGCAGTCTGTTCCTTTTTTCACAGGCAATCGCAGCCTCTCAAAGATCCTGAAAATCATCATCAAATTGGGTCTGAATCAGATGTGATTATGTAGTGTGCTCTCAGTGCTTTTTACACCATTTACATCACTTTCTTCTGGTTTATGACCTGAACCTATACAGATGATATATTCTATAACATGCAGTGCTACTGGATGTCATTTTATTTTATTCATAGTCATGCATATTCGTCACTTTATCACTGTTTTTAAGTTTTCTCTTTACAGCAGGAACACATTCAAGCACGGTACAACACCAAATAAAGCTCCTGAAGCCTCTCACCTCCTCACTGGTAGAACTTAATCTCTGTATCCACACAATCAAAAAACAAGTCCCCCAGTTCGTCCCCTGGTATCTCTCCATTCAGCATGGCTGAAATCTCGCTCAGACACTGCGACTCCAGCTCCCTCAGAATCTCATGGATGGCTAAGCCCTCGTCCTGACAACGAGAGAAGAAGACAGACAGATGTCAAAATGACAGTAACGCCTGGGTTAGCGTATCACATGTTTGAACCTGCTTAAGCAGTGCAGACATTTGATTAACTTCCAAACTATGGTCAAGTCCTTGTATGTAGTTTATGTACTGCACAAGGTCCCACTCTCTGCCTGGTGAAAGTCTCAACCAGACGTCTGTGTCCGGAGACGCAGACTTAATGACAGCAGCTGCACACCTGCTGTCATACACCTCCATTTCCTCTGCAGGCTAATCTGGGGTTCTACAAACTCCAGCAGCTCACCAAAACAGCAGCAGTAGTTGTGTCTCAGTTCCAAACTACAAATTGATGAGTCACAATGCGTGTTATGCATTAATTCTCACAGTGCAAGGTTTCGCAGTTAGTTCTACCCACTTTACTGCTTTGTACAAACAGGAAATGACTCGATAACCAAAATGCATTAACCAAATTGCGACTTCAATTAAAGTTCAGTATCAGAGAGCAAAATAAATGTGACGTGGAAGAAAGCTTGAAAAATGATGGAAGTGCACCTTGATTTGGGATTGTTTTCTCAGACTGCTACGGATGAAATCATGACAGCCACTGTGTTTGCCAGCCTTCGCTGGTGAATACTGTGTGGAGTTGAAAGCTGGAGAAAATGCTAAAGAGTGGACCTTAAATTGGATTTTGTCAAGTTACAACTTCCAAGGTCAAAAATGAGCTTTAAAAGTGCTTTTCCCCCCAATATCTTATTATTGTCTTACTTTTCCAAATGAAACATTGAAGTCATACGTAAAAAAAAAACAACTTAGCCCTTAACTTAACTTAGGACTGCTGCAGTCTTACTTGGTTAAATGTAACTGCTTCTCATATTTAGTTATCTCAGACAGGATAACCAGCTCAACAGCCTTGATGGAAAACGTCATGTTGTTTTGAAGCACTAATACCCCCCAGCGTTCTCATGTTGGTCTTTGGTTGCAGTGTAGTCACGGCTGAAACCCTGCTCTTTGGCTCGGCATGTGTACTTGGAGCGTGTTTATGTTTAGTCTACGCTCAGAACAAGTGTCTTGTCTGCAGTAACTGTGAGGTCCGATGTGTTTTGCTCTGCTTTGGGAGCGACAGCCCTGAGCTGTGACACATGTCTGTGATTTATCAGCAACCAATGACCACGTTCAACACTCCATAAAAATCTTTGGACGTATGGATGAAATGAATGGGAACTTCCAGCAGGACTATCATTGACCTAGGTCGTCCATCAGTGCCCACCGGGTTGGTCTCCATGTTGCTGAGCGCCACCTGGTGGGCCTTGTACAGGTCGTGTCTGCGGTCCACCTGGCTCTGAAAGCGAGGCTGCTTCCTGACGGGGTCCTCTGGGCCAAACTGCGGGGAGACCACCCTCAGCACTGGGGTGGAACAGTCCGTGAAGATAAAAGGCTTGAATATAGACCTACCAGGGTGCGGGTGAGGTGGGTTGACAGGGAGAGGAACAGGAAAGAGAGAAAAGAAGCTCAGAAACTCCCATAGACCCAAAGTGGAGACAGAGTGCAGGAAAAGCAAAGTTCGGGAGGGAAAGAGTACTGAGCCGCAACACTTTCATAATGTAGGCATTTGAAATTAAAATGGCACTTACAATACATGTTGCCATTTTACATTTCTGCTCTAAGTTTTGAAGTTCTTGACTTTTCACTGTCTATTCCATGTGGCTACTACTGCTCACGCTGATGCCACAAAAGTAAAACACGTCACTTCCTTTGCACTTTGTTTCTGCGGACAGAGCCAGACACCAGGAATGCATCTGACGTGACGAGTGTTTGCACCACTATCCAATGTCCGTCTGATTGAGCAATGTTTCAGCCTGACAGCATGCAGCTGAATTTAGGCCACGATAAGAATGCAGAGTCCGACATTCGGGACATGTTTGAGCTCTTTTGGTGGGAGCATCTGGGGAGAAATGCCAGAGTAGCAGTGGCATATTTACACACTGCAGTGGTCCAAGCAGCCATTGAGGCACCATGAAACATTTGCAACATTTAAATCATGCAGTATATGGGCAATAGCTTATTTCATAGGGACGTTATTTTCTAATAATTTCTTGAAAGAGTCCTGGAGAGCACTATGTAATTTAGTACTAATTACACTGTTCTTACATAATGACATAGGAACAATGTTCTGAGGCATCTGTTTGAGTCACTTTAATTAGTTTATACAGTGCATGGGAGAGTTTTCCATATTTTCTTACATTTCAGACTCATCTTCAAATGGATTCAACTCCTTTTCCCTTATGGCACAGGACACCATTGACAGAAGTAGGATGCAAAAGAGTTGAACTGTGAGTGTCATAACAAAGGGTCTGAATATAATCTGATGTAATCTGAATCTGAATTAAGTCTTTTATTTTGAATAAATGAAAGACAGTTTTTGCTTTGTCATTGTGGAGTATTGTGGTCTGAACCATGAAATGTGGAAAACTTTCCACGTGTACTGTCCTCTGTTCATTCATCCATTATCAGGAACGTTATTCTTCATGTATGTTGAATCGCATGTTTGTCTGTACACGAGTTTCACAGTTGTTTTGTGTCCAAAACTCTCAAGATAACTCTTTAGCTTAGCATTGAGAATTACTTGGAAATTTTTAGGAATTTATGGCCTCATAAAATAAAGCTCATCCATATATTTTAACTTTTTATTGATCTGAAACGCCCAGAACAGCACACACACAAATATCGTATGAATGCTGACACTGTTTGTCATGCAGGCTTTTCCAATATTATAGCAGGGCTGCATGAAACTGTTATTCAGAACATCAGATTTAAAAGCCTTCCTGTGAAGGCAGTAGAATAGGACTGTGTTTACAGCAGCTCATATGTGAATATTGTGCGGCAGAAATTGTTTATTATAGCCTGAACCGTTGATAATCCAAAGGAATTCTTAGTTGAATTATCATCATACCTGGAGGGGTCCGGGGTGGCAGTGAAGAAGTGGATGCAGGGCAGGCTGGTGTCTCTGGGCAGGACAGACACCATGCTGCCTGTGGTGCAGAAACCGCCAGAGTCCATGCAGATGCCGCTGGGCTTGTCCCGCAGAATGGACATCATCACCTCTGCCGTCACTGAGCCTGAGACCAGAGACAGCGAAGCAAAGTAGGTGAGCGTTACCACGGTTCTCTCATGTCCAAAGGCATTTTGGGAAATGTAGGAGTGGACCACCCTCACCATCATGTTGCTGGAGTAGCTCTGTGCCTCCCTTGTAGCGCTGCTTGGCCAGCTCCATCCTGGCGGGCGGGTTCTCGGGGCTGAACACCTGAGAGAAGTTGAACTCTCCCTCACCGTCCCACCAGCCCTGAGCCTGGGCCACGCTCCGCAGCTCCGGGTGCTCTGCAGAGACCTCCGCACCGATGGTCAGCTGATTGGAGATGTTCTTCACGCCCTCTGGGAAGACAAAGCGGCTGTCAGCATTTGAAGACGCCTTGTCAAAACCAGTTTGTCAGGAGGTTTTGCCCTTTTGCCCAAGTCTCCTGTCTGGAAGTGCGACATTTGCCAAATTTTCCACCAGAAACAGGCTATTTATGTAAGGCATGCTCGTTTGTGCTGTATTTGCATAGACACCGAGCAGAGCAGCTTGCAAGGTTTATCTCCTCCTGACAGAGTGATCCAACCCTGATGAATGAGCGTCTCTTCGCCACAATTTCAGGATTCCCTGAATTATATGACACATCTCTATAAGCTGTGGTCTCATGTTGAAGAATGAAGAATGAACAAAGAGATCTGAATTGGCTTTATTTGCTTTGTAGTTCAGCTTCCCACATTAAAGTGCAAATATGACTCATGTAAGTATTTAAATATTTCGTATGGATTTTCAACACTCCTGTGTGGTTTAGTGTTTATTTGCTCTTTAAGGCTGATTAAGAAGCCGAGCACCCAATGCATAACTTTAGTCTGCTGTAGCCTCAGCCCTGCAGATGCTTTGAGCCATGCTAGCTGTTTGGTAGAGGTGGTCTGCTGGTTGGTCCACAGCTGCGCTCCAGACTGAGCTGAACTGAAGTTTCTCATCGCTGAGAGCTGTCTCAGTCAGTGTTTGACTGTTAGGCTGTACAGTACACTGTTATTCTGGATACTTAGAGCCGTGCAGTTTCTGGTTGTATGTCCCCCCTGGAAGAGGGGTCCCTCCTGAGTTACTCCTCCTGAAGTTTCTTTCATTTTTTGCCAGATAAAATAACTCAAATCGCTTGAAACACACATTACAGGTGTACACACACAGCCAGATGTTGCAAGCTGTTGATGTTACAGCTTCACCTTAGCACAGTCAGGTGAAACTTATTGAAGTCAGGCATGCTGGGTATTGAAATATCTCAGGAACAAGTCCAGGATAGAAATAAGTAACAAGATTGGAGTGTCACATTAAATAAAAAGGAAAAAACTGAGCACAGAAGGTTGTTTTCAATCCAGAAATCTGTTCACAAGTCATGTATTGAGCAACAGTCTTCAGTCTCTACGTTCTACAGATAGCTGTAGTTCTGCTCTGCAAGCATACATTAACAGCTCTGCATCCTCACCCGTGACCTTCTGCGCCACCCACAGCCGCCCAGCGGTTTCCAGGACCCAGGCCTCGTTGCGGTCCACGAGGAGGAAGGTGTTGTGGTAGCTGAAGGGCGCAGGATCCTCCCTGCACTGTCCCCCCTGGCCATGCTGCTCCAGGAGGCCGGTGATCACTGTCAGCGCCGCCCAGGCGCTGTCACCGCGCTCCAACCCCAGTCTGACCATCAAAAGTCATGCTGCGTTACTTAAGAGCAATGGCTGAGTCTGCTCTTTACAAGGCATCAGCTGTGCTGTCATAAATGTTAGTAAGTTATTTATCAACGGCAACAATTCTTTCATCGTCATGTATGTATGCATGCATCCTTTGATCTGTTTATGAATTTACTGTTTGATCAGTTAGACTTTCTAACTCACCTTGAGGACCAGGTGAGTTTGTTTACATGCTCCTCTGCCATGTGTTCTGGAGGAAATGCTGCTGTAAGTGCTATGCTTCAACAGTGCTTACTACACCTGTCAAAACACGCTTGTGACAGCCTACACGCCCTTCTGATCAAAGCCTGAGAGGATTAACTTAATACTTCTACTGAATATCCAGTATCCAAACTCTACTTAATGAGGATGCAATAGCTGCTCCCATCAGCTCGGAAGCTTATTTTTTCTTTGATGCTAAAATTCCATAAGCTGTTTATTATCCATATAGTTTTTTGTGTGTGTGTCAAAAGGTTTTCGGTGCTCACCGGACGAGGTCCATGCCCAGCAGAGCCTCTCCTGGAGCGATGGGCTCTCGGGTCCAGACAGCCTCATTCCCAATACAGACTCCCTGGTCATTGGCTCCCATTTCGGCGCCCCACATCCAGGCAGGTTTGCTGAGGATGACAGCGTGAGTCTGCTCCACCTGAGGGATCTGGATGAACGTGCACTGCAGAGACAGTTAACATTAAGGTCACAATGTCAGAGTGATGTGTATCTGCCTCAGTAGACAAAGCTGACACACCTGCAATGAGAAAAGCTGCATCAATCTCTAGAACATATAAAGCTGAACATGAAAGCCGGTCAGTTCACGGCCACTGTCCACATCAGTGAAATGCATGAATCTATCTCATCACCCCCTGCTTGACACATCTGTGTTTTGCATTTCTAAACATCCATGCAGCAGCACTATCATACACATATGGCCTCTCTAAGATAAATCAGTGCAGTTCTTTTCACAATTAACAGTAATGAGAGAGAGAAGACTTTAAAGTCTCTTTGCATTTTACCAAATATTTTCAGAATTGTGCACAATATGCAAAACCTTTCAGATGAGAAGCTGAACATAGTAGTAAAGCAGTATACAGTGGTTTTAGCGTTGGTTTCATTTGCCCAGGTTTTGAAATATCAACCTGTATGAATGCAATTCAGTTGGTGCTAATGAGACAAGTGGAAATGTTCAGCTTTCAAAAACTCAACAGCTACATCTCTTTCAGAGACAGTGCTCCTGTTGCTCTGAGGGCCAAGAGTTTTCATGCTGATCTGATACACCGTCAGACCGAATCTGGTGCTGATAACGGTGCAATGACACGGAGGAAAACGTCCTCTCCAGATGTGCTGATTAGGGTCTGATCTTCAGAAAACTTCCCATTTTCTATTTACGGTAAAAGCTGGTAAGTTTACTCTTCAGCTTTGGTGTTGAGGGAACAAGCTGTCAACAGCTGTGTAAAAAGCAGTTCAACTGAAACTTGTTTACAGCGAGGACGGTGTGTTATCCTGTGACCAGGACGCTGTTTCTGAACAGGCACATCACCGCTGAATATATGCATGTCTTTTTTTAATGCTGTGAGCACCACAAACATAACAGAGTATCATTGCCCTCCGCTGTGGTCAGGCGGAGGCAGAAATCTCAGAAACAGATGTGTCAAACGTGGCCAAATCAGACTGAAGCTGCACGACTGAGAGGTGAAATGGAGAAAGGATTTCATCAGTGAGTTCAAACTTTCACTTCACTTCCCTTAAACATTAACAGGAAAGAATGTTTCTACAGAGAGAGCCCATGTAAATACTTCACCGTTCAGTTTCAGAGCATCTACACAGACGCAGATATTTTGAACAGTACTATGAGCAAATTTATGATCTGAATCTTTTTATTATTTATTCGTGATCTGCACCAGACCATGGAAGTGCACAGGGTGTCACCCAGCTTGTGCAGCCTGGTGCCTGCTGTCAGCCAGCAGCACCAGCAGTGTTGGTGTGGGACTGTGAGAGTCCGGGGCTGCTTTACCTCCAGCATGGAGCCTGGAGGGTGAGATGCCGCAGGGTGGTGGGACACCTCCTGCACCTCATCCCGGGGACGGTCGGAGTTCTTCCCAAAAATCACATGGTCATCGCGAGAGCCAGGGGGCAAGGACACAAAACAATCACATGACATGGGAGGCTCTGCCATCCTGCAACAAAGAAACAGCATAAAGATGGGTGGCAAACACAAGTCTGGCTGTCTGTAGGGGAGGAATTAAAAGTGCTGTCAGATAAGCGCTCGTTCAACCAAGTAACTACTTCATGTAAACAATCTGATTTCAAACTAATCAGGAGTCTGACAGTGTGTTTGACATCCAGCACAAGTGAGCCTACACCCTATTTGACCATAATGTGCATGTGTGGAGTCAGTAGGACGAGTCTCCTTCCATTCCCCACCCAGCTTTCTGCACAAAGTCAGATTCAGCCGGTGCACTGCCCATCCCTTTCACACAGGGATTAAGAGGCAGCCTTGTGCAGAGCACTTTATTGACTGTAATCTTCGCAAATCCGACCGCTACGTTGCTCTATTATCGCCCTCGTCTCGCTTTTGCGACCGCGAATCGCCTCCGATCCGGAAACTGTGTCGCCGAGAGTGCGCTGCTCGCGGCTGCAGCCCGCGGTGCGGCGGAGCTCGGCTGGAGCCCGGCGTCTGTCCCGGAGACGAGGCCCGGCTGAGCGCGCCGACACCCGCCGTCTCTTTCGGGAGCGGCGACGCGTCTGTCGCCGCGCGTCAGTCCGCCTGTTTCGGGGGGTCGAGTAAAAGGGCGAACTTCGGGGGGAGCAGAGTGTAAGCTAGAGCTAGTCTGCGAGCGCGGCTGTGTGAAAAATGTTTACCTCTTTTTTGCAATGGTGAGAGCGGACGGCCGGCTGGGAGAAGGCAGGTTGTAGATACCGAGTCACGTGACCGAGAAATCCAAAGGTATGTACTTAAAGGTCTCGTCTCGTCTGGCCACAAGCACAGCTCACCGTCTCACGAGGCGTCCAGTCCACACCTGTGGAAAGCTGCACAGCAGGCCCGAGTGATGATGTACCTCTTCATCATGAGTCTGCTTCCCCTTCGCCTGTCTGTCAGGGCTGCAAACCCACAGCCAGAACTGGTCTGAGGGCCAAATGACCCCCAGGTCCCAGGGAGCCCCTACAACACACACATCGCAAGTCATGAGACTGCAGAGTTACTGCTGACAAGGTCCCAGCAAAGACACTCTGTAACTCTTCCCTCCTGCCCTTTCGCCATATCCATTGTAAAATAAGAGCATATAAAACTGTAATTATATGCAAAGTATTTGTTTCGCCATACTCGCTGATTATCAGCTTCACTTAAACTCATGAGTTCATGTCTGCATGACCCAAAGTGATGAGCTGGACAAACGTCTTACCTTGCATTCACTTAAGTAAACAAATTAACATTTTCATAAGAAACGCTGTAAGAGGGGCACTCCACCCTTTCCGACATGAACTCCAGTCTGCTCCACAGGTGCAGAACGACTCAGCCTGCGGCAGCACCACACCGGCTTTTTAAGTATCTTTCCAAAGTTAGAAAAATAACCCTGATGACGCCATTAGGGTTATGATTGGCTGCATTATGGGAAATGTAGGATCCAGTAAAGGCAGACAGTTAGAATATCTCGGCCTCTGCCTCTTTGACCATTATTCTTTAACAGCAAGTATAATACTAAATCACCGGAGTGGCCCTTTAAATTCTTTCCATGAATTATGGGTCAGGGAGCCGTGTTTAGGAGTATATATGGATTCATTTATATTTCTTGTTGCAGTATTGTTACAGTTAAGGTACTTTTTTACTTATTTTATTCTGTGTTTCTGGATAACGTTTTATAGATTCTTTCTATACTCACTTAATTCACCTATACTTATTAAGTACTATCATATTATATAATCCTTTACTTTTGTTGAAGTATCCAAAGTACCAACAAACGGTCCATTGGAGAGTCTGTATGATTAATTTAAAGGCAAACTAAAAAGACAAAGCGATTGGTCTGTGTCTGGAGGAGGATGAACACCAACCAAAAGGGTTTTTCATGACCCGACCACGGAAAAGTTGCCATTAATAAAGCCCTTAGTTACGACTTTTACACGTAAAGTAGTTCCTAGTTGATATATTACTGGTTTCTTATTATTAATGATGCACAGGTAAGCAGCATTTAATGTTGTAGTTTTCAGCAGTGGAGTTAAATGTGACTGATTCTTATTCTGATGGGTAGTTAAATCTATGACTGCATCATGTTAACAGCTTGTTTTGGATGAGAAATGTATTTTGTACGTTGTATATGTTCTTTTTGCAGTCTAAAGAGTCTTCTCTTCTCTGAGTCACAGATTTTGGCACTGTGATAACCACACTGCTGCTTTTTACCAGTACTCTGGATCACATGTTGGCTAATCAGTGTAATTAAAGTTGGGCGAATTCCTGTGTGTCAGTGGGTTTATCGAGTGGGTGTCTCCCATCGCTGGTGTTTCATTGAATTATGTCGCTGACACTTCCTGTCTGTGGGCTCAGGTTTTCCAGACACACACACTTCCCAACACCTTCCACCTGCTTGATGCACTTTACTCCATTTCATCCTCCAGGGATTTTAAAGGGATGAATCACCCAGATTATGAGAAAACATATTTTCAGTCTTATCTCTGGTGGTATCTGGTGATGCAGATACATTTTGGTTTACTTTGTCCAGGACTTGAGATCTCCATGTCTGTCTCCACCACATTGAAGTGGGAGTGAAGGGATTTTTATTTTAAAAGATTGAAAAAACAGATTTAACAAACATTTTTTGATGGGTTTTTTTAATAAAATGAGTCAATAATAGCATGTCATGAGCAGTGTCCCTGCTACTCTAGATGATAAGTTTTAACAAGGTACTATAGTAGAAAGACCTTCCAATGAAAACTGCACCTGCTTCTGAAAAGATGCATTTGATTCATTTAAATGCCGTTTTTCAGCCTTTCCTGGTCCCAGACCTCTGAATTTCTGCCAACACCTTCAATTTATTCAGTAATTCAAATCCAACTGGTACTGTGCTCAGGAATCAATTTGTCACCTTCCTGTGCTACAGCCAAAAAAAGGTAAGGTTATCACAGTTACGTATCCTGGTTGTTGTTAGTCTACAACATAAATAACATGAAAGATGTTAAATTTGCACTAATCAATATTTTCAGAGTAACAGTGGATCAAATAAAGGTAATGTTAAAGGTGTTGCTTGTAGTGACAATTCTGTACACACAGCCCAGTCACCAGAGTCAAATGTTGGCGTTGTACCTTTCTGCAAACCGTGGATACGTCATCTTCGTACATTTACTGTATACGTACCCTATCAAGGTTTGTACAACAGGTATCAAAGGGACGTAGTTCAGATTTGTGAGAAGGTTAGGTGAGATGACTGCCAAGCGGCAAACCAGTTGTCTTTCTTGTGGCAAAACCACGTATTTTATCAAGAAGTCATGGCATTTTCCCAGGTACACGTGATCTTCTCCAAACCCTAACCAAGCGGTTGTTGTGCCTAAACCTAACCAGACCTAAACCACAGCGCAGCGCTGTCACAATATGAAATTGAAAAAAGAAGAGTTAAGTTTCAACATACCTGTGGTTTGCAGACATGTACCATACCAACGTGACAATACTGTACGCGACCAGCCCTGCACCAACAGTTGCTAGCTAGTACAATGTGGGGCTTTTAGCTGTTTAGAAGATGGTGGAGACCAAACCAGGGCTAAAAAGAGAGTGAATACTGGACTTGCATTCATCAGGTGGCCAGGAACGCAACTCCAAAAGCTCATGATGCTCTAAGTCTTCTGGAAGTGTAAATAAACAGCTGCCAGCAAGTTTGTCATATCAAGTAGCCAAAAAAATTAATTCAGCTTTAAGTTAACTGCCCCTAGCAAAAGCTAGCTAAGGCTAACCATTGATGAAAATGATTTCTATAGAATGGATATGTCACTCAGTGATGTTTAAAACCGCTTCCAAACAGAGCTAACATGAGCATGACGCCACACTAAATAATGACTTCAAAAAACATATTCAGTCTGAATATTAGACTGTGAGCTTTGTTATTTTCACTTGGGATGGAGGCAGAAAACTGCACATTCTAGGTAGTTACTGCAGGTAATAAATATAATAAACGTGTTGCCTGGTAACCAGCTCTTTAAAGTGACAGCTTCCTGCTTCCTCACAATAATTCCAGCAGTGAACCGTGAATTGACAACGCAGAGTGAAACTAATAACCTCACCTGTGCTAACAATAGATTGTCAGGATGTGGTTGCTATAGGTTCGTTCTAACACTAATAATGTAAACCTGCCTAACTGCATTGCAGTGACAAACAGCATTCTTCATATGTCATTCCCAACATCCAGAGCACACCGCTGTAGTGTCAACAACTACTGCTCATCAATATGCATGTTAGTGGACCCCATTCTTAAAACTGACTCATGCTGCGTCTGTCAAGCTTCGGTGATGCAAAGAGTTTTATGGCAGTAGTTTAATAACAGTTCGCACGCACGTCTAAACTCTCAGGAAACAAGGAGCGCAAATCTAGCCCCTCCAAACGTTCACCTAATGCTTGTGTTTTGAGACTCGGCACCTGGGCCCTATCGGCGTTCAGTTGTGCCCGATTTGTAGGAGGTGTTGAGTTCTTTTTTGAAGCAACTTGGTGGTGAGTGGTGTTCACTCGTGGCTCAGTAGGAATGCTGAAGGCAACAGGACTGAATTCTTGAGCGATTTCTGAGAAGACAACCTGTTACCTGAACAGCACTTGGCTACTTCCACACCCTGTCCGGCCTTTCATCTCCTGGAGCGTGCTGACAAGCGCGCACATCCTGTCTGCCCTCACACACAAACAGTAAAAACACCAAGAGAGGTAAACACCCACCTGAGCCAAAGGCAGACACACCCAAGCGAGACCTACACACACACACACACACACACACGCTCGGTGCAGAAACAAGCACAGGCACAGTGAAACTAAAAGGGTGAATGAAAAACAAACCTTGTAAATAGCCTACTCCAATAAAACAAATCAAGTTGACATCAGTAGTGTTGAATGACGAAGTAATGAAAATGCAGATTTAATTGAGTCAAGCCACAAACAAGACTCTGGCCCTTGCTTGTCCTGCAAAAACATTATATTTTTTGATATTTATCGTCATTTATCATCAGTTTCATATCTATCAATGTTTGGACCATTTGCAAAAATCAAAAGTGTTTAAATTCAAAGATTTCAACATCTTACCAGTGCTCACTGTGATATATTTTCAGAGATCTGTCATTCAGCTCGCCTGGCGAACTCACATATTGACGCACACATGCTAGCGCTAAGCCGAAGACGCCTCCTAGAGCCACGCAGGCGGCGAGGGCCAGGTTGTGAGCCCCACCATGTGAAGCAGAGGGCCGGCCGGAGGAAGATGAGGGGTGTTATGGGACGGAAACAGCTGGTGGGAAGCCCAGAGGATATTAATCTGAGGGGGGAGACAGGATGGCAGGAGAGGCCGTCTAATAAAGCATGGTATTACTGCTGCAAAGGTGTGTGTGTGTGTGTGTGTCTGTCTGCCTTCCTGGAGGATTACTGGTGAGCTCGAAAAAAAAACATGGGTGTCTGTGTCCACCTGGCTACGACCAACTTTCTGCGCCAAATGTAAAAAGTTCCCACATCTTCTAACAAGTCTGAGGACATTTTTGGTTTGAGTGCTCTTTTTATAGCTGTTAGCAAATCTGTGATCATCTCCAGTTCATTTGATAAATCCAACAAGGCGCATTTCAAGTTTTACAACCCTTCACACACAGAGAAATAAGGGTTTTTTGAAAATTAGATAAAATAAAGCGATTCAAATTTTCTCTGAGCAATTAAAGTTCCGGTTAAAAGGCAGAGGTGGAAGATGGGAGGGGAAGCTGGGCGGCATCAGTCGCACAGACAGTAATGACGGCGCCACTGCTGTTTAACAATCAAAGATGGGAGGCGGGGGCTCACAAGGAAGTCTCTCCTCGAAAAATACAGGTGTTTGGTACAATCAAAGCGCAGCTTGCAGAAATGACTGGGTTTGAAGTTGAAAGGGGAGGCAGGAGGAGAGGGGGGCCGCTGTGGTGAGTGAGTGCCTGTATGAGAAAAAAAAGGTGACTCAGAAGACAACTGTGGGCCGGTCTCTCCTCCGGGATTTTGAATAATTAACAAGGATAAGGAAGTTGACTACTAGGTGCTTACTGTTTACTTTGTTTGGATTTTTTCTGCCTCTGGAGGGGAAGTGAGGCTTTAGCCGGCCTAGCTCTCTGGAGGCTGGCGTGTTGGCAGGAGGATTTGTCTGGGACACCGGTGTGGTTCCCGTGGGACTAGAGGCAAGTCAAACCAGCCAGAGGCCAGTGAATCAGAATCAGAACCAACTTTATATGGTGGGAATCTTGTATACAAAACACATGTCCTTTAAGGAAAGTCCCACGTCTCGCGCACAGAAATACAATCACGCACAAACCGGGAGCTCCACAATTCAGATTGATGTCTCATGTAAACCATTTTGACCTTCAGGGGAGCCAAAGCAAGCGCTCCTAAAACTTGTTCCTGACTAATTACTGTAATTAAAAATACAATAGATAGTAACACGCAATGATACTGTATGTTTAGGGTGTGTAGGACATTAGCAAATAGTTCCAGCATTAAAAAGTGGCGAAAAATTCCTTCGAGGGTTTTGTCATGTATAGCCGTTAAACGAATAGTTTTGCATTTAAAAAGACGCTCATTTCCTGTCTTGCCAAAGGCTTCATACCCCTCTCATGTCTAAACTATGAAGCTACCGAGAGCCGGCTTCGCTGAGCAAAAACTGGAAACGGGGAAATAGCTGTCCAAAGGTACCAAATCCACTGACAGTCCCAGCACCTCTAAAGTTCACTAAATAACACATTATATCTTGTTTCATTTTTAATCTGTGCAAAAGTGTAAAAACGCCCAATTAAGGGTGCTGAAATATTTCTTGGCTAGTCGCAGTGATTTCCCAATAACCCCTGTCGAAAACAGTTTTTCCACTTCGTTTTTTTCATATGAATTAAACAAACAAGATCTAACATGTTTACTGGTCGACAGATTTTGCCGCCTTTGATTTCAGTTTTCACGCTAAGCTAACTGGTCGCTGGCTGGAGCTTCATATTTAGTGTACAGACATGAGAGTGCTTGACTGTTTTCTTTTAATGAATGACACTTTAAGTCCATAACTTGCTTTTTCATCTGCATCTCATGGTTTTGGGGATTTGTTCACTTGTTGTTTCAGTCGGCATTGAATTGTTATTTAAAAGTTTTTCACCGTTCTGGTCCTATGATGCTGTGTCTCAGCTGCACACACACATAATTCACTCTGTTCCAAGTTACAGATTTACAAAATATATGAAAAGTAAACTGTATTGGCATCTTTTGACTCTGGTGAGACACTATTGTCCCAAACTGCAACTCATAATTAAAATTAATTTTTAAAAAAAGCTGATGTTGGTGCAATGGCTCGTGCAGAAGCTGCTAACAAAAATGCAAAAAGAAAAAAAAGTAATAAATAAATCTTTCTCAAAATATTCATGTATGATAAAATATATATTTATTCACGAAGTTTTCAAAATGGAGTCAGCTGTATCATATCCAAAATTTCAGTTTGACTGACATCTGCAAACACACGCCCTGCATTACTTCCTCACGGCATAATACTGTATAGAGCATGTATTACTTTATACTGAGTGCCAAAGCAGTACACTGTTGACATTAACACATTGTGTGCTTTCTGGTGCGATTAGTGTGTAGTAACTTGCATAGATAGATGGGTTTGGTCTGAGCAGCGCTAACACGCAAAGGTCAAAGGTGCTGCAGTCATATAAATAGATGTTACTTCACCGCGTTGAAATTCACAGGGATTCTGCTGGATTGATGACAAGAGTAAATGTCAGTACTTCAGGAAAAGCCTCCTAGTACGAGTGTTTAAAGAACCGCAAACAGCTTCATGTACACACAGCATAAATTCTTATACAAAAAAAATATGTAAGCAGTAACAGCCATAAAAAGTGTCAAACAAGCTATCTAAACACGTTTAAATCATTAGGAGAATTTGTAAACCCCTACTTGAAATTGCACTGTAATTAAATGTTATTAAGCAGTCTCTTTCTGATTGTGCTGCATTGTATTCATGAGGAAATATCCTTGACTATTTAAAGACGTCAGTAAACAACATTTAGACGTGGTGTGTGGTCTTCAATTCAGTGGCCTGATCTCCTCTACGTGTACAAGTACGTACTGAAACGTACGAGATGCTGAGATATTGCACTAATTTCGGTTTTGACTGAGTTTCGTATGTGTCTGTCACAAAATCGTCAGACTTTGTTTGAATCGTCTATGTGTGAATAACCCTGCAGAGGTTTCAGAAGCTCTTTCGTGTGCTAAAATCTAAGCAGAGGTTTGGTACCGTTTCAGGTCAAATAATGTGTTCACGGAAACAACATTTCCTCATCAGTGTGATCAGTCTTCATGGCTGGAAGGTTTGTATAAGCCTATCAAGGCGAGTGCTCCATCAAGACTTTGTCAATATTTGCCGGTCGCCCTGTGGTTCCACTAAGTGACCATCATGCAATCAGCTCAAACTCAGCATTTGTAAAGTGCTGCTTCAGAGCAAGACGAGCAGAGGGGGTAGGAAGTCATTTCCCGCCGGCTTGTCTGTGGTCTGTGTTTGTCAGTTGATTTGAAGCTGCTCCACCGACATGCTGTGACAGGAAAGGAATTAACTCAGCGAGGAGACAAAATAAAAGAAAAAGGCCTCAAAGGAAGATGATGTTAAAAACTCTTAAATGTGTAATGCACATTGGAAGCCACTGCAGGCCATTAAACTCTGACACACTGCGACGCTCAGAAGCTGGGAGTAATTCAACATTTGGCGAGTACTATCAGCCTTTTGCAGCAGTTCAATCCTAACACTGAGCGTAGTTCAGTTCGTACTAATGTGAGAAACTGTTTCTCTGAATGGTTCAGATCGCCTGATAAGCAAAACTGGTGTCTGTTTACTGCAAAGTAAGAGGTCCAGATTTGTGCATTGTGCCTGTGTTTTGGCCCGGGCCAAACCGCCTCTCAGGAGTGTCCGCAATCAAAGGATTTCCAGGTCTCAACTATCTGATTCACAGGCTGCAGTCACGGCACTGGCCAGGTTACTGGACCAAACCTGCACGGTGTGAAAAAGCTTTTTGGTGCATCACCATAACCATGACAAAGTATGGCAGAAGGCATCAACATGATGTCATATATGTGTTTTATATTTATGTCAAGTAGTTTTAAAGTAGTGCTTTGTTGCAGTAAAAAAAAAAAAAAACATGAAGTAAATGAATTGAAATTGTTCTAACAGTTACACAGTTAACAGTGTGAATGTTAATTTCGTAGACCAAATGTCATCTCCTCTTGCCAACTATGAATAAGAGAAAACAAAAGTTGTTGACAATTTAAGTGGAAAAAAACAGTAAGTGCATGTGATATAACTGTTGTTTCAAAGGTCAAACTTTATTGCTAAAAATGGTCTGTAAACTAAATCTTTCTAGGTTTTGTCTCACAGTACATCCTGATCAAATGAAAGAGCCCCTGAAAGGTCAGATGTACAGCTGATGCAGAGCAGCAGTGCTTCAGCTCTGACATGTCATGCTGTCAGAGATGCTCCTGTTCAAAGACGCCACCATTTGTTGTGTCGTTGACGGTGGTGGAAGACCTGATCATTTACTAAACTAACCCCAATACACATAATGCACTTCCGTAAAAGTCTAGAAGTATTATCCACTAAATGTACTCACAGTATGAAAAGTCAGAGCACTCTTATGATTATGCAGAATGACCCCTGCCCTTATTATGGATGCATTCACATTGAAATGGCAGATTCACGTTACAGTTTGTCGAGGTGGAGCTAACTCTAAATGCTTCTTTTACTGCTGCTCAGTTAAATCTCTAAAAGTGTGTGACAGAATATATTATGATCAAATGTTTTGTCTGTAAAATCTCAATCTGTAAAGAAAGCAGTGACAGCTGTAAAATGAATGTAGTGAAGTAAAAAGTAGATGTATTTCCCCAGATGTAGCGGTGCATAGAGTAGGTGTAGTACCTGAAAACTGAAGCCTGTGTGACTGTAGTATATGAGTATTACAGTATTACTGGGGCAGTTTCTACAACTGATTCCTGGTATTAGACATTTGTATAGAAATGCAGATGTTTAAACTACAGAATCACACATGTGCACCTCACTGAAGAGCAGGCTGACACTCGGAATAAATTACTGATGACCTCATGAGAGCAGACCCTTGTCTGACAGGGTCCCCCAGAGTCCACTTTGGAAAACAACTGGGTTTTTGGCACCTCTGCCGGACCGTCCCGCCGTGTTTTCCCCAAAGCGAGCCGCGTCCTCACCTCCAGCCGAGGGCGCATCTTCAAAGCGGGGGCCTGCGCTGCAGCAGGGGGCGGAGCCTGCGGGGACTCAAGACGCACAGCCTATCATAAAGTTTGTCACTCCTGTGAATGCTGCTTACCTGTGCGCCAAAACGCCGATAATTCCTCACCTGGAGCGTCTGCGATGGAGAAAATCAGATGAGATATGATGAGGATATTTTTTTTCTGTGCACTTTTTTCGACGAAAAGCAGCAGCAGAGCTGAGCCGACGCTAAGTTTCTCCAACCAAGGTGCTTTTATTCCAAAAAGAAAATAACAACAGCGGCAGCTCAACAGGTAAATCAGGAATTTGCTATTGCTACGATCTAATGTAAGCCTTTACCTATCTGTTTGTATGATCTGGATTATCATGACCTGATCTTCCTTATCACTACAACTAACTATGCTATTTTAACCGCTTATTAAACCGGAGGCACGTCCTGCGGGCTTCAACATATCACACAAGAGAAAATCAAGAATCATTTCACACTGGAAGCAGAAAGTACAACATACGTACTTAAACTCCTTTGACTTGAGACTTGAGACCCAAACTAAAAATACATCAGTCTCCCACTGAGGAGACCTGCAACCCAACCTGAACTGATTTTAACAGGTTAACTTTGAGTTTGGAGATGTAGTTAAAGCGTTCATGTGGTTCAGAGTGTCCAGTATTGGCTGCCTAAAACATGAGAATATACAGAAAACAAGAATATAAAGTCCTGGTTTTCAGGTTTAAAGTCATCAAAGTGTGGATTATATTTTACTGATCTGTAGGTGTGGAGGGTCAGTTTCAATGGACTGTAGCCTGGTGTGTCATGGACTCACATAAAAAATGATGATGCAGATTTTCCATTTTAAACTCTTAGTTTAAATAATGTTTCACAAGCAAATGGTGGGGAATCACACCAGTGTCATACTTATGAAAGAGGAATCAAATCTGTGCATTAATGCTCTTGAGAAAATTTTCCACCATTCATTTTTGCTGGTATTTTTTAATTCGGGTCTAAAGTCATTATTGCTCCTCTTTTCTTCCTGCTGCAAAAATATTTATTCAGGTTATTTAAAGTTGACTACTATAATTTTTTCACGCTCCATGTGGGAACAGTCCTCAGGGACCCTGTGAAACTGAGCAAACTGGAGAATAATGTGAGATTTTAATTGCGAGAATGTACAATAAATGACAAATATGTGATCTACACTAAATTCAAGAGAGGAAGAATAGTTTGACTTGAGATTCAGAGATTAATTATTTATGACAAATCATTTATTTAAGAAAAGTAGCAATACCACACAGTATCATACAAGTCATTCACAATTTCACCAAGTATATAAGTATCAAAAATAAAAGTACCAAAACATAGAGTGGCCCCTGACAGTGTTACAGGATCATTATTATTGCTGTTTTAATATAATAATATTAACTGGTACGGCAGTCTTGTAACTGATTAAAGTATTTATATACTGCTTGGCAGGTTAATCTAAAACAATGCATCATTTATAAACTGATCACGTATTTTGTATGTAAATTTTAAATCAGAAAAAGCTGCTACGTTGCATATATACTGTATAAAGTAGTGCAAAATTGGACATTCTCAAAGTTCAAGGACCTCCAAAAATGTAACTTAAGTATTTAAGTAACTGATCTTAACAACTTTCCACCACCATATATATGTATCTTGACAATTGTTACAGTAAATCAAATGTAAATTTTACCCAACTGTTTTATGTAATACTGATGTACTATTTTGTACGTCTTATTTAGAATAACAACCTGTCTGTATGCTTGGTATTTAATCTCTTTGTCCATTAAAACATAAATACTAAAACAGCATAAACGAGCACATGAAATTGTGTTCAGAGAAATGTCTGTTGCAGAACAGCGTGTGTTTTTCACACTCGTTTGCTTTTTTTATTAGAAACCTTGATAGAGAATATGCTTCTGTACAGTGGCTGGGAACGGTGGCCCCTCTACCTTTGTAAATCAAATGTCTGATGAGACAGTTTTCTGGTTGCACGGAGTCCACTCAGAAGGAAAACTGCTGTTAAAACTACAGGCACAAGAACAGCTGCAGATATTGTGGTAATATATGCAACATTTTACGCAACTGTGTATGAATCAGTGTCACACCGACGGCCCTAAATCACTGAGGATGTCAAGCTGTCATCCGTATCTAAACTATCTCTGCACTTAATCACACAGTTAAAACACAGAGGAACCGATTAGCTGGGAGTAGCCCTCCATCTGGAACTCTGTATGTCACTAACATCGTCCTTCACTTAGCTGTGCAAATTCAATTTACTTTAATAATTGATTGTCAGTTATGGCATTTTATACATTCTAAAATGAAGTCAGTTTCATTTGTCCCTATTATTGCACCCACCAGATTTTTTACAGATCTGTGGTCAGACTTTGGCCCTCACATCAGTTCTCTGTGGTTTTTTATAGTTTTTATGCAGATGTTAAGCATTTTCCCTACATGTGAGCACGAAGCAAAGGTCACAAAATGTTGATTTGAACAGAAAAGTGTTTGAAGCTCGTCGTGGTACGCTCTTCTGACAACTGACCTGACCCCTACTGAATCGGTGTTGTCCTCTCTATCCATCTTGTCCTCCAGCAGGTTAAATCAAACAACCTGTAGATGCCATTAAACCCAAACAGCTTTGTTTGGAGTGTCCACTGACAGCAAGCGTCACTGTTTTAGCTGTCTCATCCCACACCTTTTCTCTGTGTGGGATGAGATAGAACGGGAGACTTGTGGTGGATAGAATGAGGATTCAGCTGGGCTCGTAACTTATGCTGGAAAAGGACTTCAAAATGCAACAGTGTACACTAGCACATTAGCAGGTTAGCAGTCTGAAAATGCAGGAAAGCCTAATCATTCAGCTCTCAAAACACTGGTTTGCACAAAAATAGCAAAAATGTTTGGTCAGACTCAGGAACACTGCACTCATATTGTAGACACTCCCTCTCTGTGCCTCTTCCCGATGGCAGACTTGTAAACCGGGGGCTGTGCTGGGTCTTGGTCGGGCAGGTTTTATGACCAGAGCTCTGTCATTGCTCCGTACCATCCTCCTCCTCCCCCCGGGCTGCCGCCCCCCTTGGGGCCCACCTTATGCCAGCTGTTTCCTTCAGGAGCTCTTCACGCTCCCAGCACTTTGACGAACGGAGGAGGATGCTGCTGTCATTTGTTTACGGTCATGTCAGTAAGAGCGGGGCTGGGGGGGGGGGGGGGGGTTCAGCCGTGCGTCTGAGTAACATTCCCAAAAAATTACAGAGCAGCTCTGGCTCCAGGCCGAGATGACATAAATCAGCTTGACCTTTAAGACAGGACCTTTCATTAGGGAATTCCAAACTAATTGCTTTACGATTTCATTGCGACTAGAAAGCATCTCTGAGAGGGTTTGACTGAACCTTTAAGAAGGAAGTGTAATTCTTTTGGTATGACCGTATTGACTCAACAAATTGAGATCCATTGTCAGTCAGAGTGACACCACCTGTGGGCTGAACCACGTGCTTGCTCCACCTGTCTCTAGTGGATCTGCATATCAGACATGCATGTCTTCCACTGGAGCTTGACCTCTGGTCTCAGGGCGACCTTGTGCATTTTGCCAAGTTAGATATGGTATCACAGAGAGTGATCTCAGTACTAAGATTTCAGCCTCAAAAGCTTCAGACTACTTTACTGTTTCCTGCTGTAAAGATAATTGTAGATGTTCCAGGATGGGGGTGTGGTGGAAGCCAGCAAGATTGTTTGGGGCTAAGACATGTTTCGAGCCAAGCACAAACCTTGCAGCCTGCTAGCCTCTTGTAATAAATTTCAACACACTCGTTCAACTTTAACAGGCTTCGTGTCACCTTTGGAAATCAGAGCCCCTCCCACTGCTGACTGACACTTTTGAGGTGTGCACAAGTGTACATACGTGGAGTGTGTAGGAGACAGGATGCTGTTTCGGAGCGTGTGCCTGTAATTGCATACATAAAGTAATTGTTCTCATGTTATTGTTGGACTCCCATTCTCAGGCTCCTGAATCAGTCTGCAACTGTTGATGCTTTCTGCCGCCAGTGTGTAAGAGGCCGGGTGTTTTACGGGCCTCCTTTTGCAACTTGCCTGGAGGGCTGTTGTTGTAAATCATGTGTGATTTATAAAAAACAGGTTCTCCTGTCTGCCAGGTTTCATCTCCACAAACCTCAGAGACGCACAAATAGACTTTGGCCTGCAGCCATACCTCCCTGGAACTTCTTCCTTTACCAAACTGTTCTCCTGTCAACACTCCCCTTCACTCTCGTCCCTCCCCCCGCTGCTGCCTCTGCACAGGGCCGATGATGTTGTTTTCTTTGCGCTTGTCTTTGACTGTCCTCCATGGGAAGTACCTGGCAGCGGATGCATGTGGCAGGCTTCTGCCTGGACACGTCTGTCTCCCCCTCTCTTCTGTCTCCACGGCCACGCAGCGTGAGAACTGCAGTATCCATGGTGATGAAGGAGGTGTGCTTGGGGTTGGTTATTTAAATGTTGTAGACAGGAGGATTTAGGCCCGAGTGTCTGCACTTCTGATGCTCAGAAACATTAGATCAGCAGAAGCTGAGTAATTTCAAAGCCTGGAAAAAATGACCTCAGGACTTGTCAAAGTCACTGCATGTGGTTTAATGAAGTCATTGACAAAATGCAGCTGAGTGACAAAAGGCTGAGTTGACGCCAGTGATAACACATAACACTGTCTGTTCTGTCTTTCTGCAGTTTTTTTCAATGCATCGCCATCCCATCATGTGGTAATATTCTCAGCGTCACCCAAAAGATAGTGAACAACACTTTCATCAACAGTCTTGCACCTGCACCAGCTGCTCACATGGCCCACCCTTACGAGCCTTGGCTACGGACAGCACCACCTAGTGGCAGCTCAGAAGACATGAACATCCCCTCCTGGTGGGACCTCCACAGGGACGTCCAACCCGGGAGCTGGATAGACCTGCAGACGGGGCAGGGTGTCGGCTTGCCTTCGGTGAGTCCAGGGAGCTCCATGGGGTTGCAGTCCTCTTTAGGCCCTTACGGCTCTGACCCTCAGCTGTGCACCCTGCCTCCAGCTCAGCATGCTCCAGCCTCGCACTCGTCCCACCTCTTCCCCCAGGACGGCTTCAAAATGGAGCCGCTGGCCCCTGAGATGCTGCAGCAGGGAGAACCGTTCTCCCTGGAGGAACCACAGGAGAACGTTGTCTCAGCTCGCCCCAAGCCCCAGCGCCGCTCCTCCTCCAGAGGTGCTGGCCAGGCTGTGTGTCGCTGCCCTAACTGCGTCCATGCTGAACAGCTGGGCCAAAGCACCGACGACAGCAGGAGGAAGCACATGCACAACTGCCACATCCCTGGCTGTGGCAAAGCCTACGCCAAGACCTCCCACCTGAAGGCTCACCTACGATGGCACAGCGGGGACCGGCCATTTGTCTGCAACTGGCTCTTCTGTGGCAAGAGATTCACACGCTCTGATGAACTGCAGCGCCACCTACAGACACACACTGGCGCTAAGAAGTTCAGCTGCGCACTATGTCCGAGGGTGTTCATGCGCAATGACCACCTGGCCAAGCACATGCGCACACACGAGTCACCACCAGGACATGGGGAGGAGAGGGTAAATGGAGACGGGAGGATGGATAAGGGCTTTGATGCACCTACGCCTCCTCAGTCGTCCTCAAATGTGTCTGCGTCTGACACCGCAGAGCCTCCGCTGAAGCTGAAATGTGAGACAGACCCCTCAGTCTCCAGCGTGACAGGACAGTCCGGCTAATTTCATCACTTTTGGAAGAATCTTTTACAGTTAAAGGTTAACCATTTGTTCCCCTCCCTGCCACAGAGGTGTCATAGATTTACGATAGAATAGAGAAGAAAAAAAATTCAGACAAGCTCATACCGATCAAAGTCGGATGGAACAGAAAATGTTGTCTGTGGTCCTGTGAATTTATCAACAGGGATAACGCAGTGATAATCTAAATGCACACAGAGAAAAAAAATCTGTGCTGTAGCTAGAACCTTCCCTGTATACTAAAAGTGAAAGGTGGCTAAGGAGGCAACCAAGCTGAAGCTGCAGCTCGTTGCTGAACTTCCATTGCTGCTAGAGCCACCACTACCAGCAGACCAGAGACTGGGATGAGATCAACTGAAGGTGGCGTGTTAACTTGTTTACAATGAAATGAATCAAATGTGTTGCTGGAAGAGTTGGAGACTTGTTTGACTTACAATTTAATTTACCAACTTCAAAGGCAGCATAAGCGGAGAAAGGAGACGGTGATATTTTGTTTTTGTTTCAGACTGCGGTAGTTGTGATAAAACACTGGAGTATAATGCAGCATTTGCCAGTGGTCATTTGGATGGCTGACAGTTCATGCCACAAAACTGGTTGTGTGTGTATGTTGGTATATAAGTAATTAAAATGGTTCATAAACAAAATGAAAGTCCAGCAGCCATTAATGCATTGTCATGGCAGCATGCTGTAATGTTGATGTAATGCTGAAACAATAATATAATATAATGTAAAATGATATGATATAATATATTATATAAAAAAGGAGTTCCATGCACTTCAAAGGCTACTATTTAGTAAAAATAGTGTAATTTCTGTCACCACCATCATTTTGATGGCAAACCACTCATTAATGAGAATGATCGTACAGTAGAAGAATGTGAACACTGATTCAGGTTACTAGGTGGATAGAAATAATGCAAACAACCGATGAAAAAGATAAACTCACAAATCACGGTTAATTGAATCGGCCAGAGCCGCAGAGGACAGTGACACCCTCCATTCTTGTCAGGTAAGAACAAGAAGATAAAGTTGAGCACCATGATCACCAAAGCTGGACATGGAGGGAAAATGCTGCCTGGTCAAATAAATCCTGGTTTCTGGGACAACATGCTCATGACAGTGATCATATTTGGTAAAAACCTCACTCCACAGATCCACCGTGTCAACACTACAGGCTGCTGGTACTGAATTAAACTTCCAGAAACACAGTTTACTCCCATGGCCTGTATAGTCCCAAGATTTAAAGCTGCAGTGATCAAATTACTCGCTTGTAGTGATGAAACACAGAATTGACACTGAACTCTGCAGCTCCCCACAGTTTCTGGGTCTGAAAAGTGAAGCCAATGCAGAAGTACCTTCATTCTTTCTAATGACCAGCAGGGGGCAACACCACTGGATGCTAAAATAAATCAGATTACCAAGTCGCTACCACAGCATATCCTTAGGTTTTCAGGCAGATCCAATCAAGATAAGATAGAGGCGTAGCAATGCGTATCCTCCACTCTCCCATCCAAATATGCTCACTTGAGGCTCCAAAAAAACAAGATGGCGTAGGCTAAAATGCCAAACTCAAGGCAGCAGAACAGTAGTCCACAAACCAATGGGAGACATCATGGTGGCTTCGTCCACTATTTATTACACAGTTGATGATTTGAGCTCATTATTTTGGATTTCTGGCCCACAGCTGTTATGGTTCAGTCTCATTCTCAGCAGCAGGCTGCTGTTTTCAGCAAAAACATTCTGATAAAGCTTCTGTTGGCTGATCGCTCAGCACCAAATGTCAGAACAACAAAAATAGCTAGGCTCCCATCTAGTGATCATCGAGGAGCAGACCAAACCATGCTAAAAGGAGAGCAAATGTTATATTTGTCAAGGGGCCAGAAACACAACTTTGCCATAATGTTGCTGATATGTTAATGTTGTACACCTTGTTCTGCTGGTGGCCAAAAAAAAAAAATGAATTGATGCTGCTTTTCATATCATAAACATGCAACAGAAAATCTTGAAAGAACTTACCTTGAATTCATGCCTCAAAAGGTTCAGGCGGTGGCGGAAGCAGAAGGCTGTCCTACCAATACCATCCAGGTGTCCCTCATTGAAGGGGTTTATACAATTCTTCCAAATATCATCAGCTTGATTGCCATTTGCATGTCGGATCAAGCTTTACTCAAAATCATCAACAAAGAATGTTGAAGGGCTCATCTCTCAACACATTTTATTAACAGCTGTTGGTGTGCCTGTTCGCTGACACTGACAAATTGTTTAGCAAGACTCTGTTTGAAACATTGCAAGGAATTGACTCTGAATTAGCATGCAGAGAAAGGCTGTTTAGTAGTCTAGTGAATGAAATAAAATGCAGTTGGAACACCATGCGCATCAGATAATGTTACTTGTTCTGAATAGTTAACTTTCATAATCAATATTTTGTGATCAATAGTTCTGTAGCGAGCAGTGTGAGCATCTTTACAGTTTAAAACACTATTAGGATGTATGTAAACCATCACAGACATTAGGCTGAGATTTCTATATATAGGGAGCTTGCATTATTGGAGGCTCATAATTGCTGTATTTATGTATAGAAGACAAAAAATGGAAGACATTACTTAAACATTAGTCAATTATTGTGTATTGACTATTATTATTATTATTATTATTTTGTGTTGATGTTATTATAGATAGTCTCATATGTTGGTCAGTAGAACAAGATGGACAGCTTTTTTTAAATTGGTTGCTGTAGTAAATGTTTTAGTTGACTGTAATGACATAGGTTCTAAAACTTTTAATAAGTTAAATGTCATGGTGTAATAACTTGTATTTAATCTATTATTGTCCTTTATTAAATAAAAAAATATATATTCTGTGCCCATGTTGAACCATTATTTACCAAAGACAGGTGTGCTTATTATGAATTACTCTTTGCAGTTTTATTTTCATGCAAATACAACAGACACAATAATAATTATTATTATTATTATTGTTGTTGTTGTTATTATTATTATTATTATTAGTAGTAGTAGTAATTTTAATAGCCACAGTAGTAGTAGTAGTTGAGGTTAATTGGATATTTTTAAGGCAATTAGACTTAGTAGTGTATCAAAGTTAGACCAGCAGTTCCCAACCCATGGGACTCCGTTTCAAGAGATCCAGGAATCACAAGTTAAAGATAATTCATTGAGTGGAAAACAGATCAAAAGGCCAACTCAAAGACAAATATGGCATATATACCAGGGTGATGCAGTGTCACTAAACCCCAAATCAGATCATCAAGAATGGATATGGATACAGGTTCAGAAGTTACCATCAGCAACCTCCTACACATGGATGACATAAAGCTGGATGCCAGGAATGAGTGAGACACTGACTCACTGATCCGCCTTACCAGGAGCCACAGCAACGACATCAGGATGTCATTCGGTCTGCGGTTGAATGGAGGCAAAAAGAGGAGAGGTAGTGAGGACTGAAGGGATTAAATTACCAGAGGCCATGATAGTGCTGCATTCACATGGATTCAGGCAAACGGTAGACGGCAAACTGAATATCATTTCAGTGGATGACAGCAGGATAATAAAGTGAGGCCCGCAGAGACTACTAACAACAGTGATGGTAGAAATTCTCAGTCACAGTTAAAATATTCCGACTTTGCCTTCCTCCACGATGGAATTTACAGCCAGATGGTACGTAGCTCCCTCACACAAGGTGAAAACATCTGCAATCTGAACATCAAGGAGTTCATAATTTTGTAGGCTTTTGTCTTTTTTGTTGTTGTCTCATCTCTTTTTCAGACAAACATGAATGAGGGATACACCAAGTGCGCTTCTCCTTTTACTATCCACGTTAGAAATGAATGAAGAGACCTTATGTGTTTCAAAGAATTTAACTTTAATTTTAAGCTTGTAATAGAATATCGAGAGACAGCTGCATTTTATAGCTTCATGAATTTGACATTAAATACACACATGAAATAAAATATTAGAAACTAAATAGATGTATCTAATATATTTTATTCTATTCTTTGTAAACAATACAACATCACTATAGCAACATATTGTCATGTTTGTCTCGTTTTGACGTTCTGCCATTCCATCGGTCCAGACAGTGTTGTCTGTCTATCGTCTGTCTGAATCCACAAGAGCGCAGCATAACAGACATGCAGAACAGTGTGTGTGTGTGTGTATATACACAGTATATTTGTATATACAGATATACACATATACGTATATACGTGTGTGTGTGTATACACATATATACAGTATATTTGATGTTGATGATGCTTCAGCCAGAAGCAGAGACAAGCAGAGACTCAAGCACAGACCTTCTTCAAGATCAACAATAATAGTAAAACACAAGTGCTGGTATGTTATATAAGCCACATCCCAGTAGCATAATAATCATGTTCAGTGAACCGAAACACTTTAAAAACAGTGACAGGAACAACAGCCAATCAGATCACTTTGAATAAAGTGACAGGAAGCATTATGTCTCACATCAGATATAGGGATTTCATTTTCAATTAAAACTTTGTGGTTAAGTACAGTCAAATAAATGTTAAAAATACATACAGAATGGATGCTTCTGCAGGCACTAAAAGGCCGTCAGAGGTTCACCACCTCTGGTGGGACACGCTGGAAGTACAGTGCAGTATTTGAATTATTGGCAATGCAGCAGCACAGCCTACATTGTATTAACACTGGTTAGCTATCAGAAATGAACATATATTATTTCATCACTATTTTGTCACAATATAGGCCTACATTGTAGGCCCCTCCCCCAGTAATGTTTTGATATTACAAGTATTTTATAGTTCCATATAGTCCATTTCAGTTTTATTCTTCTCATATTACAGACTTCCTTCTCTTATTTTCTTGATGTTGATGCAAAAATGATGGATCCAAGGGTACACTCGTTCATGCAGATGCCTGACAATTTCATTGTAGGCCAACTGAAGGTATAGTGCTATTATGTTATGAACTACTAATGTGATTTACAGGATCTTTGGAGGTAAGCATATGTAATTTTATATAATGTATATTTACTATTGCCAGTAGATGTGAGTACAAAATTACACAAAGTGTCCTGAGTAGCTGATTTTTTAATTACTGAAAACTTTGTTTGAAAACTACAAACAAATAAGGTAATGACCGAATAAGTTATATCAAACAAACATACTGTGTTCACTTACAAGCTAAACAATAAAGAATAATAGCACAACTATTTAAGGAACATAAGTTATACCATCAAAGATATTATGACAAAAGTATTAAGAGTAATTATCAAAATCAACCTGAAAATGCTGTAATTATGAGGACTGTAATTATGAGGACTCTGTTATAAACTTGCATTTATTTAGGTTTTGCTGTTGTGATATTTGAAAAACCAGAAAAGGTTGGGAACAGCATTACTAGCAACACTGGCACAAGGGTCTGTCTATCACACTGTTATTTATATGCATGCATTTAATGCATATAATTTTAATGGGTTCCTCATTGTGATATACAGTGCACAATGTTGACCCTGACTCCCTTAGCTGTGTGTGGACACTACCTGACCAACAAACCGATGAGACAGATGCTACAGTCAAGCTGAAATCGGAATTGGGTTTAGGGTCAGGGTTTAGGGTCAGTTCAACATTTTTAGCATCACTAGTTAACTAGTAAGGTCAAAGAAGACCCTAACTAGTCAGTTTTTTTGCTTAACATGACAAGCTGGGACGGCAATACTAGTAAGTTGGAACTAGTTGGAGCTGGAAGAGCTCAGACGTCATCAGGTCAAAAGGGTTTTGCCCGGATGATGGGGGCTACTGGAACTCTTGGAATGCTACCACACAAGTAGCCCTGAAGAGAGGGGGTACATGAAGAGCATGTGGGTCAACATGGTGCTCCAGTATCTTGACATGCAATTCATCCAGCTGCTGTTGAGATATTCAACATCCTCAATTCATCCAGCTGCTGTTGAGATTTTCAACATCCTCTTTAAGATCAGCACTCCTCTCGTTAACAGTCTTCTTATAGTTGTAATTAATGTCGAGGTGAGGAAGCATTTGGTCAATCCATATGCTCTTCATATACTCCCTCTCTCCACGGTTGCTTGTCTGGTGGCATTTCAAGGGTTGCAGGTTTTCTCCTCCAATTCAGTTGTAGGTTGATGCAGATTTTATTGCTCAGGTCCCCGTGACTGGGACTCGAACCGGCGTTCTTCTATTCCAAGGGAATAAGCCTTAACCACCAGCCTACCCAGGTACACAATGGAAAGTCAAATATATGTGTGTATATGTCTCTCTTTGTATGTGAGTCATAATTATTAGTAAGAACTAGTTTTTCCAACCTTTTGTCTTACAGCTTTAACTTATGAAATATTGGATGTGAGAAAATCCTGAAACTCCCTTGTGAGCTGCTAAGAACAAACTTCTCAGTGGTTCAATTATTAACACACAGCTGCATCAAGGCCATGATAACGTAAATTGCTTCGTTTTTAGGGGTGACAAGCCGAAATATTTTGAAAACACTGTCTAAAAAGCGTTCATTTTTATTAACTGCGACCAAAATCAGTTCAAATTCTTGCCCGACTCATATCGCTGACACTACTGTCGTTGACTTTATCACGGGTACGTGAAGGCACCTTGAGCTGGGACCGGGAAGTGAATTATACAAAGCGGAAATACATAATATACGTCACACACAAGCCTCAGAAACTCCATTTTGTAGCTACCTAGCTTTTTAGCAACTTTCGATGTCCCACCTTTTATAGCTTACAGGGCATATTTGTCTATTTCCATTCGTGTTGGACTAAAACAACGATTTTTTCAAGATGGGGGGCGGTGATTTGGTAAGTTTGAGCTACACCACAATAGGCTAGAGCATTGTGCCCAACTCCATTCAGAATATGGGAGTTTATAGATGTCCGTCGGCTTAATGATGTCTATACAGCTGTTACAACATGAGTTAACAACTACTAGGGACTGCTACGAGCCACAATTCACTTTAGCAACATTAACTTCTTATGCTTATGCTTATATTTTTAATTGTTGTCTCAATAGCTAACGTTAATGCGTTAGCTTAACTGACTGAAGATTCGATGGGAGAGTCAACAGTAAAAGTTGACATTTATAAATAATAAATAAAGGATTTCCTTGCCGAATAAACCTGAATATGTTGTGGATTTCTAGTAGATCATTATTAGTTGTATGTCTTTGGATGTTAGATCTTTACACTCATTCTGTCTACGTGACTAATTTTGGTCGACAGGGTAACGCTGTTAAACCCTTTCAAGTCAAAATAGTGCACTAAAGCTTGTACCTGGTAGTTTTCACAGATACAGTTCCTAAATGTCTTCAACCTTGTCGTCTGCCAGAACTTGAAAAAGAGCTGGCACCCCCAGACTATGAAAAACATTGAGCGCGTTTGGAAAGCTGAACAGAAACATGAGGCTGAACGCAAGAAGATTGAGGAGCTCCAGAAAGAGCTGAAAGAGGAACGAACCCGTGAAGAAATGACCAGATATGCAGAGGAAACTGGTGCCATCAAGTTAGTTCTCTGATGTTCTTTAAGGTGTTTTGTGAGTCGAGTCAGAAAAGTAGTGTGACGTCATGTTCTATCTATATTTATGATGACAGAAAGAAGGATGATCGCCTGGACTGGATGTACCAGGGCCCTGCTGGCCAGGTGTCCAGAGATGAGTATCTTATGGGACGTCCCATTGACAAGCAGATCACTGACCAATACGAGGAGCCCGAGAGTGGTCCATCGGCGGAGACGGGCCTCCTGCCTGGGTCCATCTTTAACCCCACCACTCCCGCCTCCAACCTCGACCTGGCTGCCAAGATCAGGGAAGACCCCCTATTTGAAATCAGGTTAGTAAGCCCCCTCTCTCTTGTAATTTGTTAGGGTTAGGGTGAAGGTGCAAATCATTTAATATATATTTTGTTTGTTTTCTGCAGGAAACGTGAGGAAGAAAAGAAGAGAGAAGTCTTGACTAATCCTGTGAAGATGAAGAAAATTAAAGAAATGGTAAAGTTACTGTGAAACTGTTTCGATGTATTAGTTTGTAATGGATTCATTCTGATGACCTCTTAAGATGTTGATTTGACATTTAAATAACCTTTTTAAAGATAGTGATTTATATTACATCACTGTAAAAAACCAAGTCACTCGTGTCTGACATTTCACACGTATTGATTTATTAACACGAGAGGAGCCGACTGTCAAGTATTTTTGCTTATGGTGAAACATTGGTTGGTTCTCTGACAGCTGCGCCAGAATCTCGACAAGAAAGACAAGAAGAAGAAGAGGAAGAAGGATAAAAAGGAGAAGAAAGGAGACAAAGAGAGGAGAAAGGAGAAGAAGCACAAGAGACGGAGTTTAAGTTCAAGCTCAAACGAGGAAGATGAGAAAAATCACAGGTATGTAAGGAGTTTTTGATTTGATTGTTTAAGAAGTAGTTGAAACAATGTGCTGCGTGTGATTTATATATGCTCAACCAGCAAAGCACATGGCGCACAATGCATAAATACCATGTGATCTATTTTTAGGTCACATTCACGAAATGACTCTTCTGCAGATACCAAGTTTCGTTCCCATCATCTTCCGGGCTACGGCCTACAGGTCAGTACGCAGCAGTAACTGGAATTTTATTCTATCACTCTTATCTTGCTCACACATATGATCTATTCTCCAGTTTAAATTATTAATCTGTCACTGCACCTGAACCCTTGTAAGTCCTAACAGTTAAGTCTTCCCTCTCAGCTCCCCGCCGGCAGACATCACCAGTCCTCAGCTCCCTCCAACCACTCAGGGCGCCGTGAGAGGAGCCGCTCTCGATCGCCTCACAGGAACAACAGGGAAAGCCATTCCTACTCTTCTCTTTCACACAGAGGTGACAGGAAGGTTGAACCTAGAGCTGGCAGCCCACAGAGAGAGCGCTACCACAGACAGAGGCACCCTGTGTCCAAGTAAGAGTTCACAGGGCTCCACAAAGTGTAGACACTGCACTTGTAATGATGGCTATAGTCCAAATACTAACAGATTTCTGATTTAGACAGGACCTCATTTAAGATTCATTACTTGCTTGCTTATAGAAGTGTGCCATTCATCTTCTTTCTATTTTGCGCTGCTAATGACTTAATCAGTCTTAATTTGTTTAATCTCCCCTCTGCCATGTGGCTTCCATCGTATGTCCTTGTCTTTCTCTTTTATACATATTTAGCAGTAAATCTTCTTCTTTTCTTTCTTCTAAGTGAAGACAACATGTTTCTTACTGGAAATTATTCACTAAAATCATACCTGTCAATATAGTGATAACTTCCATTTCAACAAAAAATATACTTAATACCTTTAATTAAATCTCTTCAAAGTCTTCACGACATTTGAGTCTGTACAGACATGGATGTAAAGTGTAATGTCACTGGTTGGCAGAGGCGTACAACTGCAAGGCAGTAATTCTGGTTTCTGACCAACGTAGGAAGCTCTCTACAGAAGAGCTGGAGCGCAAGAGGCAGGAGATGATGGACCAGGCCAAGCAGAGGGAGGAGGACAGGGAGAATAACGTGAAGAGATACAAGAGGCAAGATGAGCAGGAAAAGCAGCGAGAACAAAATGTTAAGCATGACCACCACGCTGGCTTCATTCAGTAAGTTTCTGAGCATCATGGACACTGAGATGATCAGTGGGTGTAACATTTATGGACACATGTATAATATTCTGTTTTAAATGCACAAATAATGTCCTCATTGTGTCTCTTCATTTTTAATCTTTCCCGCATGCTTAATGTAACCTTTCTCTCTTGCAGTAACATGAAGCTGGAGAGTGCTGCCAGCTCATCCTTAGAGGACAGAGTGAAGAGAAATATCCACTCGATTCAGAGGACGCCAGCCTCCCTGGACAACTTCATGAAGAGATGAAGACATGAGACATTTATCTTACAGATAGACTGAACTGATTGAAAAGGCTTGGCAAGAGTATGCCAGCCACTCCTTTATGTGTCTCATTAATGTATTGAGGCAGATATGGATGTACGTATTAATGCATTGAGGTTGGATGGTGTGTTGGAAGTCTGTTGTCAAATGAGGAACCACATGGCTCATGCCTACCCATGACTTTTATTTTGAAAAGCAGTTTCCACAGTGGTTTCATTTTCAGACAAATGCTAAAGGGCTGTCGTGGCTGGTCCGTTCTAGTTACTTTCCTGAACGCCAATACACCTTTAAAGTAATCTGAACTTTGTACAGTATATAGTTTTTGTTTTTACACTATAATGGGACCGCTTTTATTCCCAAAGTTTTTGTAATATATGTTTGTTATTTAGTGCACACCTGTGAGTAGCAACTGGAATAAAAACACATTTCCAGAACTCTATACTGTTTTTTTGTCACTGGGATACTCTGGCATTCAGGTATAATTAGATAAAACACACTTTCAACCATGGAGGATAAATATACACATCAACACCCCCATTATGAACGGAAACCCTCCGGGTCTCACACACACAGGCATCTGTTTTGTTGTCTTTGCTAAAAGGATTTATATTACTCAAAACCTGATACAACAGTGCGATGCTAGTGAATTAAGGCAATTTATTTGTACATTGACAGGACATTTAAGGGTCAGAATTTTGATAAAAACTGTCTCTTTGATAATTAATTGTTTGTTGTTTATGATGTTTGATGGTACAGTTGATCAAATAAGGATGGGCGGTTTCCCGTCTTGGCTAGCTATTTGTACTAATTGAATAAGTTTTGCAGCCGTTGGTCCAACAGCTTGAGGACAGGCCAGGCCTTATTTTAAACGTTTTAACGTTGCGCTGACTCGTTACTATCCAGTTAACAGAAGAAAAAAAAAAGACATTGAGACATGATCCAATAAAACAATCATTGGTTGCATGCCTAACCCTGTCACCCTCAGACCTGGATTGAACAGTGACAATCCAATTTAAAAGGTACATTTGAAAGAAAGCGCCTTGTTTTAATTTCACTTTAACACGCATCTAACAAACTATGCACGCACCGTGCGCCTGTGCCATGTCCTCCAATGACAGCAGCGCTTTGCACCGCGTGTGCCGTTTCTTAGCCAATTGATTTTGCCTGAAATGATGCGGTAGGGGAACCATGTTACTGTGATCTATGTGTTTCTAAATCGTGTAGTCACTGTGGGATACTAGCAGTCATTTATAAAAGCAAGGAGTTTGCAGGTTCAAGCAGTTGGGAATAGACTACAACACCGTCACCATGGTAAGAACATCATACGTTGGATCATATGTGAATGCTTTATTGGGTAAAATGGCTGAAAGGTGGTTAATAAGGATAACAGGGACAAGAGCTTGACTAAGCTAACGTTAATGTTGGTAACTCGCTGCCATCTCTTGCTAGCTCACGAAAGTTCACTGATATTCTCTGAAAATAGATTTAGCGCTAGATTTTTCTAGTAATCAAAAAATCCTTTAAGAACTTTAGATTTTAATTAGTATTTCAGCCAATGATACTGAA
Organism: Chelmon rostratus; assembly: GCF_017976325.1. Classification (NCBI taxonomy): domain Eukaryota; kingdom Metazoa; phylum Chordata; class Actinopteri; order Chaetodontiformes; family Chaetodontidae; genus Chelmon; species Chelmon rostratus. Next base: position 28,009,201 of record NC_055660.1, on the reverse strand, counting down.
CAACAGATGATAACAGTAGCCGGCGATAGCCGGAAAGCTACATAGTTAGCATACCCATACTAGCCACAAATAAGCTAACGTTGTACTTTATACAGTTGGGTATTATTCTGAATATAATGTTATGTTTCTGTTTTATAACCGATGTTAATTTAAGTTGTTGTAGTTCAGGTTGTGTTAACATCAGCGGAAGTTTGATCGGACATTGTCAGTTTGGTTAACGCTAACTGAAGCAGTATAGTTAGCTGTTGGATAACGCTACTGTCAGCAGCAAATTATCCAACTGTTACAATTATAACAACTCACTAGCGATGTTATTTTTTTGTAACCTAAATGCTATGCATTTAAAACAATATGACGCGTTCTAGTTCATACATTTGCATGCTGTTTATGCCCTATAACTACACTTGTTATTTCATCTGTTCATTCCAGTTTGAGGTTTTTTTTTTACTACTTCATGCTTACACATGAGGTAAAATAACCCTGATGAATTCAATGGACACATACTTTTTTCTTTTTAATGTGTGATGTCATGAACACTCTTGATTTTCTGTAATATTTTGAGGATAAGAATATACTGTAACTATAGTACTTTTTCATTATATGTTACACACTTACATATTTACTGTATCTAATAAAACATCATTAGGAGTGAAAAATGTTTGTCAAAATCTTTTTATAGACTTTACTTAAAATTACTTAATAATTAATTGATTCATCAATTAATCATTCATTTTCTGTCAGTTGACTAATAATACCATCTGTTGAGTTTCAGCTCTGACTGACTTACCTCTCCTCTCCTTCATCCAGTCTATTATGTCCTATAATGGAGGGGCCGTCATGGCCATGCGGGGTAAGAACTGTGTAGCGATCGCAGCAGACCGGAGATTTGGCATTCAGGCTCAGATGGTCACCACAGACTTCCAGAAGATCTTCCCTATGGGAGAGAGGCTGTACATTGGGCTGGCTGGACTGGCCACTGATGTTCAGACAGTGTGAGTGTGATTCACCTCCATAGCTTTCTCTCTCTCAAATTGGCAAAACAACTCTTTCACCTGGGCATGATAACATGTTTTTATTGATCACTAACTATTTTCGAGGAAACTGCAGTGTTAGTAATGCTGTTAGTCCCAGCTAGGAAATAAGTTAAATTTGCATTCTTTGTAAATGTGTTTTTGAGTAATACCAAATATAAAATGCCTTAGGGGTGATGTATAGCTGTGGTGGTAACTGGATGACTTTGTCTTGTGTGTAGAGCCCAGAGGCTTAAATTCAGATTGAACTTGTATGAGCTGAAGGAGGGTCGTCAGATTAAGCCCAAGACCTTCATGAGCATGGTGTCCAACCTGTTGTATGAAAGGAGGTGAGTGCACCAAAGTTAATTTGGACCCATTTTAGTGAGAACAAGACCCATGTCCAACTCCAGACTAATGTGTTTTAATGTGTGATCCTCTCATTAGATTTGGGCCATACTACATTGAACCTGTAATTGCCGGACTAGATCCCAAAACCCTAGAGCCCTTCATCTGCTCCTTGGATCTGATTGGCTGCCCCATGGTAACAGAAGATTTTGTTGTGAGCGGCACCTGTTCAGAGCAGATGTACGGCATGTGTGAATCTTTGTGGGAGCCAGACATGGTAAGTAGTGTGTGAAGTTTGAAGTCACTCTTTTGCCTGCAGGTTGGTTGCTGGACACCAAATGACAGTTACTACTAGTTTATTGACTTGCAAATTGATATTCCCCTACTTTTGTAAATATATGGTATTTGCAGGATCCGACATGATAAGGAGGGACCTTGTGTGTGCTTTTTATGAATGTATAGTAAATGTAGTTACTATTAACTTCCATATATGGCAAACAGATCAGACCTTTTGGGACAGAGTTACAAGATCAGAATGGTTTGTTTACACAGCCAACAACTGACAGTTTCAACTTTGGAGGAATAAAAATCTGCCACTTTGTTATTTGTGATATCTATTGTTTATGCTATTTTGTGCCATAGAGGCTAGTAGTTGAGACACTCTTTCTCTTGTACAGTATATGAGGTCTGCCAAGGTGTTGACCCTTTTGGCCACTGGTACTCTTTGGTTAAAAAGTTATGACTGTTTGAGAAATTTTTTTGATCTTGCAGGAACCGGAGGACCTGTTTGAGACCATCTCCCAAGCCATGTTGAATGCCGTTGATAGAGATGCCGTGTCTGGCATGGGAGTCGTCGTACATGTCATGTAAGGACAGTGATAACATGTACAGTATGCACAGGTTAGGGTTCGGTTGAATGACAGGTTTGCAGTGATTGACGGACTTCTCTTTTCTCTGGCAGTGAGAAAGACAAGATCACCACACGAACCCTGAAGGCCAGGATGGACTAGAGCTGCTGTTTCTCCCCACACTTCACCAACACAGATGCTTTTGTATACAAATAATAAACGATGCTTGTCCTTTCTTTTTTTTCTTATTGATATTGTTCAATAAACGAACACAGGTTTAAACAATGAACTTGACTGATGTTATTTGTAATTTGCATGTTTCCTATTGTGTGACGCCAATTCACAGGTTCTGCACCAAATCAAGATTCCTTAGAAATTCAAATTAAAGGAAGGTGACATCAGCAGGGTTGGCACGAAGAGAACCTGTTAACTCTGTTTTCCCATGTGTCATAGTGCAATTAGCACCAGACTCATGACACACTGCAAAATCCAGAAGGGGCCAGTCCGAATGTTAATTCTAAATACTGAACCCTCCAGACTAGAGGGTATTGAAATGCTTTTTTTTAGGGCTTGGGCCAAAGTTTCGCAACCTTAACCACAGTGTAGGAACTAGGGGGTGTAGATTTGAGATGTGCTTCCTAGACATGGAGGGTGCAACAAAAAAAGGTTAGAGTGCTGCATTATGAAAAACAAGGATTTAACATTTCTGGAGCTGGACAAAAAGTGGACAAAAGTATATTTCAGCCCATCTTGAGTCCTTGCGAGTCCCTAAACATGAAGGAAATGCAAAACTAAATCAACCCTTTAATATAACCTTATGACTTGCGAAATATTACTGCTTAATTAGATGTTTTGTGGTGCTTTGACAAAAAAAGAAACAACCTTACTTAGGGTCCACCTACTAGCTGTTTGTGGGAGTTTTAACTGCATCATCTCACAGAATACTTTGGTGGGTGGAGTTTGGTCATGGAGGTAGCTTAGTTGAGGCCCAAACAAACATTTTTTTAAAACCAGTTTCTGTGGTCGCAAATGAGCTCTCACTCAATTTATCCTGCAGCATTCAATGACAACACCAAGCTGAGGCAAAGGATCATTTTGATATTTGAAAAATATAATAGTTTGAATGTAGATACAGGTCTGAGTAGCCCCTGTCAACTATTTGTTCTGTGCTGCATTATGTGTGCTCATGTTGTTTCCAGATCTAAAAAAACCCAAGTAGTTTCAAGGACATTCAATAGCAGCACATTATATTAGCCTTGCGCTTCACAAGGTAGCACAAAGACTCAAGACTGAAGCATCTGAGGGTCAGTCACTGTAGAAATAAGCATAGCCAAACAACAAAAACAAGATAAAACTCCCTTTAATATGCAATGAGTCATTTTCAAGTAACCTTTTTTCTAATGTCTGTTGGTAACAAAACAATACTGTATACAAACACAAAATTGCTACATTAATGTAAACAAGATATAAAAATGATCCTTATGGTAATAAAACAAGTATTTGCTGCAGAATTCCCCTTTTTATGTCAATTTTTTTTTTCTTTGACCAATCTCCACCAAGCTCACGGTTAAAATTTCAAAAATATTCAAAAACAATATGGCAACGTAACATTCAAACACCAAGTTTTTTTTCTCTTTTTTTGTCTTTTAGTTGTAACACTCAGATGCTAAGTTCAGTGGTTTGATGTTTCAACTTACTGGTGGAGTCTCATGTACACATCAGCCATGCATTTTTGATATTGCATTCATTTACTTAATACACCAATATATATTAATGTGTTTCTCCCCTGTTGTTCCAATTTGTCAGCAGTTCGCTTTACTTTTCTGTTGTTACTGAGAGAGAAGCCTGATGGTGACTGTCAAAGACTTTGTCATGCAATCTGACCATTCAGCATCTGTGCGAGTTGTTTACATCTGCGTGTGTGTGTGTGTGTGTTTGTCTCTATTTGAAATCATAAGAACAACAACGACGTGAACAGAAACCAAAGAGACTGTACTAACGGACTGTTAATTGCTGAAGCTGACACACTCGTTCAAGGCATTAGTGAGACAGTTTCCGTGCTGGCGTGAGGAGTAACAAGGTGGCTGAGGAGGACTGGGAGGCAGAAAATTTTTAAAAAAGAACAGGGAGATTATCGGGATGTCATTCTGAATTCAGTGAGGGGTTTCATGAGATTTCCTTGCGTTGGATGATGGAGCCAGGGAGGCGGCGGCGGCGGCAGCGGCGGTGTGACGGCGTGTGTGATTGAGTGGGACAGTGTAACAGGCTCGGTGCATCCTTCCTGCCAGACTGGTCCTGGCTGTGGGAGGATGCCAGCAGTTTTATGAGGGGAGGGGGCGGGTAGAGAGACAGGGGGGAGATTGACCTATACTGAGGTGGGGGAGAAGAGAAATAAGTGCGTGGCCTTTGACAGATCTCTGACAGGAAGTGATGGACTGGACTGGGAGATGAGTCTATGATAAGATGTTGGACATGAACTCGTAGAATCGTTTGGAGTACTGCTCCGGGTTCACCGTCGAGATTTCGGCCCCCGCCTGAGAAACAAACACAAAAAAAAAAAAGCCAAAAAAAATAGTTACATGGAGGGACACACATGCAATATAAGAACGTCAACACTTTTGATTTCCATTGTTTTTTGTGTTACATGGAGTATAATGCACTTCCAGGGGCGCTCGGACCTGAAGATCCCCTTTGCTGCGTCACATTTAGGTCTGCAACTAACTATTGTTTTCATGATTGATGACTCTTGTGATTGTTTTTGCAATTAAACATTTGTTTGTTACGTCTACAAAATATCAGATAATAGTGAAAAACGCAATGAACCAGCTCCCTCTCTTGTTTCGTCAAACCAGCAGTCTGAAACCCAAAGATGTTCAGTTTACAATGAAACAGAGAACATCAGTGAATCTTCACCTCCTTGATGGGCAGGAAACAAACGTTTATCAAGCATGTTTTCTTGATAAACGATGATTAATGAAAGATAAAAAATTAAAAACTATTAATTTTCTAACAAGAGACAACAGGAACTGTTTCAGGAATTGCACTATAAAAAAGACTTTACCACTGTATATCTGCTATGTGTTCAATAACAAATACACAAAGACATGAAATAAATATTAATGGAGTAAAAAGAACAATGGTGAAATAATCTAATAACTTATTAAAACTTGATTATTGTTTTTTTTTTATTTTCATAATGTAAATGCTTATTTCTAATGTCATTTTGTCTCACCATTCAGCCAATCACATGCTCCGTGTCTCTTTCAGCAAGCCAAATTAGCGGGCTAAATCCTGTAGCTAAAGCATCTAGCAATTTAACGCTGACGTTATTCTGAATCAACTAACTAGAGGCTGTTGCTGTAAATAAACACAATGCACAGGCACAATATGATAACTACTTTCTCCTTTATTACTTCAACAATGCAAAACATGCTACCTCACTAGACAGCAAACCAGCTGGGTTTGGCTGTGAACTCGGATTTATGACTTGGTCAGCGATGAAGTGAAGAGTCTGTGTTAGCAGCAGCAGCAGGCTACTTTATGCAGTCACGTCTGCAGTGTTGTGATTCTAAGGATGACACACCACCGTGTTTCCTGTAGCTAACTGGATCTAGCTAGTGTCCTGCCAGTTGTTAAACCTACTGGGAGGCTGAGGGCAGCTGTGATTGGCTGACAGGTGAGGGGGCGGACACCTGTGGCAACTCCTACTATCATCAAAAGTGGCTTTATGAAATAAAAACAGACTTATGAAAAAGGGAGTTTTGAATTAACCATGAAGTCCAATAAGAAAAAAAAACATCTCACACTATTGAATGGAGCTTTAATAACTTCTTAAATGATTTCATTATTTTCTTTAAAGATATATTTGACATTATTCATTCATGTGTTTATTTGTTTCATAGTGTCTTATTTAAGACTGACCATTCTGGGGCTTCTAAATAGTCTGCCATTAGCCACAAACTGATGGATTATGATGCAGTCTGGACACTCACCCCGTGTTTCACAGTTTTGGCAGCGTGTGCAGCTTTTTTCTTAGCATCATAGTGCGTGAGGATGTCGATGATAGCCATGAAGTATACCTCCTTCTTCACAGCACCTGGCACAAGATCAACACATCACAAGGCTTTAATTTGTATGAGGACGACAGCCTCGACCGACCGGCTCTTCAGCTCTGAGCGCTCTTAACCTGCCTGATGACGATAGTCAAGTTTTACTCTGTATGCCTGGAATTTAGGGTAAATGTAAACCTAAACACAACACTTAAACACTTAAAAATCAAGATGATGCATCTTATTTCTAATGCTACTTATTTTCTTCTTCCTTGTCAGACAAGTAGTCTTCATTTAAAGCTACAGTGAACACAGTAAGTCATGGATGTCAAAGGTCACCCTCACTGTCGTGGCTCTTGATTGCGTAAACGTCCACAGAGGGGTCGAACTCCCCGGGGCCGAAGAATCCTCCACAGTTGAGAGGGTTTCCGGGGCTGTCGGGAGGCGTGCCGAAGGAGCCGGTGAGCACGCCCCCGCCCATCCCGTCGTTCTCGTACTCCTCCTCCTCTCCCACGCCCTCCACGTCCATCTCCTCCTGCTCCGCCCGCTCCACATCATGGATGCCCACCAGGAGACTGTAGTCCATGATCTTCAGGGTGGCCAGGAACTGACAAACACATACACACAGAAGACACTCAATGTAATGCCTCGCTGTCACTTCTGCACATTTGGGCTTCTGGGTCATGATATGTATGGGTGTGAATTTAAATCCCAACAGTCTTTTAAATAAACAGATGATGATGATGATGATGATGAGCATCATATCAGTCCTTAAAGCTGCACTAATGACTACTTTTATACTAACAATGCATCAAATGGTTATGTATAATGGGAAAGGGCTTACTCATAGTAACGAACCGGGAAAACAACGACCCAAATGCCACTCAGGAGCATTTCACCTTTTTCAGCTCAATGTTTTGGTTTTGTGAGCCACGGTTTATTGTTTTGCATTAATCACACCACTTTCATCCCCATTGGTTCTAGCAGCAGTGAAAAAGCTCTGATGTTTCCGCTGTACGATACTTCTGCTTCGCCACATAACAGCTGGCGACTAGCTAGACTAGGTGAGCATAGCGGGGTGTTTGCTGTACTTGGAGACCAGAAACAGAGCTAGTCTCTTCACAGAACAAATACAGAACAATACCAATCCCAGCTGTTGGTATTTGACATTTTTCAGTACTCCATGCTACCGGCACATTTCAGAAGACGATGAAGATGTTTCTTACCTCTACGTCCCGTTTTAGCTTCTCCAAAAAGTACTTCTTGTTGTCATCTCCTATCTGTAGCTTCTGGCCTTCATTCAGGAAGTCGTTGTCTTTAAAAGTGGGGAGTTCTTTTGCCTGAAGAGAGGGGAAGGATTTTGGTGTCAAACAGTAGCAGAAATGGCAGTTTTCTGGGTTTAATGGATCCTGCTTCAGTTTGTTAGATAATTCAGATGATTAGAGGTCACAGGGCCACACCTTCATCATCAACTGTGGGGATTAGGGGCATGAATAGAGACAGGATACTACTGAAAAAGTGCAACAATTCATGAGTTATAAATGTCATATTATGACAAATACATAGAGATAAGGTCAAAAGCAATGGTCCCTCAATGGTTTCTGGTCTCACTGGACAGGGAAAGTCCTTTTCCAACAACTCAGCGTGAATAACTGTCAGTACTCTACAGTGCATGTACACACTGACAGCATGAGGCCAGCATGAGGTACTGCTAAAACACATCTGCTTTCTTACAACTACTTATTTTAGATGTCATTTGACAATTCTGGCTCTGGGGTGAGCTAAGGGCGTTTATTTTTGTCCCATCACGGCAGCAGCCGTCACAGCACTGAAATAAAATGTACCTTTTCCTTGTCGCTGGCTTCCCTCGAGACCGTAGAACCCTAAAAAAGAGGGAAAATAAGAATTAAAATAGCACGAATTGAAAGCAGCTCAAGACACATCAGAGGCTCTAACTCACACGGTGTCTTTTTAAACTGTCAATCCTGGACAAGTGAGACTGTTTTCTCCAGAGAATACTTGGCAGGAGAAGCAGCGTATGCTACAAAGGAAACTACAAACCACAATATTCAGCACAAACTTTTTTTTTTGTTGATGAGCTGTTGATTTGTAATCTCCAGTGAATTTTTTTCTCTTAATTCACTAGTTCATTGATGTGAATCACACTAGACAATTAAATGAGAATTCACTCCATTTATCTTCAGCTACTACCCAGATATTAAAGCAGTGCATGCAGCAGGCTTGTACACAATTCAGAATTCAATTCAACTCAGGAAGTGAATTTGAATTGAATTTGAATTGGCTCCACCCCCAGAGGATATGGAATTGAATGTGAATTAGAATTACAGGAAGTGGAATTTTAAATTCATTGCAATTCAGAGAAATTCATTCTAACCACGTATCAATGTGAATGTGATACTTAGCATGTTTTTTTTTTTCTTCCATATTGGAATAATTATATCTGAAACACTATAAATGCAATACAGAGACTATTATTAAGCATACATACTTATATTAAAAAAACTATATTTTCATTTTAAAGTGAGACAGGTGCAGAGGAAGCAGGTATGCATTTGCATGCAAGTAGAGCAACGTTTGGGAAGCGATTTTGGTTTTCTTTCCAGAACAACAAGGGGTTGGTGCCCTCTGCCAAACATGGAGAGCTCAAGTAAGCTGGGAGCTCATGTGAGGTTGCATCAATTGGCACAGAAGTTGTTTCAGCGCCCATGTAGGAAAACAGTCTGGATGTTTGCGTGGTTGGGTATTCATGTCAGAAGTGGCTTTTGGACATACAGAATCAACTTTTGCAGCGAGGAGGTTTCTGATTGTGCTCTTTCTTCACCGTTACACCAGTCTAGCTTAAACCTTGGATCAAGAGTTGCAGCCATCTGGAAGCACTCCATATCTTCAAATTTTAAGGATCAGTTTTATTGAGTGCATATTTGTAGTGACAAATTGTGGTCAAATGGGGCCATTTTCTGTTAAAAATATACAAAATCGTGCTGTGGACAAAGGGTAAGGCCCTATATTAATATAGTGTAGATACTGTAGATATTAAATACATATTGAAATCATATAAGTCTGTACAGAATCTTTGTTAACTATACTTTCATTATCATGAATTTCATTGAATTTCATGGAATTCCAATTCTACTTCCTGCAATTCGAATTTGAATTGCAATTCCACTTCCTGTTTTCAATTTCATTTCAAATTCTTAATGAAATTCAAGAATTGAATTTGAATTTGGGGGTCATTCTCAATTCAATTCCGAATTTTGTACAAGCCTGGCATGCAGAATATTGATTGATGATTAGATAAATTCAATTTCATTTTTTAAATCTTTTCTTTTTCTTGGAGAGGAACCCTTTTAAATGTCATACATTGCATCAAATGAATCCATAATGTATAGATACAGTGTTCATTTGGTGGGAGGCTACAGGTGTAATGAGAGAGACGGATGTTACGAAGCCTCTCATTTGTGACTGAAGTCTGTCTAGTTTTGTGTGTGCGTGATTTATCCTACCTTCAGGTCATATTTGCGGTGTACAGTGAGGCGATGGCTGAATACATTCCGGGTCACCACCATGTACGTCTCCACCCCGTCCACTGTTAGCCTGTACATGCCCAGGAACTGAGGGAGCAGCGTGTTTCCATGACACTCGACTATAAACTGGAGACAATCAGAGAGTGCAACGGGAAGAGTGGGAGTGAGGGATGAAATATACAGCATGAAAACTGATTAAAACTGCACAGCTCCACAGTTACATGATGTCTACAGTGCTGCATCATTCACATGCGGGCGTGACTTTAGATTCAAAAAAACGTTTCATCACATTAGAGATATCAAAGTGTTGAGTTAATAACACTCAGGTATTCTGTCTGGATGTGAAGTGCAGTGGTACGAGGAGCTTCTACCTGGTGATATTTCTTTAGGATGTTGTGCATCTCAGCAATGTCCTCACTGGACACGGTTTTGATTACAAAGCGGTGGTCGTAGCTGGACAGGAAGCGGTTGCCGAAGCGACCCTGGGAGTCGCTGTTGAGTGGGGCGCTCCTCGTCAGAGAGTTCTGGGGGTGAGACATCCGGACACATTCTTACTTCAAAGAGGCCTCAAAACAATTTTCATTCATCAATCACAGTTAGTTTGTATCTTCTCAGCAGAAGAGACTGACCTGGTAGTCCTGGTCATCGATGCAGAACCGCTCCCTCAGGTTTCTGAACACCATGGGACAGTATTCTTTGAATTTAAAGCGACTAGGCAGGTTTTCTCTGGCAAGAAAGAGACGGAGTTATGCACAGTCAGCAAAAAAAAAACAAAAAACAGCTCAGAGGCTCATTACTGAGAATGAGGAAGAAGACTGACTGATGTTGAAGTTTGTTCGCTGACTGTTGGGTTTATTTCTATGACTGTGTGGATCGGCACAGACAATAATACAACTCAGTGTCAACATTTACAGCTCAGGTGCTGCCACTTCACTGGATGAGGACATTTTTAGGTAGAGCAAACAGCAAAGCAAACCCTAACATCAGATTTAGAATTAAAGCTCGGCAAATATGTTCACACAATGCTGAATAAGCCTATCACCGCCATGTAAAGCTCTCTGTATTTCGCAGTATAACAGACATTCCCGCGCTGGTGCACCGGTACTGATGTGTTTTACATCAACCAGCACTGTTTGCTTTGTCAGAGCTGAGGGGGAGTGTGACCATATTGACAAGTAGGCTACAGCAGCTAGGAGCGTGGTGGAGCCTATGGCACCATGAGCCCCTCATGTTTGTGTAATTACTCTCACTGCCACAAGGGGAAACAAAAGTTTTGTGCTGCAGGTTTAATTTTAGGACCGCAAACAAAACAAGTTTCACGATGGGAGCAAAGGCATTGCTATCATGTTCATTCCCTACTAAAGCTAAATGTGTACAAATCTCAACAGTAATCAGAAAATTTATGCAACTTACAGATGCAGTTAATTTTGACATCCCATATTCCTATTGCCAGTTAAATGCAAACAGATGTTTGATCGTAAAATGTGAAACGTGAAGTGTGAATACAAAGAAATTTAGACTGCATCCAAAATCACTAAGGCTGCTCTCACACTAAGCTGTGTGGTTTGGTTCTGATGAACTCAGGTCAGCTGCAGTTCGTTTGTGGCGTGAAAGCAAATGAAGCAACTAAAGGACTTTATGATAACAGATGTGTGACAAAAGCTTAACTACTAATCAATCCATCTGTTGATCTGTGAAATGTGTTGATTTTATAATTGACCTGTACATACCATGTATATATTTATGCATGCATTATATGGTAACTATGGTAACACATATGTGTGTCAGCACAGATATTTTCCCTGATTATTATTTCAAAAGCTATCAAAACTGCTGTGTGTGTATCTTGCTCCGTGCACTTTGTCAGTTCATTAAAAAGTGTGTGACAGAGAAGCCAGATGTGTAGTCTAATAATACTTACAATGCTTATAATTAGTTTTTTCTTTGTGGCTCTTTACGACACCAAAGAACAGAAACTCCAAACGACGTGCACTTAAATTGCTGGTGCATCGCTCAGACTACAAGATTATCAAATACCTCCAAGAGAATAGTCTTTTAAATGACAGCAGGCACAGATACAATACACAGTCAGAGTTCTGTCAATTTAGTGTTCAAATTATTTGTCACCAATTCAGTATCCAGTCACAATCTGCCCTCCTGTTCCTGAGTTACGGTGTTGAATAATGGCCAGAAAAAAGTTTTTGTACAAGGTTATGATGTCACAGTGAAGCTGACCTTTGACCTTTGGGATACAAAATGTCATCATTTTATTGTATAAGACATTTGTGTAAATTTTAATCAAAATATACATTTGTATATTTGCGTATAATATCTTAAGTTATGGCAAAAAAAACGTGTTTTGTGTGGTCACAGTGACTTTTGACCATCAAAATCTAACAAGTTCTTCCTTGAGTCCAAGTGGACGTTTGTAATGACGTTTGTAATGACTGATGTAATGAATGGCTCCCTGAGATATTGCGTTCACAAGATTGCGACGGACATTCAGACAAAGTCTGCTTCTGTACTGTGATGGGATGGGAGTTGTTAAAAGCACAATCTCCATTTTTTGACCACATAAATCACAAATATATTCACATCTACAACTGACGAGCATTTGAGCTAAGAGGTGGGTTGACCATTGACCACTTTGGTTACACATGGATTACAGATTGTGCCGTTAACAGACTGTGCTGACAGAGCATAAGCTGTGATGTACCTACTTGTTAAATAGGTGGTTGTCCACTTTGATCTTACTGTAGGCTTTAAAGTCATCTGGCATCAGCATTACTGGTACAGGCACGTTACTTAACTCGTTAACCTGAAGGAGAGAAGTGAGAAAGGGACAGAGATCAGACAAGAGCTTAAAGACAGGAGGGAATAGCTGATATGCACAACAACAGACTGTATACAGCAACTATTTATAAGAAACCAAAGCAGCAATATTGACTTTTGTAGCTTCACTGAGGGCAGTTTGAAATTATGCTTAAAACAGACTCCCACACAAAGTACTCTACTGTTGTGCAGTTCGAGTCAAACAAATCAAGATAAGCTTTAAACATCATATGAGGGTAAAACGGAGAAACATATGTATAAATATCTCACTTTGCCCTCAAGTACTGCACATGCTAATTAACAGGACAGCTGTAACACACCTCAATGTTCACAAACAGCCCAGACACATTCGGCCAAATCTCTGCCAGTGTTTACCAGCAGCGATCATTAACTCTGGCACCAAAGAACAGGCCGACAGCTTTTCTTGCTACTGCTGCTAAGCCCCCCGACTCTGATCTTATCTGTTGACACACATCCAGCACAAAGGCTCACACTGATGGACTTCAGAAAAACCTCCTTGCAGATTATCAAGTAAACAGCCATACAAGGGAAACTGGGGGGAAAGATTGAAGCGATACCACTATTCCAGGGAGACAGTTGAGTCAAACAGCCTTTAAGGAACTGCTCAGCGGGGAATAACGGGCAGATAAACAACAAAGGGGAAGTACGCACTCCTGACAGTGCTGTTTGGTCATTTAAAATAGGTTCTTCTCATTCTGAAAGTCAACTCAAACTCCTGATGATGTATGTCAATGCACGGAGAGAATACGCTGCTGTTATTGTTACGTTGGATTCACAGTATAAACAACAACTAAACAATCTAATTAATAGCCAAAGACAATAAAAAATATAGGAGAAATACGTATTAAAAAATACAGCTGTTGTTTCTACATGAGGAGTATAAACTTTGAAATAAAGTTTTCAAAAAGGAAATAAGGTAGCTTCCTGGTGCCTGCGGAGGCCTGTTAACTACATGAGCTCAGTCGTTTGGGAAGTAAAATGAAACGTATGAAAGCGTGCAGTTATTGTGTTTTTAATGGGACGTTTCTATATGAACACACTCTTTTAACTTGATGGGCTGATGGACCTGAGTGGGCAACTTGCTGACATTGCATTTACAAAAATCTGAGGGATTAACCCGTCAAACAGGTGGTGCAGCACGTCATCTAAACACCGCCTGACACTGTGTGGAAGGCAAGTCCTCCCGATTCACAGCTAGGGCGCTATTAAAAAATGCATACAACTTCTGACTGGAAGAAGGGGACTTTGATGAGAAGTCTGTTTGATGTCTGGAATCAGCTTCCCACCCACACCTCAAATCACCAGGCCTGTGTGCTGCACCCACACGCCCACTGCCAAAGTTCACCCACTGAATCCTGGAGATGCTGCAGTGATAACCATATCATTAGCTGCCTCCTTAATTCCTTGGCTGTATGCATTTCATCCGCTGTGTCATTTCTTTTAACAGGATAGCTAGTGTTTGTGGTTCTGATGTTACGTCTTGCAGAAATCAGAGGGGTTTGATACAGACACACATTTCCACTGTCACAGTGTCAAATCTGCTGTGACTGTTGTCACTATCAGCAGTTTTGGCACTTAATCACCTTTGAGTTGCTACCAATCACTGAATAAATTCATGTTTGGCAGACAAGTCAGCTTGTCATTAGATCACAACAGTGCTGACTGAACAGTAATGCGCTTTAACTGACACGAGAGAACCAAAAGTAAAGGACCTGACAACACATTTCACCTGATCGTGGAGATGAACCCACACTGCAGATCACAGGTGTTCTTCCATTCGGAGCAAATCAAAAAGCTTCAGCCCCGGACAGAGCTCTCTGTCACACCTGAGAGGCTGCTCTTCAAGCACCAATCAAAACTGTGCAAGAGTGGGTGTCTGACAAGCAGTTACTATTGCACATTAGGCATGACCAAACTGCTGGTGCAAACCCATTCCATCCATCACTGGTGTCGATTCTGCCCCTCACTGTGCTTTACATAGCCATGGGCAGCCTCAGCCAAAAGTGAATGTGATATATTTTTCTGCTCTATTTATAGGGGAATGATGTGATGGAATTAACTGCAGCAAGTGGATGTAGGCAGCGATCACCGGAGCTGCAAAAGCACGCTCCGAGCAGGTTTATTCAAACAATAGGCAGGCTGCTGTCTGCAGCTGTGGGGCTGAAAATCTGTGTGACCTGCTGCTCCGGCTGCCTGTCACACCCCTCCCACTCCATGCCTGCACTACAGCCGCAGCTCACGACTTGGCTCCGAAACACTTCACAATCCATGATTTATGATGGCAGATTGTTAACGCTGTGGCTGGAGTGAAAATGCACAACCTGCAGCGAACATGCTCTTTTCTGATTATTACTCCACAGCTGCAGAGAGCTTAACCGACACACTTTAAATCCCTGCAAAAAGCATGCTTCAGGCACGTCAAGCCGCGGCTAGCTATCAAGGCAACGGCGGTTAGCTGCAAACTGCACGAAAGCGACAAGCTCAGCATAGAGTCAGCCAGCAGATTTCTGTCCAAGCAAACTAATGCTAATACTTGGCGAATTTCCATGAAATGGGCTAATTACGTGGCTGACTTTAAGCATCAAAGCTGTCTTGACAGATGAGGGCAGCTGGCTAACAAGCTAGCGGACTAGCTAAATCAAAACAGCGGCATAAACAAACCGCTCACGAGCGACAACGACACAATTAACACGCACTTACCGTATGGTTGACACCCCACATTAAAACGCTGAGAATGGGCTCACTTGCGCGGAATAATTTCACTTTCTGTCCTATAAAATGCTTCTTTTTCGTCTTGGTTTTGCTAGCGCTGACAGGCGCTGCGCTGGTGCAGTTGGATGACATGTCTCAGGCTGGGAATTCAGGGTACGCAAGACGGCGCTCACTGTCGTTCGGAGCCTCCACACACAACAAGAAAATCGGAAAGTTAAGAGCAGTTAAAAAAAAAAAAACTATAAGTGCATCGTGCTCGTTGTCCAACTCGCAGCGAGTCTCTGGGAAGGATAACTGTCTTGTTGGGAGTCAGCGGTAGAGCATTTTGCGCCGTCACCACCCTTCCTCCTCCCGAGCAGGCCGCGGTGGAGTCCAAAGAGCAGCTAGCCGGCCATCAGGCTACAGCGCAGCCTCTCTCTACACAAAAAGAACCGGAGCGGTGAACACTCACCGGACAGCTCCTCTGCTTTCCCTTTAGCGCCTGCAACCCTACACTGATATTATGCTGCTCTACTTGTTGGTGAGTAATCCCATCATGATGCGCCTGAGATTGTTGTCAATCACCGCCAGCGAGCGCTGCGTTCGGGGTCTCCTCAAGATGGCGTCTGTGTTGCACTACACAGTCAACAGCGCCCCCAACAGGCCGCAGGCAGAACTACAGGGGTTTCCACACCTTCCCCTGGAAGAGGACCTGGACCTGGATTACCCGCAGGACAAGGAGGGGAGATGGGTTGTAGCCAGGGCTGATGAATGAAATACTGAGGCCAAGTCCATCCAGTGCACCCCTCTGTTAAATGTTTTCAAATAGTTGGATTTTTCTTATTTTATTTATTGCAGGGTGAGTCTAAGGAACAGATGCTACTGAGTTGCATTATGGGAAATGCAGGAGCCAGTCTATCTGGAGCTGGATCCATTTTAGCGAGTAAAAATGTTCGGATATCTTTCCCCCTGCTGCTTTAAACTTAGCCATTTCTTTTAAAAAATCTGTCTCTTGTGAGTCATGCAAGCTTTATGGAAGTAACATTAAATTGCTTGAGTTGCCCTTTAAAAACATGAATAAATGTCACTACACTATAAGATGCACTCAGCTGTAATAGTGTAGTTGTAATAGTTTTTTTTTTACAGTTTATAACTAAAGAACTACTCTCTAATAATTTATATGTTCCCTGTACTGTTAGCATGAAATCACCATTACCCCCTGTGCACTGTATCTGCACTATCAAATCTCCAGTCAGTCACAAGTGTGTCATCTTCACAGAAAGCTCTCACCATGTGCTGCATGTTAACATACAGCAGCAGCACAGAGGTGGAGTCAGTACAGTCTGCAGTAACAGTGTTGATTTTTGTGAGCCGCCCCCAGGCCTCTTGCAGGCTTCAAGGGACAGTTTTGATGATCTCTGCCTGGCACCTAAAGGAACTGCTGGCTCTTCATTAGTTTAAAGTACAGTTACACTTTTTAGTGATAGTCATTATATAGTGTTTTCATTTACCCTGCACTCTAGTCTCTGTTCTGCTCTCTTTCCCTTTTACTGTTGTCTCATTTATTTTCGCTCTCCTGTCAGTCTGTAAAATTGTGTTGTTTTTATTGTTTGTTTTATTGTTACCTGGAAGAGGAGCTTTCTAATCTCGGATTTAAATGATTAAACACTAATTAAATACATGAGACAAATACATTTTGTTTTAACTTGTAATTCACTTGATTGTTATAAGAATACTTCAGCACTTCGGTTAGGCCCAGTCCACACTGAGGATAATGTATGTGATCAGACAAATTTTCTACTGTTTTCATGTCTGTATTTTATATCTATGTAAATAATTTGATCAACTATCAATATCCTTTGTTTTGTTGCTTTTATCTTTCATTTCAATACATATATATCATATTATAAATATAGTATGTTGACTTTACTGATTTAAAAAAAATCATTAAGATAAAAACGGAATAAGTGTTGTGAGTTTCAGTTAACTTCCACAGTGTTTTGCGGGCCACCGCCGGGCTCGGGCCCCGGGACATGAGGCCTGCAGGCCCTCTGACTGTCGGTGATGCAGACAGAATAATTCCCAGTCAGCCAGACGAGCAGAGGGCGTGGCAGAGCCCTCCGCCGCGCTGCTTCACATGAGAAATTAATGAACAAACGCAGGTGAGATAATTAAAAAAATAAAGCAAACGTGATGTCGGGCCGCGCAGGAGAAGCGACCGTGTAAAAAGTAGTCCGGGCCTGCAGAGGTACCCTGTATGCCCCGAGAGCGAGGCGACAAAATAATATCACGTGATCCAAAATGGGCAGTCCTCTGACGGTGCTGAAAAAAGCCATTTTCTGGCGCTGCTGCAAATTCTGTCCAAGTCCAAATAATTTACCTGGATCCTCGTTGGGAGGAGAGGGAAACTTTTATGTCTAATCAGGTAGGACCGAAGCATCGGTGATCGCTCTTTATCGGGCACATCGCCCCGCTGTTTGCTGAGGCGCACACAAAGTGCACGGTGTCACATTTTGAGTCTCTCTTGTTCGCCTCCTGATACAGCCCTGTCAGTGAATTTAAGATGGCTGCTTTGTGTACCAGTGTGATTTTGTGTGGCTCTGCACCCCCCCTCGGTGTTGCTGTTTTCTGTGGATGTGTTCGGTTCTGGTGGCCGCTCGTACGGCGGAGCTCCGGGCTAATGCAGACGCTCTTTGTTGGTCCGCTGGTCGAGCAGCGGAGCTGATGCACAAGATGAGGCCACACAGGGGCGATCCACTCGTCGGCTGCTGTGTACCAGCACGCAGGCTGCGTTTAGCTGCACGGCTGCTGCTCTCCACACGCTCTGTATCGCTGCAGCATGTCATTCCAGGTGCTTCTGGTGGCCGTCGGCTCTCTTTGTTGTGGTCTCACTGGCCGCTGTCCCAAGGACGAGCTGCAGACATTGTGTGAGGGGACACCGTGGCAGCCTCTCACTGACCATATGAGAAAGAACTAGTGGTCTCAGCAAGCTCTCTGCACGTTTAAACAAGCTCCTGTGCCCTCCTGTGTAACCACAAGCTCTCCTCTTGTTTTGTTTCCCCTGCAGATCTGCCCAGATGGATAAAATGCAGCCCAACCGGATTAAAATCACAGATCTGAATCCACACCTCACATGTCCACTGTGCGCTGGGTACCTAATTGATGCTACAACCATCGTGGAGTGCCTGCACTCCTGTAAGTCCCTCACAGGAAAGCGTTTCCTTCCATGCATGCACCAGTGTGACAGACCTCACAGCTGTACGCATGTTAAGCAGAGCTCCTGCTCATGTGCTGCTTGTAGATGATGTTGATTCACATACCGTGACTCCACCTTAATGCTCATTTAAAAAAGCAGGCCTGGAGGACGTTTACTTCAGCGTAGTAATGCAGTGATAGTGAAACAGCATTTCCATCTTTGTTGACACTGTGCATGAGGAGTTAATTCAGCTCTATGTGGAGGCTGGTCGTGTATCTGTTGGACTGTTGAGAGACTTCAGTCAGCCTCAACAAAAACGTAACAAAAGCACCATGTGTTATTGTACTACACCGAAATACAAGCGTTTCATGAACTACACATGAACGCAGCTGGTGATACAGAGCTGTGTTTTAGCATCTGTCCCTGGTCTTTCTCTCCATACAGTTTGTAAAACTTGCATCGTTGCCTTCCTGGAGACAAATAAGTTCTGTCCTCGATGTGACGTCCAGGTTCACAAGACGTGTCCGCAGCTCAGCATCAGGTCAGTGAGGATGCTTTACATCAGCTGTTTGTTTTTTTTTTTAAGCACTTCTGAATGCAGAGAGCATCATGCTTATCAACATTAACATGCTCTTTTTCCTTTCCAGAGCGGACAAAACTCTGCAAGATATCGTGTATAAGCTTGTTCCGGGGTTATTCAAAGGTAAGGCCAGGATTCATGAGGCTGCAGTGCAACAGACTAATTGAATCAAGCTCTTAGTGTCAACCTTTGTCACTGTTTTTTTGTGCGTGCTGCACTCAGATGAGATGAAGCGGAGGCGGGACTTCTACGCGGAGAATCGTGTGCTGGAACCAGGGGAAGTGGTGGAGACGTTCAACATAGCGGAGGACGAAATCATCAGTCTGTCCATACAGTTCTACGAGAGGAACAAGTGAGTCGCCCGTTTCACCTTTCTCCAAAAAACCCAGCTGTGAGAATTCTTGATGCCGGGTCAGTTGCCGGAAGGCCGCTGCAGAGGCAGGAGTAAAAACCACGAAACACACACTTATTGTTAAACGCGTGTTCTTTGTGTCTAATATCCGTCTGCAGAAATAATGAGAGGCAGCGCTCAGAGATGGAAGGAGACAAGGTAAAGCCTGATCGAAGCCCGCACACTTGATGTTTAATGTGGTGTTCTGGTCTTCACCCTGGATTTATGGATCCCCTCTCCGCTCTTTTCTTTGTTCGCAGGCCAACGGTAAACGCTTCCTGCAGTGCCCAGCAGCCATGTCCGTCATGCACTTAGCAAAGTTCCTCCGAAGCAAGATGGATATTCCCAACAACTATCGGGTAATTAGACACGCTCGCCGTATTGATTGTGTAGCATACTTCAGGGTGTGGACACAATAATATAAATCCTTTGTGTAAGA
This sequence comes from Chelmon rostratus, assembly GCF_017976325.1. Classification (NCBI taxonomy): domain Eukaryota; kingdom Metazoa; phylum Chordata; class Actinopteri; order Chaetodontiformes; family Chaetodontidae; genus Chelmon; species Chelmon rostratus. The sequence continues at coordinate 27,989,251 of NC_055660.1, read as the reverse complement.
GGACTTTTAACTCTACAGTAGCGTAATCACAGTCGCGGGTGGGTCATATTGGGTTGCACGCATTTGTCAGCTGTCAGTGCAAGATGATAGATAAAAGAGCTCCAAAGAGTCCAAATCATATGTCCTCAAGCTGAGGCGCTTTACCCGAAAAACTGCAGAATCAGAAAAGCTGCCCGGCTTTTTTCTGTCAGCGCTGGATCAAATGACTGCGTGCAATGTGAAAGGGATCACTCACCAAACTCTGCTCATACAGAGTTGGTTTTATGGCCTGTAACGTCACTGTTTAGCCCCACTTGTTCTCTCTTTTTAGTGGAAAAAGCTCAGTCTGCTATCTGCCCAGCATCCAGAGGAAGACGAGGTTAACCACTAGGTGCTGAGCGTAGCGGAGCGTTCAGCAGCTGAAGAGCAAGAGGTGTTTCTCAGCAGTTGGTGGAGATAAAAACAGAGCAAAAAGAGAGTGACTATTGGATTTGTATTCATCAGGTGGACACAAAATGACTGACGATGAATGCTAATGTTGCTCGTCACCCTGTCCAAACCCTGTGGGTCAAAATAAATAGATAAATAAATAAAATAATGAATTGTTGCTGCTTTGAATAAGTCAGGGGGCACCGTTTCAGAAGCCCTTTCCACAGTAGACATGTTGGTGGTCACAGCAGGAAAAGAACAGGTGTTGCTTGGCCTCTTTCAGTAAGTGTCCCAGTGAGCAGCGTTCCCAACAGCAGGTCAGTCTGATTGTTTTATCCATTCCACCTGCGCTGTCCTTGCTGTCACCTGTCAAAATGTCTGCTGTGAAAAAGATCAATAATATGACCCACCTTTTACGAATTGGTTAGCTTCCAATGACTACAGCTCGCGCGGGCCTTTGAGATGTCGCCGTTCAATGCTGCCTAGCCGATGGTTGTTTTGCAGAGCTTTAAAACGATGAGGCGATTACATTTCACTCGCTAGCACAGGTCACAGTCTGGACAGAAACCCCCGGCCATCGTGTTGCGCCGTGGATGCCAACTTGTCTCTCCGCTCATCATCCAGCAGTCAGGCCGTGCAGTTAGTCCGCGTCAGCAGAATGGCGAGAACGGGGAAACATCTGTAACTCGGGAGCGTCAACACATTACTCCAAGACCTGTCCCACCACTGCTGGTTAGGGTTAGGGTGGTGGTTTTTATTTAGATGTAGCTGCCAGTCATAGTGACAGCCACCTTGCGGCTGTGTGTAGTTTTTACCGAACGGGAGATTTGGTAGCTGGCTGAAAACAGAATGATGTCAATGTGGCATTAGACCCTGAAGCACCGTCAAAACCTGATCCTGTGTAAAGGTCAACTACGTCAGTGCTACATAGCTGCTAAGCAAGTGGAGCCGGAGCAGGACTCTGTCCCGACCACCCAGATTACACACCAGCGGTATCACTTTCATCAAACCTCGTCTTGGTTTTCATTCGATACAACATGCGATTAATTATAAACTGTACACGACTGGAGAATTCAAATGGGTCAACAGCGTTGTAACGCTGCCTTTGCTTCCAGCTGGATGGAAGGTAACATTTTAACAGTAAATGTACTTACAGGTGGGAAACTTTTTATTACCGTAATTCACACAGGACTTGAACACAGCATAAGGTACAAGCCTACTTTGGCAACAGTAGAAATCATTTAAAGATGGTTTTAAACTGCTCACCTCCCAGCAGAACCGCCTCCAGTGCAGCTTTCTGTTGTGGCCTTTTCCTCTCCTTCCCTCTCAGGAATGAATGTTATTGAATGCTGACAAAATAATTGCCATCTTTGCTCAAATGACGCGGTACTCGTGCCAGTTATCTTTAGATAGAAGCACAAAGCCTTTCCACTTTTATACAAAAGTAATTGAGGTCAGTGAAACAAGAGCTTGCCTGGAAGCAGGATGGCACTTCAGGAGTCGCAGTAGGCTGTGCCAATATTGGGTCAATATTCATGTTAAGTTAAAACATTAAGATGTTTCTATAGAGAAGCTTTTTTTACACTTCAGCTTCAGTCCAAAAATACAGATATCAGCCTTGGAAAAATCCATACTGGTAGGTCACTGCAGTGCATCACCTGGAGCATTAGGACACATTGCAGTAGGAGAGATCTGAACTTTCAAAGAAAGAAACAAAAACCTTTTAAAGTGGAGAGCTTGCAGATGTCTCCGCTGGTCACACTGTGTTAACTGGTGTTTCACCGTGTGTTAAAGGTGGAGGTGTTGTACGGAGACGAGCCCTTGAAGGACTACTACACACTAATGGATATCGCCTACTTCTACGAGTGGAGACGGGTGAGTGACAGTTTTCAGACTTTTTACACACTTGTTACACTCAGATGGAATGAGCGATCAGTGTTCACGGTGGCTGGAGATGGAAGAAGTAACAATGCTTTGAAGCACGTGTGGGAGACGTGTAATGCAGCTGCATGGTGTAGGTCGGAAGTCAGGTAGCTTTAAGGGTAACCTGGCGTTTGTGATGTCATGGAGGTAGTCCGCATCATGCAGTTGTGTGCAGGTTATTGCTAATGTACAGTCTGCCTGTTGACTGTTCAGCTGACAGAATAGATATGCAGAAAGAACCGACCAGCTGTGCGCAGAGCTGATTCTCCCCCTCTTTGCAGTGTTTCCTGGACCGTCACACACACTGCTGACAGCTTTCCTTTTCATGCTTTATGTTGTTAGATGGATTACGTAACAAGTGTCCAGTAAGAGTAGTTCGTCTTGGTGTAACAGTTGCTAGAAAAACATTTCCAACTATAATGTTTGGTGCATTAAAGTTAGCAAGTTTTTTTTATGCAAGATATGGCCAAAGTCCCACGATCCCAGGTTTTCACCAGGCCAGTGTGTGATTGTAGTTTGTCTTGTGAGGCTGATTCTCTCACAATGCAGCTTGTGAATGGTTTTTCAGCGTTTGGCTGGATTTCAAACCAGTCCCTACTCTTACGTGTTCAGCAACATACATCCAGCAACATGTGCCAGGCGGACTCAAAGGTTCCCACACGAACTGTGGCTGCCCGGAAGCGTGGGAGATGTTTTTAGAAGGAGCTGCTCCGAAACACCATTTGTATCAATGGGAGAAAAGAGGGGGAAACACAAGCATCATCATGCAGACATGGTTGAACACATATTTACATGAACCCGCAGTCATTTTCAGTTTGTTTCTTCTCTTCATTTCTGTTGTTTTTGTTTTAGCTGTATGTTTATAGCTCCAACAAAAATCAGTAGATTCATGTCGTATGTTGTTCTGGAGTAGTCTTTTGACCATTCCCTGTCAAATCCCTTTTTGTGTGGACACATTCATCTCTAAATTGGAGTATTCTGAGTGAACAGGGTGAGCTGATAACCCTCGTTTTAAGATTATTTAACTGAAATTGATGCTATGAAATGATATAGGATAGCAGTTCCTGCTAATATCCTAAAGTCCTTCTGTCAGTTGTCCTGAGGCAAGAGAAACACATGTGATATTTGGACTAAGGGATATTAAAAGACGAGGCAGCTGGTATTCTCTGTATCTATTCCATATTATCAAAAAATCCCATGAAAGGTCCAAAATCAAAATAATCTCCAACCTTTCCATCCCACCATCTCTGTGGGTCCATTCATTCCTACTGAAGATGTGATTGTGTAAAAGCTGCTCACAGATATAGTTTCATTTTATTTAAAAATGCTCAATAATTTCCCAAAATTGCTGGGCACTGCAGTTTTTAGCAAGTATTTCTCAAAACTGTTGTAAATGACGCATTTGTCGGGGACTATTTTCTGCGGTGGATTAATACACATTTGGTACACTAGTGAGTATTTACAGCAGCAGGACAGTGTATGTGTGAGTGCCCATGTTCATGGTGATGAAGGAAGAGGTCATCCACTGTAATAGTGTGTCTCACTGATGTGTTGTTAATTGTCTTCTGACAACAGTGGAGCTCTGTGGCACGGAGGAATAAGATGTGTAGAGTGTATCAGGCACTGGCTGCACAGACAACACTTGTTAATAGGATCTATTCAGTGATCGCTCTGGTCTTTTCATGGGATTTGTCGACATAAACAACGTTTTTCAGCAGTCTTAACATTTACCCTTGACAGACAGAAAGTCCTGTCTATAAATTTGCACACATATTGATGAATTATAAAACCGGACCTCCTATCCACAGTCCTAACGGTGTGTCTACTCTGTGCAGACTGGACCCATCCCCCTGCAGTATCTGGTCAAACCCACCCGGAAGCGCAGAAGGCCGTCCCAGTCCGCAGCCCAGGGCCACTCTGACGGCGTCAACACCAGCCCGACGTCAGAGAGCGACTCCCAGAGCGACAAAGTCCACAGTCCTGCTGCAGCCCAGCCGCCCCGAGCCTCCTCGCAGTCCAGCGCTGCATCCCATGACCTCTCTCCCGCCATCCAAAGCTCCAACGGTACCACTGTGCCCAATAACGCTCAGCGACACACTCTCGTCTCCAAACAGGGCGCCAGCGCTCGGAAGGTGACTGTCAACGGCACGAGCTCCGCGGCCGGCAAGGAGGAGGCGAGGGCGGCCGACAAAAGCGGTTTGCCTCCGACAACCTAACGCGTATGCTGCGCAGCGGGGAGGACAGTGTTTGAATTGCTCCCTTCTTTCTTTCTCACAGAGCAAAAAGACGAGCTCACGCCCTCTTCCCTCTGGACAAACGGGAGGCAGATTACTGTCATCATTTTTCAGCAGGAAAGACTGAAAAGTGCAGCCAAATAGACACTTGTATGTATGTATGTGCGTGCGTGTGTGTGTTTATGTGTGTTAGACTAGAACAGTGCACACATACAAACTGTACAGTATGTATCAAATGTGAGCATGTGTGCATACATATGTATAAACTTATCTTTTATACAAGATATTGTAATCGTTTTGTATTGTATATGCAGTGGGTCTGTTTCATTACCATAGTTCCATCAGCATTCATTTGGCTCCATAAAACTTGAGAGGAGATGCTGAAAGGCATTGCAGTGCGCATCACTGCAGGAGCTGGATGTAAAGAAAAAAAAGCTTATCCTTGCCTTTGAACCGTCATGTTAATAACTGCTGTATAAGTGTCCAGTATAAGCAACCGCTCATCAGGTAACGCAGGTACATTACATATAACTGTTGATGCACTTTGTTGAGGTCAAGTCACACAATCCAAACCGACAAGTATTTTCCGAGAACAGGAGAAGCATTTATATTTCAAGAGTTCCAAGCACTACCACGTTTGCGAGCAGATGTTTTGTCAGCAGACCGTGTTCTTTCTCTCATGGCAGTCGAAGAACTCAAAAGGGATTTGAATATTGGGCCATGTATGTTGTAGTTCCATAAATTTCAACATTCCTTTTGTTTCTTTTCAGCAAACAATGATACTTTTTTATCAGCCATATGTGCATGTTTTAGGTCAATAAAATGTTTACTTACTAGGTTTTTCTGACCTGAGTGTCCTGTTTGATTCCCTGAACGTTGCAGGTTGTGTAGCGTGCTGTTTGTAGTGAAAGCAGGAGGTATACTGAAAGCGTTGCTCAACATTTAAATCATTTCTGCTATGTGTGTTTAATAAAATCTAACGGACAGGAATCAGGCACTTCTGTTGCAGATTGAAACTGAACTTTAATCAGTTCAATAATTAAGGGTGCATTATGTCATTTCAGCCGCTCTTTATTTTCTGTGCAGCTTCTTACAACGAGCCACCTCGCAAAGTGCAACGGCATCACCTTAAAAATGTTAGGATCACTCCATCGTCTCGGCATAATCCCCTACGAACAGATGAGGTTTTAATGTATTCTTCCTGTCGGATTTTATAGTTACATTTATGCGTTCACTGTATCAAACCACAAAGAAGTTATTAGAGTAAAGAGACTACACTACATATCACTGGCTCCCTCATGAGCCCTGGTCACTCTGTTCAATCTGTTATTTCAGACAAAGACGTAAAGATTTGAGGAAAGTCTGAAAACAGAAATTGAATTGTGCAGCAGGTTTTCTTGTTGAGCTGCTTTCTCTCCCGGAGGCATGTGCTATGAGCTTATATCAGCGGCCTCTCTTGCAGGGGGATAGGGGTAGTTTGGAAAAGGTGCTTGATGTGACAGCTGAATGGTGGGATGAGGCACTGGTCGGGGTCAGCTCTACATCTTCATGTCCCTGTCTGAGTTTAAGTCCGTTTTAGGTGCTGCATAGGGTTTTATTAAAGCTAGGCTTACTTTGCAGTTTCCAGACACAAGTGAGACCTGTGATAGATGTAGCTCGTCACCAGCGGATCATACTGGTGTCTTTTTCTTGTTCAAAATATGAATTGTGAACTGGCCCTTTGTGGCCATCCCTCATACCTGCCAGTCTCGCTAAGAATGATTCTGATGTTGTCGCTTCTGCCTCACTCATAGCCTGTAGATGTATTCTGTGTGTGTAAAAGCCCAAATACACCTTCTACATCCAGCCTGAATGATTTAATGTGTGTCATCTGCCAATTTCTACATAAGATGGCAGCCTATTATCTCATCTGTAAATACTCTAATACCTCTGTGGACCCCAGCTCACTCTGAATGCACCCATTCTTTGAAGTAAGCACCTTGAGCATCCTTCTTATTGTACATCCCTCCCTGTTTTTTGTATTTTATTTGTTCTTTGTGTGTGTGTTTTATTTTATTTAGTTTTTTTTGTATGTGTGGTTTCTTTTGTCTCTTACTGAGAGTCTGGGATGGGTGGGTGGGCTGGATGAAGGTGTTGTTTTATTTCTCTGTTTTAACACACCAAAAAATGGGAAAAACAATTTTGGAAGACAGATTTGTACTTTGTATTTGACATTTGTATAAATACCGGTTTCCAATAAAAAATATATGGAAAAAGAATTGTGTTGCATTCATGTTAATGATGTTGCGACCCAACTCTGAGGTTTGCAACCGCTGATATGTATGATGTGATCAATAAAAAGCCTTCCTATTTTTGTTAATTAGGCATTCAGCCTACCTCTCTTCTCTTAGGATGATAGAACTATGACAAATTTAATGACAGCCAACACAGATGAACCGGTGAGACTCCCTCACCGTTCACTTTACCAGGATGAATGTGAAACAGTGGTAGTGTTGGTGATGAAAGGCAGAGTTACCATCTCTGGGGACAGGTCAATTGTGCCCTCCCTGTGTGTACATGTGCAGCCAAGTGTCAGTAGCTCATGTGCAAAGCCACCTGGTGGACGATACATGAAGTTGGTGCGTCTTCTATCCAGGTCCTATCTAGAGGTCCATACGTCGACATGATAAAATGTTTTTCTCCAGAATCCCTCAAACATTTCTGCACTCAGTACATCACAATTTCAATGCTACACAGGGCCGTGTCTTTCAGAGGAAAGTTTGTGTATAATATTACCAGACACTACTCTTCTCTCAACAGATTGCCCAGATCAGTTTGTTCAGTTTGAGTTTGGTTTTATTCAATTATTTGACAGCACTATTGTAGACACTGAAGTCAACCTGACTGCTGTTTACTTTTCTTTACTTCAAAAGCATATAAATATCTATCTATCTAATCTCCCTAAAGTTAAAAGGTAAGACAATATGTAGACACAGTATGGAGAAGAGGCTTACTCTGTGATCCTGACAGATAGCTCCTTTATGGAGGGATTGTAGGAGACTCAGCACCATCACACCTTCTCACTGACTCTATGGAATGAAATTATACATTCCTTCATGAACACACTTCACAGAGTAAAAGATATATGCAGACGGCTTTGTCCTGTAACACTGTTCTCTAAACAATCTTAGCCATAATACTGTTACATTCAACTTCCAGTACTGTTTATGTCTTTGCAACACTGCCCACAATGGCCTCCTAAAACTAGAGATATTTTCGATACCCCTGGTAAAATGGTAAAATCTCCACCATTTACACCTCTGGTGGTATTTCAGTATTGCAACATCTCTCCCAGATAAGACAGAAACAAGGACCTCTCCTTTTCTGCCAAGCAGAGAGAAATATTGACAAGACACAAGAATCAAACACTTGCCATCCACGATCAGTTTACGTTCTCTGCTTTCATCCAGTGCGCTGATTTACAAAAATGTGGATGCAACAGCAACATTAATGTTCAGTTCAAAGACCTCTCTGAGGTACTCAGGAAGAGCTGGTTTGTTCATGTAGCGGGGCGGATACAATGAAGTCCTGCTTGTGCGTGCCATCACAGTAAGGTGGGCTGTTTGTGTACTTGCAACCGCACAACCAAACCGTGCCGTCTTTCTCCGGGACAAACCGTAGCGGGGACAGGCCCTGGGCTTTGCTTTTGTGGGCTCCATCGCAGAAAGGCTGAAAGATGAAGACGTGATCAGGGAATACACAGGATGTGTACAGGAGTGAAACGAGATCACGTCAAAGGTGGTTTACCTGTTTCTTGCTGTGTCCACAGGTGCACCATGAGTAACGCTTTCCACCAACCAGCTCCACTTTGAAAGGCTTCTTAGAGGGGATGACAGGTTCTGGAGGAAGTGTGGAGAGCTGGATGGAGTACAGAAGAGTACACAGTTTTTTTTAAGATAAGAAGCAATGCTGTAAGTTACAAATACTCCACTGAAGCTACTAGTTAAATAAAGTAATACATCTAATATACAAATCTAAAATATACTTCACTATCAAAAGTATTCTTTGTGAGTAATGATCAGTAGTTTTTGATATCAGTGTGCAAAGCAGCTGCATACCCAGGACACACCTCCAGAGGAGTTTTCACTTTTGCCTGATGAAGTTACACCAACTGAAACTCTGGGTGTGTCAGCTTTTAGGATTCAGCCTGAGCTAAAATCCGATCAAGCAGAAATGAAAACACCTGTGTGGGTGTGTGACGACCCAGGTGTAGTCCAGCCATTTGGTTTCTCTTGACCTCTCCTCCCAGTGAAGACAGGTTGGGCGTTGCTGCTGATAGCTGCAGGCTAACTGTGCCCAGGTGTGTCAACACTAACATGAGCCCACAGCGCAGAGGACAGGTCCGGTCAGGCTGTGATTACAACGTGTCTGTTGATGTTACACAGCAGGTGGCACTACCATCTATACTTTCTCCACACACTGTACTTCCGGCTACTCTTCGCTAGTTAGCGTGAGTGTCGTGTTTCAGGTGTAGATAGACTAACGTCACAAGTCAGAAGGTTTGGATGAAAAGAGGAACGGCGTGTCTATCTGAAATGTGTTGTGGTGCGCCATTTAAGTCTTGTAACATCAAGCTAACGACGTCAAAACTGTTCTGAAGTACACGTTGTCCAAATAATACTTAGGTCGGACGTCAAATACAGAAAACAAGACAACAGAAAAAGATATGATTCAGAAATGTTGCTACTAATTAAGGAGTCAACCTAATAACACATTTACAAAAGGCAGGGGCTATTATAAGGGCTGAATTTACCTTGGAGGCTGCCATGGCTGTTATCCAAGGTTGTCTGAAGGTGAAACTGATCCATTTGTGGTCTAATTTGGTCACCAACGTGTTCATGTTTGCACTGACGGCTGAGCTTCAGTGCGACCTTAGCTAGCTGCTGCTGCCTCAGCCGCGCGCAGGTGAAACAACCATGAACGTGCCTCAGCGGTGACAACGTCCCAGTGACGTCACGACTACACAGGGCATGAAAGGTCAGCCGAGCAGAGGAAGAAAAACGCAGCACACACCGTGAAATAGTGCAATGTTTCACAACACAACAGCTGACCGACGAGACTGCACGGCTCACTTCCGGTAATCACGTGTTAGATGCTGAACCAATTGGGAGGCGGATGCCAGCCAGCTGCAGACTGAACTGAACTGATTGAGTGTGAGGTTCAATGTCTAAACAATAAATTAATAACTGTGGGCTAATTCAGCATGAGCCTACATGAACTGCTACTGAGGACACAGAGGTCGTGTTTACGGTGCTTTCTGAGGACCAGTTTATATCTTACAATTCAAAGTTATGCTAAGTAGGTACAGTATAAGGGTGGACAACACCAATATGTTTTATGTATTGTACAAAAATGTGACAAAGATCAGACATTAATACAATACAAATGGATACATACAGCAATCAAACACATTTTAGGGAAAACTCAGGCACATATGAATAACTCACAATCACAAAAGATGTAATAGACGTCACTGCTCGGCTTTGGTACAAGCTGCTTTGAAAACTGTCACTTCTACTGATTATGTACGCTTGAACAAAACACCAATGTGCTTTTTTAAATGGATTATACATTTGTATATGGACTTTGGTTACAAAAACATTTTTACTTAAAAAAACAATGCAATTTACCATGTTCAGCCAAAATATCAGTCTGACAAGTGTGAGGACGATAAAATGATGCAGGGCATCACATCTTCCTGCCAAAAGCAGACAGCAGTGAATGTATTTTGTGTTCATATCAAAATGCAATGAGTTTTCTGAATTTGTGGATGACTGATAAGGCACAATAAAGACGGTTTCCGTTTCATTTCTATTACAGTCGTTGCTCCACGGCCTCCCAGTGCAAACATCTGGGATGCTGTTCATTTAAAGACGCCCTTCACCGACTTCACTACATCGCGGAAGATGACCTTCAGGTGTGAGCCGTCGCAGTACGGTGCGTTTTTGGTTTCCTTGCAGGCACACAGCAAGACCGTCCTGTTTCTGTCAGGGGTGAAGCGTAGAGGAGAGATGCTCGGAGCTTTTGTCTTGTGAGCTCCGTCACAGAAAGGCTGAGGGAAAGAGAGACAGAGAGGGAAAGGTGAGACAACACAGACTGCAAAATCATCATCAGCTCACATCAATGTTAATCTTTTTATACCTGATGCCAGATTCACTCTTGTAAAGTCAGTTCTTTTGATCACTTTTTGGATTATTCTGACATGAATAAGCAGACAACAACTAATGTATTATTTGAACTGGGTTGGATTGTATGAAAACTGATCTTATTTACTACTCTTTACCATGCTACTTCAGAAGAAACAGCTGAGGAGAGTTCTGTCTTGATGATGCAAATATCTATAACACACTCAACATTCCCACTCACACTTACTTGTGCTTCAGTCTGTGTACTCAGAAACAGGAATACAGCAATAGCTCAGACACTTGTTGAAAACATTATAGACAATGGTCTGAAAAACAGCATAGTTTAATCAACAACATGGGCCAATCACTCATTTGGACATATCACAGAAAAAGCACAAGTGTAATATGTAGCATTATGGCTGCACTACTACTGACTGCACATGCTGGCTCACTATCACTGCACATTGATATAGAACAAAACCACTGTGAACCTGGCTGTTAGACCTGTGCTTTTCCTGCCATGACAGGTCAAGATTCTGTCTTGAAAAAGGACATTAACAGCAGTGTTGGCTGTCAGGATTGACCCTGAAATCCATTCTGTTATCTCCTGCTGTCAGAGTTCAAAGTTGCCCAGCGAAGGTTTAATATTAATTATTGTTATGTCTGAAGTTAGTCCACTTTGGCCCTCTCCTTTACATGACTGGGGATCTCTGCACACATCAGCATAGTCTGATGACACATTGTACTTAACACTTCCAAGAACCTTTCAAATTAGCTCAGCTATTTGTCAGTCACAGGAGGAAATTCGAGTTTCCACCAGCAAACTGTGTCTGGAAAGGCAGCTTTCCCACCTGTGGGAATGTAACCTGGACATGGGCCATGTCCAGATCAACGTGTCCAGGCTGTGGCTGACTGAGTGAATGACCGCCATCCTGCTTTGAGCCCAGGTGCCACTGAAAGCGGGACCCCGACGCACTATACACACTCACCTGTTTCTGACTGTGTCCACAGGCACACCAGGCGTAGCGTTTCCCGGCAGACACCTTCACTATGTTGGGCAGACGGGCTGCAGGGACCCTCTGTGTGGACTGCAGGCGGCGCTGAACCTGCAGATGAAACACACCTCCACAGGTGACACAGAGCACCTGGTGATGGCTACAGGAATATACTGCGAGCGGAGGGTTTGAAACAGCAGACCACAGTTAACGGACAGTAAAAAAAAGACAGCTTCAGGTTTAACTGGTAGCTTACTGACTCACAACAAAATAAATAACAACTGATACAAAAAGGCACTTTCTACCAGCAGCTGAGCACACACACGGACAGAGCAGATACCTAACACTTACTTCCTGACAGATGTGTCTTGTTAACAGAACACTGATAGCCTTTAATGAAGTGGCCAGGCCTGTTTGCTCTTTTACCTACAGGCGTACAAGCGAAGCACATCAGTGGCAAAGGGCATTGGATAAAGGAGGGTGTGCCAGACTCACTGTGTGAATGGATAATAAAAAATACCGGTGCTGCCTAGTAGACTTTGTCATGACTCAGCACTCTGAAATACTCCACTCGCATCTCTAAGCACAGTGAAAAACAGGAAAATGAGCTGCGAACATGAGAAAGAGACTATTATTCTTGTTGAGGGCTCACCATCGCAGAGGAAAGCGGCTCCAGCTGCGCTCGTCTGAAGATGTGCGAGCTTCCTCTCCACACCGCGGCCATGAAGCGGCTCGTGTTCATGTCTCTGCAACTCCGGAGCACGCGCTCAGGTGTGATACCTGTTCAGCTCTACGGGGACTCTCAAGTCATCAGCCCGCGGGCCCAGGAAGCTGTGAGGACGGACTGCAGCCAAAGCTACAACATGGCCCCTGTCGCACCCGGTCCAGGTGATTGGTTGATGAGTGTAAACAGCTCGCGCGCTGAGGCCACGCCTTCGTAATTTAGCCCACCGCTCCTCCTCTTCCTCCGCATGAATCGCTCTTACCAAGAAAGGTGGGTCTGTACATCCGCGGTGCTGGACTACGAGACGGAGAGACTTCCTGACAGAGGGGGCCACTTGTAAGAGTTTCAAGTTGTGATTAATAGCGTTATTAATGATAGAATAATTAGCCAGTTATTAAATATTAATAAAACAATTAAACCGCAAACCATTTATAAACGGTCATTACTGAAATATGTAACAGGAGCAAATCATTTGTGAATCATTCATAAAGCTACAAGTTGCTTCTTATAAACTCTTAACAATGGCTGCCTTGTTAGAGGGTGTGATAAAAACAAAGAAACCGTGTAAATGTGTGTACTCTGGATCCGCTTCAAGCCTCTTTACACCACATCTGGTTAGAAAATGATCTCAAGATTCTGGACTCAGTTTGATGACTTACAAATCTGTCTGTACACAAACAGATAAGATGTACTCTTTATACAGACTATTGTAACAGGATGATGGGGACACTACTGGGATATATGGGAACCAGTTTTTAAAATGTTGTGATTTTCATTTATACATTTTTTTTATAATGGATTACATTTTTATTCAGTCCTACATTCAGGTACCCAAACATTAGTTCCAGCATTGCACCAAGCACAGCACACGGTAACAAAAACCAGCGCAGCCTGTTTTCAGTCGGACAGAATCCACTTCTCACATCGCTCTAATACAGAATATTTGCTTCTGATAGTTGTTACTGTAACGTGAAGTTAAATCTGCTTCAGTTGAGCCGACACCAGGCCAGAGTACAGCGAGCTATGTCAATCACTTGTCTCTGAAAAGTTCTGACTTCATTCCCACCGCCTCTGTTTAAGTCCAGACCACTGACAGATGAGTCATTCAACACCCAAAAGAAAATGTAACAACTCAGTAAAATACATTTATTGACAAAAAATTGTCTTAATCCGTCCTTTTAATTTTACACACAAAAATATCAAAATACTTTACAGGGCTTTTAATCTGAATATCGTCAAATTCGTTTCAATCAATTCTCTCAAACAAATACACTGTACAATGACAACATGCTTGTCCTTTTTAAAATTCAGTGCTCATTTCATTTAATTTCTTTTTCAGGGAACAATGCATTTAAAATTATGCATAGTTATTACTTGGTATTTAGCAATACATTTGAGAGACCTCACTGCATTTCATGCAATTCATATCCCAATAGGTAACTCGCTCTCCGTCAAACCTCATTCAGAGCCAGGTGCTTAAAATGTTGTAATACATAAAAGATACACAGTACGACATTCAGAACATGGATTATCTTGGTTACCCAAACTTCAAAGCTTAAAAGAATGAATGTGTTTTTACACAAACATATTAAAGTATACAACTTGTATTCCAACAAAATTGAAAAGGTACTAAAAAACAATTTACAATTGGGCCCAAAGTGCCCCAGTGCAACATGAGAAAGAAACAGCTTCAGAAATCCTTCGCACTCTTCAGTCAATCTCTTGGACATGGTTGTGTGTCTGGACTTACATAAGAAGACATCCCTTGTGGAGTCATGTCAACGCGTTAGCCCATGCCTTAATCAACGTAATCAACATTCTCCTTCTGTCATTGCTACAGTATTTATCACCAACTAGTGAGCTGCTTGAAGTTCCTTTCTGACGTCTACATTAGCTGCTAACAAAACAACCTAGCACTCAAGATATCACATGTATGGGAGATCATGTTCAAGATTGCAAAAAGAAGTGAGAAATTCTTTTAAAAGGCCTATGACATACTGTTAAAGAACACAGGAGAAAATATGATAACATAATCACTTACTTTGTGAGCGGCCCCTGTTAGTAAAACTGAGCTAAACAGAAGCATCACATGAGAGAGCGGAGTGGAAGGAAAGAGAAGCCCATCATAGTCCTACGTTGAGTCATGAACGTGGGCTCAAACGGGCCTGCAGTAAAGGTCAACACTAACGACACTGGCAACGCGCCGTCTGCTCAGCTGATAACAGCTACGCTATGCATCATACACTGTTGTGACAGCACTATAATAATAGTTTACATCGTGGCCGTCCCCAGCCGTCTCCTACGACACCACTGTGCAGGCTAAGATTCTCAATAAGTCCTTGTTTCTCAGTTCTCCGAAGCACAAACAACTAAAGAACATTGCATCTGAACACAAAAATTACAAAAATGATTTGACACTTCAGTTACCACTATACGGTTATTCACACATTTCATCTTTTGAGATCATCAGTCAGCTATCAAAAGTATAAATGGGTTTAGGGAAGAGTGCTTCCACTTTACTAATGTACCCCTCCATGTACCCCAGATAAAAAACACTATCAAAGAAAGACGACGAAAGAGAGTAAGCCTTTGGGCTCGTGGTTTTCTCTGTAAATCTAACATCATTAAGGCATTATCTATCCAGTATTGCTAAAAGAACAACTAGTTGGTGAACATGAACAGAATATCTATGTATGAAAGTAACACAAAAAACTGACACTTCAGGAGGAGGAGTGCAAAATACTCACAGAAATCAAAACCCTCTCAGTCCCTAGTGGCCTAGTAAGTACCAAGGATCCTTTATAAGGTACTGTGTTGATGGCTAATTTGCTCTGTTAGCTACTAACATGCAAAGTGCACACTTGTTTAGGAAAAGCAATTCATTTCTTACTTACAATTTCCAAATGTTTGGTTTTGTCTGCTTAATCTCAACAGCAACTGGAAGGATATAAAAGTCTTTAGAAACTCTCGAGTTGGTTTTGAATAAAATCTGCTGGTCAACATTCACGTTGATGCCAGTCTCTAGTGGACGATAGTGCCATTTTGGACACGTGGGTTCGGTGCCATTTTTACATTTATATGAGTTAATACCTTAGAGTTAACACCAAGATTTTTGGTGGGCATTTATATCCAGTGAAGGCTATTGCGGTAATGAGTTAGCACAAAATTTCAACAATGGAAAATAGGTGGCAGAAAGATCTGAGGTAATAACTAGCTTAATGAAGAAATGCCACTAACCACACACCGGAAACGACTGTATAGCTATCCTTTACATAATAAGTGCATGTGAGAAGATGCAACATGTAGAAGATCTGGATGGAATTTGGGTGGGGTGAACACAAAGGGAAGACAAAAATATCAAGGAAGACAGTTGAGGTTGCAAGAAGTGGTAGAAGTCTGTGATTCTCACCGACTGAATGGAAACTCCGGTTCAAGCCATGGAGGGAAATCATGAACGCTCAGTGCTTGAGAAGTCAGAGGAGAGACACTCTGACCTACAGTTCACTCTTCAACCCAGAAGCCTACACGGCACCTGCAGGGATGAGCAGGATCGCTGGCTCTGCCTTCATAAGCAGCCCCATTGGTCTAGCTAACAAATTAGTGCAATATAAGAAGAGACCATTGTATTTATGCTCTCTGAAAGCTGCCTGCACAAAATCCTATGAGAAGAACCTCTGATATAAAGAATTCCCCAAACATGAAAAACTTCACCTTGACGTTTAAGTCCATCCTGTTATACATTCATAAAAGAGGGTGTAAAATAAAGATGACGAAGAAGGAAGGATGTTGTCATGTAAGTTGACGCAGTTCTTTATGTGGGCTCTGATGCCCGGTATCTTCATTTGAGCTGCTCCTGTGTGATGAAGAGATATCACCCATTCTTGTCTCCACCTTTCTCTCCTGCAGCCTGAAAACACAATTACACAATGTTTCTTACATTTCTAAAACTGAAAACATTACAACATATACAGTCGTCATGAAAAGTCCTGCGGCGCTGCTCACCCCAGGCTTGTGAAGTGCGTTGTCCTGCAGGCCGAAGAGGCTGCCGCCCTGGCCACCCTGCAGGGGTGAGGCTGTGGCCGAGGACAGCAGGTTGGGTGACTGGGCGATCATGGGCGAGTTCGGGGTGGAGGTGAGTGCTCCTGTCAGCGTGAGGCGCTGCAGCTCCCTCTGTCTCTGCTGCTGCTGCAGCATCTGGCACACCACCAGCTGCTGCTCCTGGTGGGGACAGGGGAGAAGAAAGTTTGTGGGATGTTCAGGACACCTGTGACCTCCAGCTTGGACATGTGGGACGCTGAACTTTGACCTCATTATGCAGTCATGTAACATCACACAAGTTTCTGTTTTTGCACTGTGAACATTAAGATTAATAACATCACTATGCTTTCAGAATTGGGAGTTAAATTGAAGAAAAATCTTAATTGATAAAAAACTACCTCTCAAGTGTCGATTCTCCCTGACATAGTTGTGACAGACCTACTAAAACTGGGCTGCTGCTCTGAAAGCAGCTGAACAAGTGCAACTTTCCTCAGATCAACCATGTTGGACCCTTCTCACCTACAACCCCATTTCCAAAAAAGCTGGGACACTGTGTAAAATGTAAATAGAAACAGAATGTGACAATATGCAAAACACTGAAACCCCAGATTTACTTGAAAATGGCACAAAGTCAAAATGTAAAATGCTGAAACTGAGAAATTTAATTGTTTTTTGAAAATTATATCCTCATTTAGAGTTTGATGCCAGCAACACGTTACAAAACAGTTGGGTTGGGGTCATGTTTATCACTCTAAGTGTTTTGGAAGTGAGGAGACCAATGAATGTTTTGTTTTTCTCACTTGATGTATGATTTTAGCTGCTCAACACTTCATGTCTCCTTTGTGGTATTTTACGTTTCATAATGCACCAAACATTTTCAACTAGTGACGAGTCGACCTGCAGGCAGGTCAGTTTAGCAGCAGGACTTGCAGAATGTGGTTTGACATCATCTTGTTGAAATAAGAAAGACCTTCCCTGAAAAAGACCTTGTCTACTTGGCAGCATGTTGCCCCAGAACCTGAATTTATGGTTCAGCATTAGTAGGTTGCCCATGTACCACGGGCACTAATGACTCCCCATACCATCATAGATGCTGGCTGTTGAACTGTTTGCTGATAACGTTTGGATGGTCCCTCTCTTCTTTAGCCCAGAGGACACAATGTCCATGATTTCTAAAAAGCATTTCAAACTTTGACTTGTCAGACCACAGGTCAGTTTTCCACTTTGTCTCAGTCCATCTTAAATAAGCTCATGAACAGAGAAGGCGACAGAGTTTCTGGATCTGGTTTCCTCTTTGTATGGTGGAGTCTCAGCTTGTATTTGTGGCTGCAGTGATGACCTGTGTTCACAGACGATGGTTTTTGGAAGAGTTCCTGAGTCCATGAGGTGACGTCCACTGCAGACTTTTTACTGCAGTGTCGTCTGAGGGCCTGAAGATCACGGCCATCAAATACTGGTTTTCAATCTTGTCCCTTGCGTACGGAGATTTCTTCAGATTATCTGAATCTTTTATGTACTGCAGACAGTGAAAACCCCAAATTATTTGCAGTTTTAGGTTGAGAAACATTATTCTTAAATTGTTTCACCATTTGCCAGTGCAGCTGTCACAGAGTGGTGAACCAGAAAGACTTTTTAGACTAAACTGTTGCCAGTTATCCTCATTCATTATGAGCTGTTTTCTTTTAGCATTTCACAACTTTCCAGTCTTTTGTTGGCACTGTGCCAACATTTTTGAAACGCCTTGCTGGCATCAAATTCTAAATGAGGACAGAATTTCCAGAAAACAATGAAATTTCTCAGTTTCGACATTTGTTGACTTTGTGCTATTTTCAAGTAAATCTGGGGTTTCAGTGTTTTGCAAATCATCACATTCTGTTTCTATTTACATTTACACAGTATCCCAACTTTTTTGGAAATGGGGTTGTATTTGTGCCATAACACAATAACAAATAAGCCTAAACCCCACAGTTACCAAGGAAAGACACCAGTTCTCGATGTGTCAGATGTCCACAGTGTCTGGTCGGTTCCAGACTCCACCAGACGTTTGCCTGTTTGCAAGTCAAATAGAACATTTGTGGCAGCTGGTTTCCTGTTGTTGAAAAGGAGTCACACAGTGACTCACAGCCTCAGCAGCTAGTAAATCTCATGCTACTGCAGACTTTGATCTCCATATTCATCTTTGAAGCAAATAAGTATCATTGCTCTTAATCAACAACATTTCACATCTTATGCTTATGCATACTTAATGTTCCAGAATTACACTTCTTATCCTAAGTGTCACACCTTTGACTGTTAATGACCACTCGTGGGACACTAATGAGAGGAAGCATCTTTGAGCAAGACAAAATAAGGCACATCACTACTGTAGAATCAGACAAATTACACTAAATACTGGTAAAATATTCAAAAAGTTGGGTTGAACTGAAAACTGGTCAACTTTACCTGCTTTAGGAATAGTTTGACAATTTGGGAAACATATTTATTCGCTTTCTTGAGAAAATCAATTTCAATCTCATGAAGCTAGAGCCAGCAGACATCTTAGCTTTGCATAATTTCTGGAAACAGGGGGAAAACAGCTAACTTGGCTCTGTTCAAAGGTAACACCAACACCTCTAAAGCTCACTAATTAGCATGTTATATCCTGTTTGCTCAATCCGCACTGAAGAAGGCACTATTTCTTGGCTGGACACAGTCACTTTTAGGGATGGGTTTTTCAAGCAAAAATAGCATTCAATATTCACTGGGAAGTATTCTTTCTTTGAAGGAGCTTTATTTCCTCTGTATGAGAGAGCACACAGCCTTCTAACACTATAAGGCTGCAATGTCACACTCCAAATCAAATCAAAGGGGAGAAATATTGTAGATCCTATGAGCAAATGTACATTGTAAAAATACAGGTGAGAATAAGTGCCAGGAAGAAAGAGTGTAATTACAGGAGTGAAGTTCTGTGAGGTGAGGAACTGCTGGAGCTGCTGCTGTTGCTGCTGCTGCTGCTGCTGCTCCAGACGAATCTGCTTCTGCTGCTCGGACAGGAGAGAAGACCTGAAACACAAGCAACAACACATGGTCACATTACACACCAGACAATACACCAACCCTCAAGCCAATCGGTCCAGACGATTAGAGACTTATCTTTGGTACAAGTACTACCTGTTGGCTGCCTGACATGATGTCAACGTCTTGAAATAAAACAACTCATTTTAAGTTGGATTTCTACTTCAGCTGATTTTAGGACAGACTGGGTACATACGGGCTCACACTCTTGGGAAGTGGAAAGCCCTGTGCCAGTGCCTGGGGGTTGAGAGGTGGAGGCTGGGGCCGCAGAGCGGGGAGTGCCGGCTGAGGGGCATTCTGCACAGGAGACTGGATCACGCCGTTCAGACTGCCCAGCACACCGTTCATATTCAGCTGAGGACTTCCTGCGAGGGACGCCATGAGTCCGCCCACCACGGGCAAAGAGGAGCTGCCGGCCTGACTGATTGTCCCCAGACCGTCGCTCAGACCCCGACTCAGGCCGTTCAGCAGGGGCTGGCCGAAGGAGGCAGGGCTCTGCTGTGGAGGAGGAGTGCTCTGGAAGGAGAGCGAGGAGCTACTGCGGGACGGACTGCCAGAGTGGAGCTCCTGGGACAAAGACATAAACAATCATTTTAGCCAATTAGCTCTCAGCTAACTTTTGGTGCATCCAGTGCCTTTGCACCTCTCTGCACCAACAATCAGTGTATTTGAAGATAAATGTGATAGTAGCAGACAGCATCAATTGTCGTTGCCATCATTGTACTGAGGGTTAAACGCACACATTTCTTATTAGAAATGTAGAAATGTACTAGCCAATATGATCTGATGAAGGTTTGTATGGTGTGTTCAAGGTATGAAGGGTCTACAGGTTCTCACCTCAGACGAGGTAACAAAGGAGGTGTCATTCAGGAAGCAGCTTTTGGACAGGGGACTTTTATTGGTGCTCAGGGGGTCTAAGGAAAAGAGAGGCATGAACACAGGGTGAAAACTATAAAACCAAGGTCTACACTAACCACCATGTTTTTTTAAAAAAATTTTAAAATGCCCTACATACAGCATTTTGACATCTTCTGTTTGTAGAATTACTGTGCTCATGGCCATTGCCAAAAACACGTGCAGCCTCTGCACTGCATTTTAAAACATGTATCGTCTTGTGCTACCAGGCTTGATTTTCTGCTGCATTCATTCATGGCACTAACCAGGAGAGGGGTGCAGAACAAGAAGTAACAACCACCCTGAGTTTATTGTAAGTTGTCTCATCAGAGGAAAGAAAGTTATAACGAACAATACAGTCAGACAGGACCAACCTGACAGTAACACACTAACAATGACACAAAATGCTACATTGCAGGTGAAGGGGGGCAGAAATGGGAGTTTGTGTTGTGAGATCTCAATATGACAGTAGGTAGAGGATAAGAAGAATCTGACCTTGGGTGGATGACAGGAAGTTGATCTGGGCAGAGCTGTGCATGGAGCCCTGGGCGGAAAGAACATGTGGGGGGAAAGGCACAGCAAGCTCTGTGTTGAGCAGCTGCAGCCGCTCCTTCTTGGCCGTCAGGCTGAGGATCTGGTCCTGGAGGCGCTGGTTCTCCTGCTGCAGGGAATGGAGCGATTGGAGCATCTCGACAACTAGAAGAGGCAGGGACGACAGATCCGTCATCATACAGAAACAGCATCCTAGCGTGGGTCTGCTGCCATTATCTGACTGTACTTTGGGGTAGGATGTGATGCAGACAGGATGTGTCCAAGTGAGTCCGACTACTCCACTAGATACACAGCAGAGAACAGGCCTGTCACGAGCACATTACACAAAAATGTACGTAGTGCCCGCACTTCCTTTACACCATACAAGTCAATTGACAGAGGAACCAGAACTGATGTATAATATTCCCATTAATTCACTGCATGTATCAGGATAACATAAGCTGCGTTTCCATTACAGTTGTTTGCAAAATAAAAGCGATATTTCTGAAATTTCGGCAAAGTTCGAATGCGACTTGCAGGTGTTTCCATCTGACAGCCCGAAACGAGGAGTCCCTGACCTCAGAGACGCGTAAAAAAGTGTTTCCATTACACTTTTGCGATACAACTAAATGTCGATACATCTAAAAAACCACCTCATGAGAGCGTAAAAATGTTTTTGCGATATTTGAGAGGATTTTCGAAATTTAGGTGTTTGTGATATTTAGGATTTGTGCATTTCTAGGGGCAATGGAAACGCAGCTGTAGTTATGGTTAAACAGTCCCATTCATAGGGAAATATCTATGCCAAAAGTAGATGCAGTGACTTGTGCTAAACTTTATTTTAGTCCAATTTAAAGGTTCTGTGCAACCCCACAGGTGGTTTCAATTATTCAGATTGCCTAGCCTCCTGCATGGGTTGATGTTGGGCTGCACTACAGTACAAAATACAAGAGGTCAAATCACATAGAACAAACAAGTCTTCTCTTTCATTTCTGCAGGGTGGAACAGCAGTTAACACTCATTAGTCTAGCGTGAGCTCTCCCTGGGGCACAGAGAAACACATTAATGGTGGAGGCTATGGGCCTTTCCTTCAGCAGAGGATGGGAGGCCACACCCCGATCCCAAAAAAGTTAGGATGCTGTGTGAAACGTAAAAAAACCAGAATGCAACCATTAGTAAACAAACCGTGTTTACCGACAGTCCCTTACTGAAGTGTTCCACAGCCCATGTAATAATATCCATCCCAACAGCATCCCAACTTGTTTGGACTCAGGGTTGTAAGATGTATAAAAACATACAGTTGAGAAATATTATGAGGGCTGGGGAAGAAAGGAGGAACCAAGTCTAATTTTTGGAGAGACAACAACGTTATAACAACAATGGAAGGCAGAATAAGATAACTGATACTGATAACTGAACTGAGAAGCATGAGGCAAAATGGAAAGAAAATGTGACAGCACTGGGTGGAGAAAGAAAAAGGAGCAAAAAATAGATTACAAAGCAAATATCCGCTGATGATGTCCCCAGAGACAAAATGAGTCAGAGGCAGTGATCAGTCTGGTCCAGGAAAGAGCCCGACAGAAATGAAATGTAGAGAAAGAACATGAGAAACAAAGCTGCTAGAGCCGCTTTTATATGATTGCTGCAGCGTGCCGTCTCTCACTGTGCTATTTTCTGTCCCTGACAGCATCCACAGGTACATTCATCATCTCTAAATAGCACCAGGTCTTTTTCTCACAGAGCGCACTGCAGAGTGCAGGTGAACACAATCATGTGCAGATCACAAATAGTATAATTAAGTGTGCATTGCAGTGGTTCCCAACCCTTTTGGCTCACAAGAACTTAATGTAGCCAGTAGTCATGAGCAGTTCAACCAGAGAGTGACTTCTCCTTCTCAGACTGTTCCATTTAAAGAGTTTTTAAAGGCCAGAGGAAGTGAAAGTGTTTCACATGAAAAAAAACAAAACAAAAATAGTACAGTACATCTTTTCCAAGGCTCACTCACTGTTAACTCCCATCTCTCCATTGCCGTGTTTCTCCAGCAGGAGCTCAATGTGCGAGCTGGCTGGAGGGACGTTCTCAGGACGGGCTCTGACTCCTGCGCCCAGCCCGTCCCTCTGGTCAAACAGAAGAGGAAGACAGCTCATAGGAGACCTGAGTGTGGAGGAGGTAAAAACCAACAAGGAGTCAGACGTCATTGCTACAGCCAGGCTGGGAAAACTACCACCAAGATCCAGCTGTTGTGGTTGGTATTTTTTCTAATGCATGCAGTCACTTTGGTAGTTGTTTCCTGTTGCTGGTTACGGGATAGAAACTGATCTGACTGCAGCTACAGTACAGGGAAAATGTATCCAAATGATGTTCCACTAAATGGATGAAATATGAGTAGATAGTCAGACCGTCTCAAAACTGAAACCGATTTGCCACTTGCCTACTCATTTTGAGCAGCAAAAATCACATATTGTGTCAGAGGCTTACTGTCAAAAATCACAAGAAAAGATGAAACGAGACGTACTGTGAGGAAAGGCTCTCTCTCGGTGAGTTCCCCTGACACGGGAAGCGACAGTCATCGAGGTCGGACTCTGAGAATGGGAACAAAGACTCATGAACTTTACTTGTTTGTAGGCGGTGCACTATGAAGAAATTGAATGTATGTCATATTCTGAGAAAGGGAAGAATATTTGTGTCTGGCTAAGTCTGTACTTGTGGAAACTTACGTAAAACTAGCTTCAGTTTCTGAACAAATGCAAATGAACATATTGATCTCTGCCTTCCTCTCACCTGGCAGTGAGGTCTGGGCTTGGCTCAGTAGTGGCGGCAGTGTTGGGGCTGTGGAGAGACAGCTGGCGAAAGGCTGAGTGGAGGTCAGGCTATAGGAGGTGCTGGAACCTGGATGGACCTATGAGACAGTGAACATTAGCATCTGGCTGACAAAGAAATCATCTGCACCATCTGGAAAGGATGTTCGAGAAAAAAGAAGCCTTCTGCTCAAACAAAGTACAAACTCATCTGCTGGTTAATATTAGTATAGGAGTGCATTTTGCTTACAAAATCATTTAACGATGTAGCACGGGCTGCATTAAAGCCATTTCATTATCTGTTAGCCTGCTGACAGATAATTTATCTATAAAATGTCAGAAAATAGTATACATAACAGTATACATGCCCGTTACAAGTTCACAGAGGCCAAGGTGATGCATACAAATGATATACAATATTCAATGAACATCAAATATTTAATTTTCACCAACATAAAAAAGAGCAAAGCAGCAAAAAAGTATTTTTGCCTCATAAACATCAATTATAAATGAGATAAAATTCTAATTTAAAATTGTGGTTGATAATTATTTCCATTACTGAGTAATCTGCTCATTATTTTCTCCATTTATAAATGAATTGTTTTGTCTCGAGAAAGAAATTCAGACAATTGTCAGAAATTTAAGAGTCAAAAATGTTGATCATTATTTCCCAGAGCCCAACGAGATTTCTCCATATTGCTTAATTTATCCCAAAAACCCCAAAGATATTCCTGTGCTCTCATAAAATGCATAAAGCTATCCTTTGTTTTTATGCAGTCTTTGTTTTTTACTTTCATCCTTATTCATCATTATCCAGTGGGTTTCATCCTTCATCTTATTCTACATTCATTTTTTATCCCTGTTTTATGTCCTTCTGTCTTTTCTATGTGCAGCACTCACTTGGTGCATGAGATTTCTTTCTTGTAAAGCATTTCAAGCTGTATGAAAGGTGCTACACAAATAAAGTTTATTATTATTATTATTATTATTATTATTATTATTTTATAATACATGACAAAGAAAAGCAGAAAATCCTCACATCTGATAAGCTGGGACAGCAAATGTTTGACAAGATATAACTGATTGTCAAAATAGTTGCAGATTAATTTTCAACTACAGAAAATAGACAGGTGCCGCAGACACCGGGATAATAACAAAGAGAACAGATCATTTCACCCTGAAACCTTCAGGCTGACTGATCTAAACGGCCTAAACTTTTCTCTCCGCTGAAGTACCTGTGTGTTCGAGACAGCGTTGACTGACGGAAGTGAGAGTGAGGAGATGTGGGATTGAAGGAGTCCTGAGGAGAGAGGGGTGCTACACATACCCCCTCCCAGGGACAAGGAGGTGCTACACACCCCTCCACCGAGGGAGAGAGGGGTACTGCAGACACCCCCACCCAGAGTGAGAGGGTCCTTGAGACTGGAGTAGATACCTGGGAGATCAGAAAGATAAAGTTAGGTAAAAAGATATTTGTTATTCTTTTCAGAAGTTGTCTGTTCTCCAAAGACACAAACACACGGCACACATGTGTTTGTGTGCATCTGAATCAATCTGTAAGTAGGGCAGGAAATCTACCACTCAGAGACATGTGCAGCACACACAAAACCACTATCTGGGACAATATCTCTGCCTCGTGCAGATAAAATAAATGCTGTGAGACAGATTTACAAAATAGTCTAAATGTTTAAACCATGTGTGTGAAACAGTGAAATGTCACAGAACCTTTATCCATCCTGCTTTACCCTTACTACCAGAGGCTTGTTCTACTACACTGTCTTGTTGATGTCAGGCTGATACTGTGGTGCTGACATGACACGTGTGTAATGGAAACATTTCAACACTGAAGTTGCAAATGAACACACCAAAGTACAAACAGATAGTGATAGCGTCGGGTGTTTTTTTTTTTCCTTTTTACATACGCTTGCTCTCACACAGGAAGCTCGAGGGCTACCACACACACCCACTCACTCAGACTCACCAGGGCCAAGCAGCGAGTTGCCACGGCTTGTGGAAAAACTGCCAGCAGAGGAGGAGGAGAAAGAAGAGGAAGAGATGATGGTGGTGGGAGGAAGCGTGGAGGGGAAGGCGGGGTGGGGGATGGAGGACGGGCTCGGGTAGAGCGAGGAGGTTAAGGCTGGAGGAGGCGGTGCTGTGTGGTGATGGTGTTGGTGATGCTCCTCTTCCCTCCGCTCGCGGTTTTTGCTGCCCCGTGGGCGCCCTGGACCGTGGCTGCTCTTCTTGTTGCCACGGTGCCTCCTCTCTCTGGGAAGTGGTGGAGGTGTGGCTTTTTCCTCCAGGTCCGCCTCCTCCAGGATAGGAGGCGTGCTCAGTTGAGACGGTTTACAGAGAGACTTGGAGGGTTTGAAGTCCCCCGAGGAGGAGATCTTCCGGACCTTGCTGCTGCTGGCCAGCCCTGACGAGGAGGTGATGCGCATGATGGACCCAAAGGTGGAAATAGTGACCTTGTTCTCAAAAGGGCTCGAGTTGCCCTCTGACCTGTCGTGACCCTGTGACCCTGCCAGTGGGCCATCAGCAGGAGTCAAAGCAGGTGGCTTGTGATATTTACTGTCCTCCTCCTCCTCCTCTTCCTCCTCCTCGTCTTTGTCCTCTTCCTTTTCATCGTCCTCTTCGTCCTCCTCCTCCTGGACAGCTGGCCTCCTGTGACGCTCTTTACGCTCCTCACCGCTGTGGTCGTCGCCGCCTCGGTCGTGGTCACGCTCCAGGCGGGTGGACGAAGAGAACTGATGGAAATCCTGAGCGGAGGTCAGGGAGCCACCTCCAAGAGAAACAAAGCTGTGGTCAAACTCAAAGAATCTCATTGCTAACATTATTTCTAAGCTTTATGTCCCGTTTCAGTTTTCACGCAGTACCTGTGTTGAACGGACTAGAGGAGCAGGAGGAGGAGGAGCAGCTCTTGCCAGTGCTTCCTGTCTTCTTACTGCGGTGACCGTGACTGTGTGAGCTCAGCTTCTTGGACTTTCCCTCACTGTCCTTGTTGCTGTGGTGACTGGAGGATATCTGTATCAGAACACACAGAGCATAACAAGATCAGCTTTTTCATTCAGTTTTTCCACCAAGCGACACTTCTATACTACACGTGAAACTAAACCAGACATGACTTATCAAAACGTTGTTTATACAATACTGACGAAGATACTGTGACATCAAGAATTCTTCAAATTTAAACTTCCATCTCACAGTGTCCAACATCTCTTTTCATACCTTCTCTATAGTGCTGCTCGTCACTGAGGAGCCGAGGCTGTCAGACGACTTCTTGTGCCGCTCTTTTTGCCGAATCTTGTCCTTGTGACTCTGAACAGAACGGAAAACACAGGGCTCAGGTGTGTTAAGAGTCACACACAGAGACACTAAAATGATTACAATTAGTGTTGGGCATTGTTTGAAATTTTGTTTATACTTTTGCCAATATAATGCCAGTTTGGTACCAATACCAAAACTCATATACCTAAAGAATATGCAAACATGACTAAAAAACTGACCAAATGTGCAGTGCCAACCATTGGTAACCACCTAGCAGTTACAGTTACACACATCAGCAGTAGTGTTTACCTTCCTCTGTCTGTGGTGGTGGTGTTTGTCCTGTGATGGAGAGCTGGAGCGCCCCCTGGAATGACTGAAGGCGCTACTTGCGTTTTCACTGGAGCGCAACTTCTTCTGCTGTAAAAACCAAAGGAGAAAGTGAGCATTGTCTCAAGACCAAACTGCAGGGCTTCTTCTTCAAATAATGCTTTAAGGTGCCATTGAGCTATGAGCCGTGTTGTGCTCATTGGCTGCTGTTTCCCCAACTGACAACTGAGCCAATCAGAGCTTTTGCAGGTGGGACTGAGAATGGAGACGTCGTCTTCCTGTGTCTCGATTTCATCCATGATGTCGACAGTCATGGATGAAATCGATGCAGCTATATACAGGCTGTTTAAAGTTGAATTAAAGAATTAACACCAACCAAAGTAACAACTGTGTATAGTTCTGTTTAGCATGTTTACTGCTAACGCACAGTGTTGACATTTCACAGTCCATTTAAGGGAGAATTTTTGAGAAGGACATTTATTTCTGATGTTTATAGCAGCTACTACTTTCATCATGTGGTCTTTAAGATAATTGCAACTCTTTTTCACTTTCCTTATTTTTACAATGTTTTGTGCAAGAATGTTGGTTTGCAGTCTCTCGACCGTTGTCCATCTTACCATTTTGTTGTAGTGATGTTTGCAGTAGCCGCAATATTTAACATTGTCAGCTTCCGGGCCTTCCTCCTCGCACAGCAGACCTGCCATCTGAGCACTGAACACAGGGTGTCACAGGGTCAGACAAGAAACAGAAGAGCAGACGGACAGACGGACACACACACACACAGACACACACACACTAACCCTGACAACGGCAACTGGATGTGGCTCGGGTCACCTGAGAGCTTTTGTCATCATTCATGATAGAATGGATCAAATGTCAGATCTCTGCACACAAAAATTCATGCCATACAATCTTTCAGGCTTGATTTCAAGTGCTGCAACAGGCCATCCTTTCCGGTTGCTGCCGCTTCAACAAAGAAAATCAGTTATGTGCATGTAAAATGACATCACTTCTTGAACACTGCTGCAAACAAATGCACATTTTGGTTAATGCACACTGTCCTGCTGTGTACGAGCCCACTTTCAAAAGCGTTGAGATGCTGTGTTAAACATAAATAAAAGAGAGAGTGATAATATGTTCATCCTTAATCCTAATCCTTTTTTATTTATACTCATAAACAGCACAAAAACAAGATATTAAATGCTTGACCTCATCAGATTTTTGTAAATATCTGCTTATTCTGAATTTGATGCCAAGTTGGGACAGGAGCAACCAAAGACTGGGAAAGATGTAGAACGCTCCAAAAACACCTGTTTGGATCATTCCACAGGTAAACAGGTTGATTGGTCACAGGTGATAGTATCTTGATTGGCTATGAAAGGAGCATCCTGGATGGATTGGACACTGGACATGATTGCATAAAGGATATTACTACATGGTCTTGGGAACATATCAGAAAACTATCAGTCAGTAAACACAATTCCTCACTGTTTCTATAAACGCAAGTTTAGCAAAGGGTCAGTTCTGCAAGGGAGTCAAATATCCACATGTTTAACGCTGGTTAAACTACCATGCAAAGCGAAAGTCATATAACAACAACACCCAGGAACACTGTCTTCTCTGAGCCCGAGCTCATCTGAGATGGACTGATGCAAAGTGGAAAATTGTGGTGAGGTCCACATTTCAAATTGTTTTCAGAAATCATGGATGTTGTGCCCTCCAGCTTTAAGAGGAAAAGGACCATCCAGACTGTCACCAGCACGAAGTTCAAAAGCCAGCATCTGTGATGATATAGGAGTGTGTCAGTGGACATGGATTGGTTTATTTACATAAATGTGAGGGTACCACCAATGCTAAAAGATATTTGCAGGTTTTGGAGCGACATGCTGTCATCCAGATGTCATTTTCAGGAGCATTCCTGCTTATTCCAGCTTGACAATGCCAAGCCCCCCATTCTACATACAGCTCCAACAGCACGGCTCCACAGTAGAAGACTGTGGGCACTAGACTGACCTGCCTCCAGTCCAGACCTTTCTCCCACTGAAAATGTGTTGCACATTATGAAGAACAAAATGAAACAATGGAGACCCCAGACTGCTGAGCAACCTGAGTCGTATTTCAAGAAGAATGGCAAAGAATTTCACTTTAAAACCATCAACAATTAGTGTCCTCGGTGTGTTGTTCATAGGTAATGTAACAAAGTAGTAAACATGCCCCCATGGGTGTATTTACAAAAAACTACTTACATTTTTCACATTAAATATCTTGTTTTTGCACTGTATTCAACTGAATATACTGTAGGCTGAAAAGGATTTGCAAGTGACTGTGTCCCAACTTTTTTGGAATCGGGGTTTTATTTGTGTGTATTTTTTAGTAGCTTTAACATACAAATTATTTGTCAATACACTCATTAAAATGTTACATCAAACAATTAATTCCTCCAAATATTCCTGCAAGATCTTTGCTGCTTAATTGATGTTGACCATCACGAGTAAGTCTTACCACCATGCTGTCGACGACACGTTTCCATGCAACCACAAGCACACCATATGCACATACACACCTTAACACTTACCAGGTGACATGGAAAGCTTGTCTGCAGCCCTGTCTGTTGCATGTCATGCAGGCTCCGCATGCAGCCTTGCTTTCCCTCCCGTGGTCCTCACAAATATAACAGGTCTGGTGAAGCAAAAAAGATGGACAGAAAAAGAAACATAACACTTATTATTATTAATAACAACAGCAGATGCTATGTTGCCCCTCTGATGAACAAAGTTTCTGCACAGTTCTTGCTGTTTCATAAAATGCAGATTCATGTGGACAGCTGTGTCAAGTTTTGTGAGGTCTTGTTCCATCTGTTGCTCTAATGTGAGCAGGGCAAACTCATATATTCATGTTATTTGGCCATTAAGTGAACCCTTGTGATTGCAGTGCGGGAAAGATAAAAGGCTCCTTAATTTGAGGCCAGCCGCAGCTATACTGTAAAAGATTAGGAAGTTTTGCTTGTCAGGACAACAGATGGGGCTTTCAAACAGAACACAGTTTGCTCCGTCCTTGCTGCTGCTTACAGCGAAACTGCTGACCAGATGTTGGAGAACGTTGTGAAAAGAATCTGACATTGAAGAGTTTTTACTTTAGGGCTTTTTGAATCTTGCAGCTACCACACTTTATTTCCTTTCCTATTAATTTCCTTCTAAGCTTTCATAGAATAGGCACAGAATGACTTCATGATGAACTGTGGGACACTCATAGTGATACAACAAAACAATTCATCAGTAGCAACCAAGACTTTGGAAATGATTGATTTGAGAGGCTCACGGCTGGAGTTCTTGTCTCCTGTTTGAAAAGCAGCATCAGTCTGAACTGATGAAAATGAGCACATATGTACACAAAATACAAGTAAGCATTCACATGTGAACACACAGGCACGTGCACACGGAGCTTTTGTACTTCTTCCTCAGCTATTCCCCAGTGAGCGGGGCTGACTGGTGGGGGGCAGAAGAGGCCTAGCAACAGGTGCGGGACAAA
Source organism: Chelmon rostratus (assembly GCF_017976325.1). Classification (NCBI taxonomy): domain Eukaryota; kingdom Metazoa; phylum Chordata; class Actinopteri; order Chaetodontiformes; family Chaetodontidae; genus Chelmon; species Chelmon rostratus. The sequence continues at coordinate 27,958,369 of NC_055660.1, read as the reverse complement.
GGAACAGCAGGCTCTTTACCTTTTTGCTTCAGCCTTCTCTGTTTCGCCTTTTCTCTCCCCTTTCCTCTGTCTTCCTCTACTCCCCACATCCTACTCCGCTCTCTGTTCCCCTCAGAGGATGTCGGCTATGTAATGAAAGGCCGGAGACATAACTACACTGAGTGCGTAAAAGGAAGAGTGGCTTCTCAAGTTTTCACTGTCCATTGTAACGCTGTCTAGGAATGCAGGCAGCAAAATCTGGATGAATGGCTCTGACTGGGGAAAGCTGCATGCAATTTACTGTAGCTGACACAGTAATATGAAACCAGGCACTCAAACACTCACATGTGTACATTTATATGCAGGCACGCACGCAGACACACACACACACATATTACAAACACACAGCATGTCAGCGACTGGCTGCTCAGGCTAATGTGACCATGCGTCAAATATTGATTTCTTTGTAATGTGCAATGGTTTAAAAGGCCTGCTCTGGTGCATGCTGGATACTCTGCTCATTACTCCTGCTACATGTACTCTGCCAACTACCAAAACTACACAGACAAGAAATAAGTTACAAATGGATAAAGTTACAATACAGCTGATGTATGATTAAGCTATAATGGCCTGAAACTAGCTTGCGGTCAAAATGGTGTGCTTTACAAAGCAGAAAAAAGAAAAAAACATTAGCAAAATATTTCAGAAGCTTTTCTCAATGTCTAAGCGTGGCTGTAAATACCCTGAGGATATTCATCCTGTTCTCCAGCGGTGCTCTGACTCTGCATGACTGTGACAAGACTGTGTGTAACTTCGTAGTTCATCAGTATTTCAGTCAATTCTTAATCATACAAAAACTGGGAAGTGCAGCAAATCCCCTAAGTGACGAATCAGCAGCCAGTGAATATTTTACATGACAACTGACTTACATTTCAAATGTGTTTAAGTAGTTTTTGAAGAACTGTGGTGAATGTACTTCTCTGTTGTCAACCTGCCTCATCTAATTCTACGTCAGTTGGAAATCTCCCACATTTCCCAGAATGACTTTCAACAACCTCCAGAGAGCGGGCGTGACCTTGCCACATTCAGTTCTGGGTTTGTACGGTACGTGTAGGTGAAGAGAGCGGCAGTGATGTGGAGCGATGTGTTTTTCCTGGAAAGACAGTTGTTCTGTTTCCCACATGTCTTAAAGCTGCGATGCATCAAGGCTTGTTGGAACTACTGTCTTTTTCCTTTATAATGGATTTCTCTCTGGGACTGTTGATGCTGGTGGAAAAAGCGACAAAGTCCCTGCTCTGAAAACATACAGAATTTACAGCTGCAAAGGTTTATTGTAATTACTCTGGAAATAGTTGTGTGACAGTGATGGGGCTGGGTACCTACCACACGTTTTCAATACAAGTGCCAATATAATGCTGCGTTTGAGTACAGATAACAAAATAATACTTTTTCCAATACCTTACTTCTAAACATATGTTCTGCAGAAAGATCACTTAAGAAACAAAAAAGCACGAGATTTTCCAAATTGTCTAATCACAAACAACTGTGCAAGAAATCTGCTGTAATAAAATACAAGAGAGTACAGGAAACATGAATCTGACCAAGCATTTGGTGCAACTTTTTGATAAGTGGCAAAAGTTGTGCTACAGACATAATATTTTAAGTTTCTCAAAAGTAGGGCAAGGAAATTATATCCAGTACACATACATAATACAAAGGATATACAACACTTGCAAGCATTTTACCTGACTCTCACTGCAGACCCTACCAGCGTGCAAGGTAAACATCTTGAGCCGGGGACACGAGGCTAATAATAGAGACATGGGTCCACAGTGAGTGAGGAAGATGAGACAGTCATTTTTGGTCCACCTCTATAAGGCTAAAAATGTCTTAAGTTTTTGGTGGTGGTGTTGTCCAATGATTGAAAGACATTAATCCCTACGTACTCAAATTCAGACACAACAGGTATATGAAAAGGCAGCGCTGCTGGAACTCATGCTGAGTTTAAAGGCAATAGGATTATTATAATAACTGTGAGAAAGAGCAACATTGAAGGCAGGAACGTGACATGGGAGATTGAGTGGAGGTGTTATTCCCTGTAACAATCACAGCAGAAGGGTTACAGTAAAGCACTTCTGTCAAAATGATAAGTTCAAAGCCAAAGCCAAACTGCTCAAAGGCCATCCACAAGTAGTCCTTTTCTAGCCCCCTGAATGCTTTCTCGGCATCAACAGGTAAGACAGCACAGGAAAGTGTTGATATTTGAAACCTGGCCTTTGGTGACTTATCATCTCTAATAAAGGATATTTCTGTGTGCATTTCCACCACTGCAGGAGGAAAAAACAAATTGTTCAGTCAGTCAGTCAGTTTGTTCACAGTCACGTCAGTACCATTCTCTGAGGAACCTGACTGTGTTTCTGTAATGTAAGTTTTGAGACAGAGCCACGCACTCTGATGACGTTCTTTAGACTAATGACTGTCACTTCAAAATGTGTCACAGGGTTTGTCCTGTCAGCTGTCTTTGTATCAGTACCTTGATGTATCTCTCATGCGGGACGTACTGCAGGATGATGGGCTCCATGGTGAGGACGTTGGCAAACTGCACCTCAGGGATGTAAAGCGCACACACGACGTGGGCCCAGCCTACAGAGAGATTGGCAGCAGAATAATGGCATGATAAGGCTCCTTGTGAATGACATGCAAATCTACAGCTTCTATTCTACTTCAGACAAGAAGGCAGCCCTGCTCTTTCCTACACTTGCTGGGCAGGACAGCACTGGAGTGGGATGGACAGAGGATGAGATTTACCTCCACTGTCAGTCCTCTTGAGGGCACCATCTTTGTGGGGACACAGTTCACACCTCTGGAGCGGGACAGGAGAGAGCAGAATTGTGAGCGTGCCAGTATTCGTGATGGGCGAAGCAGGAATGGATGGATGTGTTGTGTCATGTTGTGTGTTGGCATACTCACCACACGGGCCGCCCTTTCCTGTGACTCACACTTCCTGCAGAACCACGGACCGGTGGGCACCTGGACTATGCCGTAGCATGCTGGGACACACACACACACACACAGCAGATTAATGATACTATTTTGATACATGGTTCTCTGCAACACTGTATCATACAGTACATGCATACTGCAAATTTCTATTTTATCTTTTTCACTGTAATGTATTTTGCACATATCCTGATGTTGTCCTGCCCTGCCAGTAATGTTAAGTTCTCTTACAATCCTTTTAAAAAGAAATTTTTAATCAACTTAAAACTTAAATTGACCCAATGAGGACAGCTCTCAACTAAACCTGCGGTGTCAGCGTCTAACTACTCTCTCTTCATGACATTTTACAGCTCGTTTCGCTGACTTTAGGGGATAAAACCATCTCTGCTTCGACAAATGAACCTGCAGATGAGGACAGAGTGAAGTCAGACAGGCATAAATCAGATTTGTGCTCAGAAACATGATCCTGTAAGTGAACTGCTCCCCTCTCTAGTCTAAACAACAAAGCAAGTGGACACAAGGTAACATAGTGTCCAAACCGGCGGGCCTCGCCAGGGCTGTTTTGTCGCAAAAACACGCCTCTTGCAGTGTGCCATGAATCCAACCGGGCCAGACAGCCGCGCGCGCGCACACATGCGCGCGCGCACACACACACGCGCACGCACACACGGACCTAAAGTGGCATCAAGGCGCCATCCGGGCTCGGTGTCACTGTGCTTGGCCCTGTGTGTTTAATCATGTGTGCTGAGAGGAAACAACAAACAGCACGCCTACCTACCCCTCCCACACACAGCAACATACACACAAACACGCACGTAGACAGCGACAGACCTACCGAGAAACCTACCGGCCAAGCAGCACCTCTGGCTGCCTCCAGCCGCCGGGTCAGCCGCCGCAGCTGCCCGGTAATTACACGCTAACAGCGGCTAATGTTACCTTGGTGAACGGCGACGCTGCAGCCGTGTCCATCACAGTAGACCAGCGGATTCTCAGCCCAGCCTCGTTCGTCTGAACACACGCAGCAACCTCCGACCATTTCCCGCATGCTTTTCCCATATGAAGAAATATATTTCCCCTCCCGGCAACCGCTCAGACCTCGCCCAGGCCTGTCAAGTGGTCGTCCCGCACTTTAACGCCGCACCGGGCATAGTCGTGGGCCGCTTTCGTCGCGCAGTTTTAGCGCAGCGGAGAGACGAAATCTCGGCGTGGGGTTTGTGGTGCTGCTGCTACGTTTTTTCCGTGATGTCCTCCCCGTCCCCTTAGAACCGATGCAGTGCGCATGCTCAGACTTGCTCCTCTGGGTCGGAATAAAAGTCACAGCAAAGGTGGCAAGTTATTGTTATATCTAACATGAGCCCCGTTTTTCACCACGTTTTACGACTGTAGCGTGATTTTTGAAATCCTTGTCAATGTGGGAGCATCGTACCTTGTGGCTGCTTATCTGTGGAGCAGTGTTATGAAGTAGATTAGTAAAACATGTGGATCAATCAGTCAAAACCGCTGGCTGCGCTCTGTTTCTCTATCAATTTTGTTTCAACAGCGCCATCTTCAGGATTTCCACAGAATAACGAGGCAACAATTACAAGCTATTTCACCATCCAGTGTCCTGACCTGAAGTGCAAAACATCCACAGTGTGGATAATACTGCTGTGTTTATGTTACTGTCTTCTCATTTCATTTTACTCTCTCTGATTTATTCCATTTTGCTGAATGATGTGGCAAGCAGTTGTCTACATTTTTATTAAATTCTTTCTCCATTCGTAGACTCAACTCCTAATCTAGTTGCAGCCAAAACTATTAAAAGCAAATAGATATGAAATCCAAATTGCAGTTTTTTCCAACTGACCTGCACCTATACTTTATCTGAATCCCTGGTTGATCTAAAGGTCAACATACATCGTTGTCTCATCAGCATGGATTTCATTTTAGCTGTCAAGTTGACTCCCATAATTCAGTCAGCAGATGTCAGCAGAAGCCTCTCATTTTGACTGGGCACTGTTGCTATATGACTCCTGTCTCGACTGGCTGAGTAAACTCTGTCTGGCAGGCCGGTTTTATGGTGGAAATGGGACTCGAGACACACACACACACACACAGTTAGAGCAGAAGCATGGCTTTCTAGACGCTAGCCCCCTTCCTGGTTCCCTACATAGTTCTTTTATGTTCAGAGGTAATGTATCAGAAAATAATCTTTGTGTGTCCTTAAACAGTTTTTTATCCTCCTAAATTACCACAATTGACAAATTGATAGTAATTGACCTTCAAGTCAGCCTTGTACAGCTGGGAAAAGAGAAGCAGCCCCGGTTGTACTTTTGAAATGGATGACTGGGCTTTTTAATCTGACATATGGACATGAAGCTGCGCTGACAGTTTGCCTGTGAAGTGTCACTTCTCTTCAAACCCAGAGAGAGAAAAGGGAACTGGCACTGATGGAGGGGAGAGATAGTGTGATGGCAGCTGGATGAAGTTAACACCCTGTTCTGGTCTGAAGGCAGCAAGGCGTGACCAAGTCCCTGCACTGACATGTGGGCACAGCACATCCACGTTCACACACACACACAGCCCGATGCACTGACTAGTCAGAACCCATTGTATGTTCACCAAACTTCCCCAATTCACTCAGAAGAAACAAATTTAGCTGTGAGCAGTGGTTCCTAAAGTTTGTCATGTCAAAACCTCAATTTTTACCTAAAATTTGCTCTCACAAAAATAGATTCCCACATATGGCGTTTTACTGGCAGACTTAATTTATTATTATCCATTCTGTGGGTGACGTGAGAGTTAAGTGGGAAGAATGAAACTATTGATTAAGATCATTTTTGCACATTCTCACAGTGAGCTTTCTTCTAGTTGAAAAAAGTCTGACTATTTTTCATTTAGTGTGTCGGGCATCTTTTTTATAGGCCCTCAGTGGGTCCTAGAAAACCACCCTGGGTCCCAGCGCTCTGGAGCGATACCACATACACCGACACGCTGTCATGCAGTACTACACTTCCTCCAGCAGATGGATGCTGCTGTGAAAACATCTCCAATCCATTGACATTCATTACCTCAGCATCCGCGGAAAAACAGTGATGTCTAAATCCTGGGATGAAACTGGGAGACAATCCCATAACAAAGCTTTATCTTTAGATACTGCAGTGGCATCAAGGTTAGTCCTCTTTGCTGCTGATCTAATGTAATATAACAGCTTTAACATGCTTTCAGAGAAATCCTTAGGTGTTCAACGGCACCTTAGGTTTAATTTAGACCTAACTGGACTTTCATTTACACCCCCTTTACCTCTGTTACTCTTAGATATAATTTGTACCTTGTGTTTGTACCAAAATCCCATATATGCATGTAACATAAACGTCTGCAAAACCATGCGCCATTTCTAGCTTCTGGCAGTGCTAAATGAGTACAATATTCAGGAGTGAGAAACCAACACATGGTGCAGAGCGAAGTGACGTCTTTTGAAGCAGCGAACTGCACTTCTCTCAAACCACAGCCTAAAAGGAGACATGTGACCTTCTAGATAATAGGGCTTTTTTTCTGTAGTCTTGAATTGGCATGTGCTTTCAGAGAAGCTACACTTCTCTCAACAAAGTGCAGGTCTATGTACTGAAGGAAAAATGAACTTCTCTTTTATTTTTACACCTTTACACAGGTAGCAGGAAAAAAATACAGCAGTTACACAATAAATGCATTCATTTTTGGTACTTTGTTGAACATGTATATATATGGCATATGGCTATATGATATAAACAGTGGCTACAGCAGGGATCATTAAGTACAAATGTTACTGAATTACTCCCTCATAAACACTTTACAGACCATCTTTTCAGATGAGTACAGTATGACTAAGAACACTCGACACCCGTCACACTCTTATAACGTCTCTCTCAATCCCTCTCGCTTACACACACACACACACACACACACAAACACACACACGCACGCGCACACACACACACACACACATACACACACACACACAGACAGAGAGATAGCTGCCACTTCATGCTTTCATTTCTGATACTACCAGCTACATATATGAGTAAATCTGTGTGTGTACTTATACACTGTTATCTGTCTGAGCGTGTGTGTGTGTTTGTGTGTGTGTGTAAGCATGAACTACTGCATGAATGAAAGCTACTTTAGTTCTAGGCGGTGCTCGCCACGGGCTATGTGGGAGGAGAACTCGTAACGGTCCCGGCTGCGGTGGCCACATACGTTACACTCAAGTGGGTCACGAAAGCCGTGGCACCCCATGTGGATGGTGAACATGACATAGTCCAGGAAGATCACCCTGCAGTGGCCACAGGGGTACACTGCCCCCTGCACCGCAGCGGCCTCGCCGTCGGCCCGCACCAACCGTAAAGCATCTAGAGGTGACAAGGGGATGGGCTGGGCGTGCGGGTGAGGGATGCCATTCTGGTGGTTCAGCCCTCCCAGCAGGTGCCCTAAGCTGTACATGACGGGCTGGGACATCTGGGAGCCGTCAGCGTGGAACGAGTCCATGCTGACGGGTGTCTGGGCGGTGTGAGGGAGGCCCAGGAGTGGCATGCCCATCTTGTGGCCGTTGGTGAGGCCCATGGGGCTGATGTCGCTGCGGTTTAACGGGACAGGGTAGGGCCTGTGGGAGGGAGCTGGGTCGCTGTCTGGCCCTGTGAGGATGGGCTGATGGTGGGAGTCGGGCCCTGGGGAGCCTGTTGGAGGGTCCTTGTGGTCAGTTCGGTGGACCAGCTCCCTGTTAAAGCTCAAGTCCAGACAGACACCATTGTCGCCTAGACCAGCAACACGAGAAGAAAGAGAACTCAAGACTCTGCAGGAGAAATTCTCACACACTTCACCCAGCAGAGATATTCTACAGGCAGCAAGCAGCAGTTAAAGCAGTTATTGCTAACAGATGGAAAAAGACCTAACAGAGATCCTTACAGGACTCTAAAGGGTCCTCACTTTGGCGCTGAGTACAGGCAAAGAGAAAAATGAGCACCCCAAGGTAACACAAAGGGAAACCTACACAGTGAAGTGGAACACGCCAGGTTGACTGGACAAAAGAGGCTTTGAGGCATCAGAGCATCCTAACAGCAGTTGAGCTTGGAGGCATGAGAGGACAGAGGGCTGAGAGGAAGCAGACGATGCAGGCGAAGGCCTCCAGTGCAGCTGCATCACAGAAGTATAGACAGAGAGGCACCTGCTCACGTTTCTCGCCTCCTGCCTGTTCTCTCTCTCTCTGCGGTTGCAGACATTACTTCTCTTTTCCCCCTGTGGTTGTCATATTGAAAGATCTCACTTCATTTGTCAACTTGATAGAGAGGCGTAGGAGGTTTTTTTTGCCAATACACCCGTCATTTTGTGAGCAGCTTGAGGCTTGATTGCGAAACTACAACACAATGTTAGTTAGGCTTAACCAGAAAGGTGAGAGCCAACTATTGAAAACTGTATGTGTACGCCCATGAAGCCAGTCTTTTACTGAAACTAGTATCTTTGATCAATCTTCACTCAGGCAAATTATCTGAGTTTGAATCAAAACGTGCTAACTACTAGTTTCAAGTGCATGTTTCTCTTTTTTTACATGTCTCCATTTATTTAACCATGCATGGTACCCACCTATGATACACTCTCACAGAGAATTTAGGACAGTGGAGACCACTCTCTGGTGTGTGCAGGTATGAGGCAGGTGCTCTGCCCTCAATTCCTGTTTGGCAAGAGATGAAGGGCAGCAAAGACAAACAGACAGGCAAACAAGTAGCTTAGACAGACAACTTGAAATAATCCACAAAACAAGAATTCTGTATTGTAAAGCATAAATGCACAGCAAAAAGCACAAATGGTGTAAACATTTCAAAAAGACAGCAACATATTATAGCTGCACAAGTCAGTAAATAGGTGGGCATGAACAGATGTGACATCATGTAGCAATTCAGTACATAAATATATCAATCAAACCAAAACAGTGCAGACATTCATAATATTTTGTATAACTCTTAAATGATGCTATAAGCTTCTTAAAATGACAACAGAGCTCTGCTTCATCTGCTTGAGATGAGTGGCTCCACTCAGCCCCTACGCGTCTGTGCTGCAAGTTCTGCTGCTCTTACCGGTGAACTTCTGTGGCATTGTGCTCTTCCGTTTGGCGACGTTGCTGGCGAGCCTGTCGAGCAGCAGAGCACGCTCAGTGCCCATCTGAGTCCTGGATGTCTGGCTGTCCTCTGTTTGACAGCAACAGAGTGAGAGAGTAAGTGCAACACGGAAATGAAGACCTCTTCTTGAGTATCATGAGTACAGGGACTGCGCTGAGCTGCAGCTGTCCACCTGTCAAAGCTTTTGAGACTACAAGTGAAGTAAAAAAAACAAAACAAAAAAAACACGCCAGCTGCTTGAGTCACGCTGGGAGGAACAAGATATTAATTTGAGATCAGAAGCTCCTTTGACCTCACTTCCTGGTGCTTTTTTACTTCACCAATGCAGGAGAGGAGACCACAGGATGAGGATGTACTTCCTCACCACCACGGCACTATCAAGCATAAACTTACGACATTTGGTGACCACAGAAGCAGAGCATTGTCTGCGTGTTGCAACCGTGCAACTGTCCTGTCAGTATGTAAAGGCATTTTTGGGGGGAGGTTGTAGACCTGGAGTGTGTACGTTTGTGTGTTTGCCCTACATATTTGGCTTCCCCTTTGCCGCTACAGACATGAGAAGCGGCCTTCATAGCGCTGAGTCTCCACACCACAGCAGCCATAACCTATTTAGTCGTAAAGATGGGCTAACAGCCATAAGCCTATTAATTTAATGAGGCTAATAAAACAGGATGTGTTAGCAATAACAGCTTTAACCATGCGCCTGTTGCATATGTATGACTGTGTTTATGTAGACCATGCAGTGGCCTGACTGCGCGAACAGTTATTTGTGCATGTGCGACGTGTGTTTTTGTGTGTCCTGTCAGTTGGAGTTTCTGTCGTTTATGAAGCAGGTGTCAGAAAGTAGCATTGAGACGAGGCTTCTGTGCGCACTGCTCACCTCTCTCAGCGGGACCTTTGCTCTGAATGTACACATGGCACCTCTCTCTGTGCTCTTCGAGGGAGCTTCGCTGCTTGTAGCTGCGACTGCAGTGGTTGCACTTGAAGGGCTTCTCTACTGTGAGCAGGAGTTTCAGTTATCACCGACACATGAAGCACCAACAACATCTAAATGGTACAATTTTTTGTTTGTGGTTTCATACAAAACTGATGATGTGCATATTCGTGACCGTGCAGCAAGTCTGCAGGTAAAACACGTGAACTGAGAGTGAATGAGTAAGTTTCTAGGGAAAAGTGAGTAAGATGCCATATGTGTAACCATATGAGAGTGCATGGCAGGGTGTTACTGGAAAAGCCATGCAGGCTGAGCCTGTGTTCACATTCAAAAGGAGTGAGAAACCAACATGAGGGAGTGAGAAACCAACCAGCATGATACTGTACACAGGTGCATACAGTACCAGCTTCACATGTGAGCGAATGTGGCTGGCTCATACCAGAATGGGTGCGCAGGTGCCCGCTCAGGGCATCGCGTCGACGGCAGGCATAGCTGCACATCGGGCATTTGAAAGGCTTTTCCCCGGAGTGCAGTTTGATGTGGCGAAGAAGATTTCCCTTCTGCGTGAAGGAGGCCCCGCACTGAGTGCAGTGGAATGGCCTCTCACCTGAGAGAGAGCGAGAGAGAGGAAAAGAAAACGTTTAAAACAATCCTGCACAGTTCACATCTTCACATAACATTTGTTTTTTTTAACTTATGGATCACACAACATTTTTTGGTTTTCACAAGACAGTTTGACCACTGTAAATGATCTGTTGTTGCAGATTCACCGCGCTGGGCTGACTTGTCCGACTGCAGAATACTGCTGAGCAACACGTCGATGTGGTGTTCACGCCTTCACAAGTGGAAAATTTGTGCTAACTCAAAAATGATCTTTCTCATTTTTCTTGACACTTTTCTTTCTCATAGCATTACAGTGAGTTGCAAAAAAACATGATCATTCACCATCTTTGAAAAGGGAACAAGGCAACATCCACTTTGACTGTTGAAAACCTAGAAGCAATGTTCTCATGGTCTCTCAAGTGTATCGAGCACTCGACTTCCCATGTTGAAAACGCAGCCACAACAGTTCCATCTGAAGGCTACACCATTCAGCTAATCAACTACTCATCAGTCAAGTGAGGCTGCAATAAAGATGCATGTTTTACTGCTATACCGTCAACATGACTGTGTCAAAGGATCCTTAAAAACAAGTCAGTAAAGCAATCATAATGGAATGGAATGAAATGCATCATGGTCACCTCATATGTTAATATCTTAAACTTTGAAGCTTTGTTGATCACACTGAAGAGTGATGGTAGGAGTGAGACAGAAGCAGAGCTCTCTCTGATCATCACGTGCTGAAGGTCTCTCACTACATTTAAATGCAGAACTTCTAGCCTTTTGTAATTTTTTTTTGTCTTTTAATGCACGATGTGTTCAGACGTGGCTGACAACCGCTTTACATTTCTTCACCATGACAAATATTACTACATGTGGACAGACGATTAGCTGACAAAGACAGAAAATGTGAGCCTCATGTATGTGGGATGAACACGATTTTCTATACTGTTAATCTGCTCTTCGGCTATTTTAGACTTTCCTGAACCATACACATGAGTGAGTAATTACTGGAATTGCATAATTCAGGGCAGAATAATGACTGTAGATGTACTTTGATGTGTTGATCTATCTGTTACTGACCAAATCACAAAGTTATTGCATGTTTATATTTGAACAACAATAGAGGGCATTTCAAAACCTCTGGTTAGGACGTGTGCGTCATGTATGATGCACACTCATGTGCTCCTAATCGTACTCACTCAATCAAACATCTTGACCTAGTCAATGCAAGGTGCTATCTACCCATGCTATCAACAGAGTGAAGGTTGCACAACTGTTGTGTTTGAGGTCAGGTGTTCCTGTGCTTACCCGTGTGGCTGCGCTTGTGCACCAGCAGTACGTTAATGCTGACGCAGGACAGGCCACAGATGTCACAGTTGAGCTTGCCTGATGCCTGGATGCGGGGGACCATGGCTCCAGAGGCATAAGTCCCTTCTGCACCAGCCGCCGCTGCTGCGTGGGCGTCTTGTGGGGCCGTGCTGTCATAACGGGAGTAGTCCATCAGTGACAGGTCCTGTGGCTCATTCAGGGTATCACCCTCTTCATCCCCCTCCCCGTCCCTCTCCTCCTCATCCTCCTCTGTCCTCTGATCATCGAATCCTTCCTCCATCCCGTCCTCACTGGCCCCCTCTGCCTCCTCTTTTGGCACAATCTCTCCTTCTTTTTCAGCCTTGGGGTACTGCTCGTTCTCTTCCATCTCCTCTGCCTCAGTTTTTATCACACCTAGCCAACCAGGAGGAAGCAATGGAGACACAATGAATAGAGTGACATTTGATGTACATGCACATGAGGGACAGAAATGTGATAAAAATCCTAGATTTACATAGACAAGACATATGGAGTGATGTATAACACATATAACAGTTGATGTTTGCTCTCACTTCCAAATATGGTGCTAAATGAGCCTGATGAGGCTCCACTCCAACCCGAATGTCAAACGCTGTCACAAATTCTTCTACTTCTACATTTGTATTTTTAGTTGATAGTCTGATATTCTCCAAAATGTGGGTAGCTGAATTTGGGCCAATGTATAGTGTCACAAAGAGATTCAGAAGATGTGCGCTCAAGATAAGGGGAAGGCATTTCCTCTGAATACACAGAAAGTCGAACCAGGGCAGAAGAGAGGCGCGGCTTGCGCCTCACACAGACACCAATTCCTCATCTTCTTTTTAAAAGACATTTCAGATTGACTGGCTATTGCTTGTGTCACAGACGCAGAAAAACGTCCTAAATCAACCTGCAGTTCCCCCATCAGCCAGCAAAACACTACTTTTAGTTTATTTCTATGATATGCAAGCTTTTCCAATTGTTTTTTCTTTTTTTTTGACCATTTTCCACAGGTCCTTACCTACTGCAGGTCAAGCGTCCACACCATACAGGATCGACTGTATGTAAATTTCTCAACACCACAACTGTTGACGTGTAGAGTCCCGAGGCCTGGTTTGCAGGACCTCTCGCCGAGCCTCTTGCTAAGTGTTAACCAAGCCCAAGCATACTCAGTTCCATCCAGAAACCACAATGTGGTCTTAGCGGTGACTGATGATGAGCTGAAGAGCAGCGTCTTGTATTGTGGAAAGCGCTCAGAGGTGCTATGGAAACTTTGTACACGCAGAGCTCCGAGAGGCCCGATATAGAGTCCAGGGTCTCAGAGCAGTGAACCGCAGGCTGCGCATCAGACGCAGAGCAGAGCTTTAGGAAGTGCACCCAGTGGGGCAGATGGGTGGCAGTCAGAAATAAATCGGAGAGCTGTCTGTAACACCATGTTCTTTTTATGACAAATGAGGGACTAAGGTCTACCAGGCTGAGAAAAACACTTCCACACTAAAAATATCACGTGTGAAACAAGGTTGTCACAGTGCAGACATATGCAAAAATCATATCTGACAATGTTAATGTGACAGCATCATATAATAAAGATTTAACTTCTATCATACAATACATGAGACTGCAGTGAGTAACAACTGGGATTCACCTGGCACTCCTGTTCATCATATGTAATCTCTCTAGTTGATAATATTGAATCACTGTTGGCTAAAAAAACCTTGCCTATTTAAGTACGTTTTATTTTCATGTTGGACTGAAGTAAAGTTAATAAAGCTCTCCTCCTCGTTCCTATGGGTTGAGAAAGTTCTACCGTACCTTGTTATATGAAACCATTAAATCCCTGAAGAGAAACACAGAAATGCACAGTGGCCATGCTAAAAATAAGAACATGATTTTAGTTTCTTTGCTAGACGTGACTTTTTTTCTAGACAGCAGTGTTTCATTGTACTAAATCTCAGGGTTTGTAGCAGCGTCCCTCACACTTTTTCCAGCTCTTTGTAATATTCATGGTCAAAAAAGTAGTTGTACAACTGTACTAGATGGTGTGAGCTTGATACCTACAGTGCAAACGGAAAGATGTCAAGCGTATGTATGTGTGTGTGTGTGAGTGTGTGTATATTAGTGTGTGTGTGTGTGTGTGTCTGTGTGTGTCTGTGTCTGTGTGTGGGGGGATACACATACAAGGATCTGTCACACCTTCAGCACACTGCATTCCATTCTCACTGAATGAGTTATCCTCCCTCTCGTCTTCCTCCTCCTGTGGCTTCACATCTGCGACATCACTGCTACCATCTGAAAAAGTGACACGTTTTGCAAGTGCAAAGACTTTGTGTTACTTTTTGTTTCATTAAGAGGACTTCAACATGGCGAAGTCCACTTCTCCGTTAGACTTTAATGGCGTATCGAATCCCCTTCATGAACACTGAACGTGCAGGAACACTGCTTCATCTTGCTGCTGCAGGGACATAGTCTACTTATGGTCTGCCATCAGTTGCAACCTGAGCAAACCCCTCCACACGTACACCTTCAGCTTTCAGTCCTCTACAGTCATGTGTGGTAGGCAGGGTGCTGGCAGCTGTGGAGAAACGCGTGCAGCCCGATCATGTACACTTTCACACTGAAGACAAAGAATCAGATACTCACTCATCCCGTTTCCCTCTGGGGCGGTAAATTCAGGATGTTTGTCTGTGTTCATGATGAATAATGTTCTGCGGAGAGGAATTACAATATTTGGTTAATGAGAGACAGTTTGGAGTCTGACTAAGTCAAGCCAGGTTTCTTCCTGTGGCGCTTTCACAACTAGGTCCATTCACAACTGTATTAACGACGAAAATGGTGGGGTTGTTGCATACATTCATGATGTGACATTTTGTTTGTTACTCTGACTTTCTTAACATTCTTGACACTATTAAAAGCCTCCGTCACTATTTCTACAAAGCATGTGAAGAAATAGAAGCAGCACTTGCATCTCACTGTTCCTGTTGGTTGGACAGAATAAAAAGAAGTATAGAAAAAAAAAGTCGGGGTAAGAGCCCACGGTTGATTGCTCGACCCTGTCACTACATTTAGCCCTGTGAGGAAGAGATGATGTTCACTGCACATGTACTTCCTGCCAGGTCTGCGCATAGGAGCGAATGTAAAAGCGCTTTCCACGCCAACAGCCAGTGAGACTCCAATACTTGTAGCTACAGTTTGAAAATGAATTAGGAAATAAAATATCCAGCTGTGCACTTTTCAAAAGCTGCTTTAGAGGCCCTTTTCACTGAACCAATAAAAATTCCCCAAGTGTCATACTCTGAAAATGTATACTACAAATGAAACAGTAAAAAAACCTCTAAACTGTACAGTTACTCAGAAACGTTTTCATCATTTAGAGAGCTGTAACCACTCTTACATCACTTTCAGGGAGGAAAATAGAGCAATAACAAACTTTCTGACACGCTCAAAATGAAATAGAGAAGCGCATGTCTAGACGTCACAATTCATTCCTTGGTACTTCTCAGGTTTTATTTTTTGTTGGAAGATAACAGTAAGTTTGAGTAATGATGAATTGATCTTACCTGCTTTTTGCTCAGCACCCGGAGGAGAACCGCTCTCACAGTAGGAGATTCCACGCTCCGCCACTGGACTTTCTCTGTATATGGAATATACACAACGTCACTACAGTGAATTTTGGAGAGATCCCTTAAAGGAACAGGAACTTATTTTGAACAAGGTGGAGCAACAAAGACCTGAACGTGCTCATGCAGCAGAGCAGCAACATCAAAGATTTCGATCACTCCTCACCATTTTCATGATTATAATAAAATCATTCCTTTACTGAACCTCAACGTGGAGAGTCTTATAACACTAAACGATTATGAGTGAAACAAAGAGCTGATCATGGGTTTGATATCACTTCAGGCACTCTGCATGGTTCCTGACTTTCTATTTAAGGAACTATTACTCCATCTTGTGGCCGAACTAGCTGCTTTTCATTCCAGCCATTGTCTCCCCAAGCAGTAAAATAGGTCTGTACCAAATTAAAAGCACTTGTACTGCTGCACTTTGAACACAATTACTTATTTGGGTGGGTTGGAGGTCCAAATTTTGATCTAGCACTTGCTCCTGTTGCATTTGAATGTACTTATTGCAAGTTGCTTTGGACAAAAGCATCTGCCAATGATGTCATGTACAAAAAATGTTTTTACTACAACTGCACTCACATCTTAAACTTTAGGCATTCATATTATTTCACAAAACACAGCCTATAAACACCAAAAGACACACTATCACACTATCTGTGCTATTCAGTATCAGATTATGGGGTGCCCCGGTGCCATAGGGGTTAAGGGAATGACAAAGAACTGCAATGTCTCTGGTTTGTGTCTGGCCAGGGACTTTTGTTTGCATGTCATTCCCCATCTGTCCCTCCCCTCATTTCCTGTCATGTCTCTAATACAGACATAGAAGGTCAGGAAAAATAATTTCAATAATAGATGAAACATCTCAAGTGTTCGGTTCGTTTCTTCTGTCAGTTATAAAGTTATAGTTATAGTTAAGTTATATACAGCTCATTGACAAACAGCAAACAAAAACAGCATTACTAACCACTGCTAACCTCTGAGTAACCATCCTGCACAGTCGCCCCCCTGCAGAGAAAACAAAACAAAACACACACACACACGCACTCAAACACCTCATAAATGACACATAATGAAGGAGTTGGCTGTCTTGTGAGCTCCAGGACCAGTGAGCAGCTCACCAACTGCTTCAGTACATTGTTATTACAGTCAGTCATCTCATTAAACTCACTTACTTGAAACCGACCGGGTGTAATTTTTCTTTCAACTACTTGACTTGCTATGGTGGTTTAATCATGAAAGTGGCTTAATTACAGCGAGAACATCGATATCTTGACTCATTTCTGATCTTTTACCAAGATGGGATAGATGAGATGGATCTGGAGGCCGTGCAATTGACAACACGCACTGTAGCACCCACCTGAGTGGTGCACAGCCTTGTACTGTAAGGCTCGCCTGCTGCCACTGGCCCGCCTATGGCAACCAGCTACCAGCTAGGAGAAAAAAGCCGAAAGAAAGCACACTCACAAAGGCATTACAATACATGCTGGGTTTCCATGGCAAAATGGAGGCAAAGGAACACGGGAAAGAAAAAAAGAGACGTCGACCAATAAAAGCCATGATTCAAAACCTTAAAGGGTGGGTGTAGGGCATATCTGCACACAGGGGCAAACAAGAACAAAGTCACACGCTGATTTAAAGACTAAACACACACGTATAATAAACTACACCAGTTTGCAGCGTTGTTAAAACTTATCCTGCGATCCCACTGGTGGGAGGCTTTTTTAGGACTGGTGGGGGCAGGGCAGCCGTGAGGAGGGGGGTTAGACTGTCCATTTGCCTTTTATAGCTGCCCACTCCAGTTAGTAGCAAGAGAGAGAAAAAGAGAAAGAGACCGACATAATGAGGGAGGGTGGGGGGGTTGGGGGTGCAACAGCTCAGACTAGACTGACCACTGGATGCACACGCATGCAAACACACACTGAGACCCCGCTGAAGGAGCAGGAACGAGGTTGTTTTGTTGTTTGAACAATGTTTCAACCCCAGAGGCACATACGTGTGCGTGCGTGTGTGTGTGTGTGTGTGTGTGTGTGTGTGTGTGTGTTGGGCATTTGGGGTTGATTAAAGTGGAACAGCACTGATGCGTTCGCTGTCTTTTTGTTTTTTACGGACCCAAATGTTTCATCAGTGCAAATCGATATGCCCGAGTGACTATCACACGAAATAAGTAGGACACGTTTGACTGAAAAGAAGAATAATAGGACGGTGGCGAGAGAAAACTAAGTGTATTCTGTGTGTGAACAAGTGAGAGGGCAATTCAGCTGTTTTTTCTCTCTCTCCGTGCACTCAGGATTGAGAGAGGACAAGTGAGGGAGAGTGTATATAAGCTTGTGTGCCTGAGTAGGAGAGAGCTAGAGAGACAGAGGGAGAGCGCTTTAGCCTGGCTTTTCTCCGCTGTGCCTTTCAGCTCCTCTCTCACTGTAGAAAGAGGCGTGTCCATGGACCAGTATAAAGTCCAAGGAGAGCCACTCGTGTTGAGCCTTTCTCAGGAGCGAGTCCTTTGCACTGCACACCAGCCAAGAGGAGGAAACTGCAGCTGTTACTTAAAACACTGCCTTTTGATGACCTGCTTTGCATTTGGACACTTGTAGACCAGATTTTTCGGTGCTTCATTAGAGGGAGGGTAAGCCTCTGGACTCAAACTCGAAGAGCGAGCAAGACTCACCTGACCACAGTGGTGGATATCCTTCCTGCAACTGTTCATTTCAACATAACAAAAACTAGTTCTTATCACCACTACATTCGCCAGCCGAGCAGATCACGAACAGGCTCCAATTTCTGCGCTGTGAAATTGAATCAGAGGAACGGAGAGGCAATACAGCAGAGGCATTGTGTCCCGGCAATTGAAACACTAACCAGCTGAAAATATCAAAGACCACTCTGGACAAAGCGTTCCTCTCAAACCTCCCTTGTTGGTCTAAAATCTGCTGTTGAAGTAGAAAGTGATCAAAAGCTGCACAACACTCAGAGAGGAGAGGGAAAGCAAAGGGGGACCATACACGAGGGCAAAGGATTGCGTGCAGGTGCCGGGGCTGCCATGGTGCGTGGAGGTGGCGTGGCAGTAGTTCCGTCCTGCTTGGGCTTTTGGGTGTTCGGCGCCCTGTCGCTGGTGGCGCTGTGCTTATCAGACCAGGCTATCCGCTGTCCGGTGTGCTCCGAGGAGAGGCTGGCCAGCTGCCGACTGCCGGAAGGCTGCGAGGAGACGGTGCGCGAGCCCGGCTGCGGCTGCTGCCCCACCTGTGCCCTGCCTAAAGGGGCTCACTGCGGTGTCTACTCGCCCCGATGTGGCACGGGCCTACGCTGCTACCCGCCGCGTGGCGTGGAGAGGCCACTGCACTCGCTGATGCACGGCCAGGGGGTGTGCACCGATGAGAGAGAGGTGGAGGAGAACTCAGGTGAGAGCGAAGGGGTCAGAGTCTGTGTGTGAACTGATGACGAATACACTTCTTGACAATGAGCACTTCTTTGTTTTAGCTGCTGTCAATTACAATCAGACTCACATCACCGATGCATTCACACCACATTTGAGATCTCTGCGAATGTCTATATCAAGATGCTCTCATAGTGCCAAGCGTGTCAGCCGCAGCTGACCAGGTCTCTACAAACCTGGACTGGTGTCTCTGCGTCCCTCTCGCTCGGTGGACCCACGGCCGAGCAGACCAGAATATTTTCTGTCTCCGCTCCCTGGGCCTTACCTGAGCCGGGCAGGGTCAGAGTTGGGGGGGGTGTGACAATGTGCTGCTTGTTTACCCTAATCTCGGCTAAGCCCCGAACCAGAGCGTGCACACACACCAGCTCCTCACGCATGGCCTGATGGGAGAGCGCACACAGTCCCTCTGCTGTCTTGCGGCTGCTCACTGTGAAAGGGGCCCTGCTGTAAGACGCAGAGCAGGCAGAGAGGAGAGCGCTGTGGTGATAGCTGGGGTGGGCGTGTGTGCATGTGAGTGTGTGTGAGGAGCTTGTACTGTATGTTTCTGCTGCATGTGTCGGCACTCTGCATGGCTGTGGCGTGCAAGATAGTCCCCCGTTTTAGTGCAGGAGCCATGCATTTGGTTCATGCAGATTGCGACGCTAAAAAAAAAATCCCTTCGCAAGCAACCTTTGGATGTGCAGGTAGTCGTGTAGTGCAGGCAGTGAAATGCATTGTGGTGGTACTGGGAATTTGAGTCTGTGTGTGTGTGTCTGTGTGTGTGTAGGTGAATATGTGTGTGTGTTTGTAATGGGAGGAGGTAATAAAAGCTGCTGTATGAAATGAATGTAATGGAGTGTGGCCAGTCTGGGGCTATTAGAGCTCTCTGCAATCAGTAATTCACTTGGTGCTCTTTCATGGACGCCCCCATTCCTCCTCCTCCTCCCGCTGCTGCAGATGTCTAACTCCTCTTCTACTGTCGATGTCTCTATCACACTCTTCGGGGCTGACTTCTTATTCTCCTCTTTGTTGATGCATTCCATTTGCAAAGAAGAAAGTCTGTTTCTACTTTCACACAGTGGGACGTCTAATACTGGGTGTCTTATCTCCAGTTCCAGTTCACTGCTTTGACGTTCACTTCTTTTTACTGAGGAAACTGGTCTCCACTGTTTGTCTTCCTCTGCTTTCCTCAAAGGGAGTGGTGTTGATTTCCATTATGCTGTATGAGACAATTGTTAGAATGTGTCACAGACAAGGTGGTTCTTTCATTTGTTCAAGATTATCAACTAACTGGCCCGCCATTGCTTCACTGAGGCCAGGCTCCCAGACAGTTACTGGTAATGACAGTAGGCTATCTGCTAGTGCCAGAACACCAAAGATTTGGATCAACTTGGCCAATTCATTGCAGCATCTGTTTCCCCTGGCCCTGGGTACACCAACAGCCCCCCCACCCCCCACCCCCAAGCCTTTGAGCGCATCGCCCACCGCGTCCAGCTCCTTCATGAGGATGAGCTCATCGCACTCTTGCTGCCAGAGCTGAAATGAGAGCCTTCTGCTCTCTGTGCAGGGCCAGCATAGGTTAGGCCGGCACATAGCATGACTAAATGGAATCAGAAAGAAGAGGCAAGCTGTTGAGAGCATGATAAAAACTGAGGGCTGTCTCAGCTTGGCCGCCTGTTCTCGCTGAACATTATTTCTCCTCTTTGATGCTGCGTCGTCCGATCAGCTGGCCCGGAACTGGGTTACAGTGCACCGGGGGGAGTCTTGGGTCTTTTCTCCGGGGCGGGGTGGCAGTACATGAAACATTTTAGAAAGTTCATAAGTTTTGTTTTCGGTGCTCTGTAATCTGAGCGCTGAGTTCTGTTTGCCTCCAAACTCCTTCTCACCCCTGGAGTCTGTCATAACAAAGCGGCAAAGCTCTGCCCAATAAACCTCACTGTAAATCAATTCTTCTGGGCAGCAGCTCAGATCTGCTGTATAAGAATGTTCAATGTAAACCATGGCAGCAGAGAGACAATCAGAAAGGCACGGGGGAGAGGCGAAGAGCAACTCCAGTCACAAGCAGGAGATTTCCTTTGTGGCGCATTCATCGTACTTATGCATTATTAAACAAGGGGGTGCATCTCCTGAATACATGTCTGACACTGCCCCACTCCTAGCAACAGTGAACATGCTAGATAAAAATAGAAGAGGGTTTTTAAAAACCAAGAGAATTCATAATGAAAAGGACCCTGGGATAGAGGCAGATCTTGACAGCCCATTGAAGAGAATTTAGGGTGTTCAGGCTAATAGTTAGAGTACAGCTCTGCATCTAGAAACTGCAAGATAACATATGGATCACAGAGGTCTGTGCTGCCTCATGATTGTCACTTCATTTTAAGGCTAGCTGCTAGCTACCAATAAAAAATGTACCAAAGTAAACATAGAGCATTAAATCAGGCTGGCAAGCGTTAGGATATCAGTGCATTTTCTTTGGTCCAAAACAGTGTATTTCTCTCAAAAATTTATCAAGCTTAAGGCTATTCTTGAACCAAATTTCCATAGCAACAACAAGCACCATCCTGCATCTTGTGTCAAGGTCTAAGACAGCTGTAGTGCATCATAACATCCCATTCTTAGAAACCCTCTCTATCTTGATACTTAGAAAAAATCATCATCCGTGTGTTGGCACCTGTCCCTGCATTCCTGCTGTGTCTGCCCCGGTGTCGTGTTCAAATGCTTCCCACTGACAGTGAAGCGGATATTATTTGCAGATACAGATGTCAGATATGAAAAGTCTTACACCTACAGGCACCAAAGGACTTGCATGAATGAAGCTGTTGGTGGAGCCAGACTCTGTCCAACTATGCCCAATTTACTGTGACGCACACAGGTCTTTATGAAAGCAGCATGCTAACCTAGATTTTCCTCTCGCCTACGAGCGAGGACTCCTCAGCACGTTTTGGAAGTTGAGAACTGGTGTGGATGTGGATGTATTTTTAGGGCGCTTTATGAGGATCTTCCCAAACCTCTTTCAGCAGATGTCCCTTAACGTTGTGTATTTGCTTTCTTTGGGTTGTGCAGGACATTTGTACAGCTGGGGCTCTTATGCAGGAGTAAACGTGATTAGCTAATTGCTGTCCTTCGTGGGACAGAGACCCCCTTCTGGTGCTGGAGCTGAGAGATACACAAACATAACACAGGCCTAATCTGTGGAAGACAGTGAATCCTCAAGGGCCGACATTTCATATGGGAACCTATTAATTCAGCAATAAAAACACTGCAGCAATCTACATTTCAGCATCTTGATAGATGGCGATTTTGAAGACGTGTACTTTCTGAGCAGTGGTCATTATTTGAATCCATGCCATGAAGATTAAATACTGTATTATTACTGATATTTCAGGTAGTACACCCCTTTCACTGGCTGATAGAAATGTTCATTTCCTCTCCTTGCACTTGCACTCAAGACCTTGATTCTGTACATACATTAAAACAAGAGCAATCCACTCAAATTAAGTTAATGATGTTACTTAAAATAGTTTGACCTAATTTGCTGCAGCTGCAGGTTTCCCTCTATTCATAGATCTATTCATCACATGTAGTAGTAGTATGAGTGCATCAACAAGTGATGGATGGCTAAGATTACCCCAGCTCAATATGACAGAATTTACTTAGCCATCCGCGAGCAAATAAATCTACAAAACAAGCAGCAGATGGAGTCCAGTCTATTATAGTCTATCTATATCTATAGTCTGGTTTGTCCCCGAGGTTTCAGATGAAAATAATATCTCAGTTCAGTTTATGCTGTTGGATAAGTGACAGGAATTCAGATGTCTATGAACATGTTTTTATCAAGACGAAAAATGAAAGTATGCATCTCAGAGGAGGCAGTGAATGTGGGAAACACCTCACGTTGCACTAACATTCCCAAAACATGTTTTATTGTCATCATGCAGTCCAATGTTTTGATCCAGAAGAGTTTTGTCAGGATAAAGGATAATATTTATCCTGATGATGATCCATCTGGAAGAGTTTTTGCTCTATCCTGTATTAGTATTTTTTTTGTCTCTGCTCCACACCTGTGTGTGTGTGTGTGTGTGTGTGTGTGTGTGTGTGTGTGTGTGTGTGTGTGTGACTTATTAGAGACAATAACAGAGTTTCAACCCTTGAGCTGAAATGTTAAACATGTACACAGTTGTGTTTACTTTAGTGAAAATTAATTAACTGCTGGAAAGTTGCCACAGCTAAGACTGGCTTTATTTTCTGTGAGAGGCTGTCAGATTACAAAGCAGCTTGTGTCATTTGGGATTCAAAGTAGGTGCATTTTTATTGATTTTCAGATGTGTTGCTTGTTGAAATCAAAGAGGACTGTGATGTCTTGGACGTCAGCTGAATGTGAAGTGGCCAGAACAGTATGAGACAGCGCAGCAGCAGGGTCCCATGTCACAAAGGCTGCTTTTGTGATTTAGCTGATTTAACTTTCTACCTTTCCTTTGTCGAATGACACTGTTAAGAGTTTCAATGGCCTTCTTGCAGCACATGCCAGCAGTCTTGACCAGTGCTCACTGGACATCAGCTCTGATGATTAACTGAATTCAAAGAAATCTTCTGCCTGGAAACCAGCGGCGTGACACTCTGGCAGCATCCAGTGTTGACTGAAAAGAATACTTTTTGGTAGTAAGCCTAGCTGGCATTTGAGCTTGTAGCCATAAACTCTTGAAAAAAGACTTATCAAAGTGTTACTAAACTTTTTGGAGGAGTAGCCTCCGCAAAGAATATTTATTTTTCGGGAGATTAGTCGCTGTCAACATAGTGTAATCGATTCTATTAGGTGTCAAGGAGAACCACAACGCTATAAATAATGTTTGTCGTTTTGTGAAATTCATATTTTAAGTCACTCTAGGCAAGTTTTATGGACTTCTATTAAAAACAGGCCAATCCCATTGTTTGGAAAACATAAATGAATAAGATGACAGAACAGGACTGACACTGGCTGTGGTAAAGGCCCAGTTGATCCCTGGCCAGTGATCAGTCTGTTGCTACTTAACAGATGCAATTTAAAATCTCAGCAGCACTATGCACCACTTCGCTGCTACTTTCTGTCTCGTATGCATTTTAAATCTATTTTTTACATACACATACGACATAAAAAGATGTCATTTAGTGTTCAGGCTGAAGAAAACATTGTTTTGCCTGCCCTCTCTGATTAAAAGTTTTTAGTGTGTTTGGTCAGAAATGTGCTGTGGAACACCTACAACTGTGGCAGCTGCACCTATAACCACACCCAACAGTGATGTCACAGTGTACAGACACGCCCTGAGGTGCTCTTCTACAAGTTAAACCACTGGAGGTCAGAACTGTGACCAAAATATGTGCTGAGTGGGACATTTCACAGTTAAAAAATAAACCTGTCAGTGCTCTTAGATATATCCTGCAATTCTCGTTGGTCAGTCGGGCTCTACCCTATAAGGAAGTTGCTCAGTGTTTTCAGACTCACCCTGCGAGTATCCTCAGTGTATCAGTATTAAACAGAGCACAAATGAAGTCATTCTTGTAAAAGGGTACATCTAGGGTTGTTCTATCAATGTGTAATATAGTGGGCTGTCTTTTGGCTTAGATACAAGATATAAGACAGTGGAAGTATAAACCGTAGGAAAGTACTCTGCCAATCTCGCTGAGAATAACTAAATATTTATTTGAAGGGATATTTGAGGTTTACAAGTTCAGCCCAATAGCCACTAACAGTCGAATGTGAAAACTGACCAACCCTTTAGCTCCTTATGTCAGAGAAGACAAATATATAAAGAAAGATGCAGCACAGACTTGTCATAATGTTGATTAAATGATGGAACTGCAATCAAAGTGATGTTTCCCCAGGCAGAAAATATATTAATCAGAGGGAGAGTGCCTGCTCTCTCTCATCCCGTTATGACTGATGGTCACACGTCTGGTGGCCAATGTGACGAATACATTTGCAAGTGCACCGGCTGATATGCGACAACAAATATTTGACTAAGAACTATTGAGCAAGCAATGCAGTTGATTGTGTAATAGATTCAGAATGTGTCAGTTAAGTGCTAACAAAATGGAGTTTTGTGTTCACTCTACTGTATGCTCAGTTCATCAGTGCTGCATCACAATTAAATATAACAGCGGGGGCTATGTGACCACCTGCTAATCACATGCTGTACACTAGGGCAAGTTTTTAAGAATGACTTTGATGATGAATTGAACCTGATGATTAATAGACTGGTAGCGGCCTTGGTTGATGTCTTTAATGGATTTTATTTGCTTAGTTTCGACTTACTGCCATGTATCCAAAGACCAAAAAGAGAAGTGAAGGCAGTTCCTGATTCTGAGCATGATATGTTTACTCAAGACCTTTCTTTATCTTTGCTGTGCACCTGTGAGTCACAATTCACTTCAATGTATCAGCTCCAGGGCTGATAATGCACTGCAGGAATTATATTTCAAAAGCCAAAAGCTGCTGATCTAAATCAAATGAAACCACACAGAGAAGTGGCAACTTCCTCCATGGAAAACAGCAGTGGTAGCAAACAGGACATGCCACCCCTGACCCACTTCTAAATCACTTTGGCTTGCCCTACAAAAGAGCATGGAATCGGAAAAGTGTGAACTGGCAAAAGAGGAGAAAGAACAACTTGGAACGAAGGAAACAGCTGAAACTCTGTTGGCTCTTGTGGACGAAAGTGCTGATGAGCAAGGCTTAACAGCAACAAGACTAAAAATACAAACAGCCAAGAGACACTTCCCCCCCAGACAAGCAAAGCCAAGCAAGATGACTATGTCTATGAAGTTTAAAGAAGCATGGTCACCTTCCAGCTCATGTCGCCGAGTTGTAAAAAACTCAAACCATCTTCAGAAAATGGCCAAGGATCAATATCTCGAATACAGCAGCTATCTCGAGACCTAGTACTGCAAAGACAAGCTTGAATGTGCGCCTTCGTGCATGGGAAAAGGCTGCACGTTGCACAAGATTAAAGAGGCTACTACTGACCCACCTTCACTGTCTCTTTGCCAAAAGCAGTTAGCTGGATGCCTGGCAGTGACCTTAGATATTTACCAGAGCTCGGATCTGGTTCAATGATCAGCTTCAAAAACGGCTGAAAACAGCTTCAAAATGGTAAAACTGCAGTTCAAACTTCTTTGATTCTGGTGCCAATCTGTAAAATGCCATGGGTTATGAGCAGAAAGCGCAAAACGCTGCCAAGTCTTATAAGCCACAGGTGAAAGTCAACACACATGTACACAAAGAAAGACACACACGACCTTTATCCCTCATTTTACCCATGTTGTGCCCCCTAACCACCAACTAGCACACACACACACACACACACACACGCACACACACACACACACACACACACACACACACACAACCAGAGTTGTGCCCACTTGTGACAGTGCAAATACCCTCTAACAACCTCCATCTGGCACAGGCTGAGGTTGTTGTGAAGGGGTGGAGAATGAAGAGGGAGGGGGGCATTTCCTGAGGAAGCAGCTGGCTGCCTGCAGGGCCACAGAACTGCAGGATTATAGGGATGCAAAGGTGAAGGTGGCACAGACCACAATGTACAGAGGGTGGCAGAACAGGGGTGGTATGGTTTAAAAGGCCTCAGAGCTCGTGGCATGGCTGTGGTGCAGTAGTTGAAAAGTACCAGGGCAAGAGCGGAGGCACAGATTACCCCCCAGAGCGGGAACACGGCTTGGTGTCCTTGAGGTTAACCTGGCCTCATTTTTAGCCTACATCTCACCACGTTCAGCTGTATGGGATGTTATGTAGAAGCACAAGGAGGAGCAGTGGAACAGCTCATGCTCTATATCTGACACTCAAGCAAATCATGAAAATAATGGATGTTGCCATAAATTATGCTCATATCATTAAAACGTGATTATTATGTTGCCTTCACAGTCACGCAACATAAGCCCTACAAACGCTTTGGACAAGCTTGTTTTTGTAATACTTTTGACAGTGCATTGTTGTTGAATTTAAGGAACTAAAGCACTATTCCTTGTCCTTTAGCGATGGACAGGCAGGATGAGATCATCCCTGAGCACCCAAACAACAGCAATATCCGGTGCAGTCCTCAAGACAAGCGCTGCATACAGAAGACCATGGCCCGACACCCTCCGAAATCCACAAATATGAGAAGCAACAACGGCAGGGAGGAGACCAAGGCGGCGTTGGTGAGAGAAACGATCTTCTGACATGTTATCAGTTTCCAGGAAACAAACCCAGGCAGTCCTCTCTGCAACACATGCCTCAGCCCCAGCAGGTGTTTTACATTAAGACTTTATAGTTCCAAAGCCACAAGCCTAACAGTCTGGTTATAAATTGTACAAATTAGTTATTTACAGACCGTAACATTTAATCGTGGTCTTGCGAAACAAAGTACAGGTGCACATTGACATCAACATGCAATATGCTGTTTTAACACTGGCAAGAACAGGATCATAACATCCCTATTAATCAGTAACAGGCTGGCTTTGCCACATTTCACTACATTTAACACTGAAATGTGTTGCATGAATGCCACACATATAGACAAACAGATATAGATTTACTTGGGTCGCCCACCCAGATAGGTTCACCTTTTGTTTTGGATACTTGGGTTTTTGATTAATTCATTTTCTTATGTTTTTAAAGTCTTTGTGGTCATGCATTTGGACTGGTGGTGCAGACTGATTAAAAACATGCCAGAATGATGCATTCACATGCCAGCATTATTTGGTTTATGAATTCATTGCAGCCGACTCTGAAGGGACCGCATATTGTTCTGATGGCCCATTATTCCAAAACCCCAACAGTATGAAAAATGTCTGAAAAGACCTGCCTAATGACCCTATGATTGTTTGTTGCTCGGTCAGGGTTAGATGGTTATGGTTAGAAAAAAATGTCAGGGTCACTGCCAATCAGAAGCAGCGTAGGGACTGATCTTAGCGAAATGGTAAAAAGAAAATAATAGCACAGATCATTGGAATAATGGGCCACCTGAACAACTGCATGGCATCGACTCTCACTACTATTTGCGGATGCACTGACAAACAATGTAAGGGGGCTGACATGTGCCCAGTGAAAAGCTGTGTGATGTTGAGTTTAGCTATAACCAGCAGCAGCTCTTTGACTTTCACAACATATATCATGATGGCAAAATTAAAGTTGGGATTTTTTTTGAACACGGTGTATTTAAGATAATCAAACACTGAAAAAAATATTCCGAGCAAAAACTGCCACCACTTCCCATGAGCACTGGAGGCAACGTGCTCCGCAGACAAAGTGTAATTTGAGTGAGTAATAATCTTTTACCCCAAAGACGACAACAGCGCAAAGTATGAATCCAAAAACATGGCCCGTCTTCTCACTATGCCTGGTTTTTATTTTCTACTTTAAACTCAGGTTATTACTGTCCGTATATTTTATTGCAGATTTATTGTTCATTGCTTTTTATGACTGAAATGATTATTTGTGGTGGTTGTTTTTGATTTTACCTTAACTTTCTCATGATGTTCCTAGCCATTTTGAAAATTAGAGCTAATGCTTTCTTGTTAAGACGGCAGAGCAGTTTTCTTATTGCACTGCAAATGCTGACGCACATCTACAGTTGATGTGTATAAACATCAAATCAAAAGCGATTTCTTCTACAGGCTCCCTGTCGTGCTGAGCTGCAGAGAGCGTTGGACAGATTGGCATCAAATACCCGCACGCATGATGATCTCTTCACAATCCCCATACCCAACTGTGACAAGAACGGAGATTTCCATGCTAAACAGGTCTGTGATTTCAAACGCACACTCATTATGAGCTTTTTTGAATTACTGAGCAGACCACTATTTGGCCATGTGCACGGGTGAACTGTGAATCTCTATTATTAAGCCAACACAAATAAAAATGCCTATCTTTATCCTTCAAACAGTTCCTTTTAAACCACGTCAGCAATCTGTGCGCCAAAACACAAAACATGCCTGCAGCCGATGAAATATTACTAGTCTTACTAGTTCAAGATCAACACAAAAGTGTCTCCAAGCAGACTGTCATGGTAACGCCAAGATCTTATTTTGCTAAGCTCATATGAAAAGTGATTTACTTGTGAAAAGTGATTTTAATGTGTGTATAAAGTGGTTTTCCCTACACTGTTGGACGATAATCACTTTATTGCTATGATGGATGCAATTTGCTTTTGGATGCTGTTACTTGTTATTTTGCCTTTGCAAGTTTGGGCAACTCTGCAGATAAGAGCGAGAGACTCAGAGAACATAAAAACACAGATAAGACTGCTCTGAGTTGCACATGCAATCAAAGCAGCAGACGCAGAGTCAGTGATAAAAGGAGAGCTGTGCTAAGGCAAGAGTCTGAGTTATGTTGATTGTGTAACATGGTTAAAGTATCTCTGCTCAGACTCAGGCATCTGTTTACTGTTTAACTAAAACTGCACTGTGATAAAAACCTATTGGGAAGTAAAGCACGGGTCATGAGGGACAACTGGGAATCATTTCATGGCAGGGTTGCTCTGAGATTGTTAAGATTGTCTCGAGGGCTTTTTGAAACTGGAAATTGATACAGAAAAAGGAGAAAATCACACAATAGATTTTGTATTTACAGGAACTGTTAATGGTTCACAGAAGGAATCTCAGAAGCTTTAAATCAAATAATCAAACTACTTGAAATGCTTCTCACAGTTTGCTTAAGGTAAGTTTAAGTGCCTGCTGGATGTAGTTTGCCTTAAAGTATGATTCTTTGGCAAGTGGGCATCATTTTCTTAATGTGGTCTGCTGCTAAAATATTGTAACCCTTGACAAACTCCAGCCATTTGAGCATTTAGTGCCAAGTGCTGCAAAACAATGAAAACATCTCTAAAATATTTGTCTGTTGTCATCGTAGAGAACTACGGCCCTGCCAACAAAGCATTATCCGCTCTTTCAAGATAATCACATTAATCTGTAACCTCTTACCTAGTGCTCAGTATTATATGGATCTACATTCATTTATTCTCGGGGGGGAGCACAACACCCTCTAAACTGTAAATTACCACCATATACCCTAAAATATGGTGAACTTGTTCACAAACATTTGCTTATTTACACATACAGCAGATACAGAGCAGCATTAGCATAGTTGTGTTTGTGTCCACCTGATGAAGTTCAATGGTCAATCTCTTTTAGCTCTGTTTTGCTCTCCACCAACTCCCGAGGGAAATACCTGTCTCTCCAGCCGCTAAATGCTGCTCTGTGTTCACCAGTTACTCACTAACATGTCAATGTGCTGGGCAGGTAATGCACAGTGGATTTTTTTTTTAATGTTAAACAGCTACCTGCTGCTGCTGCTGAAACTGCACTGATGAGAATAGTGAGAGTGAACCAAAACCGGAAAGTTGTGAGCTATGAGACTGATTGATTGATTTTTAAAAATCCAGACTGTGGAGAGGAACTGCAGAGTGTTGAAGAAACTATTATATGTAAATAAAATATTCTATGCATCTTTAATGCCCACAGTGTCATCCAGCACGTGACGGCCAGCGGGGAAAGTGCTGGTGCGTGGATCAGAAGACGGGCATGAGACTCCCGGGGCCACTGGAGCTGCGAGGGGATCTGGACTGCCACCAGTTAATGACTGCTACCCTGAGGGACTGAGGAATGAAGAGTGGCAGTGGGGGTGCAGGACCAGCTGAACTCTACTGGTGCTTATTAGTAGGACTACACAAGGAAAGGACTTCGCTCTAAAGCCTCGCTTCACCTGAGGTCGATGGTACTTGAGCTTGCGCAACAAAAAGGAAACCATTGAATTGAGTTCTTTTGCTATTTTGTTTCTGTGTGTGAGAGTGTGTGATGTCTGAGTCTTTTGAGCACTTGATGTATATTGTTTCTACCATGTGAGCTTAAGACAGATAGTCTTTAGACACATGTGCTTTGAAGTAACAGGTGGCAGAAAAAAACCTTTCACAGATAAGTCGTAGTTGTGATGTTTGTTAGAGAGCAAAATGTGTTGTTTCCTCTAGTCTAACTTCAGTAGAGTACTCTTGAAAAGTAAGAAAATGCATCAACCCCACCAGATAATCAGACCTGAGATACAAGAGGAGCTGGTAGCATCTGTTTAATTCTTTATGGAGCACTAGATCAGCTGCAATTACTGCAGAAAGATTATCAATTAAAAGATTATGTACTAGTTTTTCACACAATGTGTGTAATTGTTTGGAACATGTGGCTCTTATTCTACTGTCCTATACGTATGTCATAAAAACCCAACCCATCTGGTAAGTAGGTTCAAACAAACCATAAAATGCGTTTGCAAACACAAAGTCTAGTTCAGCGACAACACAAGAGCAGCAATAAAAGACGGACTGAGAAGAACAGATCAAATGAAAAAAGAAACAGGGGTGACAAAGGAATGCCTTGAGTTATCAGATGATAAGCCATAGCATTCACAATATCAAGACCAAACTGAAAAGAGCGAGAGTGTGAAAAACTGTATCTCTGAAGGGCCAGAATAGATTTGCTTCATTACCCCGTGGTTAACTCTGCATCCTCCTCTCTCTGCTGACGTGCTCTCTCGAACATCGCAGTCCAGAAGGACTGGCAGAGTAGCTGGGCTAGAAACTCTGTACACTGCTGATAGGATAATCTTATTTCTCCAGCTGGTGCTGAGATGCCAGTGTGACTCTCGTATGAATATGCTTCAACATACAGGATTTCTCTCCAGACTGCTTGGCAGAACTTTGGTGGTGCTATATACTGAATGTGCCAAAATGCAAAACAAACAAAAAAAAGGCTTCTGGACTTTTTTGGGCATTGTTTAAGATCGAAACAGAAGACTGGGGTATTCAGGAAGAAGAGCAATTAGCATCAGCAAGCGTGAGGGTCACCTACATGTGTGACCATCTTAACAAGCTCTCACTAAGGCTTTCCATGTGCGTTTTCAATGTGATTGTTAGACTGTAAAAGTAACATCCCACACTGGCTTTGAACCATCACTGCAGCTAACAGGCTGAATGTTCCATTAGCCAGCGCTGTAAACTGCAGGTGTGATGCGTTATAAATACACAGGCAGAGTGTAGTAGGTTGTAAGGTTTAAGCTCCTGGCAGCCTAGCCACTCATAGTTAATATGAAGCTTCGAATGGAGGACTCTGGTGTAGCAGTGAAGATAGAATAAAGATTTTGCGGAAACTAGAATTTCCTCTCTTAATCTGAAAATGATAGCTTGCAGTTTTCATGTTGTCTGTAGAGCATCACACTAAAAATTAACTACCAGCGCAAGTGACATAGCTACTCATCACATATTTTAGATACCATAGACGAGGCTGGTATTATTCTTATAGCAGTTTGATTGTCCTGGTGTTGTATACTGCGAGTTTAGGGCAGTGGCAGGTGTAAGCTAATGCTGGTGTTAGTCACCATCAGATACGGACAGCCTCCTCCACCTGCTCCATGGGAAACTTGGGTTATTATTGACTCCAGCAAAAATTCATCTGTGTAGACAGTCTGTCATTATTGGTATCGGTGAGCCTGAGACAGAGAGCACAGCAGGCCTAGGGAGTAAGCGTCAGGTCACCCCCACAGAAAACAGCATAAATGTCAGCCTGTCAGCAAATCATTGGTGTGTCGATTACAGTGCAGTCATGTCAGATATGTTGGAAAGAAAAAGAAAAGAAAGATCATAGTGAGTCAGATATTGACAGCTGCTGTCACACAGTGGATTCTTGGTTCTTTCTGTATCTCCACACTGATTTTACCTCAACATCAATTAAGCTTTAAATTGGACTATTTCAGCACAACATACTGAAGGAAGGTTCATTCAGCAACAGTGCCATGAAAACCATTATTATTATTATTATGCATTTTTTGCACATTTTCCATATTGAATTTGGTCTAGTCTTTTTTCTAAAATGCAGTAGTATAGGCACATATAAAGAGTCTGAGAAAAGTAAAATGCCCTTCTTTGGTTCTTCTCTCATTGTTTAATGTGCAGGCTAGTAAAACATATAACCTTTGGGCATGAAAAGTAGTTCCCCTCCCCGAGTAGGCTCAACCCATCGAGGTGGGGACAGCTGATATAGGCCAGTCCATTCCCAAACTGAATCTTATTATCACACTGAGGGTTTCTCTGATGTATCTTCACTTCATCCCGAAGGTCTTTGAGGGTGAAATTCTGGACAACTATTTGTACACATAAAAACTTGGAGGGTGTGTTCTTAATGCACTTTGTCGTCTCTAATTTGGCTACAAAACTCACTTATGAAACTTATTATGACAGAATTACACTGAATGTTCCATAAATTCACGTCCTATACGGTTAATCACAATAAACTATTAAAACAAAAAGGAGTAAAGGCAACTTCTTGTCTCTGTATTGGCCTGGTTCTGTCATATATAACATTAGACAGAATTCCACACTTTCGGTCCCCAGTTACTAATAACACTACATACAACGAGGAATTTAATCTTAATCTTATCGCTGTAGCCATTGGTCAATTTCTAACCTTTGCTGGAAACAGTGCTCTGCAACCTGATGACCATGTTTACTTGTCACTAAAGAAAGAATCCAAAGGTAGTTCACCAAAACAGATAGATAGTAGATGGTATGGGTGGAGAATCATTGCTCCAGCTTAAAAATATCAAAAACCAAATATCCTAAAAAATGTTCCAAAGACTACAAGCGAAGTGTCTGGAGACCTCAATACTTATTCAGTGAAATGCATGCACGCAAAGAAGTTTCAGCAAAATCCTATCTTATCATTCATCAACTAATGAAGTGCTACGAAACACATTCAAAGACACTTGTCTTTTAAATAATCGTAATCTTTGAGAGAGATGACAAATGGTTCTGGCTTTGATTTTGTAAGGGCCTTCTAACTACATAAACTGTGTATTTAAGCTATAGTATGTTGCTTGATTTCTAACTTTGCTGTACTGAGCTGTAATTGCATTTCTCAAGACTAGACTGTTCCTATTTGCCTTTGATATTATCTATTAATGTGCAGAAAATATGAAGTAATGTTTGCATGCATACAAATGGACTGGGGCTGGAAACAGCTAAGGTCTTGTGTATCTTGTCCAGAACAGGACTGTTATACTCAAACACTGAAGTGATCAACGAACTGAAATATGAGTTACAACCAATGATATGGTCACTCACATTGTAAATGTTTACCTGATGAAAATGTACACATTGTAATACATCAATTAAAACACTTTAGAGATGACAATGTTGTTGCTGTTATTATTAGTAGCACTGGATGATTTTAGCTTATCACAGATGTATAGTTGCCATGTTTGTATGTCAGCCAAAAAGTCACAAGAAATTTAAAAATGTGAAAAAGCATGGAAATGCCATACAACAATTATGATTTGTGTTTCATTGTGTTGCCATAAATAATGTCTGAAAAACATTTTCCTATAAAGCAACTTGTCTCACATAGACAAAATATAAAAAGTTCAGATAAATGAAGAATGAATTAGTACATAAAGATAAACTAGTCATTGATGACAGGCTGTTCTAGCTTTTATCTGTCTGAAACATGATGGCTTATGTAGTGTGTTTATTTAAAATGAACAGGAGGACATATTGTTATTGGATTTTTTTAACTCTCACATATTGGTATCTGCCTCAAAATGCAGCATCGGTCAGGCTCTAGAATTGACAGCTGTAGCAATCATTATGTTATTTAAGGAAGCACTGATTAGTGTCATGTGATTTGTTACCAAAGCAGTTAGGAAACAAACCTTTGACTAAGAACTGCAGGTGCATGACTACATAATGAGCTGCGCTCCAGGATGCACTTCACATCTGAATTTACAATGATCGACATGTGTGAGAACACTTCACATCTCTCATCTGTTTATTTCATTGGAAAAAGTTCAAATTGTTGCTTCTGAGCCAAAACAGGAAATAAAACATTTATGATGGACTTTTATGAATTTATGAACCTAACCATGCTGGCAGAAAAATTTCATTTGCAATAGAAATATAATTTTTGTTTTTTTTTTTACATTTTTTTCTCCTACATTGAAATCGAGTCTGTATGTTTCACCGAGCCTCTCGTGAAAGCTGGTTAGACAGACAGGTTAATGATAATACTCAAAGTATTTGTCCAAGGAATACCTCTGGAGTGATACATCATAATAATCTGACCACAGCGGCTTCTAAAAATACCTTCGCCATCCACCACCAGAGTAAACTTTCAAGTCAGCTTAGTTCCACTCCCTGAGTCTATTTTGGAGAGCTCTACAGGCTTAAGAACTGGGTCTGAAGCTGCATTACAAGAACAGCGTTACGGGTTTCCCTCTGATTGATTCAAAATGTCTGTTCTGCCCCTGGGCATCCACAATCCCACAGCTGTGCCTGGGAGGCCCTGTGTTAGTGTCTGTGTTAAGCCTGCACAGTAGCTTACAGGCATGTGACCTCCACCCTACCTCCATATGTACTCCATCACAGGTGTCCAGTGCTCAACAAGGTCCTGGTCTTGCCTGGTATGGAATCTGCTCCGTGTTCCGCCCATACACCACTCGCCTGGTGAATGAAAAGATGAAGCACCACACCTGCAGATGAGATCACAACAGTGTCGGCATGCATATTATACAGAATGCAGGTCAAGCAGTAATAAAATAAGCTCTCAAGTGTGCAGTGTAAACAGAAAGTAACAGGGTCACAATGAACACAATCAATTAACAAATCCAAAACAAGTACTATTCAGGTTGAATGGACAGAGATGTAGGCTAAATCCTACAGGCTTTGGACTGTTATCTTTAGGGAACACACTATTACAACTATTGACCTGGGCGGCTCTCAAACAATGTGAACAAGAATGCAAAGTATTTCAGTTCTCAAAACAAGGCAGCAGTGAATAGGGCAACCTTGATTTTCTCAAAGCTTAGTGGCCTGTGAAGCGTCCATAATGCAACTTACGGTATGGTGACATAAGTCATTTCAACTATAGCCTGACATTATTACTTTACAAAGAAGTATAAAAAAAGCTTAAATGTAAGCTGTGGAGCACCTGCACTAACATGACACTTTTTTGATGTAGGCCAGCTTTTTGCATCTAACGTTACACAACTCAAGAGTAAGCAGGCTATATTATTTTTTTGACAAGTCTTATGATGGTGCACATTAAGATAAAGCCATGAAGATATAATGTGAAATCCCATTTAGCTGCGCTGTTATAATACCTTCTCCTTTTCTCTGAATGGAATGACTGTTCTGGAGAAGAAAGATGTTTCTGCTGTCATATCAGTAAGTCAGAGCTGCAGCAGTGACAGATGAGGGCGATGAGCATCCGCATCGAGGCAAGGAACAGCTGTAATGAGGAGAGGGTGGGGGTGCAATTCTGGAAGATTCTGCAGGAATCTTGTGAGTGGACCCCATTTCATTCGTTTATTGTGGGGGACTGTTTCTTTGAGCTAGCTGGTTAGCCTTCCCTGTCAAACCCACAACGTACACACTGTGGTTGGGACTGAGGGTTTTAGGGTGAGTTTTCGGGCCAATACTTAGTATAGGTGCCTGCTTGTCACCATCAGAATCTATGGGGATATTTATATCTATAGGTGTGTTGGTTTGTCTTGACGTTGCATGCTAATAACATCTCACATATGTATTTCTTTCATTTAGCTTGTAGCTAAGATACGTAACCAGCTAGTCCTCAGCCTGCTGGTTATTCAGACCATATAAGTTAACGTTAATTACCCAGCTAACCACACAGCGCTAGTATCTTCTATCCAAACAGTATAACATTTAGACCACGCACGTTTACCAACGGACTGTTTATTGTTGGCGTTTGCCGTAGACTTGCTAACCTAGCTAAAAAGAACAAATTTCTGTAGCTGCACCACGTTAGCATGCTAACGTTAGCTTGCTAGCTAATTACAGCTCCTTCCCGAAGAGATGTAGCGTTAGCGCTAGCGCTTAGATGACCGATGAAATCCAGTTACAGCGTAAACTACCAGCGCTATTTCACTTGTTATCCTATCCAAAATATCCACGACTCCTTTGTCATTTAATGCGACCTTAAGCGAATGAACGCTGTGATTGATGCCGAGTCTGTTGCTAACATGAAATGCTTTTTAATCTAACAATCTTCAATTGACTGTCATTGTTGAGTCAGATTAAGCTAACTTCGAGGTAATGTCGATGCTAGCCAGCGTTAGCCAGCCCTGTTGTCTCCCAGTCGTCATCGGCACCTCTTTGTTTTGTGCAATGGATAACAGTAAACCATCGTGTCATCACAATTAACCTCATCGATACAATATAAAATGTTGTCCCACTCTAAATGTGTTTATTGCAGAGCCAATGGATTGACACCTAACTGTTCCTGACTGCAAAGATGTCAAGTAAGAAACTGGGAGTGTTTCAGCCAGTTGAGATGTTAAGCTCTTCGTAGACGATGATATGAAAATGCAAATTCAAATACACTTCCATAAATACATGTGAACTGATATCACCATAACACTGCAGTATCAAACGATTATTAATGGTTAACAGAATTCTGTTGATATTGGTCCAGTTGTGTTATAAATGGGTTTTATTTCATGTAATAAAAAACATTGTTACTAACCATCACTAGCAAGTAGTTAGGGTTTGCTAACCTGGAGGATTTGAAATTGTCTGCTGTTTCACTGGACTGATGCTAGTGTTTGATTTGGACCTTTTCTTTCACAACAGAGAGACCTTCCTATGCGCCCCCCCCTCCCCCTGCCCCTACAACTGTAAGTATCCCTAACTTGGTGTAGCACCGAATGTTGGCTAAGTATCCAAGTTTAAACTGATGTTGCTGCTTGGAGACTTAATTTTGGTACAGTTTGTACTTCAAAATCAAAATATATTCTCTTATTTATTTATTTATTTTTTTGTTGAAGCCACAACACCTGTTTGTAACACAGGATGTGCCTATACACCACGGCTTCTGAAAAGGCTTCAGATTTGCATTTTCCCAGCTTATTATTTATTTGCACCCACCTTTTGTGTCATTTCTCATTCGTATTTCTGTCTCATTTGTTTCCATCAGCAAATGCCCAACACTACCGGGTTTGTGGGGTACAACCCATACAGCCACCTTGCCTACAACAACTACAGACTGGGAGGGAGCCAAAGCAGCAACAGTCGGGTAACGGTATGAATATTAACACAAAGTCAACAAGGTGACTGAAAATGTCAGGCGGTTCCAAGTGGAGAAATTAAAATCTGTAACAGATAACTTTGGCTTAGTCAAAGGATGACACTGCAGAAGCCTCTGCAAGCATCAATAGCATTGGAGCTTTTCACAAGCTCGACCTTTGCTTTGTTCAGAGCAAATGAGATTAGATGTATTTTTGCATTTTCTGCAAGAGCAGATGCTGCAGAGTTGTCAGTATGAGAAGCTTAACTCATTCCATTACTGAGACTGAATCTGAAATGTGTCATACCAAACTCCCTGTGCTGCCTCCATCACAGTGCAGACTGGCTCAAAGTCCATCTGTGTGTATTCAAATACCACCTGCCTTTCAAAGTCTGCATTTCTTACAGCCATGTTAAGTAACCCATGCCATCAGTGTTGCCATGGCATTACAGACTCGCAGCTCGGCATGGCTCTGGCTGCTGAGCAGTAATTTAGTCGCTGCATGCAAGCTGTGGTTGGCTGACTCTGATAATGGCATTATGGGCAAATCTCAGTTTAAGTGAGATTTTTGTATTTTTTTTTCACAGTCAGCGCTATTCCATTGTACTCTGTGGGGTTCCTGACTTGCGTATGGCCTCAAACTGACATTAATTAAATCATGTTAATTGAAGTGACACAAAATTACTTTGATGCATATTGTATTTGATTCTAAGTCTCATTTTTTGATAGTTTTACATCAAATTGCATAACTATGCATCTGCATGTAGTTTACAAGATGTACTCAGCCTAGCTTAGTGAGAGTGTTTGAATGGTTGCCTTAAGATGACTCTTCTTTCTTTCCCAGAACTCCTCTGGAATAAATATCCCAAAGCCACCCAAGCCACCCGATAAGCCGTTGATGCCATATATGAGATATAGTCGTAAGGTAAGTGCACAGTATTTAATTGCTACCTTTTGCATCATCATGTGCTCTGTTGGAAGACAGGGATGCTTTGCTTTTAAGATATTCTATCAGCTCAGAGTAAGTAAGATGTACATTTTGTTTCAGACACTAATAGTTGCTTATCGAGGTAGGTGTGAAGCCAAATTAAGCCAGGGCTTAGCTAGGATTGTCTTCACCATGCAGTGGGATTTATCAATTTGGAGATGGAGCTTAAAGCACACGGCCTCCTCTGGTTTGTGACCTCTCTGCAAAGAGATAACCACTTATAGCCCCTCCAACCCAACCCAACCCCACACCCATGTCTGGTTCTCATCACCAGGTTTGGGATCAAGTAAAAGCCTCCAATCCTGATCTGAAGCTATGGGAAATTGGGAAGATAATCGGTGGCATGTGGAGGGACCTCACTGATGAGGAGAAACAGGATTATTTGAATGACTACGAAGCAGAGAAGGTTGGTTGTTTTACAAGGGGTGTTTATGGGGTTGTTCTGATGGGTGACCAGTAGATGTGTCTCCAACAGTTGTGGGTCCCTCCAGTCATCATTTCTTCCTTCCTAGCAGTCCTGAGTAAACCTCTTTCCTTATCTTGTCATAGTTGATTGAAACCAGGGTCCACATGTTGTGTCTCTTTGCCTTCTCTGTTTCCTCGTCATTCCTGTCATCTTTTTCACCGTAGATTGAGTATAATGAGAGCATGAAGGCCTATCACAATTCGCCAGCCTACCTGGCCTACGTCAATGCAAAAAGCCGGGCTGAGGCAGCTCTGGAAGAAGAGAGCCGCCAGAGACAGTCTAGGCTGGACAAGGGCGAGCCTTACATGAGTATTCAGCCAGCGGAGGATCCAGATGGTAAGGCCACTCAGCTAAATGCTTTGTCTCCCAAGGTTTAGAGCACTGTGACAGAGCTGTAATTACTGTAGCACGACCACACAGAGTTGCCAGTCCGCACACCCAGAGACTGTTATCTTTTCCCCTCCTCCTACACTGCTACAACCATCCACATGTTTGGTAATGCTACCTTTGAAATGCCATTTCTGCTTTTAAGCTGCAAAATGGAACAAAATTTGTCATTGTTTTGCACAACTGTTTACATTTTGTAGGTATTCTTGCCATTGGTTTAGACATAATTGCAAAATTTACATTCTTTTCGCTGTTGTTTTAAAGACTGACGCACACACATGTTAGACACACAAGCCAGAAGAAGACTTTTGAGTTACACCCACCTCAAGGAAATGATGCTTGTCTGGGGTCTGGCTGGGTTACAGTAGAAGATAATGATGTACAGGAAAACTACAGATAAAACCAATTGCTATTTAGAAACACCCCAGACCATAAAAATGTCAGAGCTGGTATCCCAGTGGGTTATGTTCTCAACAGTCTGCACGTACTACGTCAATGATTAAATAAGATTTAGCTCTCCGGGTGGCTACATATTCAGAGATTTTGCTTTAGTAATAAAGTCTTTCAGAAATTTGACTCTAAGCTGTTGGCATGTCTCCGTTTCTCCTGTTCTGTTCTTAATAGCATCTAAACAGATGGCAGAGATCAAGTGCCTGCTAGAGGCATACAGTCAAAAGCAAATAATGGATTTATCATGCTCTGGTTTAAAAGGCATTTGTGAGAAATCTGTATGGTCATGATTTACAGCCTTAAAATTAACCAGCAAAACTAAATTAACTATATTTGTTCAAAGTTTGTCATGCGTGTAATGTAATCAGGACATTGTTATGCATTCAGGAGGTGTCTTGGTTTTGCTTGAATTCTATCAGAAAGAATAATGTGAGACAGTAATCTGCAGAGGCGTAGTGTTGTGCTAAAAGGAAAAGTTGACATTCCACACATTAGTGAGAAAGAATTCCACTGAATTTGTGAACATACGGGAAGTGTAATTCTCACACACTAACTTCAGAATGTATTACCTCCTTGGACTGTTTCCTGTTGTGGTGTCAGACATGTGAGCACCTTTGAAACTTTAAACATGGCAGATGATTCATTTCTGCTCTCTGGAAAGCTTCATTGGTGCACACATGGGTGCGTTACAGCCACAAATTCAGGTGATATCCACCGTGAGCTCATGTTGCATCAGACCGAGGTTTAGCAAAGATTTGCCACAACAAAGCCAAAGCGGAGCGACACGTTTATAATGGAGTGTGACAGTGTGAGCAAATGGAAATATAAAAGGGGAAGCAATTGGTAAATAAATATGCAGACTTCTTCTAGCTACTGTAAATGTATTTAAAACTGTAACTGTGTATTTGTGAATCCAGCTGTATATTTAAGTTATTACCGGTAATTTAACAGATATTGTAAAATGCAATATATAAATGCATTAGCTTTACTCATTTGGTCTGGTATTAATCACTTCTGTAAACGTCCGCAGTACTTGCAGTCAATGAGTTACTTTGCAATCATTTTGACATGATCTTGTAGATCTTTATGTCATATTTATTGGATCTGTTTCCACACCAACATGCTCTATGCAAATGAATTGTGTTGCACTTTTGTTGAAAGCACAAATGTACTTTTTGTGTTTGTGTTTTGAGGAAAAGAAGGACATGTTTTGTATTCAGTGTTGTCCTGGATTGGC
The DNA here is from genome assembly GCF_017976325.1 of Chelmon rostratus. Taxonomy (NCBI): domain Eukaryota; kingdom Metazoa; phylum Chordata; class Actinopteri; order Chaetodontiformes; family Chaetodontidae; genus Chelmon; species Chelmon rostratus. Next base: position 27,916,756 of record NC_055660.1, on the reverse strand, counting down.
TCTTGAATTCTATTGAAAATCTTTTCACTGACCTGAGGATAGCTGTATATAGATACTGTTCTCTTCACACATCCAAACAAAGCCTGAGCCATGGAGAATGGGAGAGAATGGTCAGCGCACCAAAATGATGGCTCTCAAACTCAGGAGGGTCGAAAGCTGTAATCACTCTCAAAGATGCTTCTGAAAGTACTGTAGTTCTGAATTTTAGTCTGAATGCATTTGAAAAATAAGTAAAATAAAAAACCCATTTGAATCCATCGGGACTTATTTTTTTAGTGTGGAAAAAGTAAGTAGAGAAGATTATTGTCTTAAGGCACTGTAGATTAACTGTATTTGGATTTTACTTTCCTGCACTATCATCCTGTATTTAAATGGCCAAGGAGTATACATTTAAGACAAAGAAGAACATTTGCTGACGATTGAAAATTGCAGACTACATCTGTCCACATACAGTGGGCTATAATTAACTGCTTGTCCCATTCACCTAACAATAACGGTTCTGCTTTACATAAGGATGTATTTTGACATAATGGCCTATACTTAACTCTAACTCTGTATAAATATTGAGCAATATCCTCCTTATGTTTATAGTGTCTTGATAGAGCAGTATTTGCATCATTTTGTTTTGTATCATTTTCCTGAAGCCTCTCATACTCTGTGATGGTAACTGTAACATCTCTACTCCTTGCCTTTTGACAGGTGTGTAAAAATATATTTCCTAAGACAATCGTAATAACTCAGATGTTGTTCATGTCTTCAGATTACGACGACGGGTTTTCTATAAAGCACTCAGCTGCATCTCGTTTCCAACGCAACCACCGTCTGATCAGCGAGATCCTCAGTGAGAGCGTAGTCCCAGATGTGCGGTCTGTTGTGACCACTGCACGCATGCAGGTCCTCAAACGTCAGGTCCAGTCTTTAATGGTTCACCAGGTATGATCAAATTGTGGTCTTGTAACGGTCACATAATGGAGGCAAACAGCAGACCCCTTTGTTTTGTCGGTTAATAGTGTAACTACTGTGGTGCCTGTGTGTCTTGTGTCACAGAGAAAGTTGGAGGCAGAGTTGCTTCAGATTGAAGACCGCCACCAGGATAAGAAAAGAAAATTCATCGAAGCCACAGAGTCATTCACAAATGAGCTGAAAAGGGTATGGCATCTTTTACATGGAACTTGGTCATCACTTACTCGCACGCAAGCTTCATTTTGCATGTTTGATTATACAGTGTGCAGCTCTGGTTGTGTGCCAGTCTATGCCTGCTTTACAGCCACCAGCTGCTGCTAACTCCATCCACATGTTCTGGCAATTATAAAGCTGTCATCATTTACAATTTGTAGCCCCCACAATTGTTCTGAAATGGGATGCAGCACTGTGCAATTGAATGCACTGTCTGCTATTCACAAGAGGTGGCGCCATTTATCCTGTTACAGGGTCAGGGTTAGCTTCTATACAGCACTGATTGAGAAGGAGCATTTTCAAGACTGAACATGTGCTGAAACATTGTTGTCGATAAGAACAGAACTATGTGCTCATTCAGTGGCATTATTTAGGTCCATTAAAGTTAAAGAAAAAAAAAAAAACAATTCTAGTGGGCAGGTACAGCATGATCAGGAGTACAGCAATTGTTTTCACCTTTCTATATTAAATCCCCCATTGCTGTACTTTTAAGCTGTGCTGTATGAAGGTGGAAGTGGACATGGAGAAGATTTCTGCAGAGATTGCTGCAGCAGAAGAGGCAGCCCGCAAACGGATGGCAGAGCGAGAAAAGGATGCAGGAGACCGAGGTGCACGAGAGGCCCCCACCTGTGTCTTAGCAGAAGAAGAAAAACACATTTGTGCAACGCACGGCAGCAAGTCCCAGCAAAATTCTCTCAGTGAAAGTAACAACAAGGAAGGGGAGGACACAGAATCCAACACCACAGACACACCAGGTGCGCCACACTGGCCTTTTTTTGGGCTGTCTGGCTCTACTGTAGGGCTTCATGTTTTTTAATATCATGCCTTTTTTAACTTTTGTAACTCAGGGAAGTCAAAGGCCTCAGAGGAGCTTGACACTCATCCAGGCAGTGAGGAGGGGGTGTCAGAGGACAAGGAGAGTGTCCCAGAGGGAGCCATGGAGGAGGGAACCAGCGACAGCAACACAGGCTCAGAGACCACCTCTGCTCAAACAGAAGATGCTCTGACTAGTGAGCCATCAGAGGGGCCCAGCAAAGCAAGAGCAGCCCACTGAGTCCAGCACCTGAGTGTCTGTGGACTGTAAGGCTGTCATTTCATCTGCTGGCCTCTGATATGATCCTCTGATTACATACATATTGCACCGTATCATCTCAGTTTGTCAAAGCATATGAAGAGCGTGCATTGGCTCAGTGTTTAACAAAGCTGAGGCAAAGATGATGTTTTAGATGAGTTTGAAAACCCCAAGGCTCACAGACGTGTGCTGAATACAAAAAAAAGAAAAATGTAAAGCACTTCAAGCCAACAAAGCATTGGTCCTGTCTAAAAACAGCCCATGCGAAAGCGCTATATTTCCTCCACAGGCCTCATTGCTATTTGGAAGAACCCATACATGCCCTCTTCAGCACATATTGATACATATCTCTAGCACTATGTCTGGCATAGGTCAGACCAGACTGTGGCAAATTAAGACTGGCTATATGAAAAAAGCTGTCACATGAAACAAACATTGTTCAGTGTTATATTTAACGTTGTCCTTTGTATTGTAGTGTCATTGTTGATTTTATTGTTATTTTTGCATGTTGCAATTTTTAAAAATAAGTTGGCATACTTGTGAAGAGTGGAGCTGGGTGACTATCTCCTTGGCAGGAGAATATTTGTTTACTCTCTGTATCAGTATTACAGTGACAGTATTGTCTCAGGAGTTTGTAGTCATTAGTAGTAGTTATTTTTGTTATTTATTATATGCATTTTTATTATACTTGCGTATTGGTTGTTCTGGGCCTGGCCCAGTCCATCCATAAGTATATCACATGATCATCAATGCTGTACAATGCTGAACTACCAGTGTTCTCAAGTTTGCTAGCTGTCAATCAAATCAAAAGCAGTACGCTTAGAACATTTCTGTGTTATGATCAATATTGCAATTTTCAGCAGAAAACTTTTAAATGTACCGTAATTGTGTACACAGTGTAACGAGGTTTGCTTAAACATGGATTTTCATGTCGTAAAACAGCTTGAATAGCAGTCATAAACATGCAGTCTTAAAATGAATTTCCTTTTGCATATTTATACCAATAAACTTTTCTACCCTGAACAAGTGCTCACTTTTAGTATAAATAACTATACTTTAACATGTATGGTATTAATGTGGTTTTGAAACTTTGTTTGATAACGTTACTTTGCCATAAGCAGTCATGGTGCATAAATGATCAAAACAAGTCTGTGTAAAGGTAAGCAGAGGCTTGTATCAAACACTTGTTGGTGCATACAGTGTGCTTGTAAGTAGCATGTTTGTCCTTTACACAGTACAGGTAAGGGAAGTGGGTAAGATGAGAGGGAATTGTTCTCATTTCCTGTTTTCAGTGCAGAACGAGTAGTCTTCCTGAAGGTTCAGTTGTGCGCGTGTCAAAATTCAGTATTACTGCCCAAAGAAATGATTCACACATGACAGAAGATTTAAGATTTATGTGCGATTGCCATAGTGTCAGTCTCTTGTGAGATGGTGTAATGATTAGATTTGGCACTGCTTTAAGTGTGAAAGACATTTCCTGCACTGCAACTTGTCACGCTTTGTACCGTGAGGTTAATACTACCTCAAGTGAAAGCTGGAAACCACAACCACAGAGATACAGGTGTGCGGACCTTCTGAGTTAGTCGGCAAAAGGGTAGTTTGCAAGGCCTCATCTGCTATGCAAGAGGAAAGACAGTCTGATGAACTGGGATAATGATTATAAATTAAATTATATATTGATGCATATTCACCAACAGTACTTTCAACTATTGCATACCATACATGGCATTCAAGTCTTTATATATGTGGTGTTGCTGGGCACTGTCAGGTAAGTATCTACGGACAGCAGTGTGTGGCTTTGAACAGAAGATTCAGATTTTCTCCAGAAGAACTAATTTACATATGATTCATATGATGCCTCATACCTCAGCCTCTACTTCTTCTCAGGTAGTCAGTGCCTTTCATGAAAACAAGAGTTGTGGCTGATCATGTTAAATAACTGAAGACTGATCAAACGCAACAAAGTACACGTGCAAAAGAACTGCTCTGTATTATGCATATATTTCTTTGTCTTTGAGAATATGTTTTACCAAAATGTGGCAAAGGAGACATTTTTTGTAATCTCGGTATATTTGTACATAACTCTGCCCCTCAGACCACAGACAGATAATAAAGGGTCTTGAGGCTATCAACTACAGGAAGCAGTTATCTTTATCTCATGAGTCACAGTGATCAGCCTCCATTCTTTTATGTCAAAGTGCCCTGATAGTTATATACAGTATAATAGACACCACTGAAGGTTGAACTAATCTAATAATCTAATCTACATATTCTAATTAATGATACATTGCAGTACCAATAACAGAAAAGAAAAATTGCTCATTTTTTGTCAGTCTGTGGTATTCTCTGACGGTTCTCTCATGATTCGTGAGGGCTTTGGAGAAAAAAGTCTCACAGAAAGGAAGTTTTTTTTTTCACTTCAACAAGGGGAAACCACCATCGAACACAGACATTGAACTCCTTTATGTTCACAGGCTTTACCTGCAGCATACTACTCTCGGTCGACATGACTGCACCCAGTGGTGAGTACCTTATCAGAGTTGAACTAAGATAGTTAGAAGGATGTTCTATGAGCTATGGTGAATGATGCATGTAATTAAGACAAAAAATTATGCTGTTTAAAAAGATAATCTCAAATGATAATTTAAAGTTCATCAGTAATGTCAAAAGTAAATGTGAAAAAAGTAGCTATTACAAATTAATCAGTGACAAATATTGTGTCTATTGTGTCTGGGAGTGATAACATGTATGTGTACAGTATGTAACCTTTTCAATCAACTACATTTAGCATGATCATCCATGTGCTAACCAAGAGCAGTGTCAATTCTGCAACTGTTTCAGCATCTGTAGCAAAGAGCAGATTGCCCTGCACATAACGTGGCACTGCAGACATGTTTTGTGAGGGTGACTTCATGTATCTATTGAGTTATATAGAGTTACAACTGTCCATACAGCTACTTGTAGTCAATCATCATGTTTCAGGTAGCCCATATCTGCCAACCGCGGTTACCACTATATAGTAAAACTTGCTTCATATTAGTATTGCAATAAACAATTACTTGCAAATGTAGTTTTCAAACAGATTTCTGTCTTATGTCATTTGCTAAACAGCAACTAGTGACAATTTTTCTGTGAGAACCCACATAGTTTTTTCAATATCAAGTTATTTGATAAATGATGCTGTCTGTATTGAAGTTTAACGAATCACATATACAGAATGACTGGATACTATAGGACTAATGACTACTAGTAAGCGCTGTTAAAAAAAATACAGAATTGTCTTTTTTTGATTTTTTTGAGTTGATTTAAAACAACATTACCACTGGCTGCACAGGAAACCCCTTACTTCAAAAAAAATAAGAAAGACAGTGTCACCACTAACATTCAAATCAGAAAATATGACCTGTAGATCAGCATTTGAAGGGGAACTCCATCAATTTCAGTTTGCTAATAATGAGAAGGACTGCTGGGCCTATGAAAACACTTGTAGGATGACTTCTGTGGCTCTGGCTGCTTTCTGAAGTAAAAATTACCCCCTAACACCATTAGGGGATATGGGAGTTCAACCCATACTAGGGAGTAAAATTCAGGATATTTTTTGGCCTTTTGCTGCTTCACTTTTGACCATGCTTTATGAAATCTGTCTCAAGTCCCTTAATTTGGGATTGTAGAACTAAACCGTAGAACCCCATTAACTGGTCATTCTATTATTCTAAAATTAGACATAATGATTGTTGACAAAGCACAATGCTTAAGGATATTGTCAGTCATACTTTATAAATGTGCTTGGTGTTCTAAAAATTCACTCCATTTGTTTTTCAGATCTCCGAAAGCTTCTTCCAGCTGTGCTGATATGGTTAATGAATTTTAAGGTAAGAAAAACAAAAGTGCAGCCCTCCTTATTACAGTTGTAAACATGAAAGATAACACAATGCTAACAAATGTTGTAGCAAATTAACCGCAACCTCCCCCTCACGAGCATCATTTCCTTGAAGGAAGTGGTTGGTAAAGGTGTACCAATAACAAAATTTGTGTGTGTGTGTGTGTGTGTGTGTGTGTGTGTGTGTGTGTGGGGTGGGGGGTGGGGGTATCATTGAACCTTGCTTTACTTTACGTGTTACTTGCTTTTATTTGATAGTTTAATCTGTCTTTGATTACAGTCTTGCTCGTGTCAGCATGGAGACAATACAACCACCATGACCTACCCATATGATGAGCTATCCAGTATTGATTATGATGACTTTCCTGTGCTGTGTGTGAAACAGTCCAACCACCGGTTCCGTCTCTGGTTCATATCTACTTTCTACTCAATCATCTGCTTTCTGGGACTGGCAGGGAACATACTGGTCATCCTCACCTTCTTCTACTTCAAGCGCCTCAAGACCATGACAGATGTGTACCTGCTCAACCTGTCCTTTGCAGACCTGCTCTTTGCTCTGACGCTCCCCTTTTGGGCAGCAAACTCCATGGCAGAATGGGTGCTGGGCCTGGTGGTGTGCAGGGCCATGCACACTATTTACAAGGTCAGCTTCTACAGCAGCATGTTCCTTCTCTCTTTCATCAGCGTGGACCGCTACTTTGCCATCGCCAAGGCCGTCTCTGCTCACCGGCACCGCACCCAAGCAATATTTCTCAGTAAGGTGTCATCAGCTGCCATCTGGGTGATGGCGGTAATCTTCTCCATACCAGAAATGAGGTACACCACTATCAATAACAACACCTGCACCCCTTACTCGAGCAATTCCGACCCTCTCCGTGTCAGCATCCAGGCCAGCCAGATTGTTCTGGCTTTTGCCCTGCCACTCCTGGTCATGGGCTTCTGTTACAGCAGCATTGTCCATACGTAAATGGACGGAATAAGGCCATCAAGGTGATCCTTGCAGTAGTTGCCGTCTTCCTGCTCAGCCAAGTGCCTTATAACCTGGTCCTATTTTGGAACACAGTTGTCGCATCAAGAGGAGGAACCAAGGACTGCAACTATGACAACAGACTCCTCTACGCCACTGATGTCACCCAATGTGTGGCATTCCTGAGGTGCTGCCTGAACCCCTTCGTCTATGCCTTTATCGGTGTGAAGTTTCGTCATGACCTCCTGAAGCTACTGAAAGACTTGGGTTGCATGAGCCAGGAGAGGTTCTTCAGGTATACCTGTGGCAGGCGGCGGAGCTCCGGGGCCACAGACACTGAGACCACTACCACGTTCTCTCCTTAAAGCTGTTTCAGTATGGACTATTCACACCTGCAGGCCACACAGTTGACTGAGCATAGGATCAGTGTCTCAAACAAAACAAAAAGGATATTTTACATGTGCATATCAGAAGTTATCACATGCTGTAAATGACAATTATGGGGGGGTTGCTGTTTTTTGTTGTTTTAGTCTCTTTGATAGTGTTTATTCTCGTCAGTTCATGTCAAACTAGGCTTTGTTTTACCTACAGTGCTTTTACTCAATCATTTGATGCACCAAATAATGTACATGAAACAAACTTAACAATCCACATTCCTATACTGTTTTTATTTGCTCTTCTCTGTATTGTAAGATATTTGCAATATTGTGTAATAATTAAAAGAGATTGAATTCACTGAAACAAGTGTTCTAATTACATCAGCATTTTTGAAATGGTGCATAAACAGAATTAATGTGGATTAAACACATGTAAACACACTAAAATTCCAATAGCGGTAAGAATGGCTGACATGTCTTATAAGAATTTTAACATTAAATCTCAAATTTGACTGAAAACATTAAGTGCGGACCAGGGGAATTATGAAATTGTTGTAGTTTTATTTAGTATACGGTACAATGCAATAGAGGCAAGAGGAGAAAGTCCAGATTCTGGCAACTGCAGGTTGAATATGATTTTCATACATCTTAGAACAATTACTGACCAAATATGCTTGCCAAAGGTCAGTTGGGGATTAAAATACCCTTTGTGTCATAGAGGCAACCTACCTGGCAACCAGCCAGGTGACGGTCTACATCACTTTTGTTAAGATTGACTGAAGAAGGGTTTTATTCTTTCAGAAGCTGATTGACCCTGACCTGGTTTGGGTCAGTCCTTCTTGAGCAGAATTGAGTCTTTGCAAGAGTCAATTTTGAAAAGAGCTGCTCTCAGTCGCAGGTCGTTGCTTTGCAGCCCAGTGATCTATTGTTATGGGTTGTCAGAAACATCAGCAGGTCCCACATGAAACAGCAGCGAGTTTTGTTCAGTTCCTTTTGTTTTCATGTCCTGAAACCTCTCACCAAATGCCTGAAGGAGTTTTCCACTCAACAGGATATTCAGAGGTCACAGCAGCTTGCGCTCTTTGAGAGTAGGAAAATGTGTTTCCTAATGACACTTAGAAACAATATTACTTTGTCCGCTGCTAGCAGCTCCACAGCAGCAACAAGGCTCTCCTTCACAAATTTTCCTTCTGATAAAGGTTTCAGCTTCTTAGCTATTAGCTAGTCACCACAAAACTCGCCAGCATAACTTTGTTTCTCTCAGAATGTGGCGTTGTGAAATCTGCTTGTTGGGCATCCAAAATCCTCAGAGGAGCCTTCAGGCATTTGGTGTGTTTCACATACACATGTCAATTAATAAGATACCTAAGGGTTTGGTTTTTGCACATATTAACATTTGTAGTCTCAGGAATAAAATTCATGAACTCTCTGTTTTTCTGCAACTAAACAAAGTTGACATTCTTGCTGTGTCAGAAACACACCTAGACAGTGATTTTCAAGACGCAGAGCTGATCATTAATGGTTATTCCATATACAGAAAGGATAGAAATAAATTTGGAGGTGGAGTAGCAATTTATACTCGATGTCACTTTCCTTGTAAAGTCAGGTATGATCTTATTAAGGATAACATTGAAGCTATATGGATTCAAATCCATCTGCCACATTAAAAACCTCTTCTAGTTGGCTGTTGTTACAGAGCTCCTAACTCTAATGTGGAATACCTCAATACTTTGTGTGAAATGATGGACCATGTTACAGAAGAAAACAGAGAAATATACTTGCTCGGAGATTTTAACATTGACTGGCATTCTGAGAATTGTTACTTGAAAAGTGAACTTAAGTCAATGGCTGACACCTGTGGATTAACACAGTTCATATCCCAAGCTACTAGAGTATCTGTGAATCTAAATGGTGTAATTTCCTCAACTTGCATAGATCACATTTACAGTAACAACTCTGAGCTGTGCTCCAGACCTGTCTCAGTGCCAGTGGGTTTCAGTGATCACAACTTTGTTGCATTCTCCAGGAAAACTAAATTGCCTAAGGAAGGTGCAAAAGTTGTTCTTACTAGAAATTTTAAACATTTTAATAAAAACGGCTTTCTTGCTGACCTTGAAAACACATCGTTGACTAATGTATGCACTATTGATGGTGCAGAGCTTTCTCTGAATACATTCATGAATTATTTTATGGCAATTGCAGACAAACACGCTCCAATGGTGAAATTTACAACAAAAGCAATTAATGCCCCTTGGATTAACAAATCATTAAAAGAATTAATGGTACAAAGAGATAAAGCTAAGAAGATCGCTAAACTATCTGGTTCCATTCATGACTGGAGGCACTACACTACTACAAGTTGAGAAACAATATCACTAAGGTAAATAGAGTTAGCTTATTATCAGAAGAGACTTGCTGATAGTGGTCAAGATAGTAAGAAATGATGGAATGTTCTGAATGAAATCATGGGTAGGAAAAAGTCTGTCAGTTCTTTTATTGAATCTGAAGGTGTTTATTTAACAAAGAATATTTTAATGATTATTTCATTAACAAGGTGTCTAGAATCAGAGTTAAAACGGGTTCTACAGGAGTCTCTGTTTCTGAGGAGCTCATCAGAAAACACATCATGAATGGTAAAAACTGCACCTTTGAATTCCAGCAGGTTGATGTTGTTACTGTTGAAAAAATGTTAAAGTCCTTATCGGAAAATAAATCAGCCGGCACTGACTTTTTGGATAGTAAATTGCTGAAGATCTCTGCTTCACACATTTCTTCAGCAATTTGTCATATCTTCAATAGATGCTTAATAAGTGGTACATGTCCCAAATTGTGGAAAATGGGCAAAATAATTCCCATGATCAAAGACACTAATTGTACATTTAGCGGTCCTAATAGTAGGCCTATTACCATCTTGCCTGTTCTAAGTAAACTTTTGGAAAAGATAGTTTATGAGCAGATCCAGAGTTACTTTTTGAACAATAATTTAATTTCAAATCACCAACATGCATACAGGGTCGGTTATTCTACCTGCACGGCACTGACACAAATGAATGATAATTGGCTAACAGCCATGGATAATTCAAAGCTTGTTGGCGCAGTATTAATTGATTTTAGTGCTGCTTTTGATCTGGTGGATTATGATCTGTTAATGAAGAAGCTTGACTACTATGGCTTTAAAGCATCCGCTCTTATGTGGGTTAGTAGTTACTTGATAAACAGATCACAAAAAGTATTTTTTAATGGCACTTTTTCAGACAGTAGACAGCTTGAATGTGGACTTCCACAAGGGAGTTGCCTTGGGCCACTCCTCTTCTCAATATTCACCAATGATCTCCCACTTGCTTTAAATAAGTGCAATTTGACGATGTATGCAGATGATTGCACCATGTATTATGCTTCACCTTCTTGTGATGAATTGAATAATACCCTATCATCAGAACTTAATGGCATCTTCAATTGGATAGAAACGAACAAACTCAAATTAAATATATCAAAGACGGTCTCTATAATATTTGGATCTAATTATTATATGGCAAAGAATCCAATTCTGAATTTACAAATAGATGGTCAACTGATTCAATATGTAAGGAAAGTAAAGCTACTGGGTCTCTGGCTTGATAACACTTTGTCTTGGTCTGAACATATAAATAAGATTGTTCTGAAGATGGGTAGAGCAGTTGCTATTGTCAGGAAATGTGCACCTTTTATTCCTTCATCACTGCTCTGTCAAACAGTTCATTCCCTGGTTTTGTGTCATCTGGATTATTGTTCAGTTATTTGGTCATCCGCGTCTAAACAGTTAATAAGAAAATTACAAGTGGCACAAAACAAGGCTGCCAGACTTATTCTCAACTGTCCTTCTTACTGTCCAACTGTCCTACAAATGATATGCATTGTAATTTGGGCTGGCTCTGTGTTGAGAAAAGAATTCTAATGAATTTATTGGTCAATTATTATAGTGTTGTGAAAAAACGATCTTGCTCAAAATATAATTTACACCAATGAAATTCATTCACATTCCACAAGAGCTGCCAGCAATGAGCATATAATTCTGCCATGCCCTAAAACCATTTTTTTTTAAAGAAATCAGTCTTGTATAGAGCCACAAGTTTATGGAATCTACTCCCAAGATATATTCACGAAGCCAGGGACAGGAATTGTTTCAAGAGAAAACTGAGAGCACACTTGACGATGATTTGAGTTAAATCATTTGTTGTAACGTTGTCATTTATTTTCTCGGTTTTTATCTTTTCTTGTTTTAATGTATTTTACTTTCAATTATGTATTCTTGTTTGTATACTTTTAGTATTATGCTGTGAGTGTGGACCCCAGGAAGACTAGCTGCTCGTTCAGGCGTCAGCTAATGTGGATCCACTAACAAATAAACAAAACAAAAACAAGCACATCTGTCCGAGGTCATCCAGTTTAGCATGTTTGTAGCTGCAATGACTCTTGATATTTGCCTTTTTCTTCACTGGAGGTCGTCCCCACAAACTAATATAGACACAGTGATTTGCCTTTTAGGTCAAAAAAAGAAATAATCGTTTATCCAATGCTCTTGGAGAGTGTGACATTCTGCATCTACTTTTGTTTTGTTGTCACCATGACACATTGACTGGATATCAACTGCTAGGTGTGTGTTGCATTCAGGGACTACTTTTTATATTATTTTCTTTATCGCTGAAAAAATTGAATGGCTTTTTTAAAAAAATTTTAAGTCACCTCACACATCAAATCAAATGGTTCAGTGGAGGACAGAGGTTCCCCACCCCTGTTCTGGGGACAGCTGTCTCTGTGCACTGTTTCCACTCACCAATCTCCCTGCAGCCAAACATTTCTGAAACAATTTCATATTAAAAGTAAGTTCAAGATTACACAACAGGAAAACAGGGATATCTTCACAATAATAAGAAGCGTCAGTGATGTTTATGGCTTCCTTCAGGAGGCAAGTGGTCCAACAGTAGCTCTGGCTGTATTAATATTTTAAGGACAAATAAAGAAAGTAAAATGTACCAAACCCTTGACTAAGAGTGTGGAATTCAGTGAAAACAGAGGGTAATTTTGCCATTTAGACTTACTCTCACACATACATGCAGTGTGAAGGTTGACTGAAAAGAAAATTCTGTTTTCTATATTCAAATCAAAGCATTAAAGGAAGTCAAAGGTGCAGCCACAGTGGTGAGTAGGACTCTCCCCACAATGCATAAAAATGCAATTTTCAGTAGCATGAATAAACCCATTACCATATTGGCTTTGATAAATCTTACAACTACATCTGCAGTCAAATCAAAGAGATCAGATAAAAAGCTTATACAAGTCCGTGAAGTATGACAGATTATAATGCAGCAAACAGAATTAGTGGAATTAAGCTCCTGTATGTTTCAGCAATTCCTATAATACTGATATTCTCTGCAAATACAAGCACCCGCCATGCAGCTTAATGTTATATCATGCAAAGTTGCTTTGAGTAAGTGTATGCAAGTAAGCACAACATTACAAAGTTGTAGAGTAACATCACATGCACAACCTCTTTTGATACACTTCCTTAAGGTAAGTTTAAGAGATGGCTCTGTGTGCTCATCTGATTTCATTGCTGAAAAAAATAATACCACCCCTCCAGCCATAAACTTGACACTGTTGGGATGACATCATCACTTGGAGCCATAGGGATTAGTGATCCTCACTGCTGATAGGCTCACAGGGAAAGGGGTTGGGATTTCATTAATAAAAGCATGAAACGCACCAAATGCCAAAGTAAAACAGTGAACAGTCTGAGAGTACAACAGCATTGCAACAGTGGAATCCTGACCAGAAGAAAATCAGGTAAGATGAACATTCTTTACCTTATCTTTAGAAATACAATAGATTATTCATTGATCAGTCAATGTATCATCAGCTTTGAACAAATATATCAACAGAACTTAATTTTTATTGGATTGCTCCTTGTTCATTTTTAACGTTCACTTAAATTGTGTTTTTTCATTATTGCAGTCTTAGTGGGGACATAAAAAGTGATGCTACAGCAGATTATGACGCTCCACATGTATGTTCTTATTCCCTAAAATGACAAATGCTGAATAACTCAAAAGTTGCATTAAAGCTCATATGCAAATCAGATTTCATGGCACACGTGGACCAAGCTGAAGCTTTGTGAAACTTGTTTTCTCAAATGAAAACAATGTTCTGAAAGAAAAATTCCAAAGCAAGAAGCTGAGATTTTTGCCTGTAGACTACTTTCCAAAATATCACGTTCAAGCTAAAAGTTTTGGCTGTTGTAGAAAAACACTAGTGTAGTCATGGTAACCACGAGTCACCTGGGTGACTCACTGAGCTCCACGCCTCGTCTAAAACACAGAGGGAGACGCAGTGTGAGCTGATCATCCCCCTTATGGCACACCCTTTGTGAACAGCTATTCATGCTGATATCAGCACTGAAGTAAGCCATTTACTCAGCCTGTGTCATTATTCAGTGAGTGGGTTTATGCAGGGATTGAGAAACATATGGGAAGGTTTGGGGTAACGTATACTGACGCACTCTAGGATGCATACTCTCTGTTGTCTTTATCAGCCACAACAACTTATAAGTTATTTATTGATGAGTGTCAGTATCCTCAAACCAACTTTTACAATGATGAACTAACCAAACGTCACTGTACACTGTACATTTGCAATATAAAATCTCTAAAAGAACATTCTTATTAGAATCTGACAGCTGCAAATTCACTGCAACTGTTGGCAAGTTATTGCTTTATTCATAGAAAACAACCTTTGAAAACTTGAGATGTAAGGTGTTTATGTATCGTGTATATCAGTGACCAAAAGGCTATGTTCTTTTCTATTAATATCAGTGTCTGGGAAAAACAGCTCATGATCTCTTTTGCAGGTGACAAAGCGAGTCTGTCATTCGACTGAAGACTGATCTCTCTCCATTGTATCTCTTTCTTTGATAGTCCCAGAACACTGTGAGCTCTCCTAACATGATGCCTACAGCTAAAGGCATGTCCCACATGTTACCCAGTCATGTTCTAAGAGTGGGTCAAACTATCCGCCTGGACTCAGCGCAGGAGACAGTCAGTCAACATCCCAGTCTCACGGGGCCCAGCAGTAACCATGGTGAACCCGATCTCGACATTTCACTGGATAAGCTGAACCAGCTCATCCTGGAACTGGATCCGACATTTGAACCCATTGAGGTCAACAAAAGTCCCTCGTGCATCAGCCCTCCTACAGGTACAGTGACACTGTGAAGCCCCTTTGTATTAAAGCTTTCTTTAGTTTCTACACAATTCAAACTGCTCTGCTACGGCTCTTTCTTACTTAAACACATCAACTAAGTGCAGCAAAGAGGTGTGTCACACTGTAAAACCATGCTCACTCTTATGAAACAAATAGTACACATAGCCTGCGGCTTTGGAAATTTACCCTCCCTGTTTGAGATGTTTGAGTTTTATTTTTTTTAATCATGGGGTAATTGCACCAGTTCAGCTGTTCTGGATTACTGCCCAGATAAGTACCACACCCTGCACATGTTAGGCTACAGACGCAGCAAAGCTCTGGGTAGTCACATGTGAGGGTGGTGCGGCAGCGTTTTTACTGACTGCTTTGATCAGAAAGTGTGCACAAGAGTCAACAAAGCATATAAATGCTTTTCCTGCTCATCTCTTCTTGAAAGGTGTTTGGTCGGATGTTTCTGAAACCAGCAATGCGTTGTGGGGACAAAGTTTAAAGGAAAGAGATCAACAGTGATGAGAAATCAGATGATACAAAGGTTAACTTCATCGCAGCGGACCAGTAAAAGAGAAAATTAATGTGCTGTGTCGATGTGTACTTCTTTTCCTATTTGTAACAACACTCATCACAGCGTCTACCTACAGCCACAGACAAATCTTCTATTTCTGTATGAACATTAGTCATTATTATGTAACTTTGGCTGCAGAAGCCACTGTCTGGCTCACGCATTGACCACAGGCTACAGTGTTCTCCTGAGGGAATAAACTCATTCAGTGCCAATCAACACGGTGAGGCAAGCACATCTTTAAGTGTACAAGAACAAGTTGGGACTCCTTTAGGGGATTCTTAATCATCGCAACAGCAGAGGGGCATAATTCAAAGAATTTAGTTTGGAAGGAACAAACTGAGCTGTGCAAGCAGGTACCTGCCTGAAATATGAATGTCTTTATCAGGTAAGTTTTCACAACTGAGTGTTTACATAACGAGGCCAAGCCCATTCTGCTGAAGAGAAAACCAAAGCATGTAGTCAGGGAAAACATGGAACACACTGCGTTTTCCACATCCTGCGTTATATCTCCAATCCTTTTTCAGGGTTTGTGCTAACACTTTTTTCTCAATCCTCAGACGACGGCTGCTCAGATGAAGATGTCTCCCGCTGCATGATTGTCCCTAGAGGTTGTTCTCCCTGCTCCTCGCCCACCGTGGTTCGATCCTTGTCGCCCAGTATACCCATCCCTACACAGAGCAGCCTCAGCTGCAGTCCCCATGGCACACTGGTGTTCTCCAGTTCCCCTACATCCTCCCTGCCTCCGCTGCCGTGTGGAAGTGCACCTAGACGAAATCCCTCACCAAAGCATGACATGGCCTTTTCCCAAGGATCCCTGCGCTTGTCACACTCCAACAGGAACAGTGCTGCCTCGCTCCTCTCCATGTCAACATGTTCAGACACCAGCTACATTCTTGGCAGGTAAAACTCGAAATTAAAGCAACACCTGCCATTAAATGCGTCTAAAATATGCATCTTGTACAGCAAGCAGCAGCTTATAAATATGCTGAAGACCCATAACCTCACTGTATGAAGGCTGACTTAGTAGACTGATACATGTTTTTCATTCTGCAATGGAACAAAGGTTTTACAGCAGTAAAAACAGTCCCAAACTAGAAAATGTAACCACATTTCCAAAAACGACTTGTTGCCATCTTTTCATGAGACAAATTAAACAATGGAAGAAAAGTCTGCTTTTCTGTGAAGTTAATGTTTACTGATACAAACTCAAGAATACAGGGTATTGATCTGCACATTTGCAATATATCCACTTTGTCCCTGCATAGCAACCTGTCCCTGACAAGTGAAGATGCTGACTCTCCAGAGTCCATCCTCACTCGCACGTCTGGCTGCTTCAGCGATGGGACCAGAACGAGGCCATCTGACAACAGGCACAGCCCAGACAAGCCCTCGCTCACAAGGCAAGGACATCTACAGGAGCTTTACAGTAAAGGAGCACAGAGCAGTCCTGCTTCACTCTCTGGGTCTTTGACTGATATTCCTGTACTGCTAGTCAACGGTGCACCACAGCTGGATCTGCACATGCAATCTCCCGGACCAGAAAATGACCTAATACAGACCATCCCTGTGTCCAACTCAAAGCCATTTTCTCCTCACAGTGAGTCCCACATGCCGTAGTAGTATATTGTGCTGCCAGCTATCACATTTAAAATTTGCGATCTCAACAATATATTTTTCTGGTTGTTTAGGTTTCCAAGCCCGTTTTAATGGCAGCCAGCCCTCAATGAAATTTGTCATGGACACTTCAAAGTATTGGTTCCGTCCACATATGAGCAGAGCAGAAGGTGAGAATCCCAAAGCACCACTTCAAAGATTACTCATTGAAGCATAATAGCTTTGCTGAAGTTACTTCATCTTGCAGGATCTTGTGGGGTTGGGTGGAGAGTGGGGTCTTATGGGATGTGGGATTCTTCTGCAGTACAGACAAAATAATAAACACCCATTTGCAACTGCCTCTAAGCATTTCCTGTGACGTTTAATTTGCTCTAGCGGAGGCCCTGGTAAAGGACAAGGAAGCTGGAACATTTGTAGTGAGAGACAGCACCTCCTACAGAGGCAGTTTTGGTCTGGCCATGAAGGTGGACCAAACTTCCACCAACTTCACTGCTACCGCCTACCCAGGTAAACACCATCACAATCACAGACTGACAATGTGACCATAGTGCAGTGCCGCTGTCATTGTGTGTCTATAGCAGCGTCCTGAAAGGCACAAGGGATCACTTACCCAACTCTGCTGATGTGAATGGGCACGTCTGACGTCATCCAGCTATCTGTGGCGAGGCAGGAGACAGTGCTGTTATGTTTTCCACCCACAGTATACACTGTATAAACACAAAAGAAAACCAGCTGTTTATGGCGCTGTAAGCAATCAAGGAGAAAAAAATGGATCTCACTCACAAAACAATTTTGAGGCTTACTTCATTTGCAGTTTTGTATTTGTTCAACTTTTTAAGGAATGCAGGACATTGAAAAGAAAGACATGCGAGCACTGTGTCAGGCACTGAGACCATTTCACCGAGCAGGCTGGGAGTATGTTGTCTGTTACAGTATTCCTCTGCTGGACCATGAATGTCACAATTATCCTTAATTGAAGGAAGTCACTATAATATTTTCTCTATCTGTCTACAATGTAATGTCTGAGGAACAATTTGCAGTGTAATTTAAATTTAGTCGTAATCTGAAATCTGAGATATCTGAAACAAGCTTTGAAATCACATTGTATTGAACGAAGATTACAACACACACACAACTATATAAAATGTACTTGTGATAAATAAAGAGAGAGCAGAGGTTCTTACATGTTTATTATGAACTACCTTATCCCCAGCAGATGTGGTAGACAGATCTAAAGGCATTCCTGAAGAGCAGCATTTCTGTTTCTTTAATGATGTCGGTGTTGTTGTGGCTGAAAATAATTTTGCAGCAAGAGTGAACTATTTGAACAAATTCAAGTTCAAGGATCCTAATTTATGTTGGCGGTCTAAGAGTAATATGTTGAGTTGGTTTTTAATTTTAGTGAGATTCATAGAAAATATGTGGCAGCCAAGAGCACCCTGTATCCGTCATAATGGGTAACAGGGCATCCTGTTATAGGACATTATTGTTATGTTAATAGTTAGCTTGTGGATCGGTACATTATAATTTGCTGTGTGAACATTTTGTTTTTTGTAGTTGTTTAGTATCTTGTAACACCATATGTGCTGGGCTTCATGTGATGCAAGACACTAAAGCTAAATAGGTTAAAATATTCAATCAATCAATCAAAAAAAGAAAAAAAAAAAAGGATCAGCCACAAGCTACATGAAACAACCGCCAGTGCGTCTTTATCACTGTTATTTCTCAATATCACATGTTGTACATTAACTCCACTGAGTGCATGTAAATCTTGTTTTTTCCTGACATTTTTCTGTGTCCTTCCATTGTAACAGAACAGAGCAATTCAGATCTTGTCAGACACTTCCTTATTGAATCATCAGCTAAGGGTGTACGCGTCAAAGGCTCGTCGCAGGAACCCTACTTCGGTAAGAAGTTAACTACAATAATACTTTCCTTTGAAATGCACGCTGATTATGTCTACCACACCAGAACTGGGTCAGCCACGTGGGGATGTGGATAGGCAGGATCTCTATTGTTTAGTATGAGTTCACAGGGTGTGCTCTCACACCCACAGAGCCATTATAGAGGTTTATTGTGGGTCTTCTCTTATCAGGGCCTGTGGGTGTGAAGGAAAAGACACGTGCACTGATATCTGCTTCCACAGAAATCTGCATTCTTTGCAGTAGGTGTGGCGGCTTTGACAAATCCCCACGTGGCAAAAAAAAATAAAAAATAAATAAAAAAAAGTATGTAATGACAAAATCTCCAGACTTGAACTGATACTGGAATGGACTGGATGGATTAAATACATTTTAAAGACAAAACTACCACCTACATCCTACATCTAAAAAATAACCTACAGAAAACACTGTACTGCACCAATGATGATAAAATCTCTTGCTCCTCATTTGTACTTTAAAATGATGTTTGAGTGAAATATTCAAATTTTTGTTCGACCTTTTGTGGTCCAAAAGAAGACGACGAACTTCTCGATCATACTTGGGCTTCAGCAAAGCTATGATTTTGTGTCGTCTTTGCAGGTAGCCTCTCTGCCCTGGTCTACCAGCACACCATCTCTGCTTATGCTTTACCCTGCAAATTACTGCTCCACTCCCAAGGTAAGGCGTAATTGCAAGACACAGGTTTTTCTTTTTTCTTATTTTCTTTTTTTTGTGTGTGTGTGTGTGTGTGTGTGTGTATGAAGGTAGACAAATGAAACCCTCACCTCTTACTTGCGTCTACAGATCTGGGCACAGCAGAAGAAAGGGCAAATGAAAAACCATCATCAGAGGACAAGAGCAATACAGGTGGGACAAAATATCAGTAAAGAATATGACTCATTTGTTACATTAGCATTTAACAGAAGATTATACATTGCAGTTACTAGCACCTATCCTCAAATAATACTTATAAAGTGCCACTTAACTAGCCAGGAGCAAAAGACAAGGAACAAAAAACAAAAAAATAGGTCAGGAATAATCGCTGTCAGTGGACAATGGGATGAAAAAAGGAACAAAATAATAAACACCACATATAAGCAACAAAAGTGGCCTGAAAATACATTAAATTAACATATATATGTTCTTAGCCTTTCTTCTTTTGTACCCATGATTATTTTGCAATCAATGCTAGCGGTAGCTTGTCCTAACAGCATGCTAGTTGAGGTTAAGTTAGCTGGTTAGCTAATTAGTTCACGCAGAAAACTAGCTTTACATCTTTAGGACTCCTCTGAAGCTTTTCAGAAAGCTCTAAAACAGACAAACAAACTACATTTTAGTTATAGAAAGTAAAAGTAAAAGTAATGTTACCTTGAAGCCAACATATTCAGGAAGTGGACTGAGGACAGCAGCTGTGCAGGTTTCCTTCTTCACCACCGTTTTTACTCCACCTTGCTAGCTTCTGGCAGAGTCAACAGAAGCCTCACGCGGGTTAACTGGCTGTTACCACAGCGAGTGTTTTCACTTATTTCACACACAGGTGTAATTACTGACGTTAATTAATGAAGGCTACGCTTAATTTAGGTGTGCCAGTACAAGGCTAATGTTGTTGTATATTGGCACTGCATTGAGAAAAGACAGTTTGAGTGTTTGCTGTAAGCAATAATTTTTAGCAAGTTTGGGCCAAATCATGTTCGAAATGATCTACATGAAAAATATGTCCATTTTGACTATGAGAATGGAAAGAAAGGATTTTATTCAACTTAATTAAATTTGAGTTTTGCTACCCTCCATGCTTAATTCCCTGTGTATGTGCAGTCAAGCTCTATTTCTAATCAAACTATCACAATGTTCGTCTTCTCCATAGCTTGCAATTTCATCTACCTAAATGCTGTCCCCACTGAGATGCTGACAGGCCCTTGTGCAGTGCACAGGGCGGTGTCCTCCACACTTGACAAGGCCGCAGGTTCCTTCACCCCAACCATAGTCAACTTGAAGGTGTCTCCGAAGGGTGTCACACTGACAGATGTCAACAGGAAGTAAGAAAAGACATCCTGTCAATCTGCTGCTGAGATTTCACTTACAGTGTAGAGCAAAATCACGGTGGGGCTTTTCTATTTCATTTGTAATAACCATAATCATTTCTGCACAGGCTCTTCTTCAGGCGCCATTACCCTGCTCACCTGCTTAGCTACAGCGGCGAAGATCCAGACAACCGACTGTGAGTATACTGAAGCATGTTTGATAAATCACCTTATTAGTACTCTGCCATATTTTTTAATTCACCACTTAAAAACACACAGCTATAACTAATAACATTGGTGTTTGCGTCATTTCATTTTGTTGTCCCCTTCAGCCTTAACAGAGAGCCAGCATGCACAGTACCGGGTTGCTGGCACTAGCACACCTAAATGGAGTGCACACGTCCTTAATGTTATTAATTACACCTGAAAAATTAGTCAGAATATCAGCAGTGAAAAAAATACCACACATTTTTTAAACAAAACTAACAGCCGACCACATCTTTTAATCTTAAACATTTCATTCTACAACAGGTGGTTGAAAGGTTCCAGTTTCGGTGCAAGGTAATTTTGAATATCAGAGTCATGTTTTGTATTTAACTGTAAATATATTGCTCATGTGAGCACCCATAGTAAGCCCTTCAGGCTTTCAGGCTCACCTGCAATTCATATCTTTTATACTTAAATTCAAAGAACACCTCTTCTTGTACTTGAACTAATTAATTCTAATCATATCTATCATTTCCTTGTCCCAACAGGATGTTTGGCTTTGTGGCAAAAGGTGCAGAGGCTGGCATGGAGAATGTTTGCCACATCTTTGCAGAATATGATGCCTTGCAGCCTTGCAACAAAGTCATTGAGGTTATTCAGGCAGCCATAGCCAAGACATAGACACATAAGGACTGAAACAATAATGATAGAGAAGTGGTCTTAAGGCCCTACCTACACTGTCTGTCTTACACTGTACTTTACTGAAGAAACCCGTCCAATATGGTGGTCATCGGAAGTGTCAATGCTTCAGCTGTTAGCCTAATCCAGTTACTGCTTCTGTTGGATTAACATTAAAATCTGAATTAGAAGTGCTTAGAACTACCCAGACCCCATGATGAATGTCCTGTTGGAAACACAGATGCAACTGTGGTTTGTGGCAAATATGAAGATTGACAAGACTGAACAGCTGTCAGGCTGAAAAAAACAGAAAAGGAACCAGCAGTATGTAACTGCAATTAAATAGCACGCTCCCACTGTATAAATAATACCTAACCAGTTTGTAGGAATGCTGAAGCAAATTCAACAAATACTTATGTAATGCTTAATATGTGAGGCTCCGAAAGAATAATTTTAATGTAAAAAGGTTAGAGACCAGCGTAATAGGGTACAACATGTAAAGCAGTTGATTTGTCTTTTTTCGTAACATTTCTCATTCCCATGTAAACTGAACTGTAAATCTGCACCAGCCGATGCTGTAAAATATAGCGATGAGGGATTTTGAAGGTTCTGTTAATAGACTGAAGAGAAACTGACGTACTGTCACGTCCTGTCATTTCAGAGCAGAAACTTGGCAGATACCATAGTTGTGTAGCTCAGAAAGTATTTATTATACTGCACTGTAAACAATTTCTTCTCTGTATATTCATGCATTTTTTAAAAACTGTTATGACGAAAAATAAACATATTGAATTGTATATGTGCAGGCTTACAACTGTTTATGTCTGAGAGAGAGAGAGCGAGAGCGAGAGAGTGCGAGTGCGGTCATGTGTGAAAAACAGAGAGACAGATTTATCTTTTCCTTTACCTCACCATCAAAACCTATAAACATAAAGGAGAGCGCTGTGGTTAATGGCTTTGTGTCTTCTAGTAAATCGCACTAAACATTTGACAGAACACACAACAGTCTGCACAGAATTCTTTTTTATTTTATACGGTAAATTGTTAGATAAAAGCATAATGCTTCACTTTGAGGTTTCAGAGCTCCCAAAATGAAGAGTGTGCTTCATGAAGCAAAGCAAAATCAAGCACAGAACTGCATAGATAATATCTTTAAATATTCTCAACATATTCTGAGGCACCCAAATGCAATGCACACTGGTCCTTTTCTTACTGGTAATGTCTTTGGTGCCAACTCAAAACTTAGCATAAAAACTTGTATTCTAAGGTCGAACAGATAGCGTGTGCTACTCAACCCGAGTTGAGCATTGACAATACACTGCAGTGTTAACTATTTACAAATACTGCCCTCCTCTGGCTAAGACAGGGAATCTGAAGTCTCTGAGACACATGTTGAAGAGCCTCACTGCCAACATCACAGTGAGCTGTTTTATTTATTTATTTGTATTTTATTTATTTATTTATTTATTTATTTATTTTTTTTTTTTTTTTGGGGGGGGGGGGGGGGGTATGCATCAGGAAGGCAAGATTTTTTTTTCTCCGCAGAGAATGAACTGCAATGGCAAGAGACCTTCAATGTTCTTCTAAGTGCTGTATGTGTCTGCAGTGCAAGCATTTAGGGACTGTACAGAAATCAGTGTGGTGGGAAGCGGGTAGAACATTATGTTTCACTCTTCAAAAAAGTGTCGCCCTCTCTGACGTTATTAATATTTTCAGTGGACCCTCCCCGTGCCGAACAGAGAAAATGCAACACCAACCCACATCATCTTACGGCAATATAACACTATGAAATTGTTGATCAATAACTAAAAGTGCACAAAGAATTGAAGATGGTGTGCTCTGATTTAAACCATAATCCGTTGATGAAACAATAGTTCTCACTAAGCCACCACATTACAGAAGTGGACCTTGCAATTGCCAAAAATATGGCAAACCTCACAAAATAATGTGTCCTGCTGTGTTTAGTGAATATTCAGTATATGTTCAGTATGTAGAAGCTGTCACTTCATGTAGCACATTTTCTTTTTCTTTCTTTTTTTTTGAACACAATTTGCACAATTACACAATTTACCTTATTGTAGTTCTGCTTTCTGTCGAGATACATGAAGTGAAGGTGAGAACTGTTATAGGATAGTGACAAACGAAGAGTTGACTGGAGAGATAACAATCAATTACTAAAAACTCACAGTCCTCCCCCCTTTCTATATCCCGCTCCCACTAATGATCTTTGTACAGTCTCTGAAAGAAAAAAAAAAGAAAAAATCCACCCTTACATATTTCACAGCAGCTCAAAGTGACCTGTGACTCCACGCCTCCATTCACCTCCACCTATCTGTGCACTCAGCCTCCTGCACCAAGTGTTAATTACAATTAAATGCTTTAGTTAAGCAGAGTCGATATAATCTCTTTTGTCCAGCGACCTCACACTGAAATAATGACAGTGTTGAGAGACACTTTTTCTTCATTTAGATAATGTAGAAGAAAGGTGGCAACATATTCAGTTGTTATCCTCTGTAATGTGGGTCTGATATATTTGATGTGGTTGTCCAGCACTATAAAAATGGCCCCATTAGATCAGCACAAAAGCCTGAAGGATAATTCTTATCCTGCCGGAGTCAATGTTTGATGAGAGAAACCTCAGTTTCGGTCATCAGTTGTGATGCAAAGTTCAATGAATGTTTGTCATTTGAAATTCATATTAAGCATGATGGTAAAGGTTGGTAATATCCCAGAAGTCAATGACACAAATGTTATAATTGTAACTTCATCATCACCAGTGTTACCACAAACAGCTGCAAACCAGTGTTGACTCTGGCGAACCAGTGACAGTTACTGTGTGATAGTTGGGATGCTGCGAGATCTCTTCATGATGAGACGCACCTCCACGTCAGGGAGGCTGTCCTGTTTAGTCTGGGCGCAGCCCTCATCTGCTGCAGCCATGTGCAGGTCGAAGCGCAGCGACACCGACTTCTTCCGCAGCTTGGGATTCCCTCTGAAGAAAGAGCCCTCCCACTGCTTGATCACCTTGTCAATCTTCTCTGTCCTGGTAGGAAAGAGGTTAGAGGTTGTGGCAGTAAAAGCTGATGATGATGACATGATGCGTCATCAGATCATTTGAACAATGCATGGATTAAAAAAAACATTTTGAATAGTTGTTTTTATCTGTTAGGGCTCTGTTCTGTTTATGTATCAAACATGTTTTCTCTTGCTCAGAGACATTTATTGTGTGTGGTGTGCAGCAGGGATTTGTCTTCCCCTTGAACGTGGAGGTCAACCACCGGAAATCTACTCATTCATTTATTGTGTTATTGTGTGTCATGTAATCCTATGTGGGATGGGTCATTTCAATGGTACTGTATGACAAAAAAGGAAAGAATGTCATTCATTCATTTCTGCATGATACACCTGGTTGCACTGTAACACCAGGGGGCAGCAAGGGAGAACACTTTACCTGCCTCAGACACCTGGGGGAGCACCTACTTTGTAATAACATGCAACCAGTCTGGCACTGCATAGACTCAGTGAGGATCAGGACCATATCAACTAAACTAGATGATGCAAGTCTCTGTCTGAAAAATAGACAGCATGCTTCTGCAGAAGAGGCATGCAAGTGTATGTCTACACAAACAGTGTAACCATTCAGACAGATTAAAACTCATATTAAGGCTAATGTTTGGCCTTGGGTAAGTGACTGTAGGAGGTGTTGGGTACGTTGGGCCTTAAAGGACAGATAATTGCTTTTTTGGCGCAACAAGCAAGAAACACTGACATATTATCACCGCATAAAGTTCACATGGTGAGTTTGTCAGCAAACATTAGGGGCACCTGGAGTCATGCTTCTGGCCACCTGATGAATGAAAGTCCAACATGTCATCTCCTTTCACCTCTGTTTTTGATGTCCAGCTAAGGGAATTATCTGTTTATTAGAAAAGCTGCCTGCTGCGACAGGAAACAAGGTTGATGAAAACAGTGAAAGTGAATCGAAGCATAAATTTGCATTTAGCTGTAAAATATAAAAACAAGTAGCTGAATTGTGTTAAAATGCTGTGTATAGCAGAGGTGAGCAGGTAATAATTCTCTGATGACTCATCGGTCCAAGCGACCCCTTTCATGTAAGAAATGGATTAGTGCAGTTTTAACAGTAATAGCTCTATCATTCTAATATAGCAAACATCACAATGCTGTTCTAGGATGAAAATATGACTTGTGTTGTTAAATTAAATGGACTGCAAAGCACTTTACAATTTGCCTCTCAGCCATGCTCACACAGGTGGCAGCGAGTTAGCGTGCAAGGTCCCGGCCTGACCATCAGACAATTGACGTCAAAGAGTACATCTACTGTCCATTGTAGCCCACCGACGCTAAAACTGGGATTCCGACCCACACTAGGGGTCACCAAAGCTTCAAGGCAAGGCCTATCAAGCCTATTAAGTTTCTTGTTAAAAATAAATGTAAAAAAAAACACATAACACGGACAGAGAATTGTATAAAAAGTTCCGCAGAAATATCAGGAAAAGTCATTTCTGGTGCAATATTCACCAGAAATAATCCAGTCAAAATTCATCCAAATTGCTTGTTTTACACAGACTTCCTGCAGATATTGCATACAGCATTTGGATTAGTTGCACAGCTTATCAGTTCTTCTGTTCTGTCGTTATTATGCATTGAATATAATATGATGATGATAGAAAAGGGCTCCCTTGGTCTAGTATCATGAAACTCATTATCACCACGGCTTTTGGTGGGACGTAAACAACATGAGGACATGTAGATCATGTATAAGCCTGTGAGGTAGTTGTGACAGCTGGTTCCATCGGTGCTGACAGACAGATGCCTCCATTGTGGCTCATTACCTAACAAAGCAGTACAGCAAGCTAATTCACTTGAAGGCAAGTGTTTTTAACAAGCTAATGCTTTCTGTCAGAAATGATTCCAGAAGAAACATACAGATGAAATAAACTCAGTATGCCGCCCTGCAAAGTCCCTTCATATCTGTAACTTCTACTGTCTGCTCAAGTAATATTATGGAAGAAGTGTGTGTGTGTGTGTGTGTGTGTGTGTGTGTGTGTGTGTGTGAGCGCGTGCGTAATGCTTTTTGGATGTGTGTATGCCGCTAACACCTGAAGCATGAACAAAGAATTCCGCCCATGTCTAGTCCAACAATAACAGGTGCCACGCCCTGAAGACTCCAGACCAGGCGGGTACCTCCACATCAAACAGAAGTCATTACAGGAGGAAAATTCCCATGCCGCGCTATGATGTACTACTCATGGGAACCTGTGCAGCCATCTAAACGTTTCATGCCTCCTAACTTGTTCGACATGTAAAGGCCTCTTAGAGTCTGTGCGTCTTGCCTGCTGGACCAGACGTCGCCGGGGTGGGGAGGACATGGATGATTGTGTCATTATAAACTAATGAGTCAATAAAAACTCCTGACAGCCTGAGAGGTGTGACGGCTTCAGGACATTAAGCAAGCAAGAAACTATGTTGTTTCATAGCCAAACAGGCATTTATCTGGATAGTGTAGAACAACACGCTCTAAAGTGATGCTGTTAGCGCTTGCTACTAGAAAATGCCTTCATTTCAGGCTGAGCCAAAGGTGCTTACTACAGGTCAATGGGGGGCTAAAAAAGATCAATACTTACTCAATGGTGCCATGACCCTCTGCACTCTCTCGCACCACGTTGCCCTGAAGAATCTCCTGAGTCTTCACAGTGGAGATTGGCAAGTCTTTATCTTGCTCTGGCTCTGTGAGAAGACATTAATGACAAATCATAACAAGATATGACTGTGAGTGTGTGTGTGTGTGTGTGTGTGTGTGTGTGTCTTACCTGTGAGTATCACAAGGCTTTGCTGTCTATGCAGTATGCTTTTCTTTAGCCCATTGTCTGCTGGGAGGAGCGAAGGAATTTCAGGCAGGGGTTCAGACTTGGGTTCATCTGGTGTCACAGCAGGGTCACTGAAGCCATTCTCGAACCCATTCTCTTTCGGCTCCTCCACGAAAGACCTCCAGGGCCGCAGACCCACTGGCTGCCCATTACGGCCCATGTACCTGCAGTCAGGAGGGGGTACAGAGTAATGACAACCAAAAAGCACGTGGATGTCTGTATGCATGGATGCATGTGTTTCGGACAAAGAGACATTTGGACATTTAAAAAAAATATGCAAGTATGAAGCTACAACCAGGGGACAGTTAACTTAGCTTAGCATGAAGACAGGAATTGGAAAAACAGCTTTTCTGCACATCTAAAGCTCACTGATTAACATGTGTTTCATGCTTAAACCAACGTGTAAAAACAAGTAGAGAAATGACAACAAGCTGTTTCATCCCTTTTCCAGCCTAAAGAATAAGCTATGTTAACCGCCTGCTGGCTGCAGCTTCATATTTTAATGGACAAACATGATTGTGGCACAGCTCTTCTTTTATCCAATTTTCCTCTGATGCCACCTTGTGGTCGATATTTGTGGTTTTCACTAAAATGTCTCAAAGAGTGGATGAATTGCCATGAAATGTGCTTCAGACATCCATGTTCCTCTCGGGATTAAATATAATAACATTGGTGAAGCTCTAACTTTTCCTCTGGTGCCATTATGAGGTCAAATCTCTATGTTTCCAATATTTTGGTGTATAACCAAGCCTGTGAAACTAATGACATTCTTATCAGTGCCAGCTGTACTTTGTGTTCAGTGCTAATTAGCAGAAGTTAGCACGCTGAAGAACAAAACTAATGTGTTGAACAAGATAAGGATTATACCTGCTGAACATCAGCATGTTTACATTGTCATTGTCAGCATGTTAGCAGATGATAACATTGAGCTCAGCACAGATTATTACCTCACATAACTACGAGCATGGCTGTAGAGTAGACTCTACGCCTTGTTATCTAATAATTTTGCTTAGGTATTAGTCAGTCTTCATTCATATAGTGCATAGGTGAGTTTCAAACACTTATACATATGAACTCTCTTTGCACTGCCTGAAAAAGACCCTATGATGATGGGATGACTAAAAGGTTATATAAAAGTGTTGTGCACTCACCAGTCAGTATGATCTTGTGCACCTTTCATTTGGTTAACCTGCAGACATATCCAGCTGTATGTGTGTATGTTACGTGTGCTGATGCATGCATAAAACCAGATTTTTTTGTCACACAGCCCTTTGAGCCTCCGCTTGCTACCCACACAATCACCACCCTTCTCAAATATGAACAAACAATACAAATGTCAGAAGCCATGTCCTGTCTCTGCTAGCATCAGTGACAGTGACATCAGTCTGTCCATAGGCTCTACAAGAGTCATAAAACCAAATTACTCTACCTTCATCAAACTATAAAGTGAGAATAACAAGGCTGATACAGTAAATGTGTGGAAAAGCAAAAGGAGCTCGATATGAGATCGCAGTCCGTGGTCCAAATCGCCTGTGAAGATAATTAAAGGCCATGCCAAAAGAATGGAATATTCCCTAGTAAAACAGCTTGAAGCTGACAGGGAATAAGTTAAAAGACCAAACAAAGACGGGTCGACTGTCTGGATTCTATCATCACGGATGATTAAAGACAGAGCTGGATTTTTAGGCTATGAATCAGATGTAGAAAGTTTGTCATCTTCCCTTATTTTATCCTTTGTGGTTTTTTGTATTTATGCAAATTTCCGATCGCTGTTCTTACATGTCACTTTATTGTTTGGCTGTGCTCTACAGCCCGAGTACGCCTCAACCCGCAATTATTGTGGATTTTCAGTGTCTGTGCATAATCCACAACAGAATAGTAGGCTTTGACCAGACTGAAAGTGCGAGCACATAAAATCATCTGTTTGACAGCTATATAAAGGAAACGATTAAGAATTCATTTTGTTGACTTTGTTCTTAATTGCTGAGAAAGAAGTTTTTGTCTTTGTCATGTCAATGAATGTGTGTGTGTATGTGTAAAGTCCTTTTTTTAGCTTTAGAATTTACAATGCTGCTATGTAAAATTGATATTTATGTGCTATTTTATTTTTCCTGAATTTGTTCTGCGCTGGTCCTTCACAGTTTATGATGATGAAGCTGTTCCATTGTTCTGGGAAAATCTTTTCAACTAAGAAGTAAACGATTCCTTTCTGCTTTCTCCAATCATTCCATTCCTGCCTCACCTGCCCTCTTCGCGCTCCAGGAGACGTCGGTAAGTAGCGATCTCCCGCTCCAGCCTCATCTTGGTGTTGAGGAGCTGGCTGTGGCGTTGTCGCTGGGTGGCCAGCCCACTCCTCACCTGCTCCAGCTCGCTCTCCAACCCGGCGATGACCTGGGAAAGGTCCTGCAGCTGGTTGGAGTACAGCTGCTGGGTGCTCTGCAGGGAGCTCTCCAGGCCTTTCTCCTGCAGAGCAAGAGGCAAGGAGCTTTTAGGACAATGACTACAGTTCTCATCATCCGTTTAAATAACTCCGTGTCAAATTTAAGGAACCATGTAGACGCTAATAATGTTACAAGCATGTATAGTGTAATAGTTGGCCTGAACCCTAGACTGAGAGGTGAACCCAGGTCCCTGCAGTGTTGAGCCATAAGGACACTGCCATGGTTTGAGGTGCACAAAGCCATGTTTGTATGTGAAATGCGGTTGAAATGCTCATAAAAATGCATTAATCTACCACTTAATATTAAAATATATCATATATATTATTCCATATTTGTATATTATACAATATTCATATTCATTTATCATAACATGTGCCATGACCTATGACATATGTCAAAATGAAATATTTCAAAAACCATTCAATGGGTTGTTATGACATTCATGTCCCCATAAGGATTAGTTGTAATAACTTCGGTGATCCTCTGACTTTTCATCTTTCACCATCAGATCAAACTTTTATTTGTCTGTGCAGAACTAATGACCTTTCCATCATTCTCAGACGTACTTCATGTGAAGTGCTAAGTGGCAAATGTCAGCATGCTGACACACTAAACAAAAATAGCGAACATGGTAAACGTTATACCTGCTAATCATTAGTATTCGCCTGATTCAATGAAGATTACAGACATCTATCAAAAGCTTTGGAAAAAGGTTGGCAGGAATATGAAATACATGAAATTTGTAGTCAATGGACTAAAACATGCAACAACACCACTTTCCCATCCCATGTGTATGGCTTTACATGTATGTAATAGTATATATTCTGTGTTACTAATACTGTATATATAAATTGAAAATAATTTGCATCTTATGTTTTTAGTTGAGTTCTGGCTCAACAAACTGTTAGGAACTTGTGTCACTCTTCAGTAATAAAATAACCTCGACCAGAGGCAGCATTGTTGCTGATGTGAACACAGATGTGCTCAGTAAACCCTGTCAAACAGATGGAACCATGGGAAAATTCACCTGTATTACATTAACTGAGCTCTGCAAGACTGTCACTGAGTCTAACTCGTCCACTTCCTGTGTTGATCCTGAACCTAAAGCATTTTTAAAGCAGGTGTTTGACAGTGTTTCAAGTCATGTCCTGAAGATTATAAATACATCTCTGCAAAAAGCATCTTCCCAGTGTGTTTAGAACTGCTGCTGTAAAACCATTAATAAAGAAACCCAACTTAGATAGTAATACACTCAGTAACTATAGGCTGATGAAAATAAGGTTCTTTTAGCATTTGATATGATTGACCATGATGTCTTAATCAGTCTTGAACAGCTGGTTTGTTTTTCTGACCGTGTGTTAAACTGGTTTAAAACAAACATCAACAGGAGAAAGTCTTCCATCAGTCTTGGAGATCATGTGTCTGAACACATGACATCTGCTGCCGGCAGCTGCCTCGGCCCGTTACTGTCCTCACTGTACATGCTGCTACTTGGTGACATCAGAGAGCACAATGTGTGTTTCCATGGTTACGCAGATGAAACACAACTGTACATCTGTGCTGAACCAAATGCTGCTGCAGCTATAGACCATCACTAACTGTTGTTTGGCAATAAATAAATGGATGAGCCATAATTTATTGAAGTTAAATGAGGACAAAACCCAAAACCTACAACTCTGCTCTAAAACAAAAAGAGAAATGCTGTTTAATAATCAGAGAAATTAACTACCTGGATTACATCTGAGGATACAAGTCTTGATGTTATCGTAGACTCAGATCTAAGATTCAAGTCCCCCCAGATCAACAAGGTGATGAAACTTTTTCCACCTTTGAAGCAGAGCTTAAGTGCGATCATTTCTAAATTCTGCATTTCTTTTAAAATGTTGTACTTTACTTACTTGTTCTATGTACTCTGTTTTTAACTTCTTTTAGTGCTTTTATTCAGAGGTTTTATTTTCTATCTTATGCATTCTGTATATTCTTATTTCAGCACCATTATCAAAAAGGTTTCAGTCTCCATCTTTTTCTACATTTATTTTCTATCCCTGTTTTTATGTTCAATGTCTTTTTTAGCATTTGGTGCATGTGATTCCCTTGTTGTAAAGCACTTTGAAAGTCGTTATACAAGTAAAGTTTACTATTATTATGATTATGATTATTATTATTGTTATTATTATTATTATTATTAGTTATCTGTTTTCTTAACTTGTCAGTCAACTCATGTAATCTGCCCCCTGCCATTGGTTATGGATGGTTAGGAGTTGGCTGTAGCGTGGTGTGATGATGTGTATTTGCTTACCAATGCATGTAGGGTCTCAATCTCCACCTGCAGGGAGTGCCACTGCTTCCTGGCCTCAGCGAGCTCGGCCCGGGCCTCCCTCAGGGCGGAGCTGCCGAGGCTCACCTGCGCCCACGCTGCCTCCTCCTGGATGAGGTGACGGGTATCAGACATTGAAAGCGGCACAAGAACCCCAACACCACCACCACTGCCACCACCTCATCTAAATGTACACACCCTACCACACACACTCATTTGACCTTCTGTTCACCAGTAAACAGAACAAACCAACCTCATGTAATTATGTGTAGGATCTGTTTTTCTTGCCCAAATAAATAAATAAATATCTGCATACTTACATAGCACATACAACCACCTAACACACGGACACACACCTTGTGGGTAACAGTTCTTTCCCATTGGCACTCAGTCAAACAGTCACAGGAGAAGCAGAGGCAGCCACAGGTGGTGCTGTTGGTAGTGTGTGTTTCAGTTTAGGTAAACAGGCAGCAGAGCAGACACCCAGGCCTGCGTGTACACACAGCTGAACAAGCTTTGTTGACACACTGTACAGCTGTTAGGCTTCACGCCCTCTGTCCTCACCCCTCTTCAAACGCAGTGAAGCGGTGAAGCTGTCTCAGCACAGTTATGACAATATTTTGACAGTAAAAGCAACAGAAGATGACTCAAGTTATGTAGGCTATTCTCTGTTTAATTTATTACTCCAATGATTCTTATTTTCAGTTTCAATACATGAAGTCTGTTTTAATTAATACAAAAATTATGTAATAAGCAAATTTTGGCAGACATTATCCTACATCCTCCTCATTACTGATAACACTGGCCAAACAAGGCCTCATCTTAGATTAAGTTGGATGTAAAAGGCAATTATTATTCCATCTGTCATCTCAGGGAGTGAGTCAGGGATACTTACTGAAACTCACTAGCGAAAAACAACCAATACTGCAATGTAAAACTACTCTGCTACAGGTTAAAAAAAGAGCAAAATTTCACTTTTGTAAAGTGTACTTGAAGTATCAAAAGCTAAAGTGCTTATTATGGAGAATGGCTCCTGTCACAGAGTTCTATCATTATATACTGCATTACTGGATTAATATGTACTGTAAACAGCATTTTATTGTTGTTAGTCTAGTCAAGGTGGAGCTAATTTAAACCACTTTATATACTGTTGGCAAGTTTGATCTATAATAATACATAACATCTTCTTTTTTTAACCATATATTTTGTATGTAAAATCTTAAAATGCAACATAACTAGTAGCTATGGCTGTCACATAATTTTAGTGGGGTGAAAAGTATGGAAATATAGAAATGGAAATACTCAAGTAAAGAAGAATTATTTTTAAATAAAGTACAGCACTGGTGGTGTTGTGCCTAGTTACTTTCCACAATTGATCTTTGGTGATAGTTCAGACATCACTGGTCTGACTTTGAGTACTGGTATCTGAACATATCGGTCCTGATTTGTAGTTTGTTATCAGCCATTACAGAGATTCTAAGGTAGCAGTGTTTGTTCAAATGATGCACATGCTAAGGGTGGGGAAAAGAAGTCGAAGAGTGAGCAAACAAATAAAGCAGAATTCAAAATATTCACAAAAACAGCTATGCAAATGTTTCGCGAGCTGGAAATACATTTAACACATTCAAGACCTCAAGGATGCAGATCAGAGTTTTGACCCCTCAGTGTAGTTTGCACTCTAACTGCCATCTCATGAAGTAAACAATGCAACTCTTCCCAGGAAGCACAGGCTTCATCTATATAATATCAGAACAATATAATAT
This sequence comes from Chelmon rostratus, assembly GCF_017976325.1. NCBI lineage: Eukaryota > Metazoa > Chordata > Actinopteri > Chaetodontiformes > Chaetodontidae > Chelmon > Chelmon rostratus. The sequence goes on along the minus strand of NC_055660.1, from coordinate 27,882,635 downwards.
CCAGTGTCAACATGCTCAGTATTCCACCTTTTACTTAAAAAAGACTGCATTGTTTTAAATGGAAATATCACCCATGATAATGATGGACATCATGCAGGCTTTTGACTGCAGCATTGTGTAACGGCTACTTCAGTGGGACCGACAGAGAAGGTCTGATGTAAACAACAGCATTTCATAAACCTGCTCTATTTTAGCGCTGTGATATCTTAGAGCCTTTGGGATAGACACTTTATTGTTGCTGTCAGACCAAAGTCATTGTGCTGTGGCACAGAAACCCTGGGATAATAAAAGGCACCCAGACTGTGCTTTTTCCCATAATAACAAAAAAGAGGACAGTTAAAATAAGGCTGAAATAACAGTAGAAAAGCTCCTACTTCACAATAAAATGCTGCCATTACTACATAGAGGATAAAAAATCTGCAAGATACTGTAAATGAGAATGCTCAGGTTGTTATTTGGCTCATAAATATTTAATGAAGACCAGGGATCATTCATTTAGAGTAGTAGCTGATCATCTGTGGTAGCAGACTACTGCAATTGTGTGCAACAGTAAAAAGGTGACGTAAATGAAGAGACTACCATGAAAACATTCACAAACCTGCAAGAGGGCAAATACAGACACACACGTTCACAAACAACGAGTGAGAGGTATGGTGAGCCCTAAACCTGCAGCTTTTCTCCACAGTCAACGAACAGTCCAGCTGAGCAAGTACATCAGTCTGCCTTCGTTATGGGACGGCCTGGAGTTGGTGTTGAGGGTGTGTCTGGCTGGCAGTGGGCCAGGATAACATGACAGAGGCTTAGAAAAAAAAAAGATAAGTCAAGATGCAGGAGTGAATGCGTACCTCAGTGAGAGCTCCTCCGTGTGCTCGAGATGCTGCTGCTGCTGCTGCTCCAGAGAGGCTAGGCCCGACCAAGCCGGGGAGCGGATTTGACACGGCACCCAGGCCGAGGTGTCTCTCGCCCGGGCCGGGAAGTCTGCTCTGATCGCACTGCGCTCTGATTCTGTCGAGGAGCTGGGTGAGCTCCATCCCTGTGCCATCCTCCTCCTCCGGTCCTGTGGCCGTCACTAACAAAGCCTCGCAAGAGCCGGCCCGCTGCAGCTCTAGAGCCCGGGCTGCCTGCAAACAGCCAACCAGAGGGAGCAAGAGGGGGAGGGAGGGGGAGAGAGACAGAGAGAGGGAGAGAAACAGGCAGCGAAATGGTGAGAAGAGAGTGAATGATGTCAAGAGTGAGACTTACAAGAGAAGAACATGACAAAGAGGGAGCCAAAACTGATTTCACTTGTGAATGAATGGACCAATAAATACAAAGGAGAAAAGCTTGCAAGAGCAGTGTGTGTGTGTGTGTGTGTGTTTGTGTGTGTCTATGGGTGCGTGTGTGTGTGTGGGGCAGCAGACTGTGAGACAGTTCATGCAATGCAGAGGAAGAAAAATCAGTTATTGAGTCCTACATGTGTGCATCAGTGGGTTTGTGTGCCTGTGTGTGTGTGTGTGTGCATGTGCGTGTATGTGTGTGTGTGTGTGTGTGTGAGCATGTGTGTGTGTCTACGTGCAGGAAAAGACATTGGAAGTGGGGGGGGGGTATTAGTCAGCAGGAATGAGAAAACAAGAAAAGGAGGTAGGAAAGAAAGGGGAGGGGAGGGGCGGATGAGGTCAGAGTGAAGGGACGAGGAATCAGTAGATGCAGTGAAGTGTAACTCTCACAAATCAAATGCACACACACACGCACACACACACACACGCACAGACACGACACACACATAAAAGCATGAAAGGACTCTAACGTCAGGGCTGGAAGTGACAAGAGACGGCCTCTAATGGACCTATAACATGGCAACAATGATAACTAATTACATGTTTAAGTACAGTATATTATACATTGTTTATCATTTTATCTTCCGTTCTATTTCAGAACCAGCCGTCAGGGTCAGCGCCATGTAGCGTTTCAAATGTCCTTTTCCTCACAAACGGCTCCTTACTGATCTTATAAAGCTTCTGGGCAATCAATCAATCAATCAGTCAGTCATGTGTCCTATTAGAAATCACATAAAATCAACATTTTCAATTTTGTCCACAAAGCAACACTAAGAGCCTACAATCATGCAAGCAGCTCTGCAGTGGTGGAGTGTAACTATGTATGTGCACTCATGTACTGTGCTTAAGTACTCTGACTAGTATTTGACAGCTGGAGTTACTAGTTACTACTCACTCCGAAACTACCAGACCGTATAAAGAAGTACAGCTGAAACAATTAATCGATAAATGGACTGAAAATCGTCATTTTCCTTTCAAAAATGCTGAACATTTTATGCTTCCAGTTTCTCAAATGTGAGGATTTGCTGCTTGTCCATTTGATTATTTGAATTTATGTAATTTGGCGGTTTGGACTGTTGGTTAGACAAAATAAATAAATACAGTAAATCATGATGGTATTTTGTCAAGCCAATCAAACGATTATTCGTGAAAATAATCAACTGATTAAAAATGAATAATGAAAATAACTATTAGCTGCGGCCTTATAATAATAACACAGTTACAAATGACTTTTAAAAATTCCTTCTTTTACATTAATTGAGAAAAAGAGTAATGATAGCAAGATATCTCCTTTGTAGTAGCTGAAGTAGCATTTTAAATGCAGGACTTTTACTTGTAGTGGAATATTTTCACAGTGTGGTATTAGTGCTTTCACTTAAGTAAAGGATCTATGCCGTGGTGTTTTGAGTGCAATGCGAGTATCAGCATGCCAACAAGCTCAAAATGATGACGATAACATGCTTGTTACATCTCAGCATCCAGCCAACTTCATGAAGAAGCTCCACCTCCCTTTCCTTTCAACCAATTAGGGGCGTCATTCTTTTTTTTTGGCCCCTGACTTGAGACCTTTTCACCTTCCGTGATTGCCAGAAGGTTGACAGCAGTGCAACAGAAAAGCAGGCGTGCCAGTGTGCACAAAATAGCCCATACAGAGCGTGTATGAGCAGACAGTCATGAAACACCCAACAAATATCATTGTGGAATCTCAACACCCCCCCTTCTCTGAATACAAACCTTAGAAAGAAGACTCCATGTGCCAAAATGCAAATCAAAGTGCTTGAAGCTATCGTTGTTCCAGACTCCATCAAGCCTTTGGACTTAGTCTAAGTCTTAATACTTAAGTCTTGTGCAATAAAATACACAATCACTTTAGCACTTTAACTCTTATAGTCTCTTATTATTACCACCATGTTTCATGTTTCTGTGAGGTTTTTCAATGTGACACAACTCACTGTAGCACTGTGCTCAAGACAAGTTTCCCCTTGGGAACAATAAAGTTTACTCTTCCAAAAGCTTCGGCTCCTGACAACACTGAAGGACAACAAACTTCCACCAAGGCAAAGGTTCAACGGGGCTATGAAGTGCATCTTATTCATATCAGTTTTCTTCTTCTGTCTTGTCAGGAAACATGCACTCCACTGTCAGACTGTCATTGTAAAGTAAATTTTTGTTTTTAATGTCTAGCTGAATAAAGGTTCATTAAAATTTTAGGTAAGTAGTGTGAGACTGCGCATACAGAGGAAATCAGAAAGAAAAATAGACAGTGGGCAGACAGAAGGAAACAAGGCATTTGCAGTGTGCTTAGTGACCTCAAACTCCTGGTGCATCTCCTGCAGCTCAGTCATGGAGTGCCGAATGTCTGCCTGCAGTGTCACGCTGCTCTCATCTGCCTTCCTCTTTGACTGCCTGAGCAGATCCACCTGTTGCTCCAGGCACCTGGTGTTCCTCTCCTCCGTCTCACACCTATGATGTGATCAACAGCCAAGGTTATTTATTGAGGCCCATTAAGCGTTCATTGTTAATCATTTAACGATGGCATACATCTGTTACTTAAGAACCTGGGTGGAGAGCATGGGATGGCCAGAAAATGCAGTCAAGTGGAAGGTTTTTATTTTCCTGAAGCATTAAGACATTCCTCAGTCTTACCAAATACCCAGTTTTAACCTGACTTAAAAGGGGATTCCAACAATCACTAGTGACTGTCCACTAAGGGGTTGGAGAGAGTAGTTTTAAGCTGAATGAATGATTTTGGTTCATGACAGTGAAGGTGGTGTTGCAGAAATCATAACTACAAGCAAAAAGGACAAAAAAAGACCTTGACATCATTTAAGTGTGTTAGCAACAGAGCCCAGAGTCTCACAGACACACTCAGGTAGTCAGCAGCTATAAATAGAACAGGTGTATTTATTTTGAGCCGCCGCTGTCCTTCAGGGGTTAATGGCTGACAGTGGAGGGGTGGTGTGTGCGTGTGTTGATGGACGTGGGGGTGGGGAGGTGACTCGGTGTCACTCTGCATCAATACATAAGTGAAAGTGCCGACGCGGCACAAAGCCCGGTCGGGATTTGTATGCAGGTTGGCTCACAAGAGCAGGAACCGGCCTGCGTTAGATAACAGAGGACTGGAAAAGCATTGCAGCAGGATGAAAACAGGAAGTCTTTTGGAGTTATTCTATACCTACGTTTAGTATTTTGGGATGCTTATTAGGCCAGTACTAATGATCCCACATTTTCTATTAGCATGTCGATCTTATGCCTAACATACTAATCAATAAGCCCTTGTCTGTATTCATGGAGGTCGGAGAGCGATAGAGCTTTCAGGAAAACTACAGCCAAATACAGCTGACCTGGCCTGGATGGCAGCAGCTCTGGACTTCATGCTGTCAGACTGCAATGCCAGCTGGGCATTCTCCATCAGTAGTTTACCAACCTGACAGAAACAGAATACAATAGCATAAGTTAGCACATGCAGATACTGTACTTTGATTTAGTTTGAAATGAGCTCTCAAGATCTCTATTATTAGTGTGCTATATTTCAGTACAACATGTATGTTTGTTGTAAGAGCTGTAGATATAAGCCAATGGGCCTTTTTCACAAAAAAACACAGGTGATAATGATAACAGGAATTTTAATAGCTCTGTCCCAGTAAGCCATGACAAGGTGAAAGTGAGCCAGAATGCACAACAGCAGGTCCCTGAAGCTGAAGCAGCTAAATGGAATACAGCCATCATTCATTTTAGTTTTTCTACTGTGACAGGTCAAAATGTTCTAATGTCTCAGTGATGATTATGTATTGGCTTTTATACAATAGCATCTTTTGATGTTCATTTTGTCCTGAAAGAAATGAGTTGGTGACTGTTCTATTGTATAGTTCAGTACATCTGTTAAGTAATTCAAGCCTGCACATCGAATCACATGAAGACTGAATAGGAGGACCATAACAAACAAATATTTCCTACTATAGCCTCCCTGATGAATTTTAGTCATTTTGGAAAGTGGAAACCCAAATTCAGGCCTGATTGAAACCAAATACAGGTGCCAGTTAAGTATTTTAAATTATCATACCATATTTTACCAATTAAGAAAATCCTTTTTTCCATGTGCAAATAAGCTACCCCCACACCAAGACAAACGTATTATTCTTTTGTTTCTAATTCATTATTTTGTGTCCTTTGTTATTATTATGAATTGCCATGGTGTCCTTCATGCATCATGTGACTGCCAAATGAACTTTGTTGACAGGGCTATGGGAGCGCAGGGATGCCTGTATTTTGCTAAATTCATCTACTCACATAATAACTATGATTAGGTTTTGCACAAAGCGCAATTTTTTTTTTTAAATCAAGGATTCATTTGTTTTCTTGGGATGAGGCCATTGTTACAGTATTTTTGATAATCCAAGTATTATTCTGAGGGCACATCAATTTTTTGTCCATGTCACAATCATGCCTGACATGTGTCTCTGTCCATGTGCAGTCTGGTGAATATAAGCTCAAATAACAGCTTGTTCATCTTTTTTAAAACACTGAAATAATTAGGTTGAAAAAATGGACATGAGTAATTATTATTGTTGTTGCTAGCACAACAAATTGGCTGTAACAACCAAAATGACTTTTTTAATTGCTGAGGAAACTGAAATTGAAAGTGTAACAAGCACTGACTGTAAAATCAGTGTGCACAGTGTCTGTCTCTCCTCTCCTCACCTCACTGCTGGGCTCAAGAAGTCAATCAGTGCTAAAATATGTACATTCTTAACACAAACTTACTTGAACACAGCCAACCAAGTACTGTGTTAATTTGACTAGCATTAGCGAAGGCTAAATTATACAGAGGCTTGTGTAAAAATGACCTTACATGTACAATTCTTTCCATTTTCATTTCCTTCTCACTGTTTAAGATAAACGGCTGTCTGGATACAAAAAGGCGGCTCCTTGTCTTTTATCACACATATAAAAATGTTAACACACCCTTATTTTCCTTGTGTGTTCAACACTTTTAGAACAAGACACACCCATGTTAAAGGACAGCCAAAGGTAACATGGAATATTCCAGAACATTTACACCATAAACATTATAACACACTCATTCTGTGGATGTTTTAGGACACCTGCCCATTTTTAATCCCCAGTGAGATGAGTCAGTCGGTATACTGACAGGATCTTATACTTTATGTCTGTGATTGCCCATCACTCAGTCTGTGCTGTCAAATAAAACGATGATATAAAGCAGTACTTAAGAAGACAAATAGGAGAGTAATCCTATATGTTAGCATAAAATTATTCCTCGGATCAGCGAACAAAGAAGCTAACAGAGTCTGCTCGGGTGTCAGTCATAGTCATGGGAACACCAGCCAAACTTTGATGACGTGGTATGTAACGGGAAACAGAGAGTCATTAAAATGTCTGTCAGTAACACCTACTCACGCAGAAAGTGACACTAAAACTAGGGAGCAGCCATAAACCATCAAGTCTGGTCATGTGAGATCGTCATTACGGTTGGTGTAAATGGTTTACGCGAAATGGCCTTTAAATCGACAAAGACGTCTGCATTCTTTCTGTGTGTGACAGCTGGCGGCCTCCGTGGATCCGATCCAGCAGCGATGACACACAAACCTGCTCCTGATCCTCTGCAACGGGATCAGAACCCATGTGGAGTCACCGCTCACCTCATGGATTTATATACAGTTCATCTGACTCCTTTTGAAACAGCACTAAAATAAGCATTTCGCTGCTCTTGGTTCAAAACAGTGTTTAACCAGAATACCAACTTTTACATAAATGAGAAATAACTTTTCTTCACCGAATGACAAATGAGGTTCAGTGTCCAGCTGGTTTTGAAAAGGGTTTTACCTATCAAGAAGAGGTTGCTGATTCTCTCTACCAGCTGCAGTAAAGATAAAAAATGATCACTAATCAACAGCAGTTTAAGACGTTAACAGTCTTACAAAAATATTTAGGTTAATGTTAAATAGTGGTTCTAACCAATAAAGCTGCTGTTAACACAGCCAGCACTGGGGCGGCTGTCTTCAAACATGGGTGGCACCACTTTCATTAAGCCTCTTTACAAGGTCTTAAAGTGAACATGAATTTGAGGCTGTTCATATGATGTTGCATGCAGTTGTTATTAACACAAATAATAGACTGTGTCACTGTTTTGACTGCAGTCATTGCTGTTTGATTATACACAGCTGCTCCTGTTGTCTGCCAGCTAACATGGCCTTGAGCTGATGTAATGGAGTATTATCTGAGCGTGATCATAAAGCCCGAGTGGAAATACGACTGCACGCACATCTGCAGTGCCATCGTATCGTTGTCTGGCAAACAGCTGCGCAATTTCCAACATTTTAAAAAGCAGGTCCACACACAGAACAACGCAGTGAAATTTGATCTCTGCATTTAACCCGTGCCTGAGGAGCAGTGAGCAGCCACTGTGCGGCGCCTGGGGACTAACTCCAGCGCTAAGCCAGTGCCTCACTCAAGGACACTTGACAGGAGAATCAACATGTGAAAGTGATTTCAAAGGATCACATGACCTGTTCAAAACCACAACCAAACGGAGTCTGACCTGGGCACGAAGCTCATTGACAGTCTGTTCCTGCTGGGACCAGTCCCGGGAGCGTGAGGTGCTCCTAATGCCCCAGTCGGTTATCTGAGCCTCCAGCCGCTGGTTGGTCTCCTGCAGCCTGTTCACCTGCTCCAGGAAGCCCTTCAATCGGGCATTCAGACCCCACATGGTGTGACTGGAGTCCTGCAAGTCCATGTAGACCTGAGAGAGTGCACACCCAAATGTTCACAGACACGCACAACGAGCCCCTGATATTTCCATACAGTCAAATGACACGACGCAGCTGACAGTGCACAAAACGTTCAGATGTGCATGGCAGACAGACTTACTGTGTGTCTTGAACAATGCATACACAGAGATATGAAGTGACAACTTTCGCAGCAAACAGTCTGCCACCCATTCGAGATCACAAGCCGCCAGAGGCGTTCACTTGGTAAATGTTTACCCAGCAATACTCACCTGAGGCAACGTGGCCTTCCACAAATAAGGCACAGTAAGAGTAGTAGAGGCAGGGAAAGTCTCTCAGTCTGTTCGCCTGGTCACACGGAGCCGATCCACCACTCCCCACAGCTTAGCCACATTCCTCTACTGCGGGCCGGTCAACACTTTCTCCTTCCCACTGTGTCCCAGGTCATCAGCAGCAGGCCCCTGAGACAGAGCAGACAGGCTCCCATTAGCCTGTCTCACAGTATCAGAGTGTCAGTCTGTAGTCTTCAGGGTCAGCCACGACAGGGACGTTCCTCTCTGTCCCACCTCAGCCCCCCTGGCAGCACATGGGAGCAGGTAGAGCAGCGGGGTAAGCACTGGACACAGAGCTTACATCACCAGCACTCGGGGGCCCTTTGTACTCTCTGATCCAGGATTACTGAGCCGCTTTCAAAGAGGCAGCAACACAAGCTGTGGAGGGAATGTTCAGGGAGACACAGTGACAGGACCTGCGTGTGAGTGTATGTGTGGAGTTGCTTTAATAAGAGGTTACCCACACATGTGCTGTAATTAAGTTGAAGTCTGTGTCCCTAAACACTCTGCTGAAATCAAGTAAATACACACTTTGTGCAGAGTTAGCTCTTGCTCAATAACAGTCTTGGCTACTTTTAAAGAATGACTGAGTTTGTGTCCGTCTGGGCCAAAGGTTTCTGAATATTAAACCGTGGCTTCAATATTTCCTCGGTCACAATGTTTACAGATATGTCCCGACTGCAGCCCTGTGCCTCAGCAGAGACATGGCTTTAGTGCTGTGTTGTCTGACTGTGTGGCATGGTTACTGACATCAATACTGAACTGAAAATAATGAAAGTGTATGTTTGGTTATCTAGAGTTGTGTTATAAAGATTCCATCGAATGTTTAAAGGCACAAGTTGTCATATTAAAATGTAGGCAAACAAAAAAATCAGAACTCGAGGGTGTATGCTGGCATGGCTCCCCAGTTGATTGACAGGTGATTTAATTGCACATTAATTTAAATTTAATTTAATTTGCACAGAATAATTTACGGACGGTTTCTGATACTGCTAACATGAACTTGCTGTGTGGCCACCCTAGCTACAAGTGGAATCACAAGCTAAATGTAGTGACACAGAAAAAGGGACACAGCAAAGTCTATATCTGTGTGTTTTTATGAAAAAGGTGGTGCTATAAGCTTGGTGACGTAATGAATGAGAAGGGCTATTTGTTTAATCAGCTGACAACCTAACATGCTAGCTAACTGAAACTATGCTAATGCTCACCAGTCACAATAGTTCTCCTGGAGGCAAGCTAGCGCTTGTCAGTAAGCAAGCTAGCTGGAGAATAGCTATAATGACTATATTAGGCAGATAATAAGTTATTGATGCTTTCTGATAATGCTAATGTGACACTAGGTAACGTGCTGTATGGCAGCCACCATGGTTACAAGTGGAATCACAGGCTAAATGTAGCATAATGGTGCGGTCACGCCAAAAAGTGACAGCAAAGTCTATATCTGTGTGTCTTTGTGAAAAAAGTGGTGCTAGAAGCTTGTTGAGGTAATGAACCAGCAAGGCTACTTGTTTAATCAGTTGACAAACTACGTGCTAACATGCTAGCCAACTGAAACAATGCTAATGCTTGTCAGTCAGAATAGTTCTCCTCGAAGCAAGCTAGCTCTTGTCAGTTAGCAAGCTAGCTAGGTCACATTAAGTTCAAGTGTTTTATTAAAAGAGATGTATCTGTGCCACTGACCCCTGTCTCATTAGCATAAACATTTCCTCTTGTGGAGTACTTTATAATGGAACCGAGGAGGTTAGATAAAAGCAAACAGGACCACACAGCTAATAGTCTATAAAAGCTTCCTCCATTTTGAACCCCGCAGCTCTTTCTTACCTCAAGGTCCATGGGTGAGACAGTCAACAGCACAAACTTGTGGTTCATGAAAGTTGAATTAATTGCCTCAAGGCTTTCAGGTTTATAAATGCCGGTGAGACAGACGGACATTAACAGTAGAGACATTGGTTGTGAAATGTGGAGAAGTGATGGGATATCCCAGACCTGATCGAGACGTGGCTGGCGAAAGAGTTTGGTTTACCGCTATTATTTTGAACTGATTTCGGCATTCAGCATCATACATTAAAAATCTGTCTCCAGATTTGTCTCCACTAAGCAGTCTATGCTGTGTTTTTCTTGGTGATTTTTTCGTGTCTTTCGGCTTCAACCTGGTCAGTCTCTGTGTCCACTTGTGCCTTAATACCACTTCTCCTGTCGGTCCAGCTTTGTTCTTCACTTTTCTTGTCTTTTTTGCTGGGGACATGTCTTTCTCCAACCACACGTCAAGTGTTTTGTCCTCTCCAAACAAATTAAAAGTGCTCCATATTTTGCCACTCAAATCAGCTGCAGATTTGTTATTGAGCTTGGTACATTAACAGATTGCTCTTTTAGTCTGTGACTGTTAGGAGTTCCTGAGCAGGCGATCATCTATTGAGAAATAAATACCGCTGAATTTTGGCGATTGACCAATCAGAATCAAGTATTTAAGAGTGCCGTGTTCTAAGTAACAATAACCACTGTACACTGCCGGTCTTACAAGTAATACTGAAGCAGCATGAAGTGTATAAAATCTAATAACAGTGTGTTTTATTGTTAATGCTTTCAACTTTTGATGTTTGTTATTTCCTTCTTTCAAGCAGTTATATAGTCTCCCTTTTTGCTCACATCTTCTAAATTTTATTTTTTTGTGAACACAACTGAAATTTATGAAATAAAAAAAAAAACTGATTGATCCTCAATGTGACAGGCACACTTTACATCTAAATCTATTTTGATATACACTGTTTGGAGAATCCCATTTTGTCCTTATCTAATGTGTTTCTGCATAATTTGTTTTCAAGGAGCCACTTTTGCAAATGTGCAAACTCTCTGAGGATTTGCTTATCAGATGCCTCTTCTGTTGGGCAAACAAATGTGTTTTGCTGACAGGCAGGATGTGCAGATTATTAATACAGACAACTGAGCCTGCTCGTCCATCTGCTACAACCATTATACAAATATTGTCTTTGTCTCGACTTTTATTCTTTCCGCAGAGAAACGACAGAGGAGGAGTAGCCAGCTGACTTTCCCATGTGGTTTCGCTAACAGTTTGTCATGGCTGTGGTTTTCATCCACCCGTATGGTCACACAAAGAGCGACAGAGATGGCTAGATAGAGAGAAAAAGAGTGAGAGACTAAGAGAGAGTCAGGGAAAATGTCTATCATGGGACAGTAAAGAAAGGAAATGTGTGTCCAGAGTGACAAATGTTAATGGGAATTTTAATTGGCTAATTAAACATACACATACACATTCTGACTAACCCTACAGTGCCATGGTTGGGACACTTACCATCATCACACTCCCACGCCCTCTCAGCAAAGCGGCTGCCTGTTGGCTGTTGATGATGACAGCAATTAATGATGCAAGTTAAAATCCTGGAAAAGCGACACCTGTCAGGGCGTTGCAGGCTGCTCTGTTCTGACTGTCTGGGACAGATGAGTTTGGCTGTGACTACAAACAGGGAATGCCACCAAGCCTGTTTTCAGATGTTGCGCTGCTCACGCATTGATCCAAGAAATGGCCTCCGTCGCACGACATTCCCAGCGTTGAGCCAGGGGAACCACGTAGTAAGCAGGTAGTGACTTGCTAGTCAAATTTCAGGAGTAGAGGTGGAGGCTTCAGCGGTGGACACTGCCTACAAGAGAAGGAAAACAAAACAAGTCAGTCTCAGATTACAGGTTTAACACCGAACAGTCTAAAGAGCCCCCTCCTGTACCCTGACCTCTTCGACTTTGCATTCCTCTGCCCCTGTTCCCGCCACGGGTGGGCGCTTTGATGGTCTCTCATGTGATCCTGCATTTTCAGTACAAGGAGCCTTTGACTAAAGGTGATTGACAGACACAAAAAAAAGAAAAGAAAAGAAACACATCTTTTGAAAACATTGAAAGCCTGCCATTTCTTTCAGCCATCATCTAACAATTATAAAAAAGCTCAATGCCAAGAGGTTTTCGTCTGTACATGATACCATTACACAAGCCACTTGAGTGTTGGATAGGAAGGCATTGTGATTTAAATCCAAAACCACGTAAGGGATTATCTTGACATAAACTCCACCAGACTATGCTGTAGGGGTTATGTTAAGCTAAATCATGCTCCATGTACTTGCTGTGTAAAGGTGTTTGTAAGAGACAGAAACCATTCAAAGCTGCACTAATAAATATTTGACATCAAAAATGTGTCAAACCAACAGGAAGCTGTGAGCCAGCCCTGCAGGTTCTCTCAGCCGACAGACAGTTTCAGCATCTTTCATCACCTGGCTGATTGAATGTGCTGCTGCTCTCCTCCACCTACTGAACACAGTCAGTCCAGGAGGCCACACGAGAGCGCATTCATTGAGAAATGTTGGAGACTCTCTTCAAGGGAAAGGTTTCATAGGCTGACCAAACAGTTGCTAGATTTGTCAGCTATAGGGGCCTTATCGACAAATCTAGGGCAAGAGTTGTAAAGTTAGCATCACTGGACTGACTGGTGAACACGGGGCTGTTGTTGACGAATAAAGATGAGCTAAAGGGAGAGTGATACATGCCACTGTTGCTCTGTGTCTGCTGGATATGTCATCTGGCAACTGCTGTATTTGCCTTATCAACTTTAAAGGTCATATGATATCTCAGTGTTGTGTTTACAGACTGCTTCAGCCCCGGTAGTATTAGTAGTTATTGTAGATAACTGTGACGAGCAAAATCAGAACTAGTCTTTGTACTTCAGTCAGTGTTAGCTGAGTTCTGGATTTCACTTACGCTTGGTGTGTTAACCGCAGCATGAATCATATGCCATGAGAAAGTGTGGGTAAGGTCACTTGCTGTTTCAACATGAAGAAAGGGTTTTGGCAGTTTGCCGTGGAAAAACTTGACTCAAGCATCTTTAGGGATGAACTGGAATGCTGACTGACAACCAGGGCTTCTTCTGGCTGATCTCATTGGCAGTCACACATGTATCTCTGTGTGTAGTGATTAGAAATAGGACTTGAGGTGTTTGCACTCTAACTAAAGGCAGACCTCACAGACCACGCGGTGACTTCACACACACACTTTGCTCAGACAGTATCAGACCCAGAATCTGAAAACGCTCAGCCCAAACCTTTCCCATACTGATTTACTTCAAACACCCCAAACCTCCACACCTTAAACTTAAATGCTGATCATACCTGTGGGTGAGAGCTTAATTAACTCCCACACACACATCATTCCATACATTTCATAGCTTATAGTCTAGAAGACGAATGTGACATACAGATGAAAGAAACACGTTTGAAAGTCATTTAACGACACAGTGAAGGGATCGGCCTCATGTTTCTGACAGACATGTACAGGATGGACCGGGGGAGTGACTCCTCCTGACTGACTGGGGAAGCTGGTTGAAAATGATGCTGCGCAGAGAACAGATTTCATTAGATAACACTGTGTGATTAACGTCCATCATGAATGTTGCTTTGGGCCATCTCACTCCGATTCTTAGACAATAATGAGGGACCACACCAAGAAAAAGGGACAATGAAGGATAATTCACAGCTATTAGTTGATATGCCACCATGTTAGCTGGATTTCAGTTTTCTAAAAGTTTATTTACCTGCATTTATGTTTCATATGTTAAATATTTTGCATATGACAACCATTTTGATTAAAAATGAGCTTCACATTTCTCGAAGGACAGGTGTGCTCTGAGAGAGGCTGAGCAAATACAGTACACAGCTCTGGTTTTATGTAACTGCAATCCAGCTAATTTGTTCGCATATCAATTCATGCATGAATTGATTTTCTTTAGTGGTGATTTATGAGGTGTGAACTGGTCAAAGAAAGTCATTTGATCATTTGTTAATGGTGAGCAAGAGGAATTCAAGATACTCCCCGCATGAATTAATCCATTCTATCATCATGACTCATCAGTTAAGCATTATTTAAGTGTATGATGTGTAAACTTATGTGTTTTCTTAAGCTGGTTTTAAATTGAGTTTCACACTTTATGTAAAATGCTGGTTTTACACGTGTTAAAGGCTGACAACATGAAGGAACTCTAAAACAATGACATCAAAGTCAGTACCACTATTTTCTTTCTAATGAATAGAAGTACCGTGACAGGGCCTGAAAAACTATTATCCTCCTCTTTGTCTGCTTGACATTTTGCAAAGCACCTCAGGGTTACACATTATTTGCTTCTCACAAAACAATTACACTAGGAGTGCCACACTTAGCTGCCATACAGTGTTACGGAGAACAAGGATGGGCAAATATTTCAGACAGCTGAACAAGTCAGGGCTGTGTACTTGTTAGCGGCAGCTAGTGGGGCGAACTGAGGGGCTGGTGGATGGGGTGTGGGTGTGTCGGGTAAAGTGACAAGGTGATCTGAGAAGAGGCACCTCTTGTTTGATCTGACCTGCAACAGACTCTTTGCACGCAGAACTGTGTGCATCTGACACACACAGAAAAACACCAACGAATGCATGGAGAGCAGCTAAAGACTGATAGGTGACATTTAAAAGAAAGCGCTCAAACTTTGAATAATCCTTAATCCAGTCCCCTTGACAACCTCCAAACCCAAGACCAGATCGGACACTCTCTGAGCACAGCTCACCAGACACCAATCACAGCAAACATAAAAATCATAATGCTGGAACGCTGGAAAGACAAACGTAAAAGCCAAAGTAGATTGTTATCTGGAACTAAAAGAGTTTATGAATATGCAGAATCTCTTTCTACCGTCAGAGATAGAGAGCAGAGACAGGTCTAAACTTAGAACAGGCCTAGTGACACACACACACACACACATTCACACCCAAATATACAAAAAACAGAGTATGTTGTCACTGTTTGACCATTAGACCAGCCTGTCAACAAGGCGTCCTGGGACAACAGAGGTGGTGTATAGCACTATTAGCATTCCAAGGATTATCCAGGAAATCATTATTTTAATGATCTTAGTTGAGTTACTTAGCTCTGACATTACAGTACATGCCAAGCAGGGCAGGTCAGCACAATTGGGAGTTAGCTAAACTTGCCATTTTGCCAATTTTACTTAAACTTTTGCTAATTTCACCTGTAAATAAGCACTAGCAGTGGTTTATACAGTTTTCTGACTAGCCACTAGAGAGAGAATTTAACAAAACAGACAAAGCACAGAATGTGTCAGAAACTCTGCCATTAAAACTAAAGATTGAGCTTAATCTCACAGCAAGATATGGATGATCAAAAGGCCTCTTACTTATTTAGAATAGAACAGAGATATGCTCTCAGGGTTTTATTCCACAGCCTCACCTCGAATGTCTAGATTAAGCTCCAGTGTTGTTCTTACCCTTGTGTGATTATAAATGTGTTTAAAGCTTGACTGTTAATCCTGGTTTAATAACCTCTGTCAGTGTAACACTAGTTGAGAACTTATGCCCGGCCATTTTCAGTTTCAGCACTATCCGTCTAAATCTAGTTTAAATCTGTATTAACTGATTATTTTGGGGCACGTGGGGACAGCAAAACAAGCGGTAAAAGCAACATTGACAAATGAGCGTGTCATAAAGCAGATATTTTGAATGTGTTAGCACATCTGCAAGCGCAGAGCAACATTAGCATTCATTTTGAGTCATGTTTCTGGCCACCTGATGAAGGTGTGTCTGACATTTAGCTCTGTTTTGGTCTCCACAAACTCCTGTGTGAGTGTGCGTGAATGGGTGAATGTGGCATGTGCTGCAAAGTGCTTTGAGTGGTCAGCAGACTAGAAAAGAAAAAGTGCTATATAACAGCAGTCCACCTACCAGCTGACTCTAGTGAGCCTCCGTGTTGCTAGGCAAAGTTTAAATAAGACGAACGTATGTAAGGAGTTTTTTATTTGCCTTGAGGGGCATTTACATGTCAGTGCGTCTATCAGCTCTTAATAAACGCTCACACAGAAATTTGGCTCAACACTGTTATTACTTCAGAGCGAACATAGCCTCGAAGGACTGGTTTACTGGCGGTTTCCTACATTTCTCATGAACTCTGAGGAAAGTGAAAGGTAGGCAAGAAAGCCACACGTTATCATCCACACTACTGGTGACAGCAAATCATTTATCTGCATGTCTATAAATGCCTGCAGTTATGACAACAAATATGTTTCATGGGAATTGGAGGTTATTCAGTGTCAGACTGATTTAATTTAAAATAATACTGCTTGGCAGCTACTATTAAAAATAGGATACAGTCTTCATAGTTTCCTTGTTTATCCAGGAGAAGCACACTATTACTGCCAAGAGACACAGGAGACACAAATGAAAGAATTCCTAAACATTTTGAGGGTCTTGACATATGTGTCAGCACCAAAACACTGTGGTTGTCAGTTATCCATGTTGTGTGTTAACGTCCCTTGGATTAAAACATGCTGACAGACTGGTCAACACAGGCTTGCCTGGACATCATCAAACCACAACATGGCAGGAAATGATTATTATCTGAAGAAGAATTGCAGGCTTCTGGCTTTATGTGAAAGAGGAAGCACTGGGACTTTCCATGTTTTTAGTCAAATCCTTCTTCAGATTTTTGTTGTGAAGTGCACTTTAAGATGAAAAGATCATTCAAGCTCAAGTATTATAGCACAACTAAGAAATGCTGCACATTTCTCAAATATCAATAGCATTGTACAAATAGATGATCTTGAAAAATCCTGTTTGGAGTCTGTTTGTACAGCGTAAAGCACATTTCTGTCAACACACACTAAGTAACTACAGGCATATGAAAACATGGATGTGTGCACAAAGCCGCTGTATGAGAAAAGCTTGGTTTAGCTGCTCTGCAAGACATTGCACAGAATGAATGACATTAAAGATGAAGTAAAATAGGATATAATATAAAATACTCCTAATACATTTAACACAAAATAACGTTTATTGATCCACAATAAAAGTTTATCTTCTAATAACACCTGCATTTTAGCAAACTCCTCACTTCCTTTGGACCTTGTAGGAATCCATAAGCAGGAACCTAAAAAGGTCAAGTTGCTGATCCAACTTCTGACATCAAATTAGCGAAGACCAAGCTTGGCAGTACACACACACACACACACACACACACACACACACACAGGCTCACCTGCTTACACAACAGAAGCAGCAGCAGCCCGAGGCAGCAGAGCATTGGAATAAATATGTTTTCTAAGCAATTACCTATGTGTATCCAACAAGATCATATCATTTTAATTACAGCAAAGCACCAAAAGACTCCATGGCAAGACTCCAAGCACCTTGACTGGCAGCGCAGGGTCTTGTGTAAACAGTTAGAAAAGTGTGGGAGAATATCTATAGCGTGATTGAATGTATGAGCAAAGAAGAAATATGAATCCCAGTGTATATAGCTCACAAGGATCAGATCTTTACTCTTCTGAGTAGTCCTCTACTGATTGTATTGCCATTGTCTTTTGCACAGACATTCATGGCCCCCAGCGGATGAGGAAGCTGACTTAGACCATCCTCTGACTTTTCCTCCAGTGTTTTGAATGAAAGAGTTAAAATCAATGCTGACAATATGGTAAAGAATTGAGCACTAATGGACCAAAAGTTGCATGCTAATCACTAATAATTTAATACTCTGTTAATCAGTTTTCTAGTATTTAATAGTAATTACAAAAGTACAATTGTCAGACTAAGTTGACACACAGTAGTTTTGGGTCAGTTGTTGTGAGACAAATGTACGGGTGACACCATAAAATCATACTGCTGAAGTTCAGAGTAAATTAGCCACAGGCTAATGTACAGGAATTGAAATTAATATTTAAAAGAATTATTGCTGTGTGTCAGACATGCTTAATTAAAGGTGACAACTTGATTTAGGACTGTCACACACCTCTGACTGGCTTCTAATGAGCCCTGACAGCCGTTATGTACGTCCAGTAAACCTGAATACCAGGCTGCCACGCCCTGACTGCTCACCTGTGGTGGCGGCCAGCAGCATCTTTCCACCTACCTGTTCGGCCGCTCCCACCTCCGGGGAGAGGCTATAAAACCCATCCTCCGGGCCGCCTCAGCACCATCTCCTTCGCATCACTCGGGATTTGACGACTTTAAGTGACTCCGAACAGAAGTCAACATGAGCACCGTGTTCCGCTCTGGGTTATCCTCCGTGTCCCTGTCCTCCACGCCTTCACTCTCAAGCTCCAAGCGGGGCATGAGCGTCTATGGCGGCGCAGGTGGGAGGAACGTCCGGGTGTCCTACGCCTCCAACGGCATCGGCGCTGGCTTTGACCTGGCCGGGGCGCTCGCAGGTGTCGGGGGCGGCAGCGGCAGTTTCGCCGTGACGGGCAACGAGAAAGTGACCATGCAGAACCTCAATGACCGCCTGGCCAGCTACCTGGAAAAGGTGCGCTCCCTGGAGTCCGCCAATGCGCAGCTGGAGCGTCAAATCCGCGAGTGGTACGAGAAGCAGACCCCCAAAGTCAGGGACTACAGCAAGTATGAGGTGATCATCGAAGACCTGCGCAGAAAGGTGAGCTTTCCCCTAATTACTGTGTCAGAACATGCACCTTTAAGGGAATAAACTTTATTTCACTGCTGTGAAATCATGTTAAAGATGATCAGAAGAAGACACAACACAAAGATTTCCTCATTCTCTCCTGCCGTTGTTGTAATAGATGTGTTCTTTCTTTCCATTTCCCCGGTTATTCTGTTCTTTATGAATAATTAAGATCAATAAAATGGAATGTAATCAAACCATGTCATTAAACTGCGACCTAAAAACAACCACCAAAATAAAATGAACCATTTCTCACATGTCATGTTAAATCTTTCTGATATAACTTGTGAGGCACTGCACCAAGAAGGGGGGAGGAGAGAGTTTAAGGTGGGTTAGAAGAGGAGCCATCATAGAAAATCTTTTATTTCTCATTATTATGTTGTCCCATAATTTGGGGTTCAGTGTCTTGCCCTCGCAGACTGGAGGGGCCAGGAATCAAACCACCGACCTTCTGATACATGGACGAGCCTTAGTTAAAGTTAGAAAAGAGTTAGCTGTACTGGACCTAAAAACTAAAGCCTCTTGTTCTTTGTTGTTTCTCATTACAATCCATGAGCACTTCTGAGATATTAACTCTTGATGATAGTGTTTGATGCCATCCAGAGCGAAAGCAATTACAGTGGAATGCAAGTCAGGCGTAAAGCCAGCGACTCTGTCGGTCCACAAAACCCTGCCAGCCCACGTTCTACACACCAAATCACTAACATGATGTGTTGTATTATATGTGGATAAGAAGTGACAGTGACAATGCCTTTTTCTTCTTTGTTTTAGATCGGTGCTGCCACAAATGACAATGCCAGGCTGATGCTGCAGATTGACAATGCCAGGCTGGCAGCAGAGGACTTCAGAATCAAGTGAGTGGAAATGTTGCATCAGACGGTAGCATTGCTGTGTCATAATGAGAAAGTCAGCAACTTGAAAGATGCAGTACTTTGCAGCATTTTAGCATGACTGTTCTGTAGTTCCAGTCTATGTGCACATATTGTCACGGGGGTGTAACGGTCACCAGAGTGATAAAACTGGTTCAGCTGGTTTTGATGGAGGCTCTTTTTTGTTGGTGGTAACACCGTTTGAGCAGGTGCAGCAATATGACCCTCTGTGCTTTTTTACTTGACAGGTTTGAGAATGAGCTGGCGGTGCGCATGTCAGTGGAGGTGGACATCACCGGACTGCGCAAGGTTCTGGATGACCTGACCACTACCCGGTCTGACCTGGAGATGCAGGTGGAGGGCCTGAGGGAGGAGCTGGTCTACCTGAAGAAGAACCATGCAGAGGTGAGAGTTCTACTGTTAGAAATAGCATCGCACCATCTCTGTGAGCTCAGGTAGCCGGTCCTCCTCAGTATCTTCATGATCATCAGTTTCTGCACTGGAGAACAAAGCATAAATCTTGTTCTGTGGATAGATAGAAATAGTTTTTCAAGAGACAGTCAAGCATTTGTCAGATACCTCCCAAGAATGCTATCTTTTGCTTGTTCAAACAACAGGTAATGCAAAACTTGTTTGGATTGTCTGCTGAGCCTTCTAGTTGTCTACCTCAAAGAACTAGATGTTACTACCCTCCAGGGTGCTGCCACAAAACACTCAGTTGATTTTTGGTCTATTTCCTTAATGAGATCCTGCCAGAGCTCTGGTCACAGAGTAGTGTGGTGACACAACAAGCGAAGCAAATTGTTTGTGAGGCGTGATTACATACAGTCAGCGCAAAGATGGGCGACGCATGAGTCGAAAATCAGGTGCCGTCCAGCACTGTTCAGTGTTATCATGTGCTGAAATTATTATATTTGTTCATGTTGATTGCTGACTGGAGGGGAAATGAACTAGAGAGGAGAGGGGGGAAAAGAGAAGGGACAGGAGTCTCCAGTCAGAGGTTGAACTGAGCACAAACACACAAGGCACACACGCCCCAGGTGGCTGACGTCGCTCACTAGCTTACAGCTAACGCACAGGAAGGCATTCTCGCTTTGCTTTGTATGTGATCACACCAGCAGCATCAGCAAGGAAAACTCATGAAGGCACTGCAGTGAGCTAACATTGGTGTGTGCTACTGGTCTTACCAGACCACGTAAGGCTGTAGCAGCTGAACCCCTTAGTGGACTGAAGTGAGATTCAGTAAGGGCGTGTTTCATTGCTCACAAATTCAGAATTTCTTTTTTTATTAGGGAGGTCGTGTTATTTCATCTTTCAAAAGTTGCATCCCCTCGCTGTATCTTCGGTCACATTGTCTTTGTCTCAGAAACTCATTGCTGCTTTAGCTTTGCGTGTGGTTTTCACCTTTGGCCTTACCTGACCTTTGACTCTATTGTCCCGCCTGTAGGAGATTGCAGCCCTGCGTAGCCAAGTCTCTGCCAGCTCTGTGAACGTGGAGGTGGATGCCAGGCCACAGGAGAACCTGTCCATGGTCATGGAGGAAATCAGAAATCAGTATGAGGGCATTGCTGACAAGAACCGCCGTGATATGGAGGCCTGGTACAAGGTCAAGGTGAGGAGAGCGAGACGATACATTTAACCTCAAGAAACCAGAAGTCTGTCCTCTACCAATATATCAGTATCAAGTGCTTCCCAAATAGCCTGAGTAGCTCTGTGACAATTTTCATGTCCAATTTCATGTCCTCCAGTTTGATGAGCTGAATAAGCAGGTGACTTCCAGCACAGAGACCCTCCAGACCTCCCGAAGTGAGATCAGCGAGCTCAAGAGGACCCTGCAGGCACTTCAGATTGAACTGCAGTCCCAGCTCAACCTGGTAACTCAGATGCCACATACGCAGATGCACATGTTCACACTGGAGGACGCTGCTCTCATATCTCCTCCTGCTTTTTTTCATCCTGTGCAGAAAGCTGCCATGGAGGGCCAGCTGGCAGAGACGGAGTCCCGCTACAGCCTGCAGCTGAGCCAGCTCCAGGCCATGGTCAACGGCCTGGAGACCGAGCTCAGCCAGATGAGGGTGGACATCGAGAGGCAGGCCACAGAATACCAGGTGCTGCTCGACATCAAGACCAGGCTGGAGATGGAGATCGCAGAGTACAGAAGGCTGCTGGACGGAGAGGATGTGAAGTAAGGGAGTTCTTTAGTGATTTATCTGTAGCTGGACTTTTTCTGAAGTAAAAGTATATTATGCCTTCACAGTATTGTTAAAGCAGTAGTTTTTGTGCTGACAGTTAGATGAGAAGATCAATTCCACTCTTGTTTGTGTGGTAAATATGAAACTACTGCCAGGAGACAGCTAGCTTAGCTTAGCATAAAGACTAGAAAAAGGGCTCGCCTGTCACAGCACAGCCTGGCAACAGCACAGGTAAGGCTCACTAATTAACAAATTCTGAATAAACAATATATAACGTGTTAATTAGTGAGCTTTTTGGCTTCACAAGTTAAGCTAACTGGCTGCTGGGTGCAGCTTCATGTTTAGTGTACAGGTGTCAGAGTGGTGTTGACTTCTCATCAGACTCTCTGCAAGAAGGTGAATGAGGCTGTTTCCCTAAATGTCAATCTGTTCTTTTGCCATGTGTATAATCGCTTTCTTGACTGCTAAAAAATTAAGTTTTGTCTGTCTTCCAGGAAAACTGTTGTCACAATTGTCAAACGTAAGTTCACACCACCGCCGTATTTTTAGCTCTTTGCTGGTAAAAATGAAAAAGACTCCAGATTAAATTTTGTTGTGATTTCATCTGCAGCTCAACCAGTAATAACCCAGCGGAGGAAGGTGGTCATAGAGGAGATCGTCGATGGAAAAGTGGTGTCCCGCACAGAAGATGTGGACACGGAGGTCCTCAATAAGTAGACAGACTGGATCCCAACAGATCTGTGTCCAAAAAAAAAGAAAAAAAAAGAAGTTATCTTGAAGAGGCTATCTTGTATTTATTCATCTGATGTCTGCTGAAGTTTTTTACGTGTGTAAGAAGACTGTAGCATTGGAACGATTATAGATTACATGTTGAGCCTAAATTACATATTTCTTCCTTTTATATCACTCTCCCCCAAAACCCACTGAAATTATTGACAGATTGACAGTTTTACAGACCGCCCCCCAAACCTCAAAATCTCCTGAAATACCAAATGTGCACATTAGGTGGCACTGTGAGACTGGTTGGTTGGAAGGAAATGCAGCTTTGAGGCCTTTCATTCTCTGTTGGACTGACTGGATGCATGGAGTGATACAAGTATACAGGACAACAGATATTCTTGTCAAATTAAATGTTGTACTATTACAGTTGCCATAAATGAATGAGTCCATTGTTAAGATGATTGGCAGTCGGCACTGTGCTTTACTTCTCTAAATTAAGACCACATGTCGAATAGATCTTCTTGTGTCCTGTTGTGAAAGGAATCTTTGATATTTTTTTTACTGTCCAAAGAGAATAAACATCTGCCTTCCACTTGTTTCATCTCCCTTTGCACAAAAACTATAGATCGGGATGTAGAGAGGCCATTGTGTCCAGTTCACTGTTGTTTTTCTTTTACAATGTTATACATTCTTTTGTAGAAGACAATAAAAGCTTATAAGATAGTTTGCGTTGTGCTCCTGCACTTTTATTTCAACTCTCAGGGAATGTTTTATCTACTTTCCTTCATGCTCTGTTCCAATATTTCTAAGACCTGCATCTGAGAGAGTTCATTTAACCATGAGGATGTTTCTGGGAAAGACTTCCTTTACCACTCTTCAATGATCTGTTGGCTTTTCTGCAATTTTGCTCAAAGGAATATTCACATCTTAAATGAGTTGGATCAGGATAAGTCATGTTCCCAGTTGACACTTGTCAAGAAGAAATAATACATTTGTCCTCTTTCAAATGAATGATTGAATTCATAAGTCAATAAAAAACATCACTGCTATATTTGAATTCACGGGATTGCAGCCTTGGGACTGTACAAAAATTATTAGGGTGGACGTGAGGTCACAGAGGGTAGAGAGTTATCTATTTTTATCTTTTGCCAAAGGGAGGGTCTTTAATTATTCCATCTCCCAGATTTCTATTTCATCTCATGGTTTTGTTTTGAAACTCACTGTAACAAAAGATTAAACAGTTAAATCTAAGTAGTCATGTGACGGACATTCTGTGTGTAGGAACAGACCACAGTCTTTTTCCATGTCGAGGGTCCAAACCCAGCAAGTATTAATAACTTTGGGGAGGGTCTTGCTTTTTAAAAAGTCACACATAAAGTTTACCCTTAATTATTTTTATTATTTACCATTGTGCCATAATTGACACTGGTGGTAATAAAAGTTAGTTTAACATGCAGTGCTCTCATCTGTCCACTAGATGTCGGTATGTTCCTGGAGAGTCTTGGGTGTGGAGATGTCCACCAGTTTCAGGGGGAATATCTTTTTCATAATAATTTAGTTACTTTACTTCATCATCAGAAAGAAAGTAACCCAACGAGAATGATTTTCTATCCATTGCTGACTAGTTTCAATGGTGACTGACAAAAGAGTGACATTTCACATTAGCTCATCTGAGTATTGGTGACCATCTTTAAGGCAGCAGTACATCATAGAGGCAAGTTTTGTGTTGAATGTCAATTACAGTACATTTGATAACACCTCTGTTTGTACCATTACACTACTTTTGACTTAAACACTCAGTGTCTATTTCAAACTGAATAATAAAAATATCTTATTTAAGATTAGTTGACATGACTACATCAGCACTGATTTTGAAAAACATCCCGCTATTTTGTCATTTGTTTTTTTTCCTGCTGCTGCACCCTTTTAACAGGATTTTGATGTCCATTTATCAAAAGTAAGTAAATCAGCTTGAACTCCGTCTGCAGAGGATGCTGTTAACCTATTATATCATACTCTGAAAATAACGTTGTCAATACTTCTTGAACAAAAATGTCAAGTGTGATATAAACTAGGTTTTGATTGAAGGCGTCACAGCCACTGTTAACCAGCAGGGGGCTCTCTCACCTGCAGTCCCTAGCCTACACTGCCAATCCTCACTTCTTTCACGCTTATTCATTTCTTCCAGTCTTGTTTTGCAGAGTAAGGAGATTTGTTTTATTTTCTCATCATCCTAGAGAATGAGACAGCCCTCACACTGGCTGTAAAGTTTGGTCTCTGTTTTTGCTGAAGATACATAAATCTGCCTTTCTTCTTTTTTTACTCACAGGGAGGAATAAGGCCACTGCATATTTGCAGCCTTTGACAATGTTCCTGTGAAATATTTTCTACATACATCTCTCTGTAGTTCACACTCAGCTGAGAGGTGTGAGTGTTTTCATGGGCAAGTCTGACAAACCCAGTCTGGGGCCACTTTTCATTCCCTCTCCGTCCCTGACAAGACACATGGACATGTTGAAAGTTTTGAAACATGTGGTTCACTTTGGTGTAGTTCCGCCATCCCCTCAGATGCATAAAAATCACCGAAAACCTGACTGTCATAATACCTCTAATGCATTTAGCTATGTCGTTTATTATTTCACAATTGTGCATGCATCCTGTTTCCTATGTGTGTTTTCTAATTGTAATCATTACTGGAGCTTATTGAACCCGCTGTAAATGTAAAGAAAGGATCTCTGTCCTCCTGCGGACTGCACTCAGGCTGTGTTCATACTCTGAGGTCTGCACCAAAGATCCGCTCTGCTGTAGCACGACTGTGTCACTCGGGGCTGGTGGTCCCTAGTCACGACCTAAATGATGACAAAATTCTGCAGCACGGGAAGTCGACGTCACCGCGGTACAGTCACCACCTCGGTGACGTCACTCGACGGAGGGTGGGTGGCAGCAGCCGGGGTTAATGCCATCTGCTGGATGGACTCAGCCACTCACCCGGCATTACGTCATCGGGGAGAAACCGGTGCCAGCTCCGGATCGGTATAGCCTGGGAGTCTGGATCTGAATGCAAAACGAGCGGAGAGGGGGGGCTCGGTTCTATTATTGGACAGGAGCGGTTTGATCGAGCAGGGAGCTTCAACCTCTCGAAGATTAGATGACAACAGTCTAAACAATCCTCCAAAGTTTCTCTAATGCCTTACACTTTCAATGTGTTCGGCTTTACCTATGCGGCAAATTGGAATAAGTTGCAGAACTCATATAAAAAGTAATGAGATCACCCTTAAAATAAGATGATCAATATGCATTTACCCTGTAGAAATGACAGATAATTAAAAGATAACATATCACTGCGTACAGGAAGCTATTCCAGTTTTTATCATGGCACAAAACTGTCCCAGTGTTCGGCTTTAGTTTTATTGTCCTCAGGAGAAAACTGGCTGTGCATCCGGGTGAAACACAGCACACACAAACAGAGAGATAAAACATAGTAATATACATAATAAAAACGGTGTCGGGTTTAGCCAAGAGTGACAAGACACAGTTCTTTAAACTAGGCAAAATACAGAGGCAAAAAAGAAAAAAAAAAAAGCTACAGGATGAAATCATCAACATGTGTGCAACAACTGCTTGTGCTCCATGTGCGTTATAGCTGCCACTTATTGTGCCAAATAGCGGAGGGATATCTGATCAGCCGTTTTTTTGGTTAGATGCATACAAACACCACGAAGCCATGAGGCAGATACGGCTGCTTAGATACTCTCCTGGCAGAGGAAACGGAAAATAAAATGAATGTGAACACGGTGCAGCTCAGACGCGCTGCTGTCCGTGGTGCTGAAACTGATGAGCGCCTAAAACCCTGAATCATGTGAAAGCTACACGTGGTTTATGAAACACGCTTTAATGTGTGATTTATTTGAATGACTGAAAGCGGCCAAGTATCGCGAGAATCGGATATTCAAGTTGGGTATGACTGTTAAAGGCACTTCGGAACTTTGTGTGCCAAGCGTGCGCGCCTGTGTTCCCCCTGCGCGTGTTTGATGAAACACTAGGCTGCGTGTGTGTGTGCGCGCGCGCGTGTGTAGCCACAGTAACAGCCGTGATTGCATGTGATGATGGTGAGGACCCCATTCTCACATGAGTAAGCGCGCCTCCGCAAAAAAGAGGAGAGGAGGGCTGCATTCCCATTGACTGCGAGAGAGAGAGAGAGAGAGAGAGGGAGGGAGGGAGAGAGAGAGAGAGAGAGAGAGGAGCACGGACTCCGCCTATACCGCCCTAACATCCAGCTCCAGTCCGACGGCGGCGGAGGCACCACAGTCCAGCGAGTGATCCAGGGGCCCCTCAGCTCGACTCAACTCCCGGCGTGAAAAACGGAGATGGGCTCCCCTTGAATCCGGGCGGTGGAGGGGAGAGGCGGGCAGGCGGGGGGTGGGGGGGACCGACGACGAGAGCGTGGTGGGAGCAACACCCAGAGAGGACAAACAAAAGCACAACCGAGGGTGCCTGCAACCATGAGCGGCTTGCACTATTCGCCAGAGCTGCGGCTGCCGCTGCCGCTGCCGCGCTGCCCGCGGACCATGTCGTGAGGTGTGGCTCGGAAACGCTCCGGGGAACCTGTCAGCCGAAACGACTCGCCGAGGAGGAGGAGGAGGAGGAGGAGGTGGTGGTGGGGTGGTGGTGGAAAAGATGTCCGCTTCGGTGGGGCCCCAGGGTGGCCCTCGCCCACCCACCGTGCCGCCATCCATGCCGGATCTACCGGACCTCAGCCATCTCACGGAGGAGGAGAGGAAGATCATCATGGCAGTGATGGCTCGGCAAAAGGAGGAAGAGGAGAAAGAACAAGCCATGCTAAAGTAAGTGCAACATTTTTGCTTTTCCGCGGAAGTTAGAACGCGTAACGCGAAGCAATCCCCATCAGAGAGGCGTCCCCTGCACACCGAGCTGCCCACTATGACCCAGTGTAACCACCGTAGTGGTCAGCTCACACTCCCGTCACATCCAGCCACCATCAGCCGATGCAGCTCTGCTCTGCCACCATCATGCACTTGTAGGTTCGTCTCGAAAAGGTGGCGTGTTCCCGAAAATGTACCCACCAGCGTAAGGCACAGTGGAGCAGGAACAGCTCAGGATGTGTTCCTGAAAGAAGTGAGCATCACCAGAACCACGGCGGCTCGCCTGACGAGGCTTGATGCTGCTGGAATGGATCAATACGTGAAAACAATATACGGTCACAGTGAGCGGAGATGACCCGAAACAGGGTCAAACGTGTTACAGGTGTAGATAGGGCCGTGAGGATGAGGTGTGACAGTGCTGTGGTGGAGGGGGGGGGGGGGGGGGGGGGGGGGGGGGGGAGAGAGAGGGGGGGGGGCTGATGAATCATAGCATTATCCATCCTTCACCCACTCGTTTTCATCAATGGGGGCTGCACCCCATCCCTCAGTTTACACATCCAGCACCGCTCATTTTCCTTTTACGCACGCATCCAGGCTGGAGCGGCTTTGCCAGGGGAGGTTTTTGCAACCGCGGGGGGAATGTGTGTGTGTGTGTGTGAGTGAGTCAGCGTGTGTGTGCGTGAGAGAGAGAGAGACAGAGAGATCGCTTCGACATATAATGGCAACAACAATGACATTATAGCTCGTAGGCCTGGAGCGACACAAAGCGTTTTATAAGGCCGACAGACGGACGATGGTGAGGCGGTGTGTACCATCATTTGTGCTCCCCTCGGCGGAGAGAGGAAGATGGGGTGTGGTTGGGAATCTTCGCAGGCCTAAGCCGGACACGATACAGATTAGAAAAGGGACAGGTTATATTGTAGCACGTTTGAAAAACCCTTTGAATATGAATCGAATGGCAATCCACGGCCAAATCCGCAGAATCTGTGTAAGAATAGGAACAACCAGTGGGACAGTATGGAATGATGCTAGATGCTATACAGAAGCTGTAAACCACTAAAGGAGCATTATGGGAGAATGGCAGCAGTTAGCTATAGGTTACTTTACAGTCACTATGACATGTTAGAGAGGCTTTACAGTGTTTTGTCAGTAGTGCTGGCAGTGCTACAGCTGCCTCATGCAGGGCTGGTTACATTACAGTGTAATGCCTCAAGGGTTTCCACCACAAGCAATGGCAATTTGAACCACCAGAGCCAACAGCGAGCTGAATCCACACCTGCACTGAAGCATGTGAAGGCCCTGCTTCCAGCTCCGTAATGAAGAACGGCGTGCAGCATCCTCCAGCACTCTGGCTCGCTTCGATTCTAATGGCTGTTTTCATTTCCTGACTGCAGCCTAAAGGGAGGCTGGGTGAGAGCCGCGTCGGGCCCCTCGAGAGGAAGTGATGTATTTAATGTTCCATGAGGCACAGGCTCAGGTTCAGTCAATAATGGCTTCATCATCTGGCTAATCATTGATGGGACCAGCACACCACGGTCAGAGCAGGAATGGGATTTTACGGAAATATGCAAATAATGGCTATGGAGCGGTGCTGAGACGGTCTTTGACATTTACCACAGGACATTTTCCAAGTTTATTCTGCAGGATGCTGAATGGATACGAGGAGAGTTAGAGGGATGAATGGCCAGGCTTTAAGCCCCCCTGTTTGGCATTTATAAGCAGTACACAAACATTTAATAATGGGTTATAATGCACTGTAAGCAGATTTAAGGACACCTTTAAGCGTTTATTAATGTAGAGTATTTTACAGCACAGCTTTTTATTGTCATTCACTATTTGTTTATACATCAGCCCCCTCCTATAGTTGTTACAATGATGCACGCTTACATGTACAACTGCATTGTATTGTGTTATGAACCATTTGTTAAAATACACTCCTTGATAATGAATGTCAAATAGGGAAGTGATGCCATATAAATATATGGAGAAACAGGGCAGTGAGAGGAATTATGTGCTCCTGTCCACGAGGCATTCAGGAGGAACCTCCTCCTCTGTGTATTTTTGGTAATATCAAAGTTTTTTGTAAGTATCTGGTTTGGCTGAAGAGATCAACTGAAGATTTTTTTTCAATATACAGGAAGTGCCAAGAACAGGTGTGGTTCATGCATGTAGCATGCATTTCAACATAAGCTTTAGTTCCTAGGTTGCTGAAGTATGTACTTCCAACAAGTCAACTGAATGAAACAACAACAAAACAGTTTTACCAATGCAAGGTGCAGAGTTAAAATAAAATGTCAAAGGAAGTAGAGGTGCTTGAGTAGAGTTGGTGTACACAGGGTGTTAGTAACTGGCCTATAGTAAATGAGCCAGGGATACTATTAGGAATATCAACATCTTAAATCCCTCAAATGGATCTCTCTGTGCTTCCCAGGTCACAGTCAACTGAAGGAACCTGTTCTGGGATCTGGTGTCACGGCGATTAGCAATAATATCACTGAGACAGCAATGGCGCATAAGTGCCTTTATGATGATGGTAACAAGCATCCATCCTTTTTATTTACAGTGCTGGCTGTATGCAGTGTCTGTCGAGACGGATCAGATGGCACTGGGGTAAATGAGCAGCAGCATGAGCACACATGATATCTCTGTGGAGCAGATAGTTATGGACAGGGCAGGAATTCTGGCCTTCATACCCTTCTGAATATTGTATGCCCACCGGCTCCTGTGGCCTTGGTGCCCCGCTCTCTGCCTGTTTGTTTGTTTTCTTTCCGGGGTTTTCCCTGTCGATCGAACTCAAAGGAGACTGCCAACGTTATTTTTAATACCTTCATGCTGACTTTCCCATATTATTGGAAATATTTGGTCTCATGTACCACTACTATATTGGTTGCTGTGTATTTTTTTTTTAACACTAATCATTTGAATTGAAAATAATTTCAGCTTTCTCAACAGCTTCCATGCCATGTGACCCAGTGACTTATTATTACATTGGACAAATAGGACATAGTATATTGGATTTTAGTGCTTCTTCTATTTAATGTCAATAACATTCTGCATTAAGCACATTGTTTTGTGTTTCTACCATCTTTATTGCCTTTTTGCTGTCACACAAATGATCTTAGTCAACAAAGCTAAATGTGTTTCCAGACCTTTGAATCATTGGTCACAGCAATTGGTTCAGCAATGTAGGCCTGGTGTTGTGTTCAATGTCCGTTATTTCTGCCAGAATGAATAAATGAATTGAAATGAGATGTCTGACTATCAGGCTGTAGCATTGCAACAATCAAAGAATTCATCAATTTCTGTTTTAATTGTGTTGTTTTAACACAGTCTCAATTTATTTCTATGTCATTTTTAAAATTTTGCTTTTGTAAGTGATATAATTGACACCAACCTCCCTGTCTATGAAACTTATGCAACAAAATCAGCTTTATTGGTGGCAGAGGTGGACATGAATTACAGCCAACACCCAGCAGTGAAAATTCACATCCAAAAAGAACATTCTGTTCCTTACGTCAGGACTATTCACCTGGTCAGCGCTGTCCAACCTGGTTGCAGCATTGCCTGGGACCTGAGCAGCTGGCAGTGATAAGGTTATACTGATACCGGACTTTATCTGACATGAGTTTAACCTCCAGCATGAGAGCAGCTGAAGCGTCCTGGTCTGTTGCTGAGCCAGAACACCTGGTTCTGGCCTAATAATTTGCTCTGGTCAGGCTGTGAGAAGTCGGCTCCTGAGCTTTGCTTCACCGATTCACAGCGCTAACGAACGCTTTGTCCACGTCTCATACACCAAGACTTCAGGGCCGCCCTCCATTGACTTGCTAAACCCCCATTGACTTCCTAATCCAGAGGATGTCAGTGGAGGGAAGCTGTCATGCTGTGGGGAGTGAGTGAAATGCTGAACGCAGCAGTGACCAACATCTCTGATTCTGTGGTGGTAGAAATTCCTCCTGAGAGCACTGCAGCAGAAAATCTTTTCTCTGCAGCCCAACACTCCAAGTTTCCAGCCACCCATGGGAGCTTTTGAGGTTTCCAAAATGTAAATATAGAAATAATGTGTAAGATATTGATGCGCTCAGCAGAGAGGTTGTAGACATTGCAGACGGGGGTGGATGCAAAACGCAGGGCCTTAAGGTCGGATTGGTGGGTGTGGTTAATGGAGGCACCTGCTTGTGTTGGTGTTAAGGCAAAATGTATGAGTAAACACTGTTAGCAGAAGTACTTCTTGACTTTGCTGAACTCACATCTGGCTTTAGCTTTATTTGCAGTAATATTCCTCACTTTTTTGAGGTACGGCACAGTGCAAGGTGCCGATTGGCTGCAGTCTGTTGCTTGACACCAGCTGGACAGAAGAAGAAATCAGGACCTGGGGCATAGAAGGAGGGCGAGCAGGGAGGATTTAGAGGTTTTAAGGATTAGAGCAGTGGAAAGAGAGAGAAGAGGGGGAGACAGAAAGAATGGGAAGAGCTTCTGTAAGGGGTCCCACGCACACACACACACACACACACACACACACACACACACACACACACACACACAACCACACACACATACACACACACACACACCCACAACCACACACACACACACACACACACACACACTGCTAATCTCTTTACCAGGGCTCCCCAAGGCTGCAGGCTACAGGGTGCATCTAGAGGGCAGCGAAGCCCTCTTTCCTGTCTGCTGTCTGATATGGCTGCTACTGTCCACCTAGAGGTCATCTGTAGTTTTGTGTCCAAGGTCAAGAGTAGGCTTTCATCTATGGGAGAAACAGTTTGACTTTGGCTTTACTGGGCGACGGTTTGTTTTCTGGTGGATTTGATTATTTTCCTTTAAAGCTGCACTGAACAGTATTTTTGTATAAGAATAAATCAAGTGACTAATGTGAAGGGAGTTGCTCATAATAATGAACCCACAGAGAATTATCACTTGACTCTGCTGTTCCTGCCAGCTCTGTGGAGAGCTTTGGCATCTTTGAGCTCTTTGTTTTGGTTTTTAATGCTCACAGCATTACTGTTTTGATTCATTCCTACTGCTCATCAGCCTCACTTCTGGCCAAAGCAGGAAGCAGTTCTGAGTGCAAAAAAGCTCCAAAAACCCACTGGAAGCTACCTGCCCAGCACCACATGGCAGGTGGGCAAAGTTAGCGACTAGCCCGTGAACATAGTGCAGCATTTAGCAGCTAAAGAGGCCGATCACTTTCTAATGAGTTAGTGGGGAGAGCTAACAGAGAGTGAATACTGGACTTTACATTCATCAGGTAGCCAGAAACAATAAATGAATGACCCCAAATGAAGATGTTGCTCAGTGTCTAAAGACCATTATGCAAACACATTGGCTCTAACAACTTTACAAGGTGATAAAATGTTAATGTTGTGTTTTTCATTGTCACTAAGTGGCCCAAAAAGAAGTAGTGTATAGTAATTGAAGTATATATAAAGTGAGTTTAGCCTTGCTTAGCTCCATTCTTGCATGTTTGTGGCAAAGAATTAATAGCAGCTCATTTAAAGGTTGTCTAACTGCACAAAATTGCTGTGATTTTCATATGAAAGCTAATGTTTTTCTTATGACAGACAACCAGACAGACAAATGTCTAATGAGCATGTGCAACTAGTCATGACACATTTAATCTTATAGAAGGAACAGATGGGTACTACATGAAAGGATCGATGTTACTAATGTGGCAATAGAGTAGAACTAAGAATATGCATATGTTTGTGTCAGTAAATTATAAAGGTGATTTAGGTGGAATTCTACAGGTAAGAAAGATATACCTGTAAATCAACTGTAGCTTTCAGGCATGTTGCATCTCTGAACACACACTAATCAGTAATGTTAGTCAAAACTGCCTCTGTCAGTGATCAGGGTGTGGCCAGAAAGTTTTAAGGCATAAAAAGCAGTGCAGCAGCACTTTTTGCGTATTTGATTCAGAGTTGGATGCACTCTTTTAACCCAGAACCAGCTTCCTTTGGGTCTTGTTTGAGGCTGAACTGAACTGAGCTGGGCCAGAACAGGATTTGTGGGTCTGTCTCTTATGTGGACGGGTGACTTTGAGGGCGCCATTAAATATTTTTTAGTGAAGGACAATCTAGTTTGCTTTGTGAAAACAAGTAACTGTTTGAACATTTCTGGTGTGAGAGCTCTTTGTTTTACCTTCACTGCTGTGTTTCATTGATATATTTCCTGTATATAGTGATGTAGTAACATGTCGGTTGGTGATCAACACAGGGCCAACAACCAGCTGACCACACCAGTTTTAATCATATTCTCATGAATGCATTAATTACCTTTCCTTCTTTCGAAAAAGATAATAATATAACATATAAGTTTGTCTTTATGTATTGTGGTGTGCACTATAAATGTACTGCATTAAGAACCTCATTTTGCATAGAAAAAGTTGGCTAAGCTGAGTTTATGTTGTTTTAGGCAGTTTCATCATCTACAGCTAAAAGCTAGAGCAGTCATTTATTTTGTCATAGTTAAATATAAACTTCTTACAGTTGCATAATGAGAAACTATGTTCGCAAGCTCATAACATGTAGCGTTTTCCTATTTACATATCACATTGTTGAATTGTTGGAGATAGAGAGTTTAAACACATCGTTTTCTCAGACTAGATAGTATCATGGCAGAACAGTTCTTAAAAAGATCTTGACTGACGCTTCTTACTGTTGGAGCAGACATGCTTTTACCAGCCTCTAACTGTCTATTGCATCTTTTAAACTTAAACTGAAACTGCATTGGCCCTACGACAACATCATTGATTTTATATGATCCCTATGCCATTTCAAACAGATATTCTTTCTCAGAAAGTTTGATCTTATTTGCACAGCTGAAAACAGCTGGCATTATGTCAAGTTACCAAATTTTGTCTCTTGAGGAAAAAAAAAAGGATTCCCACTAAACCCAATTTGGTATCTTTCAGCTGAGATAAAGAGAAACATTTTCCCGAGCAGACTTAAGAGTTTCAAGGTTTCTGTGAGAAAATGCTAATGTTGAATTATGGATCAGGTCTGAAAATAGCACACACTTGGAAGCGGTTCCTGAAATATTCAGTTCGCTGGCTGCTGTTGATGTTCTGAACCCTTTTTTTTCTTGTTAACCTGCTTCAGTTTTGGCCCACTGTGGAGCTCCATTAATTACGCTTTGACCATGAGTGCAGATATATGTTTGTGTATGTGTGATCGTGTATTTTAATGTAAATGAGAAAGCAGTGGTCATAATATGTTAGCGAGGTGGAAACATGTACTCGTGCCCTCTAACACAAACATATACTCACACACAGTCAAACACACATTCACAAACGTCCATACAGCATGTCTGAGAGCATGTGCACTGCAGTACTTATGAGAGGCAGCGCATAAAATGCACCACAAACCCAGATGGTGTTGCTTTTTTCTCAGTCTGTGGATGAAAGCGTGCGGAAGCAAAGTACGCTCTTGAAAAGACAGAGTGTCTTTGTCACTGTACAGTTTGTCCTGTTGCTTTTCAGTCAGCCTCCACTCTTTTTCCAGACAGCTGGAGAGAGCGTGATCCATGTGCTCCATATATGTGTGTGTGTGTGTGTGTGTGTGTGTGTGTGTGTGTGTGTGTTCAGAGTGTGCTGGATTGGATCTTCACACTTTGCTCTTAATTAAAAGAACTCAAAGGCAGTCGGGTGTGTCTGCAACACCTGGAGGAATGGAAGCCGGTGGGGCGCAGGGGGATGGAAACAATGTGTGTGTGTGTGTGTGTGTGTGTATGTGTGTCTATGATTTTGGGCTTGTCTTCGTGCAACATCAGTGTGTGTATGCGTTCTTGCAGGTTTGTCTACACATCTGTTACCTCTGCTGTGTGGCTCAAAAAGCTGCATCTTGTGTTTGCTTTTCAGTGTTTCATTGTCAAATGACACCACAGAAACTTTCTGGTTATACCTCAGCATGCATGTGCTCCCATGTGTGTGAGCGTGTACACACGCATGCATGTTTACACTCTTGATTTAAATGTGATAGTTTTAGTATTCTTGATTGTAGTCATAATTCTGGTCTCTTCTGAAAGGCAACTTTTGACAGTTTACTGTCAAAAATTCAGAGTGATGCTGTAACAAATTTGCAGAGGCACAAAAATAGCACAAATCTAAGATATTTTCTTGTCTATGTTTTGATTGTACGGTTGTGTCTTGCATATAATTAAGATTTTAAAGTGGTTGACACAAATACAATCACAAGATTGTGTGCCCTAAAAACAATATAAATTTTGCAGAAGTTTAGTGAGCATTCAACTGGATGCAATTCGAAATAAGGTACCAAACCTCCATCACATTGAAGCTGCTGTTTGCTAAGGGGTAAAGGAACAACCTGTTTTTGAACCCCACATCTCTGTAATGCTTTGGTTGTTTCATGCAGCAGGACAGTGGCCACGTTATCAATGGTTTGGGCTCCTTAGTTTAAATTCAGGGAAATCTTAATGTTTCAGCTGACAGTGATGTTTTAGACACAACTAAGAGCGCTGATGTTGGACCACTGGATGAACCCTTTCAGTCACAATGTTTTTTTAAATCCAATATCAGCATTTTAAAACCTTGTAAACTCCTTCTACCATATTTGTATGGTTGTGCGCTACACACCCGCCCACCACCCTGACCTCCACACCCTTGCATTTTCTGCTTTGTTACATAAAAGACACGTTACTTCCTGCACTGACACTGTACGATGATAATCCTTTGGATGCTGGCCAGTTTAGACTGCTGGCTGGCCCCATAGAGACTTTTTAAAAAAGCAGGTGATGTTCCCAGTTTGTTGTGGATGAACCTGACTGGTCTGCTCAGAGCCCTGACATCAAGTATGACCTCATCAACCAACGTTAGCCGCAGTCAGGTTCCACAGCCTGGTGGAAAGTCTGAAACCAGAAGAGGGGAGGCTGTTAAAGAGCAGCATTTTAACTCCTGTATCACAGCACTGTGGCCACTTGTATGCATGAGGGACAGGATGACTGTCCAAATGAACAAGTGACACAATGTGTTCAGAAATGTTCGGGTGTCCGCACGCTTTTGGCCATGCAGTGAATGTGTGATAGAAATCAGCCGCACCTACAGTATTTGAAAACTGTCCCTGTGAACATGACCCTAAACCTGTGATCTATCTTTGGTCTTTTACTATCCCGTGCAATTTGGGAAACGGCCTTGTGCTTGTGTGTTGATACAGCTGGGCTGATCTGAAATCTGGTTAATCATTAGCTACAGTAGCAGAGACCTGGGGGACAG
Source organism: Chelmon rostratus (assembly GCF_017976325.1). Lineage (NCBI taxonomy): Eukaryota > Metazoa > Chordata > Actinopteri > Chaetodontiformes > Chaetodontidae > Chelmon > Chelmon rostratus. The sequence goes on along the minus strand of NC_055660.1, from coordinate 27,845,842 downwards.
AACATGACAGAGGACCATGACGCGGCCTTTCACGCTCACAGAGGATGGGGAGAGCTGGTGGTTGGCAGTGTGTGGGCTGGGTGGGCCTCTGAGTGAGTGTGTTGAGGGAGAGTGCGAGACCTGAGTGAGCCTCTTTAGTGCTCCCAGACCTCCCCAGCATTAAAGTTTAATGAGAATGCATTCGGCTTCGGCTGACCAGGCTCTCTACATCTCTCTCCCTCTCTCCTGCCATCCCTGTCTGTGTTTGTGGTCAGAGGAAGTGATGGGATTATATCATGAGCGGCCACACACAGCATTGTATGCTACTCAAATTTGTCCTCTCTGTTAACACCAGCCACCGCTCCAAAATGTCTCTATATGCTTATTGAAATAACCATAAATCATAAATGTTAAATCATTGTGAATCGAATTGTGTGTAGGTCTTTTTGATGGAGAGAATATAGCATTAGCATCTGGACCATTAATACACATATAGTAGCTATAGTGGTAGTGTAAGATATCATAACCATGGACAACAATCATGGTACCAAGGTAACAAATTAAACACTAAAAAACAGCAAAGCATCTTAAATTCAATATATTGGTATATTCAGTATATTTAAAAAGGAAGTGAACACCAGGCTGAAAAGCTGGGATTTGCTGCACGCTCTACTTCAGTGTGGACGTAGTCTCTGTGGCATCACCCAGGTTCCCGAAGAGCCATTGTCATGCTCGCAGCTAATTCAAAAATGGACAAGATGTGGAGCGTGGGTGGAGCTGAGGCGGGCCGAACAAAGCCTTGTTGTTCCCGAAACCTTCCGGCTAGCTGTCACTCAAAGCAGCCATGCCCATGTTTAAGCATAACTTTAAAACTACAACGAGTGAGTTATATAAAAATACAGCTGGCGTAGAGTTGTCATAAACAGGGCTCACAATAGAGGCCAAAACAGTTTTTTGTCACAGGTTGTAAACATTCATTTTTGCTGTAAAGTCTTAATATGGGGGTCTATGGGGACACACTTTGGGACGCAGCCACAAGTGGCCATTCTAGGAGCTGCAGTTCTAACACTTAACACTTGCACATCAGCTTCATTTTTCAACCTGTGAGCATCACATCATCACTGATGGGTGTGGTCAAAGTTAGCTCTTCTACGCCTATAACCACACCCAACAGTGATGTCACAGTGTAGTCAGTGTAGTAACTAAAATAAAATCATCGCAGTGATGCAAAAAAAAAAAAAAGATCATCTTCCATTACTTTGTACAATCAGTGTTTCAGACAATGAGCAGGTGACACCATAGTAGCAAAGAGTAGTTTGATGGCTCAGTTTGATACTTTGCGCCTTGATGTTGCTCCTTACTTCTCTCCTGCACGAATAAAAGAGCTGTGAAACATAAATTCTGCTCGTCCGCTTCAAGCACATTTTGGACGGGAATTAACCATGATGCTAGCAACAGCGACAATCCAACAGAAGCGATATTTTTATTTGTGGCTCACTATGTGCGGAGGTTGGTGCAGCCCACAGAACATTCAGTGAAGAGGAAGAAGGAGGGGGGGGGGACAACAGAGGAGTGGGCTGCTGGCCGCGGCCGCCGGGATAGAGTCAGGGGATTAGAGGCTGTCCACAATTACTCCACAACTACTCCACCAACTCGAGTCGAGGCTTATACGTCACCCCGCTGGCTGTGAGAGGTTAGGGGCTTTATATGCTACGTGTGATTTGTGCATATGTGTCCCAGAATTTCAGAGAGAGATGCAGGGAGGGGGGCAGTGCAGAGCGAACTGTATATACAGTACACAGTGTCGTGGTTATCAGTTACTGGGCTTACACAGTGAATCCAATATACGAGTCAGGTGCAGTGTGAGTGGTAGGGAAATCAAGCAAATGGAGGAAGAGTTTAAAGGGATATAAATGGAAAAGACAGAAAAAATAAATGCATGAGGAGGAGAAAGAGTGATAGACACACACACACACATATACGCACAAACACAGTGAGGCGTCATGCCAAAAAAGCACTCTGCTTCATAAATACGGTCAAAACACTCACAACATCAATAGAGTTATCAACATCTAAGCACTGGCCATGGGAAGGGCTTCTTAGTCTGATGCTCTAGGCTGAAGGCAGGCTGAAACTGTGAGGCTAAAGCACTCAGCGTGTGCTCAGATGGAGCAGGAACAATGGCGGAACTGAACCGACACAAGTCCGAATCGTGTCTGTTCAGCCCTGCAGACTACACGAGGACTCTTTACATTCGTCATTAGAGAGACACGCAACTAGCATGACAACATGTGGGAAACAGGTGCAGTGGCAGCAAGGGAACCTTTCAAATCAAAGGGTTAACCATGACATGACGAGGAAGAGGTTCAGCCCAGCTCTGGCCCCTGTTCTTTATCTACACCTACTAGGACATGGACGATGAAACCATCTACCAGCGACTGCTGACTTGGAAAACTGCACCATACCTAAACAGGGAAACATGGAGCAATTATTACATTTTTTAAAATTTAGGTTCATCAAATGTCCAAATCTTTTGTTGCATTTGCCCTAAGCTGGCTTTACATGGCGGGTTTTGATAAAATCAGACAATAAAGAAAGACCTTATCTGGTCCTATAGTTTGTAGCAGATGCTCGTTGCTATGGAGGTGTGCATTTATTTATTTATTTTTTGTTTAGGGGAATAAGGGATTGGAATGGGGAAAAGCTTTTGGGTAGAAAAAAGGATCTTTTTTCTCCCAAAACCTCATGAAGTCTAGGTTCTTCATCGATCATTGCTCCCCTAAAGCAGCAGGTCTATGTGACTGCAGCAGTCAGCGTAGAAGTGGCTGTAACATCGTATCCTGGAAAGAATGACAGCTGGGAATCAAACCCCATCAAGCCAGGGAGGATTGACCAGATTGTTTGAGAAATTGCTGCCCTATAGATAGATACACACTTGCCATCTGCGCGCTTTATTTCTGCTAGCTTTATGACGTTAGGAGCGTTTTATAGCCTTTTGACGGCGGGGGGAGCAAGTGGAAAGTGTAAAAGTCGTCATGGATAACATCATGGCAGGCAAACAAGAAAACAAAGAAGATGTTTGCATTTGGTTAATCACCCATCTGTTGCCATTTTCTTTCCCTTCCCTTACGTCTTTCTCCTTTCATCACTTTCACACACCACACTCCAGCAGGACTAGTAAGACTTTTTAGGATCTCTTTTTACACATAACTTCATTTATTTCCAATAAATTACTAATGTTCCTGCTTTTATGAAGCGATTGACGGTGTTCCTGAGCAGATATGCCTATTCTTTTCCTTTCTCTCCTGCTCCTCTTCCTCCCCTTCCTCTTTCCATCATCCTGTCTCCATCTTCTTTCCATCATGCACTCCTCTTCTCAAGTGGTATTTATAGAGTGGCTCCGGATGCATCGGCTTCTCTCCTCCGCTGGTCTCTGGCCCACGCTTGTTTCCGTCTTGGCTCTCTTTGTTCATCCTTTGCTTTTTCACTTGTTCTCCTTCCTCCTCCTCCTCCTCCCTGTAGACAGCCGTTTGTCTATCCATCTCTTTCTGAGGTGGGAAGACTTCTAAGATTGTGTATATACACTCCTCACCTGTTCTTCCTGTTTCCTTTCATACCCCACTGTATCTTCTTCCTGTCTGTGTCTGCTCCCTTTCATTTACCTCTTCTGATCACGCCGCCTCCACCCCTGACTCCACCCTTCCTTTCCCCCTCACAGCGTGTGTCAACATGTCTGTCGTCTTCCAGGTCTCTAACACTCTCGCTGTGCTGTCATGGAGCGCTGAGACCATGCAGCATGCTTGTTTTCTTCTTTCAACTAAAAGCTACAAACCTCTGAAAAGTGCAAGCTTGCGTTGTTGCAGCCATTAGTGTCCACTGACTGCTCGCTAAACTCCGCCCCTGAACAGGGGTTCTCCAATCATAGCTCAGAAAGCTTAACTAGGCGCCACAGGTCTGTCAAGCACAGGATTTATTTACTCCGTGTGTGGAAATGATGTGTATGAGTCTCTAATAATAGCAATACTTGGTATCTCAACAGTTTGGAGGGTGTTCAAAATCCACCCTGGAACATCTTGTGTTACATGTTACGTTTGCCAGACTCGTTGGTTAGTCCTCATCCTCGAATACTGAATTGTAAAAGTGAAACGTACTGTTTGGAAATACAGATTTTAAAGCATAAATCTACTTTCTATAGTAACCATCCAAAGCATTCAAAGGCTTTGTTACACCTGATAACATTGCAATTACATTTTCATGTCATGTCTTTTTCATAGATTTGTAGCTGGTGAGGATGCTGACTTTTCTGCAGCTTTAGCCTGTATTTTAGCACGATATCATGTATGTGGCCACCGTGTGCATATCTGAGACCCATTAACGGTTCTCTTTCAGAAAAATCATTAAAAAGTCAGCTAGCAATGGACTTAGCTACAGCTGACAGAATCTGTTGGCAGCAGCCAACAAAATCCTAGACCCTCAGTTCAGAACGAGAAACCTTTTGTTCCTGTTCTTCACTGCTGGGCGAAATCAAAGATGCACTGTTTCAAAAATTGTGACCTGGCACTGGCTGCTACAGGCTAAACAACTATAGCCAAGGTGGCAGGGCTTAGTGAACGGCCCGTCAGCACTTCCTGCTGCCGTGTGCCAGGGGCCGCAACTTGCAGGCGGCTTCTTTTCATTGGATTTGTGTGTCTCCCAGTCTTCTGCAAGGCCTCACCAGGAATCAGCTGATGAGACAGAAATAGTACTGCCCTACACACACACCTACAGTACACACACACACACACACACACACTCCCCTCCCCATCCTTGGGCAATGTATTCATAGCGGTGCTAATTAACAACTCCACAACAGCGACTGGTGAAGAGAGTGGAGACACAAGAGGGAGAGATAAAGAGAAGAAGACAGAGGAAGGCAGGAGGAGGGAGGGAGTCCTCGGACATGCTGGGCTGAATATGCGAGGCCCCAGGCGAAGGCAGGCCCATAGATGCGTATATGTGGGTTTTCTGTCTGTGTCATCCTTTATGTTTGCCTGTGTGTGTTTGAGTGGATGTAGCTGTGTGCATGTGTGCTCATTTGCACACTTGTTTTGACAGGGCCAAAGCTGGGCTAACCCACATCTGGCTCTCTGGCTGTCCCTGCTGGCCCGTGGTGCTGACCTAGAGAGAGGAGGCAGCCACAGTTCAGCCGGTTCACACCACTCGGACCCCCCCGGTCACTGCCTGCCTGGGCCAAATGCTAACGGTGTCACATAGTAACACATTACAGTAGTGTGAATAGGTTACTTTTTCAGTAATGAGTAGCTAGTGTGCTGTAATGGACATCATGTTTTAAATGTTTAGTAGAAACGCTGGCCCTGGTGCTGCAGGTGATGAGAACACCTTTTTTAGCATTTAGCTTTTTTTTTTTTTGCGTGTCTTCTTAGCGATCTAGCTCGCAACTGGAGCATCCACAAATCACGTGAAGCTAGCTTAGCAGTTAGCTTCAGTAAGAGGCTGCTAGCTAGTGCAGACTGGCTGCTAATTCGGCCACACTGTCTTGTTTTGTATGTTATGATGTGCTAAATACAGATGATGCGAATCAAGGGTGTCAAGAATTTAGCATCTTTTAGAGGAAAGGTATTATAATTGAAAGTAAGGAGTAATGTAACTAGTTACTGCTAATGTTGAGTAGTTAAGGAATGTATTGGTGTTTTTAATGAACATTAGAAGCCATTTGACTTGTCAGGTGTGATCAAAGCTGCATTAACTCATTCTTGGTGACAGCAGTACAGTTTCATATTTACACATCCAGCAGACATGGAGGAACATCAGCATTGATTGGAGTTCTGGTGTTTCGGTCCACTTATGTACTGTAAGTCTAACATTCACTCTCCTTTTAGCTCTGTTTTAGTCTCCACCAATTCCTGAGAGAAATATCTGTCTCTTCAGCTGATAAATGCTCCAGTGTGTTCATCAGCTATTCACCAGTGATGTCTATGTGGTGTTTGGTGCTGAGCAGGTGGCCTACATAGGGCTGATCAGAAAACAGCTGGCTGAGAAGTTAAGGACAGCTGAGTTGTGGACTCTGAACCCAATACAGTGAGCTAAAAGAGGCTTAAAGGGTTGGCATATACAATGTGGGCTTGTCACTATGAGCTACCCCGTTCACATTACACACAGTCATTTGATACAAAAACAATTGATTAGTGTTTTAAAAGCATTAGCAGCAGCTTTTGCATGGTAACTCCAACAATCTGTCGCTGACGATGGGATGAAGAAAGAGTCTGTCTGCTCCGCTTGTTCTTCTCCACCTGTGATCGCAGGCGTGGCGGCTGACTCCTGGGGAGGCAGCAGGCTCAGGCCAGTAATCCATGAACACACAGTAGAGTGAGCACATCCGTTCCTGGGAGGCCGCATTTTCCTGTGTCTTCACACAGTGATTACGTTTTCATCCATACGGTTGGGGTCACTCATGTATCTCCTTCTGACTCAGGGTTAAGATTAACACAGAGGCAGTGTTCATGCTGTGCACTGAGGTAGAAATTACGATGTGTATGGGAACTGTGTGCAGCATGGACCTGGATCGTCACATTGCCTGTGTGGATTTTAGATTGATGATTGAGCTTCACATGTAGCAATAAAATCTATAATTTGTATGGGCCTTTACACAGTCAATTGCTTTTCAGTTGAGGGCAAAATTCACTGTCGCTGAATATTGTGTCAGTGTGCCACTTCCTCTTTGTGGGAGCATGCTCCTGTCACACAGTCACTGTGCAGCTCTGTGAGTGGAGCTGTAGCATTTATCTGAAATAAGAAGGACAGATGCACATGAAATCATTCTAAATTAAAGCTGAATTAATCCATACTTTTATATCACACCTCATAGTGATTTGTCCACAGAGAATTGTGACCAACTTGTGCTGCCTGCAGGTGAGCAGCAGGTCGATTAACGCAGACATCATGTAAGTATCTTAACATAAAGGTATATGAGAAAATAACAATAATGATGATAAAGAGATGTTTTTGTGCTTTATCATTTCCTGGGGATGGAAAATTGTCCGGACCTGAATTTTCCGCAGCTAAATCTCGAGGTTTTCGGTCAAAGCTGAGACTCTTGTCACTGCTGCGGAGCTCCTTTGTGATTCAAACGGAGAACACAGATGTATCTCCTATTAAAAAGTCGCCTCGTGCAGCTTTAGCAGTGCATGTCTGCTGAATGCGTGGAAGAGGTAGAAAAGACTCTGCTCTAAGAACAGGAACAGCTGGTGCACTGACACCCACTGACACCCAGCATTTGACGCCACCGCGTTACCATGACAACCGGCTGTGCACCCTCTGTTTCTGACAGCTGTTCCCATGGTGCCTGGGCTTGGCTCAGCCCCTGGACTCCCATTGGCAGGATAGATAGCTTCTCAGGGTCAGAGGACACGCTTATGACGTTGCTGCTGTGGCAGTGTCATGTTGTTTTTCCATTTGAATTACGTACGGGTCAGTTTAGCAGAGGTTTGTGTCAACTCCAGTGTCCATTCATCATTATTTATGACTATTAGCACAATCAAACATGCATGTGCAATTCAAATTCATACATCCTGTGAGCATCTGAATGTGCAAACTCTTTCCACTTGAAACGTTTGTCTCTGTCTGTCTGGAGGACTACAGTTACAGGATTCCACTGGATGCTTTATCAAAGTATCTTGTTCAAAGCATCGCCCAGTCTTCCTCAGTCAGGCACAGCCAAACTGATGACATACAAAGAGACCAGAGTGGGAGTAATGGTATAAAACATAGATGTCACAGAGATGATCTTCATTATGTTCACTTATTTGAGTGAACTTTAAAGTGCCCTAGCTCTGCATTATAGATGGCACAGATACTTTGATGTTGAGCCCCTAGGTTATTACTGCTAGCTATGAAGTCATCTTAAAGCCTTACAAAACTTCAGCATTTGGACATATACATAACCTACCAAATATTAGGGAAAATGCATTTAAGACTTGATAATATTCATAATTTCAGCCTAAAGGTTCCTGTGTTACACGATATTTCGTTTTCTAACTTTAACAGCATTTTTATATTCCTCACGCTAACATTTCATTCAACATTCCACGTCACAAAATCACTGTCCCCGTTCCAGCCAACTCCTGTGTCAGCTGATTGGCCGAATGTGTCCCAGTCCGCCGGTCACCTCCCTGTTCCAGCTCTGTGTGGTGGCAGTCTGCTGTCTCTGCTCGAGCACGAGCCAGAGACAGCGTAGAGAGGCTCAAGAGAAGAGGGACGTGCGAGTGGCTTCAGTCAGCTCCTCTCCTGGAAGTTTCTATTTGGCAACGTCTGAAATATTTTTTCAGGGAGACAGTATACTTTGTGGGAATCGCGTAACTCTTTGTTTAGACTGCTTGTTTTTTCTGTAAACCTTCTTCCAACTCACACGTATTCTGTGAAGACACAGCATCGACCCTGGACTGTGGATGGGTCATGGTGGAGGACTGTTATCTGTTTGATTTTTTCTACCACAAAAAGCTGCTGACAACAGGTCAGGTGTTATGTTCTCTACCTGTTTCCTCCTCAGCAGCTGAGCACTACAAACAGGAGGACATGGCTGCTTTCAATAGACCCAGGTGATCTAGTTTGGCATCAGTGTTGATTGACTGTTTTCTGAACTGTTAGCATTTGAATGTCACGTTGGGATCTCGGAACGTGTGATAGGCAATTGTTTGAAAGTGAATCAACTGATCTTATATTTTAGGAATATGGATAATTTTCTCAGTCTGAACCTCTAATCAGTGAGCAGGAGGCGTTCAGTGTCCTGCTTCTACTTCCACACAACTTTTTCTCAGGGGTTAACAGATTTACTGTGAATTTCTCATTTTTACCTCAGCGAATGTGCAAGAGTGTGAAAGTGCTTTGCATTGTCTCAATGCATTTCTTTTGACAAAGAACTCACAGACACGACTGTAAAGTCAGTGTGCTGCCAGAGACTTAACTAAAGTTTGTCTGCTTCCACAAATAGGCAAATTGGCTGCAAACTGTGAATGAAGCCATCTCCTTCCTCTCTATCTCCCTCACTCAGCGAGGTAATTAAAGTGCCTGTCTGGGTCCCCTATATGAGAGCCATGGTATGCTAATGCAGTATTCCTTTGACAGTTCTGTTGAGACAACATTTCGTGTGCTTTCACATGGTCTGATTTGCAATTCACACTTGGGTCATTTCCATCATAGGCATCCTGGGAAGCAGGGAGTGGAAGGGCTGTGAGCCACAGAGAGCAAAACTGAGTTTCATTTAATTGCATCTATGATTTTTTTTGAAAGGCACCTTTCAAGTGGAGCTCTAATCGCTAGTTATTTTGCTGGAACTGAAATGTTGTTCCCAAACATGCAACATCGCTATTGTTCCTGTTGTATTTATTTATTTTGGAAATTATTCAGTTATTCAGAAATTCTCCTGTTTTTGTTTTTATGAATGAAAGGATATTTAGACAGGAAGATCTGTCTGAACAGTGCTGAATGGTAAAGTTTGTCAACCACAAAAATGAATGAATGCAAGCTGTACCACTAATGGCCACTCTTCATCTTTTCTCTCTCCTCAGAACACTGCACCAGCAGTTTGAGAGCTACAAACAGGAGGTGCGTCGCATCGGGGCAGAGACGCGGCGCCAACAGACCCAGCTGAAGGATGATGCGCCCACCTGCGGGATCTGCCGCAAGACTAAGTTTGCCGACGGCTGCGGCCACCTCTGCTCCTACTGCCAGACCAAATTCTGCGCTCGCTGTGGGGGCCGGGTCTCTCTGCGCTCCAACAATGTGAGGAACCTGAGCTCTCACCTCCCCCGTTCCCCTCCTCCCTCTCACCTCCCCTGTTCCCCTCCTCCCTCTCACACTCACCTCATCCCTGCCGTAGCTGATGTTCAGTTGGGCGTTCTGCTTCTGTGTTTGTTGCCGTCTGCTTTGTCGCTTCCTGGTCACATTTTGGTTGGACCAAAGTGTATTGGAAGAATGGCTTTGCCCCAGTCATGGACCCTTCAAAGCTCATTTCAAGTCCGAGGCTGCAGTGTTGTGGAATGGTTAGAAATCAAAGCACTTTAGCTCACTTGGATGTGAAAGCACACCAGTAACAGCATCTGTGTTGTCCTGTGTCTCCTGTGACTTGACTGCAGATCATGAAGAAAGCATGTCCGACAATGACCTTCTCAGGAAACATGCCTAAACAAGACCAGAACCAGTGAGAACAAGAGCGGAAAAGAGGCTAACACGATTCAGAAAGGGTTTTTAAAGGAATACTGAGAACCTTACCCTCGTCTCACCATCCTGTAAGCAGTGAGGAAGGGCAGCAGCTTGTAGTTAGCTTGCACTGAATTTGAAACAGTCACAATGGATTCCAATGGCAATCCAGTTTATGTATACAGATAATGTTTACAGTGTTAACACGCTTATTATTTTAACATGCTAGCATGCTATAATTTAATTAGCACCAAACACAAATTACAGCCACAGCTGGTGATAAGGTCATTTGTATTTTGATTTCTGATCAGCCCATGGTGAACGTGGATGTCCAAAATTCATCCATTTTGCTGATATTGACATATCTCAGTTTAAGTCAAATTTTTGACCTGCTGGCACGAGATCAAAAGTCAGAGGATCAAATTAAATTAAGCAGGCTTCCTTCTCTGCAGAAAATATGATGGCTAAGCAGAAAACAAGCTAATAAAAAAAATCCCTTAAAGCTACAGTCCACTGAAAAAACTGAGCGACAGGCTGTGGAGGCACTGGTATAAAACACCGTATCACCAAATTCTAACCATGAATGTGATCCATGTCGGATCCATGTGACATCCATCCACAAACCCAACATGCCTGCACTATTTTAAGACCCGGCTCTCTTCCATTCAAGCACTCTCTCGGCTCTCCTCCAGCCCAAGAGCGAGGACCTCCTCCTGGGTATCTTACCTGACTATGGGCCCTCCACCCTTGGCCTGCTGGTCCTCAATCTGTTCAGGATCCGCACAGCCCAGCTGGCCCTGAACTCACACTGGCATCACACATACGCAGAACTCAAAGGCCAGTGAGAATAGGGGATAAAGATAGCATCCCTATTGGTAAATCCTTTAAAATTACTTTCACAGCAGACAGGCGTTTACATGGAAATAAAGCGATGAGACGAGCATGATGGAAATGCAATCTATAAATAAAACAAATGAAGCAAAGGATTTATATCAAGGTAAACTGTGCTCAAAATAAAACGATATGGCGTTTTTTTGATTATTGAATATTTTAATATGGGATTTCCTTGAGATGATACTTCGCACCATTTAAGTGAAATTTCAGTCAGTTGACATAATTTTAAGGAGATCCATTGCAGATAATTGTTTCAATGTACCCTTTTATTGGATTTTTTCTTCATGTGTTTATGCTAGCGCATGTTTTTGCTTCTGTGAGTCTGCACAAGAGTCACTTTAACATAATGAATCGATGAACCAAAGAGTATGTTTGTGTCTTGTCAAGTTAACTGGGATTAGAAAACATCAGATACAGAGTACCTGGTTCCTCTACATTACATAATTCCACCGTTACTCACTTAACACATGGGGACATAACTGAATAGAGAAATTCTTTTCTCACATTACATTCTAAGATCATTTTTGAAACATATGGTACGTTTAGTGTGAGCACCTATCCCAACATTTCCAGGATTTCTGATAATGCAACAACGTTCCACATAAGATTTGTTGCATCACTTCACCAAAACAGACCTGAGTTTCTATTCTCACTGAGTAATTCATAATTCCTTACAAGGGATGACAGAACGCAACGTGTAAACTATCTGCTATTTCCTGTCTGTGTGTATACGTTTGTGAAAGGTTGTGTGTGTGTGTATGATGTTTGGGGGGTGTGTGTCGGAAGTGACGCTCCTTGGCAATGATTGCCTCAGTACTGGGTTGTCCGTGCTCGCCAGGGTTAGGAAAGTGCGAGCTTTGATTTATTATATACAAACCTTCTCCTGCTTACAGTGTGCTCATTTATCCCACAGCAGCAGCACACAGTAGTTGTGTGCTGCTAGTGTAGTTAGCAGGATGTACAACAGCTTCATTAGATGCATCCATACTGTATGAACAGGCTTCAGCGCACACAGCTGGTAAAGAGGACAGACATAAATACAAAAGCTTTTACTGTAGAACATTAGAATACCTTGTTGTTGTTTTTACTTTAAAGGGTAAAGGTCATCCAAATGACATTACAAAACAACATATTTTCACAGAAAGTACAAAATGCCATTTTGAAAATGAATCTCAAAATCTTGTATCAAAATATTAACACAAGATAATGGTTACTTTGAAATGATTTCTAGATTATCCTACTATCATTTCACAACCTGACTGATGCTTATTTGAACCTAACAGACTGAACTTCAATGAAAGCCTTTTGAAAGCAAATCAATTTTGAAATACACAATAATTTCAATTATCAGATGCCACCAATCACTATAGACATAGCACCATAGGGGCTGTGTGAAACTGCAAAACTATTGGCTAGAAATATTAGGCTATAAACTCTTTTTTTGTTGTCAAGCTTACTGTAATAATTCATCTACTCCCGATGTCAGCTGTGTAGTGCTCCCTGTGGCCTGCAGAAGGCATCACAGCAACATGCTGCGCAAACGCCATCCAAACACTGATTAGGCCTCAAAGCTTCAGCCCTGCCTCACGTTCTAATGGACATGCTGTATTATTAAAGAGGGATTAGCAATAATAGATTTATTAATTCGGTATCTACATTTATTTACAGCATTCATTTGGCTGTTTATATAAAAAAAATATGTAAAAAACGTCTTTGAAATAATTATCCTAAGGTCAAAGCATGGATGGTCAGATATCATAACTTAATGCTAATTTTTCCGTGCGTGTATAGACAGAGGGTTAGTAAAGGTAAGGGTTGTGGAAGAATGTGCTCCATGTTGCTTTTGGTGTCCCGGTTTCCTCTTTGTGCTGAGGAACTGTGACACATCCTGATGTTGTCACAGGTCATGAGTCACACCAAGGTCATGCCAAGCTGGGTCCTGCATGTCGCTGCCGCCAACATGTCAGTGGTCACATGCCGTACATTCACATAGTCCTGTCCCCACCGCCTCGCTCTCTGTCGCTGAATATGAACTATCTGTATCAATTCTGCACAATGTAATTAACAAATGTTTGCACCACATCCTCTTTCCCTTTCCTGCTTTGTTTTTTCTCGTCTTTTCCCACAATCTGTCCAATATCCCACAAATTCATCCTCTCTGCCTCTCTATTTTTTTGTATCTTTTCTGTTCTTTCTTTTCTTTCTCTCCTTTCCTTGCTCCACTTCCACCCTCACTTTTCTCACTGCTACCTGGACTGCATGCCACAAAGGAGGACAAAGTGGTTAGCATCTTTTTTGTGTTCTCTCTGTGCTGTGAATGTGATGTCTGTGCCACCCGAAGGTAAAGACGCTGGCTGTGTTCAAATCTGCAGCTGAGATTTCTCTTGTCAGCATGTTGACGTCTACCCTGGGAAGGTGATGTAAAATATTTCTAAGTTTAGTTTCTTCCATGTTGGCCAGAGCTCTAATTTCTCAGCTAAAAGAAAACGGGTTGAAAAACCAACAACTGCAGATGCAAGAGAGTGAGCTATCGGATTGGAACGGAGCCAGTGTGTGTACAAATCCATTTATGGATTACTGACTTAACTGAGCAGAGGGAGTCCCTGATAGTTTTTTGTTAACTTTGATTTCTCTGAGCGTTTACTGTACTGTGTGGGGTGGAGCCACCTGGAGCTATTGTGTCCTCAGAAGATTTCCTCTCCAGTATAAACCCTGACTAACTGTGTCCATTGTCTGTCTCCTCCTCTTGCAAAGTGTCTCATAGTGAAGGACAGGGTAAGGCTTGCTGGGTGATGGATTTTGCTGCATGGGTCACTACTATTGTCTCCCCTTCACACTCGGGTCTGTTCTCATTCACAGTATCAGAACGGGAATTCAGCCTCACGATGAGCTTGGGCCTCACATGTCATTGTGGTTAAGCGGTCCCAGGGCAGCTGGCTGTGATCCTGCATTAGTACTCTAATTCTGGGAATGAACGCAGACCCTGAAAATCTACTGGCGGCCAGAGCGAGCATGAACCATAATATAGGCTGTCGGCAGGGGCGTCTGACCCTTCTGACCCATCCTGACCCCTCTTCCTATGGCTGAAGGCATGGCTGTGCTGAAAGGGGGCAAATGGATCCTGGAATAAATCCTTGACAAAAATGGGGATGGGAGATTGGGATTTCAGCTGGCATGCACCAAAGAAAGCACTCTACCCTGCTGACCATTTATCTGAATGCACAACGAATGCACACTCATGCCTGTGCATGCTTTCCCTGCCTGTGTGTTTGAGACCAGACCAGCCTTGCCATGGGGAGACGGGAGGGGCCCAGGTATATGTTCCACTTTGTCAATTACCACTTTCCCGTAATGCTTGGTCACTGCAACATGTCGCCAAAGTGTTGTTACTGCTGCGCCCCGTCACAGTCACTAATGGTGAAGTGAATTTTAGTTTGGGATGTTGCTGAGTCCTTGAAGAGCCAGAAAGATGATTCGTCGTTTGGCTGTGCTTATGCCTCCAGGTAAAACAGCCAATAAGTCAGTGTAGACTTATACTCCCTTGGGTGCTGCTGATGATATACACCTGACACATACACAATGACACAGTCTTAACTAAGATATGACAAACAGATTGAAGTGATTGCCCAGTCGTAGCTTAGCAACTGTAACTAGGCATGGCAGGCCGTGTGAAGCTTTGGGTTTCTCCACATGTTGAAGGTGTGCACATGGGCCTTTAACAGGAGTGACACTCTGCAGATGGAGAAGGAAAAACTTTGACTGTTTCTTTTAGAATATATCTATTAAACCTGAGCAACACGTTTCACTTTTTACTGAGTGGGAAAAGAAAGAAAGGCTGGATGAGAGACTGTGTTGAGTTACAGAAGCTGTTGGAGCAGCAGCTTGCATGATGACAACTGATTAAACACAGTTTATCTGCTCCAAGTTGCAATCAACTAACTAGCTTACTACCACCTACAGTAGCAACCAAGCGTTACTTCAAGGCAAATAATTAGCATATCATTATCTGACTGCATGTTATTGTTCATTAGCAGCATATCAACACAAAAATAAGTATTTTGAGTATTGAATCATCCACTGTTACTGTGTATGTGCTATGTGCTTCCAAAACAGGGCATATCTCTCTTTTTTTTGGCCTTAATATGAGTAATTTGCAACAAAATAGGCTGACTTAATGTAGTTAGTTAACGTTTCTTATAATTGAAGTTAATGAATGGAGTCATGTTAATTGTCAGTGTTGGGAACAAAGGTCGCTCATTGGGCTGCTCTGTAAACAGAACACATCATTAAATGCTAACAGTTTTAAGTTTAAATCAGTTTCAGTATGTGACAGAAAGGCTAGCTCTGGAGTGTGTGAAGAAGCTTGTGTGTATTTCAGAGTCCTCTCTGTCAGGCCGCCCTGCTATTGCTGGCGCTATAGCTTGTTAATGGCAGTGTGTTTGTTTATGTGTGTTTAATGTCAGCTCCAGATGGCTTCCAGAGACTGAACAAACCGCTGACAATCTGTCTCCTTTGTAGAGGAGTACTGCCTCCCAGTGGAGAGCAGGCAGGCGCTAGCACGCACACACGCACACACACGCACACACACACACACACACACACATACACAAAGTCATGTTTCCATCACTATTGGGACATTACATTGACTTGGATTAATTTTCCCAGAGACTAATCATAACCTTACACTAACTTAACTTACACCCAATCTTACCCTTACTTTAGCCCAAGTCTTCACCCTTAATTTTAATAATTTACATTATAGGAGTGTTTTGTCCCCATAAGGAAGGCAAGTCCCCACAATGTGATTAATGTACACACACACACACACACACACACACACACTTATGGTATAAATCGATTCCTGGTGTTGATAAACCTGGTGTGAGCAACCACAAGACCCTGATTTCATGCCAAAAATCTGGGGAGAGGAGATGCTTTGACTCTGCTGGCGGTGCTTACACTGAAACCTTGATTCACTGTAAAAATATCTAGTATTTGAAAAAATGATTTAAAAATCAGTATCACTTCAGATCACATATTAAACCCCTGAACCCCTTTTATAGTTTTCACAGTGTGACAAAAATACAGTATACATACATACAGTACTGTATATTAATATTTTTCATACAGGCACATTTAACACATTTCTTTTGAGTGTTCAGTTGTCTGGTTGCAGCCGTATAGCCAGTGTTTGGTACCTTGTGTGGTGTGAATTTGGTTATGGCCTACCAGCTGCCACTGACACACATGCTCAGATTCACACTGATACAGCCACAGAGAGTCTCGCTCGCTCTCTGCATCGAGCTGACGCTGCAAATTTTACCGGAAGGGAGGATGCACTGCATAATCTCAATCATGTTTCTCAGTACTAGAAGGCTAACCCGCTGCTTTCTCCTCCTCCTCACACTCCGCTCCTCTCTCCTCATCCACCACTGTATCTCTGTAGTAGCCTCTGGAACGCTCTTTCTTCCCTTCTTCTGTCACTCTGAAGCGTCTCCATTTAACTCTCGTCCCCCTCTTTCACTGTCTGTCTCTATGTCTGTCTTCTCTCTCTGCCTTTACATCCACCCCCACACCACCATGCAGCTGCACACATTTTCCTGGGCTAGAAGAATATGTGCTTATGAGGCTGACAGACATTACAAGCCTGGTTTTGGAGCTGACAATATCACTTCACAGTAATAGGACCTCCTTGACTGGTTCTGGCAAAAGCCAATAACAACAGCTCTCGTTGTTATCACTCTCACTGAAAGTGAAATGTGAAATCTCACAATTAGAAGCCCATGAGTTTTTTGGACATATGTGTGCTAAAAGATAATTACATGAATAGGCTATTCACCGCCTGAAATGGCCTGTGTTGCATTCATGCATTGTCACGTAAAACAGTAAACCCAAGCATTGAGCAGGATGTAGCCCAGCACGGACAGCATCTCCTTGATTTTTATTTATTTACTTTGTATTTTTACAAAAGGTACTTCAAAGCACTGTGTCAATCAGGCGAAGCCAGTCAGCGTGACTGAACCTGACCCAAACCAGAACCTGGCTCGACTCATCAGAGACCAGTTGGTCCTGTTGGGCTCTGCTATCCACCCTTTTACTTCTTATCAGTAAAAATAACATTGCAATGAGTAAGGTAGTTGCTGAGACCTGGGAAAGCTGCAGCAGCACTGAACAGAAACCTGATGAAGCAAAAAAGCACCTGGTTAGCTTAATTTACAGGAGGTCTTGATGTGACCATTATGCAAGCTGCTGTTCTCCTGGCTTCTGTGTTTCAACACAGCGTCTCATCCAGCCATTCTTTCATTTGTCTCTGAAAAGCTGCTCAGGTTTAAAATCCATATTCTAAATAAATGGCCAACTGTGAGAGCACTTTCCATTTGAGGTTAAAACTTTCGCAATTTTAAGTTAAATACTTTGTTAGCATACAAAAAAACCTGTTCTCATGAATTTACTAGTGCACCAGTGTGTAAAATGATGTCATGGGAACTTGGGATTCAGACAAGTGATGTCGTCCAGCTCACATCTGGAAGTACATTATTTGTGTTGTTTTGAAGGGCCGTTGTACGTGGCGTACGGAAGGTATTTTATTGTTTAATTTGGAGGACTTGTTGGGTAATATAGAGCATTAAGAGCAGTGAGAGTCTTCTCTGATCAGAAATGTAAAACCTGTGTGGATTTACAGTCTCAACAGCTCTGCTTTGCTTTCAGTCTTCCTCACCACTGAATGCATTTGGCCCGCTTGCAGGGCTGATCTACTACCTTATTAGAGGAAATGGAGCATTATGTCTTTTGCGGTCGTCTTTCTTACCACCATTCAGGATTTACCATTCCCTGAACGATGGCAGTTTACACCCAGCGCTGCCTCATATGTCATTCTGTCGAGGTGTGTGTGTATGTGTGTGTTTTTGTTGATGGCAGGGTCACTGCACACGCTCACTGAAAGCCAACCACACCCTCACCACTGCCCGCCACCCCCAAGGCTCCCATCTATTCTGCCCATTTAAGGAAAAGCTGATGTTCACACAATTCTGGCCTAAATGAATGCTGTTCTCGCCGGGAGCTGCTGTTGAATGCTGCTGCTGTTGGCAGAGCGGCGGCAGCGACGCACGTCTTCACCATTTTGTCAGCAGATAGAGAGAGCGGCGCTGGGGGCGGAAGATAAAGGGAAGGGGGTCTGGTAGAGAGAAGTATGAGTGACGGGTGTGTGGTGTCTTCATTTGTCAAGTCAGCCAGGTGTGTCAGCTGAGCTGGAGGGTGAGGAGAGATGAAACGAAATAAAAAAGGAAATGAAAAAAGGAGAGTGAAGGACAGGAAGGAAAGGATGAAAGTAAAAAAGGGAAAGAGAAGAAAATAAAGGCCATGGAAAGGAAAACAGGATGGGAGGAAAGGAAAAGAAATAGACAAAGGAGAGGAAAGGAAAGGAAGGAAGAAAGCAGATGAGAGGAAAGATAAGAAAATGAAGTAAATGGAAAGAAAATGGGTGGAGAGAAAAGGAAAGCAGTGGAGGAGTGGAAGGGAAGCAAAATAGAGGAGGGACAAAAGAAGAGGAGAGGAAAGGAAATGAAAGCAGAATAGAGATAAAAGGAGATAAAATGAAAGGGAATGAAAATACAGGAAATAAATGACAAGGAAAGGAAAGAAGTGAAAAGGAAATAAGTAGCGTAAAGGAAAGGGAAGGAGAGGAAATCCATGTTCAGGCTCGTATCAGATAGCAAATGTTCTGGTAACTCAAGGCAGTCTAAATGGCATTTGTTTTTTTCTGCTGTCATTGTCCTTCAGTACTGACACGCACACACACACACACAGACTGTTTCTCTCTTCCTCAGTTTCACAGGCACACACACACTTTCCATCACTTTTGGGGACACGACATGGGCTTACATTCATTTCCTGTAGACTTAACTACTTTATGGGGTTTGCTGTTTTATCCCCATAAGGAAGGAGAGTCCCCACAATGTAACTGTGTAAACAGATTTATGTCCCCACAACATGAGTAATACAAGTCCACACACAGACACACACACACACACACACACACACACACACACACACACGCACGCACACACACACACACACGCATGCACACACACATTCACACAACACACCGCTTTGTCCCCTTTTCTCTCACTAGCTCTTCTCTGTGGTTTGGTTACCATGGAGAAGCACATTTTTAGGCAGAAGGAGGTTGACATTATTACATGAGAGAGATGGCACTGCTTATTCTCTACACACATATCTCGCCCACAGGCGCTCACCCACGCCACACTCTTCTAGGCAAGAAGGTTTCAGAAATGTCCCACATATACATACTGCACACATATGTGCACACACACCGTCACATTCTCACAGCACACTGTGCTCGACAGAGGCAGCAAGATGAACTCGAATGGACACGGGGGGGGATCTGATTGGTCGGCTTAGCTGAGGGTTTGACATCATGCTCTGGCTGGTCCGGCGGCAAGCACTCCTGCAAATACATGTGTCCCACACACTATAGGGTGGAGCTTTTGCATAAACACACACACAAACACACACACATACACAGACATTGCCACACACACTCTCAGTTCACACACAATTAATTCCCCCTACAATATCTTTCAGGCCATCCAGGAACACAGAGCACAATCGCTCCAGTAAAGGATTACATGTATTATATCCTTTGTGTGTGTAGGTGTGTGTGTGTGTCTGTGTGTGTGTGTTTGTGTGTGTGTGCCCCTATGTTCTATAACTTCTTTATTGTTTACTACACTCCCACCCATCTGCAGTGTCTGCTTTAAAGCACGTAACAAACACATGGAGGCGTGCCATTAGAAAATAAGATCTGTTTTCTTTGAATGTCTCTCTTTTGGTTGGAGAACACACTGGGCCTCGTCCACAGTCACCCCACAGCGCATTCTTCTATATGATGCTCTCATTCAAGGATCAACCTTGTGGATTATTTGCTCCTGTTTGTTGCAAGTGACTTGCAGGGCAACCTATAGATACTCACATTCTGATCGACCCTCAGTACTAGGGATGTATAAACTTGTTTTTCTAAAAAGGCCCTTTTTATTTCACTAAATAAGTCAAATTCAAATTAGAATAATTTTGAAAATAAATACATAAATTTGCCCTTTGCATGATACTTATACTTGTACAAATAATTGTAAAATTCCTAAATATCTGCTCGTTTTGAGATATCACACTGTAGTATGCAGTTTTTTCTGTGATAGTGAAATGGTATGGAACTGATCTGGAGCCAGCGTGTTTATTGATTGGTCAGTGTCCACTGTATGTCAATGATTTAGAACGGAAAACAGTAACAATATTCGTTTGCCATGGTTTGATTGGCAAACTGTTTCATGTGGCATTGCTAGCCTCGCTTCAAGTTTTGGCTTTAATTATGGTACAAACACCCTGTACCTGTATTCATACATACTTGGACGCATACTGTGTCTTTTAGCCTGCCCATTACAAACACTGGCCTGTATTCAGAGTCCATTGCATTAAACTTGGTGAGACTTTGGGTGTGCCACAGTCTGGAATTTAATGTACAATAATTTGTCATGAAATATGACAAATCTGGAGTCTTTGTGCTTTTATTTGTTTTTCAGCACCGTGGGAATGTAGCCAAGCCTAAATGTTAACTGTTATTTAAAGACATGTAGCTCTACAAGAACTTTACGTCAAGAAAAATGTCTAAAATTTGCAAAATCAGAATCTGTCTATACTCCCAGATATTGAAAATTGTCAAAATATCAAAGGTTTGAATTAAATTTCAAAAAGAGTTTGTAGAAAAACATGTTTAAACACATCAAAGCAAAGTACAGAAAAAAGCATCATATTGACACCAGTATGAATGTGGTGAATGAATAGCCCGAGTTGTTAAAGAGTTAAAACTGGCTTCAGCAGCTAAAGTTTAACATGGATCCAGATGTGAAGAATGATTTGTGAGTTTCCACTTGACTGAAACGTGAAGGTTGTGATTGGCACATTTGTTTCAGTGAATTTTACTGTACATTAAGTAGTTTATATCCCATCATGCCCTGGGTAAGAAGGCAGAAGGGGGTTGGGGCATCTGAGCTTAATCTCCAACCTGTGTAGCTGTGCCTGAGGGGGATGATGGAGGAGGGTGGGCTATAGGTTGGAAGTTGTGATTTGTGAGCTGGTATTGTCGGCTGATGATGAGTTGAATAATGGTGAGGAGCTGAAAGGATTACTGGCCACTGCTAATCTGTGGCCCCTCGGCTGAGGTAAAGAGGTGGGGAAAGACAGGGAGGGAAAGAGACTGTAGTGTGTGGCTTGGCGGCTGCCCGACAGCTGTGGGCCGTGCGGGCATCTGATTTACTCTAGATTAGTTTGGACATGCGCCAACTAGGATTCAATCAGGCCATGATGAATGTGCTTTGGCGCGCTGACGGCTAAACGCTAACTGCTAAACTGACTGCTAACAGTCCATCCCACTGGCCATCAAGGAGTAACATTTTGGGGGTTACAGGTCCCGGAGGTGTTTTGTTTTCAACTTGTGCCAAGGTTTTTGACGTGGAATACAAGAGACGACTGTTTCCTGTTTGCTTTGGATTTATTCTCTGAAAAATAAACCGCTGGGATTATAAATACGGAGGGAGATAAATCCTGTTTTTGTGCCGTCGGAGTGAGGTGGTATTCAGTAGCCATGGCTACATGTGAGTATTCGATGTTGTCTGAGGGTTTGATTTAGAGGAAGATTTTTATCATGGGTACTGTACATGGCTGTGGTCATCAATCTCACTTTGTGATGATGTAGTTCATAGAGTTTTAGAAGCTAAATCACAGAAAATCATTGCCTGCATGTGCAAAGATGATGCACTGACAGCTGTTAGCTTTATTCATTCTCCTTTTGGATGAAAACAATACGTTAGTATACAGTACAATACAATTTAGAGTTCATCTTTCCTCTCTCTTCTTCTACTACAGTATTACAGAATTGTTTGTAGCTGTTGAAAGTTAGATCTTTTTATTATACTGTATCACCAACATGAGCATCATTGATCGATCTACAAGATCATTCATTTGATTAATGGGTTGCATGTCAATAAGAATTATAAACATTCACAGCAATAGACTGACAGGGCAGGTGAGACGTGACCTCTTTAGGGGGTTCTGCAGTTTTTCTAAATTTACAGAATTTATGAAAGCATTCACCAAGCTGTGCTTACGGGTAATGTTGATGTTGATGGAAATGTTAATACACAGTCTGTCATATCTGAATGCTATATATATATATGACTGGCTGTGCAAAGGAAGGAGGGGAAAGCATGGGGGAAATCAAGATATTGTAATCTTTAAGATGAGCTACCACCTTACAGTATATATGTGTATATGTGTGAGTTGAAAGACATTGCAAAAGGTGGTAAGTTATAATATCTAGAATTAATTGTACCTGCTCCCATAAAGTTAGCAGCCTGTTTAGCGACAGGCTGTATGTTCAATAAAATTAATTTGTGTTTGTGTACATGTTGACAGTCGTGCAGATTTTTGTGTCTTAAGCATGTCTAACCACTTTTTTTTGTTAGGTATTCAATTTATTTAATCCTTCTGAATCCAGCTTGCAAACACCTTTGTCCTTTCAACCCCTGTAGGTAATGTGGGTATGCAACCTGTGCCGTAAACAGCAGGAGATTCTCACCAAATCAGGAGAATGGTTTTCGGGGTCAGGGGTGCGGCCTGGGAGCCTGGGCACCTCCTTGAACAACCCAGTCACGGGAGGTGAGGCCCAAAGGGACAGGAAGCTACTCCGCTCCAGGTCCCAAGCCCCACCGAGCACCAACACCAACGCAGGTCCGCCTGACGGGATACAGCCGCCTGCCGGTGTCACTGCTGCCAAGGGTGCAGACACCATGCCCGGCTCCCGCTCCCAAAGTGAACCACCTAGAGAAAAGTAAGGCCTCAAGATACACAAACTGAACACAGCCCCGGCTTCATCTTTATGCTGCAGTAGCTGCATAGAGGATGCTTTACATGTACTGTTGGTGCCTTTTTTCATTAACATGGTAGGAACTGCAAAATTGGAGAATGGAAACCATATTTTTCAAAACTGAGAAATGTAGCACTGCTTACTGGCTAAAGCTCCTGTTGTTTTTTAATCCCTGGGGCAAAAAGGGTTTTAGTCTTGAGAGATCTTTGATTGAATCCCTTTACTTTCATTCAGTGGGTGAGTTAGGTAAGAATTCATCACGTCCCATGTTGAATTTAATCTGTTTGTATGAAAGTCATCAAGGTTTTTGCAAATATAGAAAGGAAAGTTCTTAGCGCAGGATATTTGTGTACCCTCGTCTTGTCATTTTTTTCATGTTGCAAATGTCAATTTTGCTCACCTGTTGTAATGGAAAAGATGCACCTGTGTCAGCAGACTATATGGCACATTGCTATAATTAATATATTGTTTTCATATAGGAAAAGACCAGTTTCCCTCCATGAACAAAATGGTAAGGGAGGCATGGGGCGTGGTAGTGGCCGAAGACCTGCTGGGAAGTTGCCGTCTCAGTCATCCCTGGATGAACGAGTGGTGGCTGGAGAAAGAGGAGAGAGACGGTTAGGAGATGGACGGAGGCTGGAGAAGATCCATTCTCAGGACTATGAGGATGAGCAGGATAACTTGGGTCATTCAGAAACACACCGGAGACGGCCAGAGGATGAGGAGCAGAGGGAGCGCCAGCGCCGTGAGGAGGAGTTCCAGAATCGTTATCGTAGTGATCCCAACTTGGCACGATACCCAGTGAAACCACAGAAGGAGGAGCAGGAGATGCGCATGCATGCTAAGGTGTCCAAAGTCCGCCATGAACGACGACACAGTGATCTGGCGATCAACGAGGTCGGCCTGGGACCTGGTGAAGGAGGAGGTAGTGCAGGGGAGGTGCCTGAAAACCGCCTGGCCAGGAGGAGTGGAGGCGGGGAGGGAGACCGCAAAGCCGTCTTGGAGAACCACCGAGCCTACTCTGTGGATAGGACCGTGGGGGTAGGAGGGGGAGCTCCACCTGCTGGAGGTGGAGTGAGATCAGGACCCCAACCTGGGGGACCTGTGCCTCCAGATTGGGGCCCAAACAAAGGCCGCTTAGAGCCTGGTACAACACGGACACCAAGGGACAAGGGTGGGGATAACCTGCTGAGGAAGGACTCTCAGAGCTCGGACCAGTCGGAGTCTTTGCGGCCGCCCCCTCCACGGTCATACAAGAGCAAGCGCGGAGTCAACAAGAGGCAGATGTCCATCAGCAGCTCAGAGGAGGAGGGCGGTTCCACGCCCGAGTACACCAGCTGTGAGGACGTGGACATGGAAAGCGTCAGCGAGAAAGGTCAGTCAGACAGATGTGCTCACTCCACTAGCTTACTAAGCTAAACATATCCGAACTTGCATACCTTGCACTGTTTGCTGTCATCTATTTCCTTATATTAGACATGGTCCCTTACAGTCATTTGCTTAATCTAGCTCTAAAGACCTTTTCTACTCACCAACACTTGCTAATGAGCTGCTGCAGGTAATGTGCTGCCTCAGTCTGCACACATGATCCTCGTTCTGTCAAAGTACCTTCATTTCTCTGCATTTGTTGTATTCTCATCATTGTCATTATGAAGAGCACTTTCAGACTTTGTTTGTGTCACCTGCTGTATACCCAGTGTAGTGTGGGCAGGATTAGAATTACAGCAGTAATAGGTTTGTTGGCTAATTGACATGCAGATAATACTCAGAGATACAAAGATCAGGACTGAATGATTGGACAAGTGATGTGCCACATTTTTCTTAACCTGGAAAAGAATTGTTGTACAGATAAAAGTTGACAGTTGTAAAGATTCAATGACCTTAAAACATTTGAGCAAAATATCAGTGCCATAACAAAGATCAATAACAAGCACAACATTTTTCCTCTTTCCACACTTCATGGCCATATTTTCCAAGCCCTAGCATCTAAAATAGCCCTGATAAGTGGAATTACAGCAATGTGCAACAAAAGCAAAGAGATGTTTTGGCTCATAAGATTATTACCATCTCATTCTAATTTTGGACTGTAAAACTATACGATAAGTGATGAATGAAAAACCCACCCAAGCACACATTGCATTACAATCGCTGTGTGTCAACTACACCTCTGTGCTGTGGCTAAACCCTGCTGCTCTCAGGACAGCTCTCATTTATTTGGAGAGTCCCTGTGATTTAGGCCAGCAGATTTGTGGAATTAGGCCAGTGGCTCGCATGCTACGTAATACTTCGCAAACTGCCAGCTGTACCAGCCAACCATAGACGACCAAGATAAAATCAAGCCTGGCTGTGGTTGCATGCTGAATGGTTACCGCTGGCTTCTTAGTACCTATGTATTATGCAGCTAGTGTTGGAGAAGCAATGCTAGCCTGTGCTATAAGCCACGGGAGAGCGTCTAAGTTCAGGAGTCACTAGGTGGAGTTAGCTGTGCTCTATCAGCTTATCTCTCACCGGTCACAGAAGGGGCCTATTCCAGATGTTTTAATCCAGATTACTATAACTCGGGGACTGGTAATGGGTAGATGATGTGGATTGAGATTATTAGCTGTTTTAAACACTCTTTAGCTAGCTGGGCCTCAAAACAGGATGTCTCCTTTTACTCTCATTTGTGGCATGAAGCAAGTTTTGTAGGATAATGAGCGGTATGTTTCCCTGTGTAGATGCATTAGGTTAAGTGAGATGGTAACATGGGGTCAGTTCTTCATATGGAGGTGTTTTCTTGGCAAATCCATGTCCAACAGTCAGCCTCTTTAAGCTCTGTTTTGATCTCTACGAACTCCTGAGGGAAATATCTGGCTCTTTAGCCTCTAAAAGCTCCAGTCTGTTTGTCAGCTAGTTGCTAACATTGTCTGTTTCCTGTTTGGTGCTGAGCAGGTAGTGTACATTGGGTTTGAAAACAGCCACCTGACAACTGAACAATGATCTGAAACTCACTAACGCTCTGTAAAGCCAACAGGAGATGCAGATTCAGGCCATAATTCTCTCTGGAGTTCTGCACAGGTCAAGTTTTGCAAACTCGCTCGCACCTGCAAAGTTTAGTATTAAAACTGGCCTGTTACCTACAAATATCTCTGAGTCAAATTTTGACCCACCCGACCTGTTAATACAGTCTGTCAACCGACACCTAATTACATGTACAGGTTACACAGTCACTGACTTTAAAGTACTTTATTTTTACTGGTGCATGTAGAAACATGAATTCAAATCAGAATTAAACTGTAGCCCATGTTGCTGCTCACTATGCTGACATTGAATTGCCCTTGAGGTTGTTGTGCAAAAGAGGGCTACCATCCACAGTCCCTGGTATAAGACGTCTCCGTCTTTCATTTCAAATGAGCTGTACATAAATTTTACCGCTTATGGCCTCCTTGTCCTCCCGTTTTGAGGGAAAACTTGGAAAAGTATCTGTCAATTGGTGCAGCAACGTGTTTCCTCTGTCACAATGAGCCTATTTTGCAGCTATCAAAATACCTTTTACATGCAGCAAAGCCACTGACAACGTTGTTCTCACACTCTCTAACCACACCAAATTCCTCCCAAACATCCAGCTTGGCCTTTCGATGATGTATTGTCCACAATTTAGTAGTCAACACTGGTTGTTTCTGCCTTTATTTCACCTATTTTAACACACTAGCTAGTAGCTACCCTACATCGCTGTCGGATCAATGATGTCCATTATTTGGCGGATGTGAATTTAGGGATCAAAGGCCCTTCCACATTTAGCTCATTTTTACCGATCCTCATACCTGTGAATTTAAATAAATCTACTTTTTACCTGTTACACAATTTTTTTGCGGGTTAACCACCGAGTTCCTGTGAGTACTCAGTGGTGTAGGACTGTATACTATAAGCAACCTCTTCCACGTTGTATGTCATTCATACAATAAATAAAAAATAAAGAAATATTGAGCCACTTTAAGTAAGATTTTAAATATCATATATAGAGACAGATGACTGTCTGTGTCGTGAAAAGGTAGTTAGTACTATTCAAAGAACATCAAAAACAATGCAGACTAAACTGTTAACCTCACCATTTTTTTAAAGGTATGTTTTTGAAGGCCCCATTGGACTGTAGTGAAGCCCACTGGGAAACTGCTGCATAACCGGGTTGAAATACAGGGAACTTGACAACTGACGTTCAGTGGACCACAAACAAAACATTATCTAGACAGTCAAATAAGATAGAAAAAGTTTTACGCAATGCTGTATATACTGTAGTAACTGCTGGTAAGGGTGAGTATAATTTAGTTTTATAAAGTTAGTAAATGATCCATATTGGTTGATTAGTTGTAGGTTCTTCTCCCCAGCTTAATTAGTTTTGAAATAGAAATCAGGTAGACTGCAAATAATCATTGATTTAGTGGTTAACGTCAAAAACCTCCAGTGATCATCATAAGGTAATTACATAAGAATACAGTCCAGCACCATATTGAAGTACTGAATTATTCATCTATGTTTTCTGCAATACAACCTCTTCGTAACATGTCATTTTTATGAATTACCTAACATAATGACGATTCTGAATGTATCTATACCCTTGAAACATTCTGTCAACTACACCGGGCAAGTAAAAAAGCTGTAAAGTCTGGATTTAATGCAGATCGCAAGCATTGACGCAATGTGTGCACATAGCACAGATTACAAGCTTGGATTTTTTTCACAACAGATATTATGTATAAGAGGAAGTTATGTAATTTTCATGTAGAAATAGTTGATTATATGTTGCAAGAATCCTCTTAGCAGGATTATTGTAAACTGTGTTTATATTGTGGTTTGCCTGTCTGTCCAATAAACTGCATCCCACTGGACATACAGTACAAGTGTATCTCCCGGATTGAGGCTCTAATGACGCAGCAGCTCTGACTTTGAAGTCAAATTGAAGCAGGGAGTGATTTGATGTGGATGGGTTACTTCTTTGGTGTGAAGAAGACACCAAGGTGATAATGGTGTTGAGGAAATGAAAGGGGAAGTCTGCTGCTGGAATTATACTGTGTCCCACTGCACTGCACTTTAGCCACTATTGTGTGTGTGTGTGTGTGCGCGCGCGCGTGTGTGTGTGTGTGTGTGTGTGTGTGTGTGTGTGTGTGTGTGTGAAAGATGTATTCCTACATTTACTATGATTATTTCAGGAGTTCCCAGAGCATGAGCATGAGTATGAACGTGTTGTCCTTTACTGTAATGTACTGTCACTGCAGAGAGCATAAGCAGTAGTGTGGATTTTCTTTTACAACTGAGAAAACTGAGTGACTGCTCAATCCTAAGGCGTTATGTCCTAATGGTTAATAAACTGTAATATGACTTATTGACTTACTGGAGAATTTGTTGACTTTTCAACGATGTAGAACATCAGTGCCTATTGATTCCACCATATACACACAAATGAAACAAGAAACATTCTGTTTCTTTATAAATGTATGTAATGTCTTTTGGTACCATGATGGCACACAGTTACACTTGCATAAATGGTTAGTTAAACAGCAAAATTATGGGAAAATGATGCAACACACAAACATATTACTGAGTGACTGTAAATACATTTGAAATATTGCGTCATCTTGTGCAGTCAGACCTACTGATTGGTGTACAGGCTGGGATCTGCAAGCTCTTGTTGTGGCCGTCGAATGTGTTTTGTAGTAATTAAGTGTTTTCTCAAAATAAAACCAATCCGATATGCTTTCCTCAAAAATTTCATCAATACAAACGGCACTCCATAAATTCTTATTTTCAACCCAAGGAAAAGGCACTATAAAAAATAATCTTTTCCTCTCTGTTCATTTCTACCACATCTTCACCCAACTCTCTCTGAGGTGACATCCAGTGTGATGAGCTGTAAAATGTGCTGCGACAAGAGAATATGTCAGTGACAGAGAAGAGAGGCTGCGATATCCCTGGGTGATAGATACTGAAACTAGAAACGCTCTCGGCCCCCGGCTGACCAGTCAGCTGGTCCAAGTCATCGTCCTACAGGCCATTTGACACTGGTACAGATCCTTGTTGTTCCACTGTCACATACAGTGCATTCCTTAGTCATATAGTCAGGGTAAAGCCATAATTTGTTCAACCATAGGCCTGGTCCTGGACTTGTGCTTTTAGGCCACAAATCTACTGATCAGAGTGTTCAGACCTGCTGGCACCTTTTAATTGTGGCAAAACTCAAATGACTTGTGGAACATCAATTTTGAGTTTTTATCCTCACGTGTTGCGTGTGCTGGATGACGTGAACATTTTAAACATACCGATTTATTCTAGCATATTTCATAACAGACAAGTCTCGACTCATTTCTCTTTCCATAATGTTGCACACCATAATGTTGTGTGACGTCCACTTTATAAATAAAGCTTGATTGGATTTGACATTTTTGTTAGCATAGCCAGCTAGCATTATTAAGGCATAGGGTTAAGTTGCTTAAGTTGAACTGAACTCTTAAATAGAGAGAGCTGGATTTGTAATTTGGGCTAAATAACAGTAAAGAATTAGCATGCTGTTGTTTAGGCTGTTTGAGGAGATCATGTTGTGGAGGCAAATGTGAAGCAGGTTGGACTTCAAGACAATATGGAGCTGAAGAGGACAGGCTCTGTGATACACACACACACATACACACACACACACAAACACACACACACACACACACACACACACACACACACACACACACACACACACAGAGTTTTCCAAGAACAACACAACTTTAATACCTGCAAAGAGCTGATGCTTTGATGTAGCATCAGTTAGAAGAGCAGCCCAGTTTTTGTAATCTGCCCAGCGTGTTCATCCCCCAAAACCCCAAACCCTTACTCAGCAGTTTAAGCTGTGGAGTCAGCATTTATCCTCTCAAGCATCCTCGGTGGACTTTCAGATTTCAGATAAGCAGCACTGGAGTCATGTCTACTCAGACTTTTTTCAGGTTTTCTGATCTCCATCACCCTTGCTCTTATTGGCTAACCTGATTATGACTGAAAATGTTTTTGACGAGCAGCGTTGCATGTGTGCTCTCTGTTACCAGACACATCACTTAAATCATTCATCCCGCCGTATGCCAGGCATGAACATTTCACTTACCTTGAAACCAAGGTTCCTCGAAGTCTTTTAAAACCCCATCTGATGTCATCTTGCTGTTGGTTTATTCCTGTGGTGAAAAAGTGGCCACAGGCTGCTCTGGTCCGATGCTGGGCCAGTTCGTCCTTCCACTCGAGCCATCTGTCAGTGTTAATGAGAGCTGGGATACTCTGACAGTCACTGGTGTCTTTGTGCCTGGCCAGGCTCTGGCAGGGGGTTTGGACAGGCTAACTTGGAGCATGGTGAATCAGTTCGATTATGAATGAAGTTAGTTTTTTTTAGCTGTGGTTGTGAAATTTCACTTTTATTGGCTTTTCTCTGTACCACTTTTATATGTGGTTTATGTCTTTCCTTCTATTTAACATGCAATGAACATTCAACATGCTAATCTTTTTCCCAGTCTTTCTTTGAATTGAAACCATACAGAATGATTACACAGTTTCTGTACATAAAAGATGCATTTCTCCAGGGCACTGACAGACGTCTTTTTCTTTCTTTGTGCAGGTGACTGGGACTGTCATTCTCTAGATCCTACAGTGTGGCATGTAAGTTTCAGTGAAGCATGTCAGATACAGAGCGTTAATGTGCTGCGGCTGCCCTGAATACTGACAGTAACTTACATACACCTCCGTGTACTCACATGCAAACACACAAGTACAAGTAGAACCATGTCTAACAAAGCCTACTCATTAACATTATCACAACCGCCCTTCCCGCTGTCCCTTTCTCCTGTTCTCGCTCTTTCCTTCCCTCATCTCCTCTCCCCTCCATTTTTCCCCACCTTCCTTCACAATGCCTTGTAACTCCCCTCTTCTCCGTCAGCATCCGGTTACATGGCAGCCGTCCAAAGAGGGTGACCACCTGATAGGGCGCATCACGCTCAGCAAGAGGTCGGCCATGCCCCGTGAGGCCGGCTCCCTCCTCGGCCTAAAAGTAAGCAGGGAGTTCCTCCCTTTCACACCTGGACCCCTCCTAGCTTGTAAAATAATTTGTGCACGTTTATTTTAACTTTAGTTTGGTGCCTGTTCCAAACTGGGAATAGTGATGTTTTAGAAATTCGTGCAAAAGCTGTGGTGTAACAACTAGCAAACCCTGTGTGTAGAGGTCCTGCAGAGAGGTGCAAACCGCCAGCGTGAAGCCCTGCAACTATTCATTCTCCTTTCTCTCCTTGGTGTGCAGGTGGTGGGAGGGAAGATGACAGAGACAGGGAGGCTCGGGGCCTTTATCACCAAAGTCAAGAAAGGCAGCCTGGCAGACGTTGTGGGACACCTACGAGCAGGTGCCAATCAATCAAACGTGTGGCTTTTTGTTCTGGTCTATATCTGAAGATACTGCTACTGTAATTTAATTGGGGCAATATCTGTGCGAGTTTTGACAGCCGGGTCATCACGTCTAGGGATGAAGGTTATGAAGCTAACATTAGCTATCGTTGAATCGGTGGTGATGTTAGCAAGGTAGGCTAACTAGCTTCTATTTTCCAAGCCAAGCCATTTGGCCTAGTTTGCTAGCGTCCTGTTTGTGAGTGGATTACAAACATAGCAGCTTGATGAGCCCTTACAAACGTTCAGTTGATAGCCAGCACTACGTGGTCTTGCTGAGAAAGCGTCTTGCATCAACATTCGTAGGCTAAACATGTATAACAACGTAAGCTTTCAGCTGTCAGTCAACTGCTGCGAATGGAAACACCCACTCAAGCTATTCATATCCACAAATGTGTCCAAAAACAGTTTTATCCTCTTTTGGAAAAAATGCATGCAATGGAGATGAGTGCAGTTTATATTTTACATTTGAATAGAGTCCTCTGTTAGTACCTGGCTTTTTAGGCAAACGTAATGCGAGATGATCAGGCTGGATCATCATTGTGCATGTCGGCCATCTTGGTTCCAGGTGACGAGGTGCTGCAGTGGAATGGGAAGTCGTTGCCGGGAGCAACAAAGAAAGAAGTGTACAACATTATCCTTGAATCCAAGGCTGAACCTCAAGTGGAAATAGTTGTTTCAAGACCTATAGGGTAAGATTTTGGTTGTAATGAGTCATAATTGTCATACTTGTACTTTGCATTATTTTTTTTCTGACAGACACTTTTGATATGTCTCCTTCCTTTATCTAAAAGCTCTATCCACCGAATTATGTCCAAAAACTTCTTGAGAAAAGTGTATAGAGCATATCAGTAAGTAGTGTTGATTTAATGGGTGGAGCCCCTTCCCCTCAT
Organism: Chelmon rostratus; assembly: GCF_017976325.1. Taxonomy (NCBI): domain Eukaryota; kingdom Metazoa; phylum Chordata; class Actinopteri; order Chaetodontiformes; family Chaetodontidae; genus Chelmon; species Chelmon rostratus. The sequence goes on along the minus strand of NC_055660.1, from coordinate 27,813,511 downwards.
GCCTTCCCTGAAATCCTGAGATCCAAGAGAAAAATCCCATTTTCCTGTCATCCTTTTCTCCTCTACTGCCCACCATGTTTGACGTGGAGACATGTATTTGACTGACTGCTTGCTCTTCTATTACCTGTTGGTTGACTTGAGTCCTTTACTCATTCATTTTTTAAAGATGAATGCACACCACAGTCCCAACTGTTGTCTTTACGTTGCAAAATATCTTGATGTATATTCTGTATATTTGAAGTTCAGTGACTCTCTTTCACTTTTTGCAGAGACATCCCCAGAATCCCAGAGTCATCCCACCCACCTCTAGAGTCTAGTAAGTGTTTAAATGAGCAGCTTTATTGCCTTAAATTTGTTACCATTGTTAAGTGCTTATGGAAGTAGCTTCTGGAGACAGAGCCACTCATGCGTTGTTCTCCAACACCAGATACTGGACTTGATTATGCTTTTGGCTCTATGATTTATTACTTATTAACTGTTGCCTTCTTCAACAGCAGGCTCCAGTTCCTTTGAGTCACAAAAGATGGATCGTCCCTCCATATCAGTGATGTCCCCTACCAGCCCCGGGGCCCTCCGAGACCTTCCTATGGTCCTGCCTGGACAGCTCTCTGTGAGTATCTGAAAAAGGAGGGACAGAGTCATGTGCTTCATGTAAATGGATAGAGTTACGGATAGAGGCTTTCTCTCTTCACACATTTTTACAGGTGAAGCTGTGGTACGACAAAGTGGGCCATCAGTTGATCGTCAACGTCCTTCAAGCCATAGACCTGCCACCCCGACCAGACGGACGACCTCGGAACCCCTATGTCAAGATGTACTTCCTGCCTGATAGAAGGTAAGGCCATTTTGTTTTGTTTTTGTAGGTCCATCTCACAGTCATTGTCCATCAGCATCTTCCCTCTCGAGACCCTGTGTGTTCGTGCCTTGTTATAGTGATAAGAGTAAACGGCGGACCAAAACAGTGAAGAAGAGCGCCGAGCCTAAGTGGAACCAGACCTTCATATATTCCCACGTTCACCGGCGGGACTTCAGAGAACGCATGCTAGAGATCACAGTGTGGGACCAGCCCAGAGTGCAGGAGGAGGAGAGCGAATTCCTGGGAGAGGTGGGAGGCACAGGATATCCAAATACAAATATTATAGTTTACTACTAATTATCTGTGTTTCTTCATGCTGCTATCATATGGGCGATTTTCCAGATTGGACAGTAAACAGGATTATACCATCCTCTGTAATGTCTTACCTGAAACATCTCATATACTGTATATTCTGTATCATCATCTGCTTTTCGAGCACCTCACTGAAGATCTGTTACACTTACCTGCATTTTACAACAATATTCAAATCTAGGATTTTTATTTCTTTCTTTTTTTTAAGTGTATGTTTCAGCAATGGGTTGGAACACAACATAAGTTTACACTGCACCCATGAAACAAGTGCTTCCCAATCAAGTGGTCAGAAGGGTTGTGAGATGATTAATGGGACTGAAAAGAAGGAATTAGCTTTCTACTAAACGAAATAAGGTTTAAAATTTCAGTCTGTTGTCTAATCTGTGATGTTCATGGACTATTGACTAATATTAACTCCTCAGGGTTCCAAAATGATTCTAATTAAATACAAATAAGAAAGGAAAAAACACTTCCTGGTTGAACTTGTCACAGCTCATCATTTGTGACTTCTGATCAGAGGTTGCAGGTTGGAACTGCTTTATTTTGGTTATGAATTTCTGCACGTTCCACAGAAACACTGTCCCAACTGCCCAAATACCTCTGAAAACATGGCTCCTCAGTGGATCCACCTGACTGCTTCTCCTCTGCTTACTCATCTGCCTCTTCCACCCTTTCCCTTTCTGTCCTCTCTCAGATCCTGATAGAGCTGGAGACGGCTCTGCTGGACGACATTCCTCATTGGTATAAACTCCAGACACATGACGTGTCCTCCATACCTCTGCCCCAGCCCTCCCCGTACCTCCCACGCAGGCACGTCCACGGAGACAGCCCCAGCAAAAAGCTGCAGAGTATGTCTGGTTATATATGGGGTCTTTACAGGCGATGAGAAAACAAATATGTGGGTGTGTGTGTATGATTTAATCCCTGTTCAGTGTGTGTGAGTGTGTGGTTGCTAACCTTTCCTTCACTGAGCTTTCTTTTCTGTGTCGCTCAGTGTGGAAGACTGACAACAGAACCTCTTAACCTTACCCTGTCCCGTGTGTGTGTGTGTGTGTGTGTGCGTGCGTGCGCTTGTGTGTGTGTGTGTGTGTGTGTGTGTGTGTGCAGGGTCTCATCGCATCATTGATACAGAGTTTGATGATGGTTTGATGGTAGTGACTAAAGGTGGGTGGGGGGCATGGCTACTGAGCATTTCCTTGTATTAGCCTGTCGGCGTCCAGCACTGGGTGAGAGAGTGCTCTCCTTGCATCCTCCCTCCATCTGTTTCCTTCCAGCCTCCTTTTGGCTCTACTGTATGTTTTAGAACAAATTGCACCCAAATTAAAGTAATTAATCGTTGCCGTTTCAGCAAAAGGCAGCACTCCAAAGACTTTTGCAATTCATCATATTGCTGCTGGACCGCAGATGTTGAAGTGCAGCGTTGTAGTGTACAGCCTTCATAGTGCTGCTGTTTAGCAGTGTACTGTGCTCCTTCACCAAGGATGCAGTGAACAGTTTCTCCTCTTCTGCTGGGCCGTAGAAACACTGAAGCACTGAGTGCATGTTAGAGCGTAGAGCTACAGTTGTTCACTGCCATTCCACTGAGTTTCCTGCCATTCTCCTGCATGCTCCTAGTCCTGCGGAAGTTGCTGACTTCACTGAAAGGACACTGAACATGTACAATAGAAGCTGAATTTGTGTTATTTTGGTCAACAGAATCACTACCACTGCTTTCTTGTTAGACTGTTTCTGCTGTGGCTTAATCTCCTTTTGGGTGAATGTGGACCTGAATTAAATTTGACACCTTTTTATGCTTCATTTTGCTTCTAAATGCCAGATGAGTATGGTTTGCCACACTGGGAGGTTAAATGAGTGTTAGAAAGAGGACACATTCTCCCACTTATCTGAACATCACTGTCCCTGTTTTTATTTTTAATGCAAATACTGAGCTAAGATTGTGATCTTGTGCGCTAACAATGTATAATTTTGCATTTTCTGGACACATTTGTACACGTGCATAACAAAGTGATATATATATATGATACATCTAGTCCTTTAAATGCATTAATGCACAGTAAAAGTTGCAGAGTGGGAGGACCTGCTGGTGCAGGTTTTCAATGTTCCTCAGCACAGAAATATCATGATGTAACGATACTAGGTTCTGGCTATCCCTTCAACGATATTTTCCTCTCTGAGAAATCATGCTTTTCTGTTAGTTTGCCAATGCCAGTGGCTCTAAGTACTGCAACGCTTGAGCTTCGGTTGCTATGGATGAGAAGCCAGTCAGAGATGAAAATCAGAACTGTTGCAGGACAAAACATGACGCCATAGTCACTGAATCATCCACAATTGATGAAGAATCCAAAAGGGAGGTCATTTAAGATGCAGATTATATCGCCAGTTTTCTAAAAAGCATAAGCTCTACATTCTGCTTGAGGGAAGTTATAGAATTTAAAGCTTGATGAATGAATGTTTCCTAACCAAACTGCATCTTGGACGTTGTGGTTTTTGTGCACACAGGCTTGTGCCTTGTCTTTCTTTATCAGAAAACAACATATTTCATATTCGTGTTGCTCGTCTTTTATACTCAATCCAACCAGGAGAGTTTCATATGCAACAAACCCTTGGAAGCCCCCACCTGCCTGTCACTCAACTTTGTCTATGCAAAAAATGAATTGTACATTTATATCTGGAACCCTGGATGCACAAAATAATTCCTTCCACTATCATATTTTAAGCAGCATCTACGATTTACATAGACAACTAAGCAAATCCAGGTTCTGTAAATGTTATTCTCATGCATTAATTGTATTATGTGTATTGTTGGAATATATATAACCTATTCTTTGGAGCTGTAGTGGTTAAGTGTTCCTGAGGGGTTAAAAGTCTGATCTCTCATCTCATCTGGCACTCTGGGGTTCAACAAGACCTGGCAGTCTGAGTCTGATCTCAGGTCTGACAGAGACACAGCAGAAACAGTCAGCTACTCAGGCTAGCTCACATGACCAGCTAACCTGTTGGCTAGCTGCTCATTTGCCTGTAAAACATCCCCATGTGATGTTCTACAGTCTGTAAGAGAATGGCATCTGCAGTAGTAACCAGTAGCACAATGCTGACAACTGGTGCATCCTTATCAAAGGACACACAACTAATGTTTGGATGTGTGTGTGTGCGTGTGTTTCTATGTGTGTATCCACTCTTGTGTTTGTGTTGTATCTATGAACCGACAAACGTGTTTGTATGAATGTGTGTGTGTGTGTGTGTGTTTGTGTGAATTCTGCTTTTTTGCCTTGTGTGTGTGCGTGCTGGACCTGTCTGTGTGTGTGCATGTAGGTGCAGAGCGTAACTCCAGGGAGAGAGAGCGAGGCAGTACGCTGGCTGTGCCTGAGCAGCAGCGGGCCGTCCACCATCGCTCCCGTTCAGTGTCTCCCCACAGAGAGGACTCCTGCAGGGCCCGGTCACGGCCCGCACACGTGCCCATGCAGAGGTCAGCATCACCTGTCAGATTGCCTGGCGAGCTGTCAGTGGAGTGTGTGTGCGTTGTCTGTGGTGACAATAGTCCAGCATCAGCCAGTCAATACATATGCACCACTGAGATGAAATAGCCAGCCAGTTGAAATATTACAGTTAGCAAGGGTCGCCATATGCATTTAATCCAGCCAACATTTTTCTATTATCTCTTCCATTCATTTGTATCTTTTCACACACATCACACATGTTGCTTCTGCTGCATTTGAAGTATTCAGCAGAAAAGGGTGCATCATTCTAGTGATCTCCAGTTATACCTCTAAACATACACATTTATAGACTGAATTTCACATATAAGTCAACAAGCAGATGTTGTGTGCCACTACCGCGTTTTGCTGTGTCATTGCATTCTGTCCAATTAACAGACGTGCTGTCACATGCTCAGCAGTTTGCTTTCCACAGACTGAATTTGCCTACTGTGGCCAACATGGCTACTAATAAAGGCTGGGTAAAAAGCACAGAGAGGAGATGTAGGTCCCAGTACCACAATGGCGCACACTATAAATTTAGTATAATATACATCTCCATAGCAACAACAGACTCACATCACTCTGACCACTCTGGTACTCTGAGTTTCTCTTTTCAACAGAATTGCTGTTTTTATTCATCATTGTTTACAATCATTCCTCCTTTCAATTTTTTGCAATAGATGTTAAGGTACTATCATTGGAACTCAACACTTTCTGTATTTGTTTCCAATTAAAAGCTGAACTGGAAAGGGCCCTGTGAGCCACTACAATGCTTTTAATGTGAAATACCTGTGCAGGATGTTTGGAGTTTCACTGCTGGGTCCTCAATGAGTGAACGTAATTGGAAATAAGTTGTGAAAAAAACAGCATTTCTTTTACAGAAGAAAACCAGAGAACTCACATAATGAGAAATCACATAAAAAGAAATGATTTGGTGCAGAACTTTTGTCATAAATCAGTTGTTTTGTGAAGATGTGTTGCTTGTATGCCACGTAGTGCTACTAATCATCAGTTGTCATGGTGGTGTTCTCATTCTCACTGAAAAGCTCAAGTCCGTCTGCTTTGCTCTTTCTTTTGCTGAATCAAGTCAAATTGTTTGTATATTTTGTCAGATTGCTAAAGTAAAGGTGGACATCATTAGAACCAGGGACCAAGGTTCATATCACATCAAAAGAAACCTGTGAATTGACGAGATATCTTTGATTTCATCAGGAGCTTGGATGAGATCCACCAGAACCGCCACCACTCCCACTCCCCCTCCCGCTACCACGACTCCCACTTGGAGCACCAACGCTCCGGTGACTCGGACTACGAGTACTCTGAGGACAGGTAACCTGTGGGGATCGCCACAGTGTAGGGTGGGGTTATGCATATGAGCCTTGTGCTGCTCATATTTATTTATATTTTACATGGGTTGAATCTTGTTTTGTGTGTAATGTGATACTACCAGACTAATATCTACTAATACTACTAACAGTGTGAAACTAGCCATTGCAACATACTAAGTTTGTTAAATCATTCTGTGCTGCTGAATGCAGACTTAATTGAAATCTCAGAGTTATGATTTCCTGGTTGCTCTCATTCATAAATTCACTTTACCTGTCTGAGTTTCCATCCTCTTCTGTTGTGTTTTCTCGGGTTGTTTCTCATTTGTTCACCCATCGTCATGGCAATGACAGTGAGGTCCTGGAGATGCACAGGTCTATCCGCGGCGGGAGTGCCGAGTGCCTGCACACAAACAGGTAAAAAGAAAAAAAAAGAAAAAAAGGAAAACAACCACCATTCAGCTTTATTTTAAAATTTTAAAATATGCCATTTTATCATTGTTTCCATCCTCACTATACTTTAACAATTCCATCTTAACACTATATTCAATGAAAACACAGTGTGTTGATTGTCTTCAATGCACTGTAGATACCTTAAACTGTTTGTCTGCCTTGTGCAGCTGCATGAAGACAAAAATCAAAGTGCCACATCAGGTTCAAGTAGTTGCAGCATTCTCATAAATTCATGTCCGACGACTGTATATCACCACATCAATCTCATACAAACACACACCACATGCTGATCACTGTGTGAGGGGATTAGGGAGCTGCTCTGTGGCTGACCTCAAAGAAGGCAAAGCTCTTTTGATTAATAGCTTTTCTTTTTTGCATTTGATGTGTTTTACTCACAGCAGTTGTATATCTTTTCCACTTTGCTTTCTTGTCTTGCTTCACATGCATGATCTCCACTCATATAACCAGGGGCATAGGTAGATACAGCAACACACTGCCCCCCAAAATGCCCCTGTTAGTAAACGGTATCCATAAAGACATTTACAGGTAAGCGCTTAGCGTGAAAAGCAGTCTTGCGTACCCCTTTCTGTGCCTGTCCAGCTTTCCCAGACTCATTTGTGGAGGTGGTGGGTCATTCAGTTGTGGCAGTGTCTCCCACACCACTGTGCTGCTTGTGCTTGCTTCGGTTGGAGTGTGTGCCAAGTTGCTTTGTCATGATGCCGCTTTAGCTAACTGAATGCTGTGTCCCCCCCCCCCCCCCCCTCTGTTTTATACAGTCCTTAAAAAGACGACACTGGCGTTGTCGGCCATAATACAATACTAAATAGACTATAAATCACACATAGTTTACATCAACTCTGACCATTTTCCAAAGACTCCAGACAGATTTTCTACCTTTTGGGTAGCAGTTGAGGACAGGAAGTCATTGGTGCAGTCAAGGAGCTCTGCCATCTGGATTTGACAGCTGAGCCCCAAAGGGCTGTGTTCACAAGCTATGTTGTCAGATAATCCAACCTACAAGCTAAACTATACGCAGACATTGTGAATAATGAGACTTTGGTCACTTTTTTCTCACTGTAGCGGCTTAGGAAAGGCAAGGAAACATTATTGAAACACACTGATCACCACTGCATTTCAGCTGCATTTGGTCACTAGTCAGGCGAGTGGCATGGGTTCAAGTAGACCAACCACCCCTGGGTCAGTCACACTGGTCCAGACTGAAATATCCCAAATTTTTATCAATACCATGAACTGAACCATGCACTGACACTCATGATTTCCATGCTTCCTGGGGTATCAATCCTACTGACATTACTACTCGGCGTTCATGGTTTTGTGTTAAATGTCTCAACAAATGAAGAATGGACTGACAAAACATTCCAACTTTGCTTTGGGCTTAATGAAACTAATTCCCATCAGCCTCAACTGTGCGTTGTGCTTAGTCCCAATTAGCATGCTAGCATGCTGGTGATGGTGAACGCAGCAAACATTACACCTGCAAAACATCAGCATGTCAGTATTGTCATTGTTAGCATTTAGCTCAATGCAATGCTCTGCACAAGTACAGCCTCCATGAGCTACGAGCATGGCTGTAGACTCCTGGTGTCGTTTAAAAGGGCACTCCACCAGTTTCACTTGACAGCATCAGTTTGCTGGGAATGGATAGTACAAAACAGCTGTTATTTATAACAGAAAGCCTGGGTTACAAACTAGGGGCATGGAGTTAGAACATGTGTGTTTGGCATAATAATAACAATAATAATTAAATACAAACACACACAAACACACACATACATATACATATACATATACACATTTCTATATATATAGTTTAAGATATCTCAGCCTCTGCTGCACCTATGTGTCCTGAGTTTTATGGAAATTCAACACTAAGTTCCTGGAGTACTCAATAGTAATGGCTTGGAAATGGTTGGTGTAATGTAAAGAATATGTGAGTTGCAGTTAATGAGCTAAAACATGCAGAACCAGGACTTACTGTCCTTTAATGCATTGATCAGATGTTGTGTGCCAATGTGTACCAGATCACATCAGTATACTCTTTCTTTCTGTTTTTCTCTACCTCTGTAGCAGCATTAAAAGCACACAGTCATCAGCCATATTTACTGTAACACTTCATTCCTGGCCACACACAGACCTCCTCTATGAGCAGCTTCCTCCATTTCTCTGTTCTGCTCTAATCCTTTTCATGGCAGTCCTATAAATTTTGTAGATCTACTGTGGCTTGGTTTCCTCGCCACGTGCTGCTTTAGATCTATAGATTGTGTTATATAATCGGCATTACATGTAATCTCCCCATATACAGTATGTGTGTGGGGTCAATCCACCGGGAGAGCTGGAGGATCTCTCCACTCTTACATAATGAATTCCTCACTCTGAGGTCGCAGACAGGATGCAGTTCATCTCATGTGTTCATTTAGTGATTTGATGTGGTGGCACACCAGCACCACACAGCAGGCACATTTCTCACATGTAAACTGTGAACTGGAAGTTGAGTAGGGAACCATAATTTCTGTTGGCCCATCATGTCATAATGTGAATGTTGCTTCTTCATCTCCCCTGCACATTTGCAAGAAGCCTGCTTAGTTTCACGCATGTGTCTCCTCCCCCTTCACTTATTTTGCCTCCGCTTGTTTTCCGTCAGTTGCATGTCATTTTTGTTTTCCTTTGCCTTCTTTTGCACGCGGCTCTTTCCCCGCCTCTCACGGGCGGGGCTCTGGCGTACAGCTCCACCCTCCCCGCATGCCTAAAGAGCAAGCCACCCCACAGGCAAGAAGGGGGCAGCACCATGCCTCGTAGCATCCTTACACACCGTGTGCTCAGGTTCACTGATGAGGTCACTGTTAGGTAAGAACGCTTCACGAACCCTCTCCTCCCTCGTCCTCCCTCCACCCAGAACCTTTTATTTCTTCCTTTTTCAGGCGAAAGCCTATAGCAGAGGCTTATGCATGTACTGGCAGAGCATTAAACAAACACTAAACTCCTAAGCCCTTACTGCCATCCAGGCCTGAACACATTATGTGCAATGTCATGCGATGGCGCGGAGCCAACCATCTGTTGAAAGTAACTGTTGTCACAGAGCAGCATGACGTGACAAACACACAGCTGTGAGCGCGTGAACGCTGACTGCTCCTCTCCCCTTCGCTCATTCACCCCCTCACACGTACACACTCACGAGCAGTCCCCTCTCCCACTCAGACCTGGTTCCCATGGCAACTCACCAACCTTCCATCTGAGTGGTCTCACAGTGTATGGCCGCGAGGAATGGCTGGCTATGATAAATGGAGATACAGCATCAAAGCCATTACATGTTACTGCACTGTCTGATGGCTTTCCTTATTCTCTCTTTGTCTCTTTCCTTTCTGCCCCCTCTCCCCTAACTTTATCTCACATTATCCTCCCTTTTTCTCTGTACTTTCTTTTGTCTACCTCCCACTCATCATCCCTTTGTTCGCTCACATTATTCACAACCGTTTCTTCCTGACACGTCTGCTTGCGTCCTCTGTCCGTGCACATCTCGTCGCCATCTCTACTTCCTCCTCTTCTCTCTTTCTCTCTCTGCTGCCATGTTGTGGCGGTGCAGTGACCTGCAGCCGTCGTTGGACAGAGTGAGGAGTGCCAGCACCACTTGTCTGAGACCAGACACCAACTTTCACTCCCCTGACAGAGACAGGTATAAAAAGAAGATTTTGAATGCACCTCATGAGACAAGTTAATTTAATCTGCGCAAAATAGTGATCTTTTATTTTAAAGACGAATACATAAACTATGATCATAGGTAGGCTGTTGAAATTGACTTCAGTTACAGCTTTAACATCAGTTTTTCTGGACTGCATGATGGAATCATCCAAAGATTTGGGGTTAGGATGCTGCACGTCTTCACTTCATGTCATGTGTCACTTTCATACATGGGTCAATTTGCCATTGCACACTTTCATTATAAATCATCTACCTGCTGTTTGGATTTGGAGTCTTTGAAATATCTTTAATTTCAAAGACAGGAAATAAGACTGCAGTGTTTGGCACAGAATACCTAGCAGAGGAAAGAGGTTATAGAGCAACACGTCATTGTAAATCCCTGAAGTTAGCTGAGTGCAGGTTTCACACAGACATTTTGAGAAATGTGCTTTTTTTCTGAGGGGTGAGCAGACTGGAACCATCCTTATGTGTGAACATTGCATATGAAGTTATAACCAACAGCCAGTTAGCTTAGCCTAGCACAAAGCCTGGCAGTTTAAAGGTAACATACACTACAACTTGTTGGTTTTACACATTGGTTTTTGTACAGATACAAAAATAACAAGTTAATTTGTGATCTTGCGAAGTGCTGATTGGCAGATTTTGTTGCTTACAGACAGTACCAGGTCTGTTTCTCCTTTTTTATTTATTTATTTTTTTTGCTAAGCTAACCTCTTCCTGGCTACTGATCATCACATCTGACTCTGAGCCAGAGAATGATTAAGTATATTTCTTATATTTTAATGTCCAACTATTCCTTCAAATGAATCCGTTAAGTTCCAGTATATTTAGCACTTTGTTTGGTTGTGATGCTCAGATTTCTAACCTGGCTTGAATTATATGATAAATCAAGAGGAATCTTTTGACTGATTTGAGAGTTCAGTTTCAAAACCTTGACTGTCCCCTTACTCACTAACAACCTCTCCCGGTCTTCCTACCTGGGGATCCTCCTCCTCCTACCCTTCCGTCCCTCTAGGTGCTCCAACTCTTTGCCCTGCAAGACTCCCCCAAGCCCAAGGATCTTAGTAGAACATGTGCCCCCTGAGGAAGACAGGTATACCAGGCCTGCTGTCCTGCTGTCCCCTCCTCTTAAAACACCACGCTGCAGCTCTGCTTGCCTGCTTGTACCTTTGAAGCCTGTCCTGTAGCCCAGAGCTCATCCTGTGATGATAGCGTAGCACAGATCTTGTGATCAGCGCCGTTTCTTTCCCTTTTCCTGTAAATAAGACTGTGTAATCCCTCTTTTATTCTGCTGCACCTGCTCTTTCTGCTGAGCGCCTGTTTGAATTCCCCACTTCTCTGGCTTGAAAGCGCTTTCTTTACTGTAACGTTGTTGCTGGTGGGAAAAAAGCTGACGGAATGTGCAATTCTCAGCTCTGCTGCTTTTACAAACCACAAAAACCAGAGTCTCAGTTTGAGCCTTTTACATCATATCCAACACACCAGTCAATATTCAGTTCTGCCATTCTGTAGGTCATCATTCTCCATATCGTGTTTGTTTTTTCTTCCTCTCTCTGTCTGTGGTTGCTGTTTGCCGAAAACAGGCAGTGTAACAATTCATCAAGTCCAAACTGTCAAAGGGGCCGCAAAAAAAGCCTTGAGGGGGACAGGTAAGATCATTCATTCACTCACTCACTCACTCATCGTATTTATTCTCTTCTCATTGCTGTTACTTCTCTCTTGAGGGATGAGGTCTGACCATCTGTGTCTGCTTGTCAAAGCTGGGATATTGTGTGTTTTTCACAGCTCATGCAGTCTCAGCCTCAACAATCCGAAAAGCTTCCCCGTAACATGCTGCGGAAAGACACTAGCTGATTAAAATTTTTCCACTTAAAGCAACGCTTTTCCGCCCATGTTAACGGAAGTTTGACACTTTGTAGGTTTGTGATGATGTGAAACTGCAGCCAGCAGTTAGCTTAGTCCAGCATAAAGACAAGGAAATAATGTTACACTGCTAGCCTGGCTGTGTATAAATGTACAAAAACACTGCACGCCAGCACAACTCATTATGGTTTGTGGTTTGACAGGAATGAGCTCGGCTAGCTGTTTCCGGCCTTTATGCTAAGATAAGCTAACTGGCGCAGGCTGCAGTTTCATATTTACTGTACACAAATGACGGTGGTATTAATCGTCTCATCTGACCCTTTGCCACAAAGCCTTTTTCCCAAAAAGTCAAACTATTGTTTCAACAATACTGTGATGACATAGAGCTATTATACTTGAGGAAAAATCTCTCTGTATTTTTTCGTTTTTTTCGGCCAGCTGTATTTGGTCAGGATTGTTTGAGTTTAACCATAATGCTCGTTGTACACTGCCTCCACATTTTTTTTCCCTTATGGACGTCTTCACAGTGTGAACGGACTTACACCAAGTGGCAACCTGCAGGGCTGAAAAATGAAGGCAGCGTTTCCTCGAATGGCCACTTGAGGCTGGCTTTAGATGCCAGCCAATCCCCGTAGACCCCCATATTAAAATCCCTAACTTTACAGCTCAAATGAACATGTCTATGGCCCAGTGCAATGATCCACCTCTTTGTCCATTTTTGGATTAACTGGGAGTTTGCCGGAGTCAAGCGTTAGATAGCGACGGCCCGAGGAGCTGTCACTGAGTTTCACAGTGGCTAGGTGACATCACAGAGACCACACCCATGTTTTATACAGACTGTGTATTACACACAGAGCTCCGAAATGAGTAACACATGCTCTGTTATTTTCATTTGATTTAATTTTGCTGTATTTCTAAGGTTTTATATTTTCATTTCTTTTTATTTGCTGACGGCAGTCGTATCCAGCCCACCTCTATCCTGAGGGGCAGTAGGGGGAGAGGGGGCCCGCTGAGGCCCTTTGGCCAGACAGCCCTTGCTGGGTCCTGCCCAAACTCACCACGGCTAGACAGGTGCATGCCACTGCCAGCTGTATGCCTCTACTCCCCCTGTGTGCTGATGTCCACCATGTCACACTGAGTGTGGTAATACTGTATGCACAAATACCACATGTACATGCTTTGTCTCAAAATGGCAAAATAATGTTACAGCTTAATTCCAAGAGGTGAGATATCCATCTTAGCCAGGGTAAGCATGTTAATATCTTGTGCTATTCAGTAGTGATTTGTGTAGTTTGTGTACAGATTAGGAGCTCCATCAGGTGTAAAGCTGTGGATGGTAAAGTTTGTGGTATAAATATACCATCTCAACCTTATAATACACGGGGATATACAGAAATACTGTGCATACGGTCTGTGAACACACTCAGTGCCACTTTCTTTACCTCTCCTGCACCTTTAGTGGTGATTCTGATCCATTACTGTCCTAATTTGACCTTTGACCTTTTATACTGGCCGCCAGTTTATTGTCTCTGTGAGTCAGTCTTGGGCTTCACTTCACTTAGTGATGAGTACAGTTATAATCATATGTTTTTATGTCTCCTCTCCTATCTCCCTGTGTGTTCATGTTCCTGTCTGTCAGAGCACACCCTCATGCCAGCCCCTCTCCAACGGGGACTCCCTCATCAGGTCGCAGGGGCAGGCAGCTGCCTCAGCTCCCTGCAAAAAGCAGCAGCATAGAGCAAGGTATGTTGTGTGCAAGGATGTGGGTTTGGTTTCAGATGTGGGGGCTCGCAATACACAATAATAATGCTGTGTGAGTCACTGTAAATTGCATTTAGTTTCCCTGATAGAGAGCTCTGACTCAAATGAGGCTGTTACAGCTTTAAGCACGCACCTTCCCCTGAGTAGTGTCTCCTAGGCTGTGTCTATCCCGGATGAACTCCACCAATCAGAGGCAAGGCAGCCTGTAGGTCGCCTGACAGTTCTTTATTCGTGCAGTTGTGACAAACGTGCCCACAATCATATGGAGCACTCTGTCCCCAAATCCTTCCCAGCACTCCTGGGTCAAAAAGCATTTTAAAAGATTTCATCTTGCTTGTATTAGCTGATGGGTTGGGTTTAAAGTACAGAGAACAGTCAGTCTCATGTAGCTGTCAAATTAACATCCCTATTTGATTTTTTCTAATGTGGCAAACTCAGATCAGAAGCAAATTCTATTTGTTCCCAGGTTAACTGTGAGCATCTCTGTCTGACACTCATGAGGGCACTTGCTGTATGATCAGTGCACATCATGCTCCATCTAGTGTCAGGAATAACATCCTGCATCCCAAGAGCTTCCTTGTTGTCTCTGTTTCTGGGAACATGCCACTGTTTCTGATTTCTTTTTCCAGGTTTTGTCTCTTTATTGTCCATATTCTTTATCTTACTCCTTTCCTCTCTCTTTTGTCTCAGCCCTTGCAGTAGAGGAGCGAGCCCGACAGCTGCCGATGAAAGTACATTCCTACCGGCCTTCAGCCTCCCATGACCCCGAGACGGACCTCAAGACCAAACGGGAGGTCAGCTTCTGTGTTTTTCAGTCATTCTTCGCATCCCTTTCTCCTCCTCCTGCACTTGATGAATTGTTTATTTTTCTATCCTCAGTTTGATCAAAATCATCATTTCTCTCCCACCTCTTTGTCTCTGTCCATAGATGTATGCAGAACAGCGGCGTAGCAGTGACAACATGTCAGCCAGATCATCAGACAGTGAATTGAGTGATGTGTCGGCCCTCTCCCGTGCCAGCAGTGCCTCCCGTCTCAGTAGCACCAGTTACATGTCTATCCAATCAGAACGACCCGGGGGACGACTCAGGTCAGTCCTCATTGGCTATTGCTCATATGTTCTGTTTAAATTTTGAGGCCGCTGTGGATTTCAGCCAATGCATCCTATTTTAATTACGGCCGTCCATCCACATCCAGTCAGGTCACCCTGTTTGATTTGATCGTATGTTATATGCATGCTAATCTCTGTGTGTCTTTCTGTTTTATTTCTGCATGCCAACTGCTGCATGTCTCTGTCCGTCTGCATGCTCTGTCTCCTCTGTCCTCGCACACACACAAATTTACGGGTACCCAACAAACTGAACTCAGATCCAAGTCGTTAGAGGAGGAGAAGAAGGATAGGAGGATCTCATGGGGGGTGAATGGAGAGGAGGACAGGAGGAGGGCGGCAGGAAAGAGACGTTTCTCTGAGGAGTTGAAGCGCAGGAGGCACACTGTTGCTGGAGACACGAGGGAGTCCAGGTAAAGATCAATATATCCCAAATGGTGAATTCACTGACGATGGCAGACGATCCATCTTCTGGCTGTACAACCAGGTCTGGATCCTCAAGTATCCCTGAATCCTCATTTGTTTGAGACAGCAGCAACAGAAACTATTTAATGCTGGCAATTATAGACAATTCCTTATTGATCTCAGCTGGGAAGTTATTTTCTTTTTGCTTGCAACCTCCAAAGAGAGGTCAGCTCAGATTTGTGGGGATGCAGCGTCTTGCTCTTAAATAGGGTGGATATTCACTGACACAGGGTTAAAGTTGAACCTTCCAGCTGAAGGAAGTTGTCCCTGCCCATTTTTGAGTTACACTTAGCTTATTCACAAGACAAAGGGAATATCTGGTTTAATGGGATTTACATTTTGGACGCATACATCCAAACCTTCCAAAACATTATCCTTACTATTTTACCCACTGTCAAAGTCATCATATACCCACAGCAGCCTGGTACTGTAGTTTATGGTTAAAGGAGCGTTCCACTGACTTTACACACATTGGTTAATTTACTCTTCTTGAGGAATCCTCCTCAGCCTACCAAAACAGTTTTGTAATTTTTAACTGTGGCTCTTGAGGAGGTCACTCAGGTCTGACAGAATAACCCTGATGATGTCTTGGTCTTGAGGACAGCAAATTTAGAAATGAAACTGGGGTTATGGGGTGAGAAAGATGTTGGACTGTTGCATTTTGGGAAATGTAGGATCCAAGGTTTTTGGAGCTTACATCATACAAGGTTCAATTTTAACCATTCATTATTTTAGACTGTCCGACAAGAGTTCTCCAAGTTTGTGGAAGTGAAACAATAAATGTCCAAAGAAAGAAAAGTCAGGTGTTAAATAGCATTTTTGTAAACTGAAATAAAAAGGTTAAAAAGACTTAATTAAGCTGACATTAAATTTAAACTTTTTAATGAGTAATATTACTTACTTACAAACCTGAGGTCATCCCAACTTTATTTATTAAGAATTGAATGTAAAATTAAAAAAGAACATACCTTTAAACAATATTAACACTATAATTCAAAATGAAATGAAACATAAACTAAAATGAAACATTTGCGGAAAGGTATGAAATCCAGCTGAAGTACTTGATTAAAAAGTAGATAAAAATAAAATCTCAACAAAAAAAAAACAAAAACAAAAAATCCCCGCACACACACATCCCCTGCTGACCAGTGCTGACAGGGACAAACGACCCTATCACAGTGGTCCTCAGTGGGCCAGGTGGTGATCTAGTGCAGCTTATTAGCTGGCTAATGTATTGAGGTCTAGGAGGAGGGGAGAGGGGGCCCGGTTCTTTATGGCCTTACCACAGATCAATCCAAATAGAGCGTTATAAAAGCACAGCCCCAAAGCCTTTGACACACTTTCTAGAGTCGGAGGTATGTGTGTGTGTGTGTGTGTGTGTGTGTGTGTGTGTGTGTGTGTGAGAGAGAGAGAGAGAGAGAGAAGAAGAGCTTTTCTTTGTTGAACCGCTTTCAAAAAATAAGCACATCATGAACATATTGCCAAACATTAGACAACATATTATTCTATAAATAATACACTCATATATTATGAAAGTCTAATTTCAAACCAATGGAAGCTAACATGCTACTCCACTGGTCTGCTCTCTGATGTTGGAGCCTGGCTGCAGAAAATGACTCCCAGTCAGCCAAAGGAGCATTAGTGCCGTCAGCCACTGATGGTGGTCGTTAAGACCTGGCCGGTTCCAATTCACCCTTAAAGGTGTTGGATGGTTGAATGTGGTTGAGGTCAGGGCTCTGTGAAG
This sequence comes from Chelmon rostratus, assembly GCF_017976325.1. NCBI lineage: Eukaryota > Metazoa > Chordata > Actinopteri > Chaetodontiformes > Chaetodontidae > Chelmon > Chelmon rostratus. Next base: position 27,796,432 of record NC_055660.1, on the reverse strand, counting down.
GCCAGTCAAGTTCTTTCACACCAAAGTAGGAAAAACATCTCTTTAGGGATCTGGCTTTGTGCACATGGACACTGTCATGCATAAACAGGAAGTGGCCATCCCCTAACTGTTGCCACAAAGTCGGAGGCGGATGATTGCGTAAAATGTCAGTGTGTTTTGTAGCATAAAGGGTTGTGTTCATTGAGACCCTTGTAGATGAAAAAGCAGACCAGACATGGCTACTGGTGTCCACATGCTGGTCATATAGTGTATACTTGGGTTGAAAATGACAGAGAGAGAAAAAATCTAGAAAAAAGCTGTCCAGATATATACAAATATAGTAAAAGCAAACCTTTCCAAACTCTAGAAGGTTTTTGTAGATACATTGGCAAAATATTCAGTTGTTCATATAAGTGGGATCTTAATGCAATATGCCTGCATTAAATCACATCAAGTGGATTCAATGGCATTGTAGAAAGAGAGATATCAGGATGCAGGAGTGTGAAGTAAACAGCGTTCCTTTGGCTGCAGAGGCTGATGCCACATCAGTTCTTGGGCAGAGGCGAGCTTGTGTCTGTGTTTGAAGGCTGTGACCAGACACACACTACAAACACAAGTTTGAATTCAAAAAGGCAAACAATGGAGTCAGTGAGCATTTCTAAAAACTGGTCAGTTTTAGAAGCCCTGTAATGTAGCTTATCTACAATTCAGACATGGGGTCGGATTTAGAGAGATGGGGTGTGAATTGCTAATCTAAACATGTAGAAAGCCATCTGGCCTCAGGTCAGCTTTCACTCAAATTGAGATATTAACATCAGTATTCAGAGGGTACTTTCACGTCTGCTTCAGGCCAGTTTGATGATGGGTTATGGAGGTGACTGAGCACATTCAGAGGAAAGGAAATAGAGGTGCTGTGAGGATGCACTGACCCACTGAATCCCCCTCATGTTTTCTGATGTCTTCTTCAATCTTACCCCCCTGCTTGATATGTGTTTTATGTACGACTCCTCATCAATTTGAAATAATTCTTTGGTGATTTCCTGCCTTTCATTGCATTTGTTTGGTGTCACTTGTTTGAGAAGTTGACCTTTCAGATAAAAAACACACAAAGATAAATGTTCCTGCTGACATGCATACATATTTCAAATGAAATGGTATTGTACAGTTTCATGTGCATTAGTTAGATTACAGTCCATCTAAAACACATATCACATGGTTTCCGCCACAAGCAATATAAATATATCACACATGAATGCATATCAGTTGGCATTTTGTGGAATAATGTTTGTCATTTTTATTATATTTGTCCCTTGTTTCCTGTGCATGTGTCTGTGTCTGTGTCTGTGTCTGTGTTTGTGTTTGTGTTTGTGGGGTTTTTTTTGTTTTTTTTTGTTGCAATCCCCTTTGCATGTCTCAGATCCCTCCTTGCATGCATCCTGTGTTGTGACTGCCAGGGTCCCCTCCATCCTCCAGACCTGGACCCTCCCCTCCCATCCTCTCCTTCTGCTGCACGCCCTTCCCTAACCCCCCTGCAGGGGGTGGTGGAGAGGCCTCAAACCACCCTCCCCCTTCCCAGTCATTCCCTGAGCCACTGGACTGTGGCTGTCAGGGGCCCACTGGGAGTGGAGGCTCTGGGCGATAGGGGCAGCATAGCTGGGCTCTCCTGCAGCACTTTGACCCCCTCTGAGGGACTGGACATGCGGCGGCTCCTCCGAACCCCTCGGAGGCAGCATCGAGTGCTGGGCAGCATCTGCCCGGGTGTAGTGGCTCGTTTGAGGAGAATGAACTTAAATACATGAAATGAGTATCAGCTTTGGAATGATTGAACAGTTTATTTTAGGCTTGTTTGATTCCTTTTAACCAGAATAGTCTCTTGAGGTCTAACCCTCAAGGCCCAAATGACAATGATGTTACATAAAACACCAAACCACCTAACACTAATGTTTGACTTGTACTTAATTGGTAAGATATGTCATTTATCTGTCATCACTCCCCTTATTTGGGATCCCAAATGTTTACTCATCTGTTGTCTGATTCGCATGCTGTCTGATTAAACATTGCTTCTCAACCACAGTCAGTTTGACATATTACAATTCTCATCTTCAACCACTTCCTGTCCACCAAGCTGTTTTTGTGTTCTACTAAAATGAAGGTACGGTATAGAGGAAGTAACAGAGAGCCTAGTACATCCCTCCTCTCCATCACATCAGATCACAATGTCACTCTGGGTCTTCTCTCTCCAGTCGGCAGATACGATCGGTGGGCCGCAGCATGCTGAAGAGCTCCAGTGTGAGCGGAGAGATCTACACCCAGGAGCGCACCGACGGCAGCCAATCAGACACAGCGCTGGGCACGGTGGGTGGCGGCAGCAAGAAGAGACGCTCTAGCCTCAGCGCGCGGGTGGTGGCCATCGTTGGCAACCGTCGCAGCCGCAGCACTTCACAGATCAGCGGCCCAGGTGAGTTGCGATGGCATCCCTACGATGTTCAGTGGGGACTGTATCAAACTGGTTGTGTGTGATGTGAATGTGGCCAATTGCCTCCCAAAAACATGATGGGATTCTTATATCATTATGTGTGTATTATATATATATATAATCTACTGCAATTGAAAGTAAATGTTTATGATATGAGATGTCGGGGGCTGACCTCTGCTATTCTCAGTGACAATTTTAAAATGAATTGTTTCATTAAAGTTATATGAAGGTTTAAAGCAGGGTGTGTTTGCTTGAGCGACAGGTGTCTCAGCCCATCGCACCCAAATCAATCTTTCTCAGCCTCAAAATGTCCTCTCAGAAACCATTAGTTTATGTCACAGATGCTACATCCACATACAAGAGATTTCAAACTACGAGCCCATGGACCAGATCTGGCCAAGTTTATAAGGTTTGCCAATTCTGAGAGAGAAAAAAAAAACCATCATCAGGGTTATCTCTGTTTGGACTTGGACACTACATATTTATTACAGATTATCTGTGTCACAGTGGACTACATCGAGTTGGGGTGTTTACCAGGCAGAGACGGTCTTATTAAAGATGTCATCAGGTTGCATTATGGGAGGTGTAGGACCTTGATCCATGACAGGCCTTTGCTGCACAGATTTTGAGTATTGTGTTTTTAGTGTCTCTCAGAAGTGCAGTACCAAATCACTGTAGCACTGTAGCATCCCTGTTGAGAATACATGTGCTCATTTTCAAACTGGCAACAATGGCAGAGATTGCATGTGTTTACAGGTACTGGAGGAAAAAACTGTATTGCTTAGCACTATTATGATCAGTTTTGTTGAGGAGCAGATTGATTTCGTTCAGACCCAAAAACATGCGCCGTCTTAGAATCTGCACTGATTTCACAACATTGTGACACTGTTTCACTTGGAGGCAAAGATTTGCCCTGAGGAGTAGACCCACTGAAGCTCCACAAATTGCAAGTGTGCTTTTGTTCTGTAAAAGACATCTTCTGCTGCCCCAGTACTCTTTATCAGAGAAAAACAAACAAATAATATGTTGCGGAGAGTTTCGTCGTGGCTGAGAGCCGCTTGCAGCTCAGCTTCCAGTCGCACAACACAGTCTGGCTGGTCCAGCGTGCACTTGTACCACAGGGGGGTATAAGACTCACGATGAAAGCTGAACACTGTTACTCTCCTCTTTGTAGTGGACATAAAAAGCTATTAGAGAACACTGGGCCTAAGGGGGTCTCTCGCCCTCTCTCCCTGATGCAGAGAGGAGGGAGACGATGTAGAGATAGTACATCAACCTTAATTTGAAAAATCTTTCCAGTTCATGATGGATGAGAGTACAAACAGGTAAGGGAGACTTATGTTTGGGTTTTTACATTTTAGGATTTTACCAAGATTACAAGCTAATATTTACGTAGCATTTTATGGTAGGTTATATATGGCTCGGGCTATTTGAGTGCACCTCACCTGCTAGGTGTTAAAACTGATCTCATGCTCAGTATATACAGGGATGATGGTAGGCTCAAAAGTACAGCCACATTTTTCTCTTTGCACCATACGTGCCAGTATTATGAGTCAGAAGGTGGATGCACCCCGGGCCAAGATGCCGAACAGAGTTGTTTGGGTTGTTATTCTGCCCAACAATTTCCTGTTTACTACTGATTGCCACATTCAGCAGGACATGGGTGGGACTTTGGCTGTGCTTCAGACGGAGACATCACAGAGTCCTCAACTGGATCTGTGAGCTATCTTGAGATTTTTTTTTCACTAGTGAATTCTTTCATACCCCATTGATAAATATAATCTGGAGGTTGGTCCATTTATCTAAAATGTTTTTGTTTTTTACCCACAACATGGATTAAAGGGAATTTAATATGTGTATAGTGTGGAGATCAACATCTTAAAGAGGAACGTCATCATTTCTGGTTTAGTGCTGCTCAGCCTGTGAGAACAGTCGTATAATGTCTCCTGTGACTTTTGATTTGGACAAAATAACCCTGATGATGTCATCAGGGTGGTCTTGGTTTGGGGTTGGAGGCTACAAAATCAAACCAAAAGTCTAATTTACAATCTGAGGGTGTGAGATTTGTGGCTGTTTATCAAATTTATTGACCGACGTTCGTATTACGTTCGTCCTTTGCTACCGTCATTTTCTGGTACTGCACCCTCATACGTGCGTGTACTTTTCATGCCGAGGCAGGGAGGAAAATGTGCACTCACATGCTATCTTCTAGTGGAGTAAGGGGCCATGTTAGATGTTTTGGTGCGATCCTGAGCTGGACATGTTTGATTCCTCATTCCAGCTTGAGCCGTACTAGTGACTAAAAGCCTACTATCTTGTTTCCTAACCACAACAAGGGTTAAGATAAGAAAAGATAAAACTTTATTGATCCCCCTGTCTGTGGTTTGAAAACAGTGTGCAGGGATAACTCATTTTATCATTGTTTTTCAGAAGACTTACACGTGTGTTACATGTTCTACTGTAAACTGAATTTCTGGGTAAATAAAGGTGAGAAACAACTACAGCGATTTTCCCATCTCTCCTCTTTCTTCCAGAGGGAAAGAGTAAGAAGGAGAAGGGTGCACCCATCCAAAGGAGCACAGAGACCGGCATGGCAGTAGAGCTGACAAGAAACATGAGCCGCCAGCCCAGCAGAGAGTCCAACAATGGCAGCATGAACAGCTACAACTCTGAGGGGAAGTCAGTAAACCACACACTTCCTGTTCAGATCAGTTTCCACCAACCATCAGCTACACTCTCTACATCCTTTAGTCGATAGTCCATTCATTTCTCTACGTCTACTTTACATTTCCACCTGTGCTTTCAGGCTGCGGTGTTTACATACTTTCTTTTCCATCTGTTTCAAATGCCGAATTTTACACTGTTAGAGCTACTGTAGCTTGAAATGAACTACTGTCTCACAAAACTGAAGCAGCAGTGGAGTGGATGTGACAGTAAAGTCTGTATGCCAACATGTTCTGAGGGAGTATATCCAGGCGTACGCTGCCATTTCTGCATGTATGTGTCAGGCGACTGACAGTAAACAGAGTGTAATATAAAGAGCACACTGTAAAAAAAAAATAAATTCAACTAGGGCTCAGTGAGGCGATGATAAAACACAAACTTTGACTGCATCAAATTTAGGCCTGGTGTTTTCTGTGATGGATTATCGCGCATGGGCAGTTTTCGAGATGTTATTCATGCTGTAGATAATGACTGGCAGCAAAATAAGCCCTGATGTCTCAGATTATGCTGACTGTGTACAGACGCCACCAAGACCAGTGAAGGAGAGAGGCAACCCCTTTGGTGGGTGACACTGGTTATGTTTGTTGTAATTAATTCGTGTTTCTGTATTTTCAGTGTTAGTGTGATCTTCTCCGGAGTGAATCTGGGTGCCAGCAGTCAGTTCAGTGGCTTCCTGGATGGCCTTGGACCAGCTCAGCTAGTGGGAAGGCAAACACTGGCTACTCCTGCTATAGGTAAGATACTGGTGATAACTCTTCTCTTCTCTTCTCTTCTCTCCTCTCCTCTCCTCTTCTCTTCTCTTCTCTTCTCTTCTCTTCTCTTCTCTTCTCTTCTCTTCTCTTCTCCTCTCTTCTCTTCTCTCAGTTGCACCTGAGAGTGAAACTTGGTGCTCTGATCAGTGTTAATAAAATATCCCATAACATATATATTTTATGGGCTGACTGTGCAGGCACCACCTCCAGCTCTGCAGTTCACTATGTCATTGATCTCTTCCTGTTATATTAAACCAATCACATGTTCACTCTGTGTTTCCCAGGTGACATCCAGATCGGTATGATGGAGAAAAAGGGTCAGCTGGAGGTGGAAGTCATCAGAGCTCGAGGACTCGTACAAAAGCCGGGATCAAAATCCCTCCCTGGTGAGAGCCTGACCAACCTTGAGACACCAAAGATCAACTTATCCCTCCCAACTTCTCAAGACATCAGTCACACACTCTTCACAGTATTACATGATATACACTCTCCATCCAGGGAAACCCAGTAGATAGACTGGGCTGAAAGTTGCTCTGTGCTTTTCTTTCCCATAAAGACATAACCAGCTGTGAGATCTGCTCTGGATTATATTAGCGAGCCCCTGTGTTCCTCACTAATGGCTTTTTTATTGTTTTGTTTCTGCCTTCAGCTCCATATGTCAAGGTCTATCTGCTGAATAATGGAGCGTACGTAGCCAAAAAGAAAACCAAGATTGCACGGAAAACACTTGACCCACTGTACCAGCAAGCACTATTATTTGAGGAGAGCCCACAGGGTAAAGTATTACAGGTGAGCCGAAGATATATTTCTCCTCATCACAAAGTTAAATACTTTTTTTTTCTAAATTCATACCGATGAAATATGTTTCAGTAGGAGGAACCAAACTGCTGTATAATTTGACAGAAAATGATTTTCCTTCAGGTGATTGTATGGGGAGACTATGGTCGCATGGACCATAAAAGCTTCATGGGAGTTGCACAAATCCTATTGGAGGAACTGGACTTATCAAGCACAGTCATTGGTTGGTACAAGCTGTTCCCACCATCCTCCTTGGTGGACCCGACACTTGCCTCCCTCACGAGGCAGGCTTCCCAGTCGTCGCTCGACAGTTCCTCCGGACCTCCTGGGGTCCGATCCTAGTGGACCAACAGCTCTACGCCACTCATGGAAGTACTGTAGAGAGAAACAAACAAAACAAGATGGCGGAAATGTACAACAACAACAATCAGAAACAGTCACAATGAGAAAGCTTTGTTGAGATCTGACAATCACTACTGTCGCGGTTAATTTTGTCTGTTGTAGGGAGCGCCACATTTCAGTGTTTCATATCCATTCAAAGAAAAATCTCATAGTTTTTCTCTGTGTATGCTGAAGACGCGGGGCTGCCGACAGACGACAAGCAGTAAGTCTCAAGACGGGAGACGATAAAGTGTCAGAGATTCATATGAAGCAGGGTGGTTTTTAACTGAATCAATAATAGCAAAGAAATGTATGTAAGCATCGGAATGTATGGACTCGAGACAGAGGTAATCACCCTCCACACCTGCAGGTGGCGCAGTCCTCTCTGTAGTGGCCTCCTCCGGAACCTCAACAGACTGCCGGCGCTCCTGCCCCCAGGCAGGGTGCTCCCGCTTGGATATTCAGTCTGGAAGTACAGGGCCTTCTTCTGGTGCCTAGACCTTGGAGCCGCATCACTGGTCCCTCTCTCTCTCGCAAAATCCTCTTTTCAATATGTTTACCATGGCTGCTCTGAAGCCACACTGTTTCAGCGTGTTTGCTTTGTCGTTCATTTCTTTCCCTTTGTTACTACTGGCACAAAATGTTTTTACAGTGTGTAAAATGCTCATGATGATGTTGTCAGTCTGGTGTGTGCATGGAGAGAAAAAACAAAACACGAGATAAAAAAGGATAGAAAAACTATTAAATGTCTGCAAGTGTTATGCAGGGGTGGGGGTGGGGGGGCTGGTGATGATGACACAGCATAGATTTTTACACTTGACAGTGAGACTAGCGTGCAGCGTTGTTTTCCTTGTTCCACCGCTGGCAAATGTGCAGGCCAGTCGTCTTTGTATAGATGTATATTAGGCCTCCCAGGAGGTTGACCAATAAATAAAATTTATGTCACTCTGAAATATCACAAGGGTAAAACTTCACTGTAAAAAAGTAAAAAAGAGTAAATCTTTGTTCACCTACGCAAGAGCAAGATAGGACCGTCTAATTTTTCACATTTTTTGGGGAGTGCATTCCCTCGCCCCAGCACGTTTCAGGTTTCTATCCAACCCTTAGTTTACATTCTTTTGAAAATTTAAACACAAGCACAAGAGCTTGATTTTTTTACAACAAAAAGTTAAACTTTTTGAAAAAAACATGTCGTTAAAAAAAAGAAAAAAAGAAAAAAGAAACAATCCCGTCACTGGTTCTGTTCATTTCACTGTCTTGACAACAGGAAACAGACAAAGAGAAAAGACTCGCTCACAGTTTCCCTCGTGCATCTCTGTGAATGTGAAAGTAACCAATCAGACTGATCTGTCGGGACACCAACACCAATGCTCATCCTCTGTTCGGCCCGCCGGCTCTTCCCCCCTGGGAAAAAGGCGGGGCCAGCATGACTTTGGAACCTGTTCCAAGCTGCATGCACATTTTTGTAAAACGAAACAGATACAGAAAAAAGATACTGAACTAGATACGTGTGTTAGTTCCACATACTGTAGGGCCGCTTGTATGTTGCATGCAGTTGTACAGTTTGCTCGTACTTGAATATTAAAGAGATAAAACCAAGAAACCGAAGCCATTCCCATTACGCAAAGACATTAGAACTCAACTGCAGTCTATTCCACGTCCCTCAGTCCGGTGCTGAATGTCTCTCAAACTAAGTCCCAAGATTACGTTGATGTCTTTCCTCGACCCTCTGGAAGATGTACTGTACTGTACAGTGGTACTGAGCAGACCTCACAGCCCCTCTTACTGTTACTCCACATCATAGTATACCTCCAAGGGGCTGAGATGATGTATGAATAAATATGTACAAATCAGATCCACTTATATGGAAATATGAATTATGTTTCAACATAATGATTTCAGATATGCTAACACATGAACTGTTAAGTTATATAAAGAATAAATGCAGATGCACAGAGAGTCATATACTGTAAATACTCAACAGCCATTCACTGGGTTTTCATTAGGTTCAGTGACAGTTGCAAAGGGGCCAAGTCATATAACGAGGAGCTGTTAATGTCATTCGGGACCACGCAGTGGGAGAACACAAGGCGATGGTCTGGGGTCACATGCTGGCCGATCTTAACACACGGGCGCAAAAACTACAGGTATACCGCTACTCTCGAAGTCGTCATCCGAACACTTCTTTGTGCTTCAAACCCATGTCTGAACCCCGACCATGTTCAGTCCCACTTCAGAAGAGTTGGCTTTTCTTTCCATCGTCCGGTGAAGCTGGTTTTCCTTCTTTCTTTTTTTTTCTTTGTCAGTATTAACAGGAAAAAAAATTGCTGATTGTTTACAACTTCTGTGTTCCACTGAAACAAAAAAGAAAATTGAAAAAAGTAAAGCATTCACTGCAACATTTCTTGTTTGTATAACAGATGTGGCTCAAATGATGTGTATGTTTTATATTTAAAAAAAAGTTCATTTTTATTATTTACAAATAAAAAGAATGTGTGGAAGAAAACTGCTCTCATTTCAGTGTCTCCACCGGATCTCGAAGATAAAATAATCATATTCTGAGGAGTTTTATTTGTATTATTCTCTCAGCCCACCGTTACCATGGACACAATATTAAGAAGTCAAAGGGCAAAACGTAGGCCCGATTGCCATGTTTGTGGGAAAGTTAGTATTTTCCTTAGTCCCTTCAATGTCCTCAGTGCTGCACATGTTCACAGCAGAACAGAACCATGTTCCATAAATACAAACAGCAGTTCTCACTGAAGTCATAAGCACATTACAACTGTGTCATAACTGAACATGTCAAACGTCATGTCATTTAGGTCACATACAGGAATAAGATAAACAGATCTACATCACATTTTCCTCTTTTCACATCGTGACATAGTTTACTCCTTGTCAGCAAGTGAGAAAATAAACGGCCAGAACTAAAACCTACAGATAAACCTGCCAAAATATTCTGGAATAACCAGAAAGGTGCTGTGAGCTCTCACGTGAACAGTAATTAGACATTTTATCTCATATCTGTACGGTAAATATGAGGCTACAGCCAGGAGGACATTAGCTTAGCTTAGCATAAAGACTGAAAGCACGGACAAACAGCTGTGTCCGAAGGTGAGAAAAAATCAGCACCTCTAAAGCTCACTATTAGCTAGCTCAACACATTAAATCTTGTTTGTTTAATCCATAAAAAAACAAGATGCTGCTGTTTCCTCCTTGCAGTTTTGATAACTACCTAACTAACCTACACTCGCTGTCTGCTGGCTCTATCTTAAAATTCAGCATACTCATGAGAGTGGTATCGATTTTTTCTGATCTAACTTTGGCAAGAAAGGATGGCGTGGGTGTCTGCAGTAATTGAGGCCTCAAGCCACGAAAAACACCGCATATTCTCATCAGTCCTATGCTTTTACACATGTTTAGTTAAAGTTAGGACGTGAACTAACTCATGCATTGCAGTCACTGTGCTTCAGTATTTCAAGTTTCTGGAAATGTATATTGCCACTCACCGCATCTCTGATGGAAATATCATGCTTTTTATTCTGCTACATTTATATAATGGCTCTGGTTGCCAGTAATATTGTAATTTTTGATCTTTAGGTATTATAATACATTCAAGAAATGTTATATATTATAGTTTACCATAGTTTATAGAGTTGCACTATGAATGAGCAGCTTGACTCTAGCATCACCTTTAGCCTAAATACTGCTTACCTGTTAATTATCCAAAAAAGTCATCAATATGGATCTAAAGCTGCAATAATCAATATTTTTTGTATCAACAATAGACTAAATGATTGTGTTTATTGTGCAAGGTGATGCTCTGCAGCCCCCCTCAGCTTAGTGTTACAGCTGCGACCTGCCTGCTTTGGTTAACTCTCACAGCCTTCATCGAGCTTGTGCAGCTGTTTAAAGTGAAGAAGTGCAGATGAACCCAGAGTGATACCAACCCAGCACCAAACAGCAGACAGGCAAAGTTAGCGACTTGCTAGTAAACATACAGTAGTCCAGCATCTAGCAGCTAAAGAGCCAGATATTTCCCCCAGGAGGTGGTGGAGAACACAACAGAACAACGGGCAGACAGAATATTGTAGTGACATTTTCCATTTGGACACAGACATGACTACAAATGAATCATGTTTCTCTGTGGCTGCAGAAAACACGCTAACAAACAACCTCCAGGTACGTCAAAGCTGTGTTTTCAGCTTGTTGCTCTACTCCCAAGTGGCCAAAGTAGATAAGATAAGATAAGATAAGATAAGACAAAACTTTATTTGGGCATTACAGCAGCATGTGATATCAGTGGTAAGAAAAATAGCAAAATAACAATAAAACAAAATACAAAATAAAAAGTAGACTATATATATGTACATATTATACAAAAAAAAGTATGTAAATGATGTCTTCACTTTCAATTCAATAACATTTTGACTTTTATAAATGAGTCATTTTTTCCTTTATGGGTTCTATTCAAATGACTAACATGTCATTAAACTGCTGATTTTGTCATTTTAACATCATTCATCACTAGTTTTTTTTTTTTTGTCACACACTCTGGGACTCGTCAGTATTAGTGTTACTTACAGTATCTGTTATGGTGACTGTCCATCCATTGTCATTTCGGGCGGTGTGTGCTGCTACACTCGTTCTGCCAGCACTCTGCTAATTAGTGTTCCATGAATCATTTTTATCAGCCACAGACAAGGCTGTGCCTCCCCTTCATAGCGCGGACTTTACTATCATTTCCATCCTGTCACAAACTCCTCTCTCTCCATGTAGCTTCTGCAGAAGAAGGAAAGAGAGAATCTTGTATATTAGAGGTGCATTTCTGGAGAGCAACCGTTTTAGCATCTAGTATTTGTTGATAAAAGCACACAGCAGCCGTGTTCTGCTACAATGTAGCACCACAACTCTGCCTTGGGTGCTGCTATAGTGAGCCTCACTGAAGAGGAAGTTGAACCAATATGGTCTCACGTGTGACCTCACATATGATACAGTGCAGCGGAGGGCTTGGGAGATTTATGTTCCACATCCTCTTGTTAAATAAGCAGAGGGCCCCCGAAACAACATCTGCAGGCAATCTTGACTAACCCTCCCACCAGCCTCGCCGTGCCAGCCGGGCCCCCGGCTCGTCACAGCATCAGGGGTCACGGCCTCCGTGTACAAAGCGTGGATACAGACCACGGCGGAAAGGAGAACCACAGATCACGCGAGTCAGGGGTCAACATAAAATTTCCATGCTGCTCCCGGGAAATGGATTAATCTATCTAATCAGTTCAGAGGTCTCACATCGGTGGAATCAGAGACCACGACTGGAAGTGGAATACAAACATTAAGAAGTTCATTTTTAATATTGTCCATGAAGATGACCTTCCCAAAGAAACAGAAAAAAGTAAACAAACAAAAAGTTTGGGAAACAGGACGTACAAACTGAATTCTGTCCTGACATGAAAAAGGCTGTTTACTTTGCTGTATTTCTTGTTACTTGTTGACGATGCGTGACAGGGTGCATGTGCCTGCCGCAGGAAGCCTCCTCACCACGTGACAAGATTACCACTACTTTCCCCAAGGGGAACAAGTAGAAATGTTGAGATCCACTTTAAGATGTACAGTGAAAATACATTTTTAGCAGTGTGAAGAAAAGTCTTTCAGTTCCTTTTTTTCGGTAGAAATACACATTTTAAGTAGCAGGAGATACACTGCAACTGATTCACTGATGTGCTGTTAGTCAGAGCCACTTACACCATGTTTGTGTAACAGGAATACACCTCACAACCTGGATTACCGACACGACAAGCAACCTTAATCTAACTGTGGGAGCTTCAGTGCGCCAAAAATAATCCTGTGACTGTAAAGTCTCATTTACTTCAGGAGTAAACAGCAAGAATTAGAAGTGAGAGCAGAAAAGATTTCTGTTCAAAGCTGTGGACATTGTGCTGTCGTGCAGGCTGTCTGGTGCTGCAGCCGCCAGTAGATGGCGTAGTTTTGTTGAAAGACAGGAACAGTAGCTCAGTTTGTGCTCTGAGGCCGTCAAACATCTGCAGGTATGGGAAAGGCTTGCACACTCGCAGCTTCAACAGATTGAATATGAGGATACACACTTCCGGTCCCTCACTTCACACTTTGACACGCTGAGTGTGTGTGTGTGTGTGTGCGTGTGTGCGTGTGTGTGACAGGATGCTGACTCCTGCTGATAAGGCTTGCAGCCACACATGAATACTGAGAGCTTGCTTCCCCTCCTTATTCACTTTAACTTCAGTGTCACAAGTAAGAGCTGTCGCCTTCCCACACGTGGTCGGTGCTTCCAGTCAGGGCGATGATGAGGAAGCTTCTACATGTGTAGAAGAGCATGTGTACCGAGGGTCTGAGGGGAAGTCCGTGCCGAGGCATGACACTCGTTTAGCCGCTTTCATTTTAGGCCGCCACAGAGGAAGCTGCAGTTTCACTTCATCAGCCCTCCGGACACACAGCCCCGTTGACTCTGAATGCGCAGACCGATGTGGCTCAAATGTGTTGTGCGTCGTGGTTTGACTGTATGATATCAAAGCAACACGGCACGGTAGCAAGGGAGGACATCAGACGCTCAAAATTAACGCATTTAAGAGAGACGCGTGTGATGCCACGTGGTTGCAGTGACAGCAGGGCAGCAGATGACAGAGCAGTCGTGAAGGAATGACACTGTCATGCTTCTCTCATGCAAAAAGAAATCAAATAAACATTAAGACGTTTTGATGAAACCATATTTACTGAACACTACCACTCCATTAAAAAAAAACTTCTCTGGATTAAAAGTCATTTTCACAGCGTAATATTTTTTGCAGATGTTCAGAGAGCCGTCCTCGGCGGTTACTTTTCCAGCCGACCAAGTGGAAAATTCATCAGAATCGATGTTACCTGATAGGCTTTTTTAAAAAACGCGGTGTCATTTGGAACTTTGGGGGAAATTAAATTACACGAAGAGTTGCGGTTGTTCGTTTGTATTTCCCCCAACAACAACTCCATCACTGGCGGCTGAAAACTTTATTCTCAGGTGTCGTGGAGGTAAGATCAGCTCGAGGTGTTTACTGTGCCACGAGGATCGACATTAAGTCAAGCACGGCCGCTGCCAGCGCAGATGCGCATCTGCCGTGGACGCGCAGCTTGAAGCAACAGGCGGCAAAGCGCACCGGGAAGAGAGCCTGTGCTGAAAATTAATCCTAAAAACACCCCCTGTCCCACCGCACCGCACACACAGTGTGTCTCTTACTTGTTATTTCGTCAGATTGGACAGCAGCGCGCACAGGCCGGGCGCGATGGAGATCTTTACGCGCGGCGGCGGTTGTGTAAATAGCTTGAGGAGAGGTTGATGCAAGACGAAAGAGGGCGGTCAAAGTGTGACGGTAAACAGTGCGCCTTGCTCTGGCAACGCTTCCACTCCCAGCTCAGCGCCAGATAGACTGCGTCTCGCACGTGTATTGTTCGTGTATTGCCCCCGGCACGCATGCTTGAAAAGACCTCCGCGCACTTGATGCCCGCTTTGGTGATGCCATGCCCCGGAACCACAGCGGAGACGAAGGCAGCACCGGGCTCTGGATGAGGACGTCGCCGGGGCACCGCAACGAAGGCTACGGCTTGAAAGATGTGGAGTCCGGACGAAGGATGATGAACAACGCGGGAGACGGTTTGCTGTCAGCCTCCACCGCAGCAGGTGCTGTCGGGTCCGAGAGCCTGAGGGGGAAGCAGGGAGCCCGGCTCAGCCTGCTGGGGAAGCCGCTCATATACAGCGCGCAGAGCGGCCGGAGAAACGTGCGCTACCGGCGGCTCCAAAACTACCTGTACAACGTGCTGGAGAGACCGAGAGCCTGGGCGTTCATCTACCATGCGTTTGTGTAAGTTTATTTCCATAATTTGCATGTAGGATAAGGTGTTGTGAAGGTCTGAAGTTGCACACCTGTTGATGCTGCTCCACCCTCACTGCAGGGACGCGCTTTAGACGCCACATTTCAAGCAGCTCGAAGGGCCACGAACACACAGCGGTCCAGCAGTAGCAGCACAAAGTGCCGCCTCCTGCTTCACTCTTGTGTGTGAGGGCTGACATGTAAAGAAAATCCTATCCCTGCAGTTTGATGCAACCCACTGGAGTCCATGTACAGCTTTATGGTACAAAGAGAGGCTTACAGTGACCCTCTCTGTGCATGATTTCTCTTAATGGCTGTGAAGGAGACTTGTTCACTGGAGCTTAAATGTAAGGTTGTGCACAATAATACAATTATTACAGTTGCACTTTCACTGAAATATGAATAAGCAACAGCCTAAACCTCAAAGACTGATTTTTTCATTGGTTTCTGCATTTCTGAGGCCCTCAGTGGTGAAAAGTTTCACATCCACTCGGCTGTTTGCTGTTTGCTCCTGAACGTTCAGAATCAGGAACATGGTAAGCCTTCCTGTCTGCTCTCGGTCATTCTTGGCTTCACAACCAGCTGCATTTGATTTCCCGCGTGTGACAGTTGTTACGGCATCATGACTGTTTCTGAGAGGAAGGAAGTTGAGACACATGCTGACTGTAGAGCACCATCTTTTTTTTTTTGGTGTGTGGGTGGAGTATGTGTGTGTCCCTGCACTAGAAAGAGTGGTTGGACGGAGAGGAGGGGTGCTGGTGCTCTGTTTGAGATATCGCACTTAATCCAATAAAACTGATCACTTTTATTTCTAAAGCCTCCTTGAAGTAGCTGCTGTCTCACATTGTGGGACGGCAGGACAACATGAGGCATGCAGGACCCCTGCTGGGGGCGTCCATGTCCCCGTTCAGTGATGTTCAGTGAGGACACAAATGAATTTATTTTTCTAGAAATGACAGTATCCTAATGATCTTTTTCTGGACTTGCTGCTTTTTACAGGTCCTATCATGATATAGGCCCAGTTATTTCAGAAAGAGGAAATTCATTGTGAAATAGTAGGTGGGTGACGTAGCGCCGCTCACAGCACTCGGTGCCGTAGCGGGCAGGCTAAGCTGTAGCAGCAAGCTAACACACTGTCAAGCTAAGAACATCCAGTGCTTCTTTCTGCTGTTTGGCCCACGTTTCCTGGCATTTTGTCCTCAGATTTTTACATGTTTTTTTTTATTCTTTTGACTTAATGAAGGGTGTCCAAACTAGCTGGCTTTCTAACAGTCAATTAGCAAGCTTGTTAGCTTGGTCGCTAAGGAGACAATAACTTTATTCAAATGACATATCCGACAGCTGACTGCCTCAAAACTGTCTAACATACCTCTGTGATGGAGTTACAGTTAAGCAACAACGGCGTCCTCTGATCTGGACTCTCCGGCTCCCTGTTACCTCACAGGTCAGCACTTGGTCAGTGTTGCAGATTTGCATGTAAAAGCTGATATGGACAGATTAGTTGGGCCCCCGCTGGTGAATCCACTGATTGCGGTTGTTCTGATGATAAAAGCTGGACTGTGTGGAGGGTGCGACCGAGCCTTGACCCCTGAACAGGTCTCTTCAGTCAGGCCAGTTTGTACATGAACGGGACCCTAAAATCACTTATTTGCTTTAACTGAATGAAAGGAGCTGGTATTTCCAGACGATCGGGGTTCAGCATTTGCAGTTTCTTTTGCATCCATAATATCCACCTGATAAACACCTCTTCATCTAAACTGCTGTGCATCATGGGCAGCATTTTCTTATCTGGCGCTGTAGCAGCAAACAATATCATTTACAGCAAATGAGGACATCCTTTAAAAGAACTTTTTTGCTTTTGAAGAGAACGTATAGTCTCTCCAATTGATCTATTGTGGTGTCGTGATTCCTTACGGATGAGGGTTACGTTTATTGTGGTGTAAAAGTGTTTCAGACACCTATTCAGTCCCTGTTCAGTTTAAGGCCTGTCCAGAATTAATGGCCTCTAAGAGTAATGTTGTAGTGATATCACCATGTGACCACCACGGGGGTCACCCAGCTGAAAGGTGACTTTCCATATTCTCTTTTATTGGGGCCATAACTGAAGAGAGACACCACTGGATTTCTGGATTTTTGTTCTACACTTTTGCTAAAGGGCTGACTCAAAAATCCAAATTTACATATCTTATGAAAGTGTTGACTCACGCACGCCCACAAGGATCCTCGGACTTGCACTCTCTGCGCTCCACATGAGCGCTCATGAGCGTTAGGAAAGCATGGCTGGGTGGCTGGGAAGTTGGTGAATGATTTTCTTTCATCCCTGTGGCAGTGAGCTTGAACGGGAGAAATGGAGGGACTGAACTCCCACTCAGCTCTTTGTTCCTCTGCTGTTATGAGTGCTGCTCTGATGGTTAGTGGCCTTGAAGGTTGCACTGGTCTGCTGATATGACCGTTGTTGCAGTTGAAAGCCTCGCTGTCACTGTCTTTATCTAAGAAATAAGATAATATCCATGTCCAGCTGATGATAAAGCTAGTTGTGGTCCACTTGTACTGCTGACAGACAGTATATTTATCAGTGTTTCTTTGAACCAAATTTCTGTAAATTCAGCTGTTGTTTAACAGTAGTTGTTGTTTATTAGCCAGTTTGCACAAAGGCAGGAACAAACGGAAATTTACTGACACTCAGAGGAGCGACCATACCCAACAGGGCCAGTCTTAGCCCTTTTAGGTCCCAAGGTAAGATTTTGCTTTGGGGCCCCCCTTCCCATTTTAACCACCCAATCATTCGGTGAAAAGAAATTGTGTAACATGATTCATATTACTACAAAGTAAGGTGAAAAGAGAAGCCCTGCATGCTGGTCGCCCCCAGGACAGGGTGTTGCCTTTCAGCTAATGCCTTGTTTGACTTTGCCGCAGGCCATTCCTGATACACACATTAGATGAAAAGTTGACTGCAGTCCCTGAATAACCGACGGATACCTGACACTAGAATATCCCTGACGTCCAACCAACTGGCATATTCTAAGAAAGAATGGGTGGTCTTCTCTGCTTAAATGATGGCCATATTTTAACATAAAGCTTGAGCCAACTGTATCTTTAAATGATCTGTATTTAATTAATTGTGTGGTAAAAAGCAGGGTTTTTTGTAACCATGAGTGGCAGGCTGACATTAAGATAAACTCAATCCAACACAGTCAAAAATAATAATTCTGTGATCACTGATTACTGAATAAAAAACTGGATTTTCGGAAATATTATGTAAGTGCTGGGTGCAGGAGACCAGTGACCAGTGAGAAGTGGATGTCATTGCACAGAGCTGCATGGTGAAGAACCTGTATTTGTCTTTGGTGTACAGTTCACTCCACAGAAAACAAGCAATGATCAAAACATAAAAAGCAAAATGGACCTTAAAGCTGCAATATTTTTTTTTTCTTGGCCACTTGGTTGCCGCTGAAACAACTTGTGACCTAGAGGTGTGACTCTTGGGAATGTCATGAATCGATCTCGACTTTTGGGTGTCTGATTTAGATTCGAGTCTTGATTCAGAATCAATTCTGGATTGAATGAACAGAAAGGGAGGCACTATTTTCAGTCTCTCGCTCCAGTATTCTGTGTGCCAAACCATTCACTGGTGTCCTTAATCCACTGAAGTACAATATGAATCGTACCTGGCAATTAAGGGAAATGATCCGCAGCCTTTTCATTTGAAAAAGTTAACAGCATTAATTACTGTATTCACTTGAAAGCATCTTACAGTCTCCAGCCTGTATGTGAATAACAAAGTGAGGGGGAGTACTCGGCCTCTCTGCTCTCTGAAACTCTCAGGGTTTCTGAGGGGAAACACAACAGCTCTGTGACTCCAAATTGTACAAAAAAAGAATCAAGACTGTTATGTGAAATGATTTTTTTCACCCACCCCTATTGTGACCACAGCCTTGGCATATGATCACCTTGATGTTGATATAGCCACCTGTTATGAAACAGTCGCTTATTTACACATCCAGCACTACAGAGCATCATTATCCGCTGATGTGGAGTCGTGTTTCTGGCCACCTGATGAATGCAAGTCCTACTCAGTCTCTTTTGGCTCTGTCTTTGGTCTCTACCGCAGTTTGGTTTTTACAGCCCCGCTGTTAGTGTCACTGTTTTGGTTCACTCTGAGTGTTAATGAATGTGTTTGAAATGCATTATTGTGTCATTTCTTTCTCTTGTGTGTGTCCGTGTTTGCACATGCTTCATCATGAGAATGAGTGTGTTTGATACTAACGTGGCCAAGCTGTTCTGCTTCAGCAGGTGAGGCGCTGTTCGGATAACTCGCAGAAGTTCAATTTCACCATCCACTGCTCTCAGGTGGTAGTGAAAAGAAGCTGTTTTTCTTATCTGACTTGTCTGAGCTGACACATTAGAAACAGGTCAGAGGAGCAAATACGCTTACGAGCCCGCCCTTGCAGCATTCGGTTATCCTCTCTTTGACGTGCCCACACAGCACATCCTCATTGGCTTTGATGCTCAAAGTGATATTTCGCCTTTGACTGTGTTCTAACTCACGTCTCCAGGTGAAATTACTTCTTGAAAATTGTAACACAAGGACTGAACAACATCAGGGTCAACTTCATGTACATGTTAGCTTTTCAAAATAAAAGCCGGTGGTTAAGTCACTGCTGATACTTGCTGGGAACACATTTGATCCTGGAACTTTTATAGTGGGTTCTCAACTAAAGGCAGATATCTTGCTCACATTTGTCCTGTAACTCCTCTGCTGTTGCACATTCCGGTATACTGTATGGCTACTAGGTGCATGTATATTTTTATCCATTCCCTATGTGTGACAGCAGCAGCAGCACTGAGCCAGTCTTTGTGCTGAGTTGAGTTGCGCCTGGGGTCCCAGCCTGCCCTCCTTCCTGCTCGCAGGCACACATACACAGTGCTGCCATTCATCCCACCTTTGGATTAACAAGCTCTTATCCTTGCAAGTATGTTCAGGGGCAGGAAAGTGTGGGGGGAAAAGGATACAGTGTTCCTCCACCTCAGGTTTCTGAGCTGGCGCTCTGAACTATGGTGGGGGGACGGAGTGGTGACATGAACTCACTGCTCTCACTTGTTAAATATCTATCAGTCAGTTTATTGTTAGGGATAGTTGAATTTATAGGCTGCTGTAAAGGATGTTGGCTCATCCTGAAAGCTGTGTTTGATAGGCAATTTTTGGGTACTTGAAGCCAACAGACACAATAAAATCTTTAGTAGACATCTGAATGACTAATCAGACACCGCTCTGAATCCCAGTGCTATGTATTAGATGTTGAGCTTTTAGTCCAGCCATTGGGATTCTGTCACTTACAAATATCTGTTTTTGCTGTAAACCGGCTCTTCATTATCTCTTGGAGAGGCTTGCGTCCCCTTGTACTGTTGTAGCCTCGACTTAAAAAGCCCTCTCTGTACTGTAGATGCTGGCATTCATGAAAACAGCTGTTTTCCATTCTTCTAGTGTCTACTGTATGTTTTAACCTGCTTGACACATAGAGGCATTCTGTTCCAGCACATAGTCAGGGACCACTGTCACCTTCCGAGTGTGTAACTCAGTGGAAAGAAGCGTCTTTTGAAGAGTGAGAGCAAAGACCTGTTTGCAGAGGTGCGATGGCTTTGTCCAGATGGTGGTTTCCCGACACTGTGTGTGTGCAGGGGTGAGGAGCGGAGGCTGTGTCGGCGCTGTGTATGCATTGATGGTGTAAATTTGTCTACGACGCCTCGACAAGGGGAAGTCTGAGACGTCGAAGGAGAGAATTTGTTTGTGTTTAATGTAAGTGGTTTCTATGGTAGTTTTTGTATAAATTCTGGTTATATTATACTACATTCTATATATCATGTGTTTGGGCTTGGCTTTTGTGTATTGTGGTTTTACATATTTCAGCCCTTTAACTCTAATTACACGTTTTACACTACTGATTAAAATTTTCCAAAGAACATCATAACATTTAAAGATTAAGTTCCCGCTTGGTTTCCATCCATGTCACTGCAATAGAAACATCAGCTTGCAGAAACTGCTGTCATTTTTTGAATGTAGTCACAAGCATTCACTGCTTGGAAAAGTCTTTGTGGTTTCAAGGATGCTCCCACATCCAAGGTCTCAGAGTCGGCAGCCAGACAGCAACTGTGGACAATAGCTTAACTTTGACAAAGAGCATGAACGCAACTAAGTGTTCGCAATGACACGTTACAGCATTACAGCCATTATTAAGTCTGTTCAAGCTGGTCTTCACAGTGCACTGAAATGAACTGAAACATTGGCTTAAGAGGGGAGGCTGGTGCTCTATATTCTTCTTGAGTATTCTTCATGAAAACACCATCACCTACAATATGTTACTCTGCCTGCATACATTCTGACATCTCTGCCTTTTGTGTGGCTTTTCCAAGCTTATTTGTGTTTTTTAACAATGGGTTACAATATATCATTACATTTTTTTTTTTTTAAATAAAATTTCCCCAAACAGCTACACAGAGTAGTTTTTTTTTAATGCTACTCAAACAGGAGTAAATAGTGCAGTTGTTTTGGGGACTATTTTCAGTTGCGGATTAATACAAATTTAATGTGCTGGTGAGTATTTCTGGTAGCAGACTGGTGTTTGTGGGACTGATTCCAAATAAACTACAGAACCCTTGTTCTTAGTAATGAAGAAGCATGTCAACCAGATCAACAGTGTGGCTCAGTGGAGTGTTTTTATTGGTTTTAGACAGCAGCTCTGTGGCACAGAGGTAGAGGTGTCAGGCTCTGGATACACAGACAATACTGTGAAGTCCTCCAGCTCTGAAGACGTGCTTTTATATTGTCTTGTTCTGTGTCTAATTGTGACCTCGCTTCACCATGATTGCTTATTTACTCTTCAAACCCAACCAATCACATGTGTTTTTTGCATTAATGTATGTGCAGTCTAAGTAGATCATTGTGCCAGTTTGAATGCGATGAATCAAGAGACAGTCACAGCCGATGGGGATCGCCTGCTGCAGGTATCGTGTTTCAGTCCTGCATTTGCTCAGAGGGAGTTCCCCTCGCTCTGTTTTCAGAGGTGGCCTCTCAAACAGGGCACGCCTATACACATGCATTGTAGGTATTGTGCTTCAGCTAGGAGAAACACAATTTATCTAAACAACACCTGTTTGCCTCCTTTGAAAGTCTGCCTCACTCACACCTCCCACAGCAGACAGGCAGAGATACATCAGGAGGTTGGTCACTTCTATCAAAAGGAGGCTAATTTTTGCTGCTTTTTTGCTGCATCTTCCTACAAATACTGAATGCTCTGATGCCTACCAGATAATGTAGACCAATATTTGTCTCTAACAAGTTCTGTGACTAACTGGTAGGCATCGCTGTTGGCTGGCTTCCTGCCTCTGAACACTGTCAGATCCTGCTTCCAGCCTGGCCAGGAACTCCTGGCCACAGCTGGGAACAAACCCTGCAATCGAGGGCGAGGGTTTTTCCACCCGGCTGCCCCTTGAGTCTCGCTTTCTGATGACAAGGTTTTGGGTCTGATTGTCCGAGCCAGTCATTTCACAGGTTGTAGTCTGTGTGACAAAGTAATGACTCAGTCACCTTTGGTGTAAGAAAAGCACCTTTTCCACAGGCCCTCCTTATTGCCCGTCCCTTCCCTCTTTCTTCTCCCTTCTCATGTGTACTGCAGTGCCTCCAGTGAGTTCATGTTATTATTATTACAGCCCTCTCATCTCTTCCCTCTCCTCCAAGACAAACCTCATCTCACAGAACTGTAGAGCCGTTACATCAGAGTGACCTATACAGCCAGCTGTGAGTGGTGCTCGAGTGTTGAACGTACATCTCTTTAGAGTCTTCATCGCCTCTTCCCACAGATCCTCCCTTCATCTCTCTCCCCTGTGGCCTGTGCAGGCAGTGCTGCTTGTTTGCATTTCTGTCATCGCTGTGCCTATGTTAGCAGTGTGCTGAGGCCAGGATGCGGAACAAAGAGACGGGCACGGAGTATGACCTCTCACAGCTCTGCCTCTCTTCTTGGCCTATTTTTATTGTTGTTTTAGTCGTTCCTCATCGCTCAGCCTTAATCACAAATGTGCCGGCAGATGCTTGCCTTGAGGGGAGCAGCACGGAGGGGGGCAGGCCGCTTGACTAGTTTGGAGATCTGACTGTAATAGTTCATCTGATATGGAGTGTTGCACAGACAGATTGGGATCTAATAACTGGGTTCATCTGCTTAGGTGCTTCACAGCGAGCCTTATGCAAAACACACACACACACACACACACACACACACACACACACACACACACACACACACACACATACAGTGCCAGCCTCTGAATATGTTTTTATATAAGCAACACCAGCAACCCCTCACAGCGTCTGAGAAATCCCAATGTGAAAAGGGCAATTTTGAGCGCTTTCGTGTTGCCATAGCAATTGATGCTGCCTTCTTGCGCTCGCTCAAGACTGGGGTAAAAAAAAAAAAAAAGACGTCTTGGGTGGATTTCAGTAAGGAAACAAAAATAAATCAAAGTGAGCGCTCCTGCCTGCGTGTGCGTTTCTGTCATCCACTGATGGCGATGCCTTTACTGGCCGTGCTGTCACTGCTGTGCCACCACTGCCAGCAGTTAGTCATGGCTGATACAAGCCATGCCCTGGCCACTGCTACCATGCTATATTTAGGCATGCAGCAACTAGTTTAGTGTTCATGGGCCTGTGAGCCTATTATATGTCCCTGTGGGAATAACACAGCTGACCCTGAACACCCCCCCACTGCCTGAATCTAATAGGTCAGGTCTTGTAATTGAACAGTACATTTCTTTCTGGATTTATAAGTTTCTGTGATTTTCATTAATCTCCAATGAGTGGACTTTGGATGCAGGATGGGACTTGTTCACTTTTATTGCCTGCAGAGCTTATTTTGCATAGAATGAAAATCAATTACACACATAAATCACTCTGTTTTGCTAAGACTACATAACCTGTGTTAACATATATATTAACTAACTGATATTGCAGCTAACATCCAAAGCCAACAGCATCAAAATGCCTCGGGAAAGGAACTCTTGCTTCAAAAATAGCACCACTGTGCCTCGTTCTAGCGTGACGTAGGCAACACACTACAGTAGTCATAATGCGAGGGGGTTGGGGGGGTGCTATGCAAGGGCAAAGGATTTACCACCATCTACATCTGCAGCCAGGGAGAGCATACATGCTGGAGATGGGTCCAAGGTTGGGGGGTGGGGTGTTGATGGCAGCACATCAGGGAGCTACAGCACCAGGCTATGCTCCTGGCACTCTGCTTGGCACGAGCCTGGCAACAATGCAGCATAGTTGGTGACAGGCCAGGGGCCCTCTGACCTCCCTGTCTTACCCACAGGGCCAGCGCTGCAGCTGGGTAGCCAGCTTGTCCCTCAAACCCTTCCCCACCCCCCAAAAAAAGATTGTAACCCTGCATCCCCATCAGAATTGGCTTCTCCCCCTCCACTGCGTGACAGCGAACTTGCCTCTTTGTCCGTGTGTGTGTTCGTGTGGGCTCGCAAACTAGTGCGATCTGTGTAAACCTGAGAGTCTTGTTTGCACTACACGGTATGACATAAAAAACTGTCATTACTTTGCCCCTCCCGTCCCCTCCTCTCCCCCCTTCTGCAAATACACGGCAGCTCTGTGGCTTTTATTTCCCTCTCCTCTTTTTCCTCTCGCTCCTGTAGTCCATGTCCTCGTGCTTAATTTTACACATACAGAGAAATGTGATGTCGGACCTGCCTGCCACTACTGCATCCAGCAGTGAGATCGCACACAGCCGCTCTGTTTGGGGACATAAAAAGTTCAGTGTGGGAACCTCTGCGACGGCCAGCCTCAGTCAACTGATGGCCAGAGTGGAGGCACAACAGAATACAGTATGTGTTAGTCAAAGTCAGCAGGTAATGCACTCAGGTCTCGAGCTGTCTTGTCAAAACATCCATCTTTGAAAGCATAATAATTGTTTCTGATTTAATGAAACCAGTCATTTTAGGACATTTCTACTGTTCTTTCTACCATAGCTTAGCTACCCTCAGGTCAGTGTTTTATGGCTGCAAGTCACAAGTGTCAGGGGTCAACTCATTTCTGAGACTGATTTCTGTGAGAGGGAGGCATATTTTCTGGTCGGCCATAATTCTTTCCCATAGTTATCCCCCTGCTCCGGCATACTGAACCAGTGAAAGTCCCCAGAACTATTCCAAGGCTTATAGTCCCACACAGCCACGGACCAGCCAATGTAATCTCTTTTCGTCCTCACAAAAAGAGTCAACGTGTGCTGGAAAGTGGTCAGCCGGGCTACCGGACTGAGGTGAAAGTGCTGAGGTATGAGTGCCGGGGAGCTTTTAACCATTACATTGCTCTGTTAGCACTTTCTTGTAGCTGACTTGTCAGAACACATTAGTGGTAAGTTTGCTCCCAAGGTCACCTCAGGCGAAGTCCCCTGTCATCTAGATCCAGAGAGTGCTGTGTGTGTGTGTGTGTGTGTGTGTGTGTGTGTGTGTGTGTGTGTGTGTGTGTGTGTGTGTTTGAGGAGGGGGATTGGAGACTAAAGGAGGAAGAGAAGAGATCACACACATGCTGCTGACATGAAGAGGCCTCCACTTGTGTGTGTGTGTGTGTGTGTGCGTGTGTGTGTGCAAGCCTTTCATAGTGCTATTGCATGTATAGTATATTTGAAATGTGATGACTACACATAATGTCAGCATGTTTTGTAAAAGGGCAGAAATTCTAGATTAAAATTAATCTCAAACCCAAACATCTCAATGGTGGGTCATATTTTGATGACAATCAGCTAAATACTGTATATTGCAGCCATAGGGGAGTTCCTTCACAATATGAAATAAATAAAAGAGCTCTGTAAAGACGAAAATCATCTGTGCCCACACTGCAGGTGCATCAGAAACGGGGAAGATGGTCCCTTAAGTAATGATGATCATTATTCCAAACACAGGCAAACTGCAGTGATGAAGAGGAACATTAATGCTGTGGGACAATAGTGGATTTAACAACCCCATCTCCTAGACATTACCATTCTATATTACTAATTTGTTTTCATAATTACGTTGCGGTAACATAGGCACTGTCTAGATTATATTCAGAGTCAGCGTTTGTTTGAGTGGATGAAACACAGCATTTTATGTAGCACGCTGGGAGGTGGTTGTAGCGGATGGTGCACGTACAAAGTGCAGGACTGTGACACCAGACTCCAGGGTTCACGTCCAGACTGAGGCCAGGTAACAAAAGCACCTTGGTTGAGGTTAGAGAGGGATGGTGATTTCAATTTAACGCTAGTAAAAATGTCTCAAGTCACTGCTTTCGGTGCTGCCAGTGCCTACACATAAGCAGAAAATGCTGTAGTCACTACCAGTGGATGGTGTGTTGCAAGACAGATGATTTTGGTGGAAAACAAAAAGAAAATTACATTTTCAGTAAATGTCTTTTCCTCATTATATTATAGTGATGGCACAATGACTCTTTGAAGGGAGCTGGATCTGATGTGTGGACTAGGTTTAGCAGCTCTAAATTAATTGTATTCACAGACCTAAAGACAAAGCAGGCAGATATGGTTTCACTTGTCAGGGTTACTATTTTGAATTTACCCTCTGTATGAAATTTGTTATGGAAATAAAGTTGCCTTGCCTTAAATGCAGTTCATGCAACACTTAATATTTCAACCGTGATTCCAAAAAAGTCAGGACAAGTCATCTCCTTTATACAGTCATGTGTTCACAAAGTGGTGAACCTCGCTCCATCTTCGCTTGTGAACGACTGAGCCTTTCATACCCATGTAAGTACGTTTTTGGAGCATTCCACAACTAGTATACTGGATGTCAAAAAAAGATCAGCAGGTTATCACATTCTGTTTGATTTGTTTTGCACAGTGTCACAACTTTTTTGGACTCAGGGTTGTTGAAGTTATTCTTATGCACAGTTAGAAAAAAGTATAATGAGCAAAACGATTTTAGAAAAGATTTTAGTGCAAATCAGATCAAATCAAATCGGATATAGAAAATATATCATTTTTAAGACTGAATAGCAAAACAACAAAAAAAATAAACACAATATGATACTTTGTGCCCATACTACAGCCGGCTTATTTCAAGTATTATAGAAATGAAGAAAAATGAGATAAAATTGAGAAAGAGAAACAGATGATAGTATAAACCTCGTGAAGGACTACAGTTTGTACACCTGAGCTGCTCTGACAAAAACAGGCCTACAAGCCAGATCAGTTCAAACAAGGCTTCCACTCAACAATAACACAGCAAACAAACAAGACACCAACAAACATCCCTGAGGTTTGAGGCAGATCTGTTTTTACTCACAAAAAAAATGGAGAACTTGTAAAGCATGCTCTAAACAGTTTATTCACCTTTCAACCATAAGTCACCTCAATGCTTCTGTCTTTGTCTGAAACAACTTGATTCAGATCTGGCTTGTCACAGCTCTCAGCTTTATGCCACCTGTGGCAAACGTACATTCAGGAAGTCACGTTCCCTGTCAGGTATTTTTGCATGTCTGCTATAGAAAGCTCCAGCTCTTACTGCAGAGTAGCATACCTTTCTGCACACATGTTAAAATGTCACTGCCATAAATGAGTTTGTAGCATCGATGTCCAGCAGTCTGTGGGTAGACTTTCCTTCAGTGATGCTGCGCCTCTCTGAGAAATGTTGCAACCCGTCGGGGACACTGTCTTCCTTGATGGATGAGTGGAGGGAGGGTTGAGGGCCTTGTTGTATTGCTTGAATCCTTTGTCTTCCACAATTTTGAATGGCTGGAGGTCAGCGGCAAACATTTTAGCAAGCTGTTCATCTATCTTTCTCTCAGTGGGGCCGCGACAGGTGCTGCATAATCGTGGAGAGATGTCTGTCTTGTTTCAGGTCTTGTCCTAATGGTCCTATGAGAGCTCGGTGCCCGGCTAGGCAATGATTCAGGCCTGGTGCTTGTGTCGGAGGTAGGTGCGTGGGTGTGAGGGGCAGTGTGTGACTGACTTGTACCTGATGTGGTAATGGTTTCTGCAGAAGCATTTTGGCGCTGATGTTATCTAGGCCATCCTTAATGGAACATTGCTGTCTCATCTCGGCTACTTGCACCGTTGGATGCTGTGTTAAGCTGAAGTATTTACTTCATCATTGATTTCTACTTGTCGCGACTGGCTGTTTCTCACCGTTCAGACGCAATGATAAAAAGAAATGTGCAGACGATGTGCAACTCAGCTGCCTTCATTCGAAACGACTGGGATCAGTCACAAGTGCAGCATCACTGTGATGTTGATGGAAAACAGAATTCAGTCAGCATTTTGCTTCCTCACAACCTGCTGTTGCACATTAATTGTATATACTTGTCGTTTCTAGGGGACAGTGCTGGATTTAGACATCCACTGTTCAAAGCTGTTTTAATAGTGTTTTTACATACTGTAGCTGAGACCAACCAGTGCATTGAACTTAAATAAAAAAGGCTTTAATGAACAGGACAGATTTTAAATGTTTGACTTGGCACCATGTGCTCACCGTTGAAATGATTGAATTTTTACTCTCTTATCTTAAATCATGTTTAAAAGGTGGACTCAACATGTATGACACTGTATAAAGATGCTATGGCTAACATGCTAACTAACGTACATTTACTTGAATTTGTTTGGAAACTTTTGACTTTTATCTCAAACTCTCCCTTCGAACTCTCTTTTTTTCTAAGATGCGATTGGCCATTGGCTGTGCTCGTCACGGGCGACAAACCAATCACAGTAAACTCCTCTTACTCCTGTCAGTCACATTAGTTTCAGTTGAACTTGTTGGAGCTGATGAAGACTACAGCAGATAGACATGATGATTCCTCACCAGCAGAGTGTCCACGGTCACATCTGACCTCCACGTTTGAGAGCGAGAGAGATTCATATAGATTGAAACGTTCATCACACACAGACTTCAGCACTGCATCACCACAACAATTCACTGTGGTCCTGATGAGCTCTGATGGTGTAATTTATTGTCGCGCTGCAGCCTCCTCCACACACACACACACACAAATGCATCAAGGTATCAATCTTCTCACTAACTCTTGTCAAAAGAGAGAGCGAGCATGATTCCCAGACTGTCAACGACTCTTTGAATCTGAAACATATCTAGTGGAGATATGTTTAACGTAAGTGGCTCTGAAGTCCTCCGGGAAGTGAAGATGGTCTTGTCCAGGTTTGTGTCAGGACTGAACATCTTGAAATGTGTCAGACCCATTGCACATTTGTTATGTGCATGATCTATCACCAAGACAGATCCTTCCATGTTTATTGTATCTTGTGAGTAAAATGATACTTGTTATTCTCGCCCCCTCACCAAGGCTGAAAGGCGGCCTCTCTCTAAAACTGTGCTGTGTTTACTCTGGCCTGGTTCCTTCACTCTTTATGGGATCACACCGCTAGCTAAAACCAGTCCGTGTGTGTATTTGCGTACTAGTATTAGTGACAGTTGCTGCCGTGACGGGTATAAAGAGGTGAATGAGTGTGTGTATGTGACAGAGGGAGCGCGCAGTGGGAGCACTGGTAATCTCTCAGTGTGTAGTGTGTTTCTGACCAGTTGCTGTCATTATCAATCAGAGTCTCATAGACGGCAAGGGAGGATGAGGCCACAGGGGTGCAGCAGTGCATTTACATACCATACGATATCTCAGTGTGCTGTTCTTGATGATCTGAGACCCAGGTTCTAATCATGTGGACAGAAAATTGGGCCTAACTGGTGTCCGCTGTGTTACAAAGTGTGCGTGATCCCAGACAGCAGCTTGAGTGTCAGTCTCCATCCCCAACGCAAGTCTTTTGAATTGACTCTGAACCGCTGCCCATCGCTCTTGTTCGCCAAGTCATGTCTGCCTGTCGCTCGACAAATCAACCCATAAGTGTTTGTCTTCGCAAAATAAGCTTGACCCCACAGCGTGCCAGCTCGTCGGGGGGGAGGGAGAGTCGAAGTTTGGGAATCAAGCTGGGCATGAACACACAACAGCTGCTTGTTGAAATAACAGAGGGGCTGACATGACTGCACCACGTGGCTCATATTACCCCCCGGGCTTTTAATAGGCTAGCTCGACTGCAGAGAGAAAAGATTAGTTTGGAGTACAGTAGCCTCGTCACATATCACAGATGAAAGCGTTTTGAAAGGTGTGTTGACGGAGGAGCACGTCGCCATCAGTGTGTTCTTTGTAAAGGTGCATTGTACGCTGCGAGGCTCTCGATGAAGCACTTTTCCAGACATGTTCTCCCCAAAATGTTTTTTTTTATCCTAAGATAGTTCCAGCTTTGGAGTATGTGACCTGTTTTGATGTATATTGATAGTTCATTGATGAAATCCCCTGGATTTCAGCTCTCTGTTGGAATCTCCATCAGACTGGCTTGTCACAACGATTAAGTCATGCTCCTACTGCGCTGGAGCTGGATTCTACATATGGCTACTGAGGTTTTTGGAAAAATATTTGTCAAAGTAATTTATATTTTAGCCTGGCTGCGGTGGCGAGGGTTGTGAAGTAGAATTATTGCTCTTGGCAGTTTGCAGGGAGATGGAAAACCAACCGTCGTTATTGGTTTTATAGGCGAATTAAATTTATTTTAATGAAAGATTTTATTCATAACTTATATTTAGATCTAATCCTCAAACTATAAGTCCCGCATATTTGTTCTCCGCAGCTCCCATGTGCTCTCGGTGGCTCGCAGCGCTCTGCGAGGCTTTATCCGTTTTCTCCTTTGCGGAAAAGTGAAATTAAAGACGCAGCCAGTCGTTAAACATACGCTCGACTCGAACAGATTTTCTGTTGTGATTAAGGAGAAGTGTACTTTGTAAATAACCCAAAACCACCAGTATGACAACGGTTAAGGAAGTCATTTCCATATAATCTCAATTTAAATTGCTGAAGTAAATCATCAGTAAATGTGCTACATGTCTACAGTAAATGCAGGATTTCTCTGATCGCATTTATCTACCTTCCAATTGTTCTACTGTTCCCTTGTGTTTGATGTTGCATCCCTTGACTGGTGCATTACCACCTGTGACAGCCAAGTGGCAAACAAATCCCTTCTCCTTTTATTTGGAGGACTTGTGGAGGGGAAGCGGAGCCTGTTCGGTGAAGCAAACAGCAAGAAATGCAGGAAGAAGCTGTCCTGTCCTGCACCAGCATGGTGATCACACTTTAATGCTGCCATGTGAACATGTTTTTGTAATTATTATTTTAACAGTGATGCCAAGTTCTTCAAAGATCACAAATACTGTGTGTCAGGCTGGATTTTGGGACATCTGGATTGTTTCCATTTGATGGAATTTTGCCACCATAAAATACATGAAGTATTTCAGCATTATAGTTCCAGTTAAGAGCTGGACCAAGCTGCTCCACATGAATCCAGTACTGTCAGACAATACTGTTGCTGGATGTGAGGGGGTGAGTTCATTTATGAAGTACAGTCTTAATTTGTATAGAGACCTCCTCCATAGTGTGTATCATGAATGAGTAATGTAATTAGAAGAACAGAGAGCTTGTTATGACAGCAACAGCTAATGGTGAGTCTACCAGAGCTCATCGACGCCGGTGAACTGAAAACATGGCGTGAAAACAGTAAAACCGGCGGCCCATCTCGTGCACCCTTGCGTCTCATCTGTGGCCCCCAGCTGTCACATGGCGTTGTGGCTCCTGAACACTGAAAGCATCACTCCTCCGCCGTGCTGGCGTAGCGTGTATCTGAAAGACAGCACAGGGTCCTCAAAGGTCTCTCTGGAAAAGCTAGAAGTGTTGTTTCACACGTCTTGTCCAAACTCAAAGACACCATGGGGCTTCTCAGTGACACCTCTGCACAAAACCGCCTGGAGAATTGGGCATTTTAGTATCATCAGAAGTAAAGTTTGTCCATTTCTGGTCACCCTGCTTTCAGGAATCAGCCTGTTGAGCTTCAGAGTAACTCTTAACAAACAGTTCTGTGTGTCTTCTTGAGCAGCACGCACGGTCAGCGTGTTATTTCTGTAACATCGAGGACTCTGGAAGGTATGAGGTCAGATGTGAAGTGTCAGAGGCAAGTCTTTACTGAACCCAAAACACAGCATCTTCACACTTCTATTCTGGTTTTAGAATGGCCGTTTGCCCTTTGAAAAACACCCAATGAGCCAAATGAAACCTTCACACAGTGGAAAATAGAAAAAGCTCCCTCCCAGCTGGCACGTATTAAAATCCCACATCGTCCTAGTTCTTTCTCTCCAACCTATTTTTTGTTGTTTTTGTTGCTTATTGAGTCGATTTTTCCTTGTTTTGACGTGGGATTACAGAGGACGGGGTTAGGTTGTTTTGACCAGTTCTGTTCCTTTGTGACTTTGGCAAGTGCACTTGCCAAGTCTGGCTAAACTTGTTGTTTTGCCTCTGTGTCCTTAAAGGCTGATTATTTCAAATGTGTCATTCACAAAAATCTTCCATTCATGCATTCATGGCGCCAGTGTCTTGTTTTTTGTGTGAATTTGATTTCTTCTGTTCATTAGTGAATATAGAAGCTTACTGTGTAAACACTTTCATTCACACAGCTGTTGAATATTTATGGTTTTCATAGTATTTCCAAGTATATGCATACACTCTATCCCATTTGGCACAGACATAAGACTGTATTGATTTTCTGTTGGCACTATGCATGTATGCCTGCATTGATTCAAAGTCTAGCGTCCTCTTACTCAGCATATATCCCTCATTACTGGCTCCTGTTAGATATAGGCCTCCTAATAATATGCCTGATTAAAGCACATATGAAAGTTATTGCAGCCTCACGGTTGTCACTTCAGAGATGGTTTATAAATAGTAAACATACTTTGCAGCTTGCAGATTGTTAAGGCGCACATTTGATGGAGGGCATTTTGTCTCTTTGATTATTTAACACACCATGTTGTTCAGGGTTGTTCATAATTGTACTTTAAACGATTGTTCAGATAATTGTTGCTGTTGTTAATTTCAAGCTAATCTAAATGCAGTTGCTCTGTCCATAGATAACAAATCTGTCTGCCAGCACTTCTGAAGCTCACTAATGTTATATCTTGTTGATTCCAAGCTAAACTGTTCCTTTAAGGTCAAAATAATCACAGACTCAGGCTACATTTCTTAGACCTTTCTGATAGTAAATTGGATGTCAGGGTTTTGGACTGTTGGTCAGACAAAACAAACTGTTTGAAGAAGACACTTTGGGTTCTGATGAGTGCTTTTTACCATTTTATAGATCAGAAATGTCAAAAATAATCTGCAGATTCACTGCTAATTCGTTCATAATGGCAACCCTGGCATCCATGCGAGTGGAGATTTATTTCACTGGCAGTTGAATAAGAATATAATACAGGTGCAATATTTTTTCTGCTACCCTCAGCGAATGGTAAACCATGCAGTCCCTGTCACAATGAATCTAATCT
The DNA here is from genome assembly GCF_017976325.1 of Chelmon rostratus. Lineage (NCBI taxonomy): Eukaryota > Metazoa > Chordata > Actinopteri > Chaetodontiformes > Chaetodontidae > Chelmon > Chelmon rostratus. The sequence continues at coordinate 27,763,037 of NC_055660.1, read as the reverse complement.
CTCAGCCTGAGAGACTCTGTAATCCTGTATCTTGGCCTCTGCCTGGCTACTCATGAATAGAAGAATATAATGACTTTTGAACAGACTGCTTATGCATACACTAAGGGCCTCAGCAGAAGAAATGAAAGAAGTCTCTGGTTCTCTGTCTCTCTGTGTGCACCTGGATGAACGTTAATGCATGCCAAGCAGCTTCCTCGTCAACCATCTGCTGCTTCGTCCCGAAAGGCCTCTGATCCTGGGCCTCGTGCTCCGTCTGCTCGAGCCGCCGGTCTGTCTGCCTCCCCCCCAGGCCGTCCAGCAGCAACCTTTCCCGTGTAACTTAACCTGAACCTGCCGCTGAGAGCAAAGTTCAACCTTTCTATCATCAGATCGAGCTCAAAATCCCCTTAGAACTGTAGAAGAAGGGCTGAGGCTTTGATCATGTGTGATCAAACCACTAATACAATGGTTCCCATTCTGTATGAGGAACCCCACAGCTCTGCACTATGAACTCAAATACACCTCCATCAACACCACCTGCCATGTTGAATTCTTATTTTGTTATTTAGCACACAATTGTAATTAATTTAATAATGAGAAAAGTAGATACTAATGATTGATAGTTATAAAAGTGGATATTGTCGGGCTACAATAATGTTTTCATACAATTTAGCAGTCAGTGTCTGCGTGATTTGGTCAAGCTTGCCTACTACTACTGCTCGGAGTGGCTGAAGCTGGAAGATTCAGCCATTTATCCAAAACTTAGTCCCACTTTTAAGTCATTCATTCAGTTTAGCTCACTATTTCAACATAATCCTTCTATCTTCAGCTATTTCACCTGTTTATGCAGCCCTTTAAGCTCATTATTTGAACTCACTGTTCAATCATGACTGTTAGTGAACTATTTCAAATCCTTTTTGCTCCATTACGTGCTGCCATCTCCTGTGCTAACTAGTTTTCACACACTCTCAGACTCCACACATAGTGTTCATGTGTTATAGTATATGGACATGTTTTTTAATCAAATTTTTAATCTATTTTTTCCATCTTTCCACGTGCCCCCTTGGCAGGTGCAGGAGTGGTCTGGCCCCGGGGTACAGGTAGGCCTTCCCCTGGTTGGGTCAGGCAGTGAGACTCCTCTTTCTATCCATGAATCAGCTGTGTGCTGTCCTGAGCTGCAGCCTCTATTTCTCCCCAGTGTCGACAGAGTTATGACCTTCCCCGGCGGAACAACTTTCACTCCAGTGAACAGCTGCTGTTTACCCCTTCTAATCACAGGCAGCTGAACATCCATCAGACCACTAATGAATAAAATTGCATCATATCATGCCCTCCCCCACTGTAACCTAATGATGCTCCATGCTGTATCACACACTCTCACTGTAGCCTTTTTAATTGGGCCCACCCACTGTTCTTACAGGCGTTTACAAGGACTGAAGCACCGCTTCTTTGTGGGCAAGTGTCTAGAAGACTTGTCTGTCATGGGTGATTCGAGCTGTAAAACTACCGCTGAGAGCTGTTAAATGCACCGTTTTACACAGTGTTTTCCTCTTACATGTATTCAAGACCTCCAGACGAGCTTTTCCAACAGCACGCTAATTTGCTGTTGTAAACTTTTACAGTGTTATGGTGTCTGCTGTTTCTTTAGAACTCGGAGGTTTGGTTAAAAAGTGGGAGAGAACATGGTCTGCTGAGTGTGTGTTATGGTAATTCCTCCATTTGAGGACAAATGTGAAGCAGGACTCATTACGACTGAAGCCATCAGTGACAGAGAGAAAAAGCTGTGTCTTTTATGGTGCTGTAAACACAGTGTGAAGTTGCGTGCTTATTGGCTTCTCTCTAATTAAACTGGGACACAGAAGACTAGTTAAAAACAGCCCTCATATGTGATCCCGCGGGCTCCACAGACAGTAGCCATGTTATTGTTCCATGACAAACGTCACAAGGTTTTTTTTCCTCAGACTGGGCACGTTCTCAGTTTGACAGCAGCGCCTCCAGAAACATTAGCAAAGGAACAGTGTGGACTGTGGGACGTGCCGTGAAATAGATCTTCAGTTGTGATTCGTTTTTTAACAAATATTTATTCAGCGTAAAGGTCATGTTTTTTTTACCCCGCCTTTGTGGTTGCGCATCATACCCAGCCCGGTCCCGCGAATGAGAAGACTCAAGGAATGATGAATGGAAATGCTGGAGTTTCAGAGGGCTGCGAGCAGAAGTACCTCACCCACCTGCAGCGGGTGCCTCCCTCTTTCAGTCACAGCGCACCTGAAGGCTCTGCTGGGCCCGGCTCACACCTGCTCCACGTGATTATTATGTAGGGCCGTGGTAAGTCATAGAGGGGGTCGTCGCTCCATTGCCACCAGTGCCTTGAGACACAGAGCAACACACCAAATTCATTTGGTACTCTTGACATGGTCCATGTTGTATTATTGGACTGTGTGCTGGATGTCTCTAGAGAGGTGGCTGTGTTTGATTGACTGGATGGAGAGAGTGATGCCTGCATGCTGTTATAACTCACCCTACCTCACCATGTTTTAAAGAATTTAAAAAATTAAGCTGCAATTAAATACATGCACATTCCTGATGGATTCATTTGTAATGTAAACGATGTATTTATACTGTTTCCCTCACAGATAGATAAAATGATTGTTGCTGTGATATTTCTTTCTAGAGTTGTTAAACCCTTGCCAACAGTATTATACCTCTGTGCAGTGTTCAGCATCTGATAAACCTTCAAACTGATGGATCTCCACTCAAACCAGCTCCCCTGGATTGTATTTAATCATCTCACTGGTGCCTGAAACAACACACTCACACAACAGAATCCCAGCACCAAATTTTATCTATAGCATTCATGTACATAGACAAGAATTTTCCATTTTTCATGACATTCAGCACGACTTTCAGACGGAGGTATTGGAATTGGAAATATCTTTCATGCCAGCACCACGGCCACCATCATTCTCATGTCCACCATCATTCTAATTCCGCTCTTAAGGTAGTCAATAGCTGTGGATAGACTTAAAAAAAATAAAATAAAGCTTGCTGAGAAACATTGCAGGTGACATTGCATTCTGTGTGGGTTTAGGCACCAAAGCTAGGTTTAGGAAAGGCTTGTGATTTGGGCAAAAATAACTATTGAAACAATCAAAGGTGACTGTTGGTTTCACACGGGAATCAACCCTCAGGCTTCTGTGTGAGACTCCTTAGTTTGGCCCATCCATCCACCCAGGCTGCCTCCCTATGTGGACTTTCTTGCTCTTTATACTGCGCTCGTCCTTATTACTCATCAAGTCATGCTGAGTGTCACAAAGAAAATGGATTCACGTCCATGTACGTGAACCTTCTGTGATGTAAAGGTAGACATGATTAATATTTGACTGCGATGGGAGAGAGTGTTACCCAGCAGACTCAGAATCATTCGCATGCCTGTCCTCTGCGATACTATTAATAGTCACAGGCTGAACTGCTCTGGATTTTCTCTGTTTTTGTGTTGCTGTTTAATATGACAAACACTGTATGTAGGAAAAGGAGAAGAAAACAAAAAGCTACATGAGACAGACTGTTGTTTCCTCCGTGTAGAATGGATCATGGTAAGAGAGTGATTTATGTGATTTGAATGTGAAAGGCAGCTGCCTGTGTTGGCAGGCCACTCAGCCTTCATTGCTTCTCCCACACATTCACTGTCATGCATTAAATATGAACCCATCAGCTGTTTCACACCCTGTACTGCATTAACACACACACACACACACACAAAGAAATGGATCATCCAGCTACATGAGCATAAACAAGTACTTGACCACTCATGCCTACGCCTACCAGGCACACAAACACTCACTCACACACTTCATCCGATCCATATGGACATCCAACTATCCATCCATCTGTTGACACTCCACACACCCACCAATAGTGTATACACACACATCCACTCCACATGCACATTTCCCGTGTGTGTTGTTACTGGTCCCCCGGTCAACTTCCATATGACTGACAGTGGTTTTGTGCATGCGGGGCCCCTGAACTAATTGAACCCGTGGGAAGGATAGGTGGACGCGGGGCACCGGGAGTATAAATATCTGTGTGATGGATAGACAACCTCCACCTGGGAGTCCACATATCTACCATACTCATCTTCAGCCGTGTCCTTGATGCTTTACGCAGAGGTGTAGAATGGCAGGAAGAAATCAAGCTGCAATGAACAAGGTGAATGTTGGCACATTCATGTTTTCAGCTGCTTGTTGGAGCCATTTACAGTGTATCACAGCTATTTACAGCCTGACAAATCTAAAGTGTGAGAGCATGGAATAAAAACAAACAGCGGCCTCTTCACCTCTCTGTCGGTTGCTAATAGAAATGTTCAATAAACAGCTAAACTGGGACGTGATTTTTCAGGGTGTGCAGGGTGTAAAATCATTTGGTGCCTGAAAGACACATTGTTGATGTATGCGGAAGTTCTGTTTTTGGTAACCCCAGGTCGGAGTGCAGGGTCAGCGAGTGAGCAGCGCTGCTGGAGATAGCAGAGGCACAGTGTCTTGCTCAAGGACACGCCAGCAGGGGCCAACACAGGATTAAGAGCCTGCTGGGTCGTCTGCTTTAAGGCTAGTCTTTCTACTCCTCCCGGCTATGTACATTATATGCAGCTGTTGACACCTCCTCCTTATTTTTTTAATACTGCTGAGGAAAGGCATGAAATACTGTCACTTTTCTCCACACGCATACTGTATCTAGACTTGGGCCAGCCATTTTCATCTGTGTGCCGAGGAGGTGAAGAAGCTGACCGTGTAGTCTCAATCGATCTCAACTGTCGACTTTTGCGACATAACCCCCCCCCCCAAAAAAAAAAAAAAAACGGAAAAGAAAAAGAAAACGCTACCTGATGGTTTGTTCTTTCCACACCAAGCTTAACCAAGCTTAAGTTGTCTTCACTGTGTTCAGACAGTCAACAGCACTGCAGAGAAAAACACAGCACCCCTATTAATTTGAATATATGACATATTTTTTATTGTACATATCGTATACTGTATATATGTGTGTGTAACATGTGCGTGCACATATTTTTGTTGTTTCGTTTTTTTGTATGTGCATGATTAACTTAATAATTATCTATTGCGTGCAGTCACAGTGCTTGTGCAGACACAAGCATATCCTCTAAAAACTACTTAATGTATTAATGGCATGACTGATCTTCAGGTGTGTGACATTTTTCCAACTTGAAAGCACAAGCTGACATGTGGCACCACTGAGAAACGGACAGGCCGCTTTCACCTGTCGTGCGAAAGATCAACTATGGTTAAGCATATCCTAAAGGATGGGATTAAGGCACAGACACATGGAACGGTTTGACTGATTCCATATGTTTAAATAGCAGTATTTCCTCTTAAAGTAATCTACTAGAGGGCTTTTTGAAATGATTTGGGACTTGGAACTGCACGGACTGAAAGGCAAATCAAAGCATCCATCTACCACCGCGACCGCTATACACTTTTTATTGTGCTATTTTAATATGACTGCTGCCTGTTTCCAGTTGTGCTTTCACCATGTAATCCTTTGGGGGTGGGGAAATATGCTGTATTTTTCTCCTTTTTGATCCACGGAGCACAGATTTGCATTTTGTGTTATGCTCATTTCATGAGCAGGCTGAATATACCGATCCACAGCTCAATATTAAATACACAAAAAGAGAATTTGTCAGAGAAGCCAGCTCTGGGTCTTTGTGTTGCAGACTTACAGTGCAGCTCTTAGGCTCCATGCAGAGAGAGAGAGGGAGAGAGAGGCAGGGTCGACAGTGGGCATTCATCCTCTCAACATCCACAGCCTTAATTAGAAGCCTAATTACACAGGGAAATGGGATGCCAGGGGAGAAAAGAGGGAGGGACAGAAGAGGCAAAGAGAGGAGAGATGGCGCGGAGGTGGGGAGGGTTCATGCTTCAGAATGGCAGTGCTCAAAAATAGACCCCCGCTCTGCAACCCCCCCAGAGGGGGTTAGAGGGCCTCTAACCAGCCTGAGGTTTGACTCAGGCGTGGGGGGGTTCAGGTTGACGGAGTTTCGGCTCATCGTTTAGCCTAAAACTTCACTGTTTTGGTTCGCTCTCACAGCTCTCATGACTCAGTTCACAAATCCTTCCCTAAGTGACGCTGCCTCCGTCAGAATGTGGTCCTCTGACAGCTGCTTGTTGGGCAACTCCACTGAAGAGCGTTAATGTTCTCCAAGCGCATTTGTCCTTGCAGCTCACCCAGTTTAGCATGTTTGTAGGTGTAATAACGCTGGAGATACTTCATCGCTGCGAGCGCGACCCCACAAACTAACACGGGTGCGTAAAACATAATTCTTTGTCCAGTTCTCTTGGAAAATGCGACATTCTGCTTCTTCTCTTTACAGTTGCCATGATGTCACTTGCTGCTTGCATGATGCGTTCATCCTCACTGTGACCAACATACAGCCACAAGGGACCACCAAGACGGATGTGTTAGAGTACTGTTGTAGTTCCTTTAATGCAGAAAACAAGTAATTGCTGTTTAATTACTGGGTTTTTGGTCGCTGTAAGTTGGTATCATTTTACCATTTTCTGCCTGGATAGTTCTGCAGGTATTCCTTTCAGTTTATCTGACCTGTCTGAGAGGCATAACTGAGCTCAAATAAGTCTGCAAGGTACTCACTGCACCACTGGCTGCTGCTCTGGAAGCTTTTTGCTATGAGCGCATGTGAAGGCGACATGGATGAGTTGATCAGCATTTTTGTTGTCTCTTCTCATATTTGGCCACTGCTCAGAGAGATTTTAGTGAAAAACAAACTATTATAAGTGAAAACACTGGAATGGGGAGACATGTCCCCCAGTTCAACGCCATTGCTAAAAGTAGCAAATGCACGCTCTGGCTCTCTAGCCCTCAACCATTGCAGTGTCCCTCATTTGATCCCTCTCTTGTCTCTTTCAGGCCCTTTCTCACTTTCTCTCACTTCTTCAAACCTGTCACTGCTGCAGGTTTCGCTCTCACTCCATCTCGCCTCTGAAGTCCCTCTCCTCTCACTCTCCTCTCAGTTGCATAGCCAAGCTATTTTCCCAAAGCAGTCGTCTCTTAATTATTAACACAGATGTTAATGGAAGCCTCGGGTCTCGAGCCTCAAAAGCTCGACATCTCATCGTGGTTACCGCATGTGGCTCAGTGTGTGCGTCCCTCTGAGGGCATTAACAGAGGTGTTAGCCATGGCTCCCAACATGTTGAAACACTGATGAGGACGCTACAGTAGGTGTGATATTACTGCCCTGTTTGAGATTAGTGGAGATGACTTACTTTTCTTGTATCAATGAAGAGGATATTCAAAATTTAAAGAAGAGGCAACAGACACAAAAAAACCCCAGAAAATAAATGGAAGCATTTTGCTCACATATTGCTGAACTTACAGTGAAAACAGCACAAAAAAAGTGTAAGGCCGGGACTCAGATCAGGACTCAGACGCAGAGATTTAACACACAGAGTTTTATTCAAGCAACCCAGTATCCTCTTCGCTTCGTGCCAAACAAACAGGCTATGAAACATACTCTATGGCAATAACAGGAAATCACAATCAATATGGTCATACAAGAAAATAAACAAGATAACAAAAAACGCTCTAACTGAGGCTAGGAAATAAACCACCATGGCTACAAAACTAGAAAATAAAAACGCTCCCGAAGGAGTAAGAACACAAGGGCTATGAAAAGGTTAACTGAGCAACAGAAAGAATCAAACTAGAAAAACTATCGAAACAAAATACACTCCTAAAAACTGGAGGATCAAGAATCTAATAACAAATTAATCAAACAGAAAATCACTCTTAAAGAGGAAAAACAAGACAGACCTCACCAGGGTGTGACAAAAAGTTGTTTCCGTTTGATTTGCTTGTGTCACTTTTTTTGTTGAGCAGAGTATGATAGAGGCTGAATACAGTGAAGCACATACACACTGACAGCTACATATACACACATATAGATACCTTTAAAAAACCCATTTCACTCCTCGGGCCAAGGAATGCCAAATAACTTCTGCACAACAATAGAGCGTTTTTTTTGGTGTTTTTTCAGAAATGTGTTTCCATTAGTGTCTAACAAGGTGCTGAGTGATAACCCCCTCCCTGTCTTTGCATGCCGCCGCGACTGACAGCCAGAATTACTGGAGCTCGGCTGAAAGCTTCAGGCTTTGCATCACATGGCTCTAAAACAGGAAGTGCATTTAGCAGAAAGTGTTTCTTTAAAGGCATTTGATAAAGCGCAGTGTGTTCTGTCACTTTACTGTACATCTGTTTAGTACCTGCTCAGGCAGACGAACTGGTGATTCAGAATTACTTTTGCATTATTCCTGTGCACCTGTGAGGAACAAGAAAACATATTTTAAGCACACGCTGTTAACATTTCAGCAATGCAACCAGTTTTGCTGTAGAACTTTTGGTCTTCTTAGATAGCTCGTTATTTAGTCATTTAGGTCATTTAGGTAGTCTTACATTTGATCTTAAAAATGAAAAATTCGGCTCCGTTGCTGTTTGTCTCAGAGCAGTCTTTATATTTTTTGCAGTGCATGCACTGGTGCATATTTCCATTGTCTTCATAAAGGTGGATATTCATTCAGTTTGTTTGTTGGTTAGCTGGATATCTCAAAATCTGGTCAACACATTTCATTTAAATCTGCTGGGAAGTTATGAGCCAAGAAAGAACTCATTAGTTTGTGATGCATGTAGTGCCACCGCCACTTATAAACCAATTTGCTTTTGGATTTATTAAGAGAACTGCGTCATGTTCCAAGATGGTGTCCATTCATTCCAATAAAAGCTGCTCACCCAGTACACATACGCCAAAAAAGTTTGTCTCTTCCTGGTGGGCTTCCACGCTGTGCTGCCCACTGCACATGCACACTCTTTTTTTTTTCACTTGAAAAATACACTAGTGTGCTTTGAAGATGTCGTACACTTTTCTACATTCCCATAAAGTTCAACAATGTAATCTGCGACTTGTCACCACCTACCATGTGTTTCGTAAAGATGACAGTGCTGCCAGGGAACGCAGCAGCGGCGCTCGTTTCCTGCAATGATGATGTCACTGTCTGCCGGGAATGAGGTGACACCCTTCAGCAATATGATGTCATAGCCAACAACCATGCATGTATGGACACAGGTGGCACGGCCCATTCAGAGTCCCTCTTGTTATCAGACGCTTCCAGAAGTGCCTCCAGCTCCATGTTTATGTGATTCAAATCTGCATGGCCGTAAACACTGATACCTGCACCTCACTGCAAGGCATGGAAATGAGAAATTCTAGCTGAAATGTGCTTTGGAAGCACTCATTTCTCAGTTAGAGTGACAGCTGTTTTACATTGGGAGGCAACTGATTTTGACCAACAGCGCCAAGCGTGAAGGCAAATCATTTAAAGGCCAGTACCGAAAATGCACACAATGGCATCGCTGACATGCAAATAGGATGTAAATGATTCATTCGTCTTTTCATCCTCCTCACCGCAAGTGTTCTAATCTCTCCCCTCTCCTCTCCTTCCACTGCTCAGTAATTGGCATTGTTCAGGATGATGAAGGAGAAAAATGGAAGGTGTCAGTGAATGTGTGACTGAGAGCAGAATAAATGCATTGTGTGCACCACTCGGCAAACATGTGGATTTGCTTAAGTGCAGCCTCTGCAGCCCCTCAGCCTGCCTGATTGGACCTGAGAGAGGAGCACTGTTGAATAGCTATTGAAATTCTGTATGGGGATAGACGCTGCTATCTGTCACACAACATCTGAGCCGCTAAATAGGCCCTTTCACAGTCTGAGTAGCTGTTAGAGCTCGGGTTAGAGGGTTTTCTGCTTCAGGTTTGATTTGGTTGGTTTTTATTTGAAAATAAGGTGGCTTACTGAGCTGAACTGTTGAGCGTACAGTACCCTGGAAAGCAGTATAGAAGAAAATATATACGCAATGATGATTAACTGGTGGTAGTACTGGTGGTGTTGAGAGCTTCACCCTCCTCTTTTATTTGGAACACCAGAGAAAACCACCACGACCCCCTGCATCGTTAACTCTGATTCACAATATTACAACTGTAGCGACCTTGTGTTTTAAGTTGTGTTGTTGTGACAAAGAGTGCCTACCTCATATTCCACTGAGGAAGCTCAAAACAGTCACTCCTTTCCTACCAGTGGCACTGATTTGACATATGAGTCACATTTGTATCGTAACATCAGTATGTTTTCTAGGCAAATGAACACATAGTTATGTAATCTGTAACCAGCTATACCAGGCTTATGTCCTATTTATGTCAGTCTGAAAATGGAGCACATGCTGACAGGCTCCTGCTGACAATTTATTTCCTGCAGTGTGTAACATGCTAATAGCAGTGGCACTGATGTGTATTCTATGATAGTACTACAGTGTTTTGTTGTGTAAGCGGCGTCATAATCTAATTTTAATTGAATTGATTGAAGATGTATTAGCTTTTTGTGAAGTTAGATGTGGTGTTCAGTATGAATGGAAAGGTAATGTGGTGCTAATTATACAATACGTTCACATTATGTTCAACAAGAAGGTGGTCAGTACATGACTAAAGGTTAATAAAGCAAAGTGTGTGTGTGTGTGTGCGTGTAGGCTTATGTGTGTGGAGATGTCCTTATAAAGTGTCCTCACTGGTACACTGCTGCCTTTGGGGCCAAACTAATTGGAGCATAGTTCAGCAAATGGAAAGAAAGAGCAGAGAAACAGAGGGAGGGACAGAGGGATGGAGCTGAGAAGGACAAATAGATGATGTGACAATGGTGGAAACTGGAGGGACAGAGTGTGTATCACAGAACAAAGTATGCATGGCCTCAGGATGGAGACAGAAGATAAAGGAGTGCGAGTGAAAGTGTGTGTGTGTGATGGAGTTTACACAAGTATAAATGTGAATGAAAGTTTGCATGTCTCAAATAGAATCTAAAAAAAAAATGAAGTCAAGGAGGGAAAATGTTAAGCAGTGAGTTTTTGATTTTAAAGCAAGGCGCCAGCACCAGCAGAGACCCTCCGCCTTTCATTAACACACCATTGTGACTCTGTCCAACATTCAGCCCACATGGATGAACCGTCGTAACCCTGAACCAGAGGCTGCTGGGAAACTGTCTGCACTATCAACACCATGGCTGAAAATCCACATTTGCAGTCAGGCAGCTTGTAGGGGCTGAACTCTGGTCATTCTGGACACATTTGAGGATCTGGTGCTTAAGTTGTTCGTCGGAATAATGTCTGACTGAGGAACAATTGAGTGTTCATTATATATGGAGTAGAGGATGAGTGAATGTGCTCTGACAGACAGAGTCGTTCCCTGTGTTGAAGTAGTAACCATCTGAGCAGTCATGTGGTGGCCTACAGCTGCCCGGATGTGATGGCAACATCTCAAGACTAATTCACAGTTAATAAAGAGGCTGCTCAGAGCTGGCTGAATTGAATAATTATTTTCCGTCGTTCAGCAGCTGATGACGACTATCCGCCGTGCCCGTAGAGGATTCTATTAGATGGTGGGGCTGAAAACACATTGCAGCACAGCGGCGTCCCATGATGAGCACCATTTGACAGCCGTGGGCCCTTCCGTGGCATGTCAACCAATACAATCTGCTGTGCTGCCCTGGATCCCAGAGTCTTTTATAGGTTATTTTACTGACACATTCCCCAACTCAAGAGCCCGTCTGTGCAGCGTTTTCATAATATTACCATTGTGATGTCGGGGTTGTGAGCCATAGAGGTCCAGGTATTTGTATCTCACACAAGTTCCTCTTTGTTCATCGGTAACAGTCACAATAGCACAGAAGATGCACCGTCAGCTGAGAGGAGGTGCAGTAGTGGCGGGCGAGGCGGTGAGTGTCCAGGAAAAAACTGCTTTTTTTGCTCGTCAGTGCTATGAAAGAGTACAGAGGTGTAGTCTGTTGCAGTGCGTTGGCCTGTGCCAAAACACACATGGATTTGGGTCTGCATCAAAACGCAGCTAAAATAAGACAGCGTGAATAGTCAGAGGTAGTCGTGGGGTATGTTTGTGTTATGTTACGTGATTATAGTGGTGTCTGTCGGGGTGCATGTTGACTGTGTGCAACCACGTGTGTGAAATGAGAACAGCTCCTTTTTCTCACGGCAGCTTGAATCTAACACGAATTAGTTTCTTGTTACTGAAGGAAAAATGGTGCATCTCTTGTCTTTTGTTAGGTTTGAAAAAAGCTTTGCAGTCCACCCTAACTCAATAAGACCACACACTCACCGGTCTTGTCCTTTGAAATATGATTACACTTGGACGTCCACCATCCACTGTACAACAGAAAGGGCCTTCTGCTCAGAGCAGCTGCACTTTGCCTGCACTTTGTCAGTGATATTTCACTGCTGATTGGGGAAGAATTGAATTAGAAATAAGTAAAAGGACATTTTCTTTTCTTTTGATGTGAGGAGCAGGGGCCAGAAAAACACAGTGCTCGCAGTGTGTGTGCAGTGTGTCACAGTGGAGGCAGCTCAGTCAACTTTTTTTCAAAGAAATAGTTGAGCAGAGATGCTGTTTGGAGCGCCATGAAAATACACATTGTGAAAGTGACTTCTCGAAGTCCAGACCAATCAATCAATCTGGACTTGGTCGTCAACTGGCGGCCCGCTGGTTTCATCTGACCTGCCAAAGCCTCTCATCCGGCCAGAAGAATATTAATGAATTCAGAAAATGAGCGCATCGTAACTCAGCAGTGGAAGAGGCTCAGTCCGTCCTGACAGTGATCATCGATTAGCTTGTCAACCCCTGGCAACAAGCCGAACAGTCCGTAATTCATAGTTCACCCACTCTACGGAAACAGGTACCCATGGAGACTCATTAAGCTTGTCTATTAGAGGCAAGAGGTGTCACTTAAGTCTATTTCAGTTGGCCAACTGTTGAATTGTGTCCGATCCAGTATTTTTTTCTTTGCTTCCAGTTTTTTGTAGCAATCATTCACAGTTGAACTTGTGGTTTTGTACTGAGAGCAGACTCCCTCCTCGGCAGAGAGCATTTTCTAGTCCAATATCTAGTTATTATTATGAATTTTCCATTTATTTTAGGAGTCTGTTCACAATGATATTAGCTCATAAAAATAACATGAATTATTTAAGAAAGTGAGGCCTTAACTTTTAAATTTTTAAATTTAAAAGTGTCTGCATCTAGAAATTCTGGCCCTTCTGGACAAATGAGGACCCCTGCAATACCTTGTGTCATGAATAGGCTACAATACGTTATCAAGTGTAATGTTTTCTATTCTTGAATACATTTTTTTAGTGAGGTTGAACATAGACTGCAGCTGGAGGCCATTCACAGAGATCCCGTCCCCAGGTGAATGTGGTTTTAACGTGGCTGATTTCCCTATGGTTGACGTCGTTGTCATGGTGATGTAAACTGCAGCACAGGGGGTTGCGCGTTGTTGCTGCAGAGTTCACACATCAACATTAAGCCGAAGAATTTGCTATCATTTCCTCCGTCACAGATACAGAACGCTCTACAACAATTGTAAGAATCTGTCTGAGTGAGAAGTAAACATGGACTGACTGTGTGAGCCTCGTCTGCCCCGGTTTCTTGCTGGCTCAATCAGATGACATGTGGCGTTAATTCATTGATTAATGTTATTTTGTTATTTCCAGCCGTTCTGGGCCTTTGACCTTGAATAGAAATCAGATGCGGCTTTTTGAGTGACAAGTTTGAGAACCCCTACACAGGCTTTAATCGCCCTGACTTGACATGTGCACGTTATCGACACGTTATCTTTGGCACATGACTGATAAATATGTTGTAGGGCCTCATAAATGGTCACTCGCAAGTGTTTATGGCTCACTCATGAATACGTGAAGCTCCGAAGACAACAAATCTCTCATCAACAGTTCCTTTAGCAGACTTTGTTTTCTGGTGAAATGATCTACTTTAGTCCAACATGTCTGTTTTGGTAGTCCTCCGAGTGAAACTTTTTTGGCACATCATAACAGTATTGTAAGCTCCAGCTCTGCATCAGGACCTCTTGTGTTTGAAGCAAGCAGCTTATTAGAAATCAGGCGTGCAGAGTTCTCTCTCTTCAAAGTGTCAGATACCACTTTGTGAAACACATGATTGCATGAAGAGTATTACTGCCTGAGCTCAGGAACAATGATTGTGTTGTGTTTTTATTCACGTTTTACACCTTTTTCGGATTCAGGGTTATATTTTAGAATTTGATATTGATTGCGTATTCATTCTCAATAGTCTGCTGATTTTCTAATGACAACATAACAAACCACCTCATCGCACTCAGGCCAGTATTACAATTACAATGCGCGTTGCCCTGCTCTCCCTCTGATTCGCCGTGCCTCTGTATATGTTGGTGGGTGGCGTCGTCAGTCTGAGTGCGCTGCAGTTTTGAACTTTGAGGCAGCGTTGTGCCAGCTTGTCCCTCGCTCCTGCCTGTGCCATGTACTGTAGCATTGCTCATTCTAATGGTTATGTCTCCAGGGCATCGCTTCATTTCAGCAAATGAGCTTTTCCATTCACCGCGGAGCCACGCTGCGATGCCTCTGCGCTCGTCTTCTGCGCGTCGCCTCCAAGCCCATTTCTTTCTTTTTCGCCTGTTTTCAGGAAGCAGGTCTACCTCTGCTGAACTGCCGCTCCTAAAACCTCCTAACACCCTTCACTTATCACATCGCTTCGTCTTCCAATACACTGAAAGTGACCTCTTCTTCTGGTATGTTCTGGTATTCATCAGGTTTGCCTTCTCTGTTCTTCTGCTGTGGCTGAAGTTAAACGTGAAGCTTTATTCACCGCTGTATCTCTTTCCATCCAGTCTTCTTCTTCTATCTCTCTGGCTGTCTTGCTCTCACTCCTGCTCCCCAGTCAGAGTGTAGGCGTACAGTACAACTGGTAATGAATGCTCAAGACCCTTTTCTTTGGCCAAAGTGCAGTGAGTCACTGAAGGGCTGCCAGCGAGATAGATAACACACTGAATAACCAGTTATGCACACACACACACATCCAGCCCAGCCACGCATAATATGTAATAAATCATAAGTCTTCCAGGGTGTAGGGATCGGCTGCTGTTGCCTTTTTAATGGTCTCTCATATTGAAGCGCAGCATGTCTGGGTGCTGGTGAGTCACAAGCACAGGTTATTACCACTCACATCCCAGTGCGTGCTGCAGTGCGTGTGTGTGTGTGTCTGCAGGGGAATTTGGGGGCGCTTTTGTGTGCGAACGTCACGATTTCAATGTGTGAAGTTTCCAGTTGAGAAAACCCACATTTGTCTTGATATTTTCAGCCTTGACCCTCTCGTAGCTGCACTGTCATCGTTCATGTGACTTCACATCCCTCACCTGCTGACCCAGCCGTGTGTGCTGAGTCAGTTACATGGAGATGCACGTTGTTGTGAGACTAAAAGGTTGTGTGTGAAACGCTGGTGGAGTACCTTGTGTTCCCTTTGGCCTCATTTTCTCATCTCTAGGTTTTTTTGACCAAAGCTTTCTCAGGCTAGATGACCACACCCAGATAGTGTCCACATCCAACAGGCATGGCGAGGGCAAGAATTAGTTTGGAAAGTGTGACTCCAGTGATATTGACCAATCAGAGCACAGTACTCAATTGAATGCCCATTTTCCTCCCCCCAGAATCTGACTCAAGATGCATACAGAGTGTCTTCATCTGCTCTTATTGTAACAACCTGGAAGTTTTGCAGGAGTCCAGTGGTACAAGATAACTTGACTATTTTGCATTGTGAGCCATGACAGATCTGACCCAACAGTCTAATAAATATTTTGCCAATAGCAAAGCATAGGAAAAGAGTTTTACAATAATCCAGCAAACACATAGATATATCAACAACATGTTATGTGTGCTGGGGGCATTCGGGCTCTCGGCTGGAGAGACCGACAATAAGCACAGCTGGAACTCCAGCCATGTGTTTCGGGTTGTGTGATTACATAATTACACATTACAGCGTATCTTATCTCAATCATATCACTGCCATACTCCTTTCTGATTGAGTGTGGTAAAATCCCCTCCCTCACAAAGGCTTCTTGGAAAGGCTCTCTTCCCCTGCAGTTTCTTGTCTTGTCTTGTTTTGTTTTGTTTTTTTTCACAAAGTTCAGACTTCAGCACTTGCGTAAGGCTCTGTCATGCTGCGCAGAATTCAGAAAGTCTTACTCAGCAGACAAATTGGATTTTGCCAAAGGCTCAAAATGCCAACAGGCTGACTCATTTTTTTGTAAGGGAGCAGGGAGGATATCCCACTTTAATTTAAGACTTGGTATCTCAGCAAGTCTTTCAGCCCGGTGCATAACATGGTTTCAACCAGGCTTTAGGGAGAATCCTGCATGCTTCTGTAGCTTTCCAATAATCTCCCCAACACAAATTGAACTTCTCATTTGAATATTCATGATTGGGGAACAGGGAGGCCTTTGGTCTCACCAGCATCTTGGTGCAATATATCAGGTTAAATACTCAGTAGAAGCGCCTTGTTGCGAGACCATAATTTGTTTTCTGCTGGTCTGTATCCAACAGAGTTTTATCGCTTATTTTCCAAGCCATTGTAAGCATGTACTCTAGATATGTAGCAGGAAGCAAGTTGTATTTATCACTATATGAGGTAGAAGACAAAGTGTTCGGATTGATCCAGTGTTGCTTTCCACCATCACTTTGTGAGAAAAGGAAGAGGGAACATCCAGCAGACTCGGCCATTGCGATGCTTCCTCTCCATCCTGACCCACAGCTGACAGCGACGCCTTTGGTTGGATCTCAGGGCATCCAATCCAGGAATGAGGGTGGAGATTCTTCCAAGCATCTCATTGGCTGCCGCTGGTCCTCTTGTTAGTGATGGCGTGTCATTTGTTTTGCATTCTCTGACACTCCGTCAGTTGCGTGTTATGTTCAGATGCCTCTAGCAGCGACGACTGAGCTGTGTTTCCACAGACTGTATCCCACTGTGGTCTGGTTACCATCTTACTATCTGTTTCTTCAGCTCTCCGCCTTGGTTCGACCTAGCACATACAGTACTGTGCATGCCATAGGATGGTGGACATTGACAATTTTAAATAGTATATCTCGCTGCAATTTGTCTGACCAATATTGCGACTGTGATTTCAATTGTGATTATTTTCATTAGCTGATATTATATGACCAACCGATTTTAAAACCAACCTCACCTCTCCCTGCATTTGCAGTAAATCTATGACATGATCAAACGATGAATTAGAGCAAAATCATGTTCTTAGAAAAGTAAAATTTTAAGTTGTACTTACATTTAAATTGAAGCATCATTGATGTTGCGCCAGAGCGGGAGCTGCCTTGGCCGCAGTCCGCCATCATTGTTGTCGTCAATGTCTCGTTGCATTGTGGAATATTTGTACCAGCGTAGTGTCCAGTGTTTGCATCCTGAAATATTCACAAATTGTATGCACCTCATGTACGACTTAGTTCATACTATGGTTTTGGACCATGCTGAAATAAATCTCACATACTATTAGTGTTCTATGTTACATAGTATACGTAGTATGTTAGTATGGAATTTCAGACTGGCCCACAGCCTGTTTTCTGTTTTTAAAAACATCAACATGATGCTTCTGTTTGAGGAAATCATTAAGTGGAGATGACACAGACACCAGTATCTATACAGCATGTATGCTTAGCCTTAACGCACTCTCATTGTTACTCTTTGAGCAACCTCTGTCATTATCATCCCTGCCATCCTGACGCTACATTACGTCTATGAATATTTATGATAAATGGTCTTCCCCAGACTGCGAAGACCCATATACAATTGTACCATGATTTCCAGGTTTGACAGTTCGATAAAAACATCCCTTTTATCCGCACCATAAAGTGCACCACATCACAGCAGTCCTTTCAAAAAAATGTCCATTTGAGTGAAAAATGAGTTTTGCATGCGAAAGCACGCATGTGGAATGAGCCCGGCTATGTCATGCAACTCCTGTGCACCACTGATAACAAAGGCGGCAGTGTGGCACAGAGGAAAGCTTTGCCACTGTAGTTAAGAGGAATATGTGATTAGTTTGACCTTTTGGAGGAGTTGAGCAGTTAGAAATTCAGCAGCCTTCAGAGCGAGCAACTCTCGCGGAGACTGCACAGAGACAGCTTCGCTTATTTCTCCGTCGCATAATTAAGGATTATTTTTGAACAATTGCCACTTATCAAGGAGGCGCCCGCAGTTGTTGCACTACAGTGGAAAGCAACCAGAAAATTGTACGGAGCGAGAGGAAATGAGTTCAGCCTCTCCACTGGATGTCTTCCCAGAATGAGCAGGTAGCGGGGTGTCTGACTCAATTCACAGTTTTGGTCCATTTTCCAATAGCAATGGGCTGCGTCTAAGCCATTAAAGTATGATGCCTGCTGTTACTTGAAACTGCTAAATGCATGTTGTCGTGTTTGAATTGTTTTAACAGATCTACATTTTACAGATTCTCCACTGCAAATGGTTGTTGTGTTTAGCTAAAGTGTTTTCAGCTGTATTTTTCATCGAATCACACACCCAGTGGAATCTGTGTTGAGTTTGGTTTAGAGGCCCAAGTCATCTTAATGTCAGCAAGGACAAACTCTTTAGTTCTGAGTAGCAGAATGAAAGTTTTGGCCTGAGCCTCAACCCCTGGCCATGGACGCCAGTCTCTCTCTCTCTCTCCCTCTGTCTCTCTCTCTCTGCCCTCCTCCTCTCTCTGTCTCTGTGTTATGCTGTGAGGCCCAGTAGTCGCAGCCAGCTGTTCCACTTCAGAGGCAATTAAAACAAGCTGTTCTCTGCTACCGCTGTTACTGTTATTTCAGTGCCATATCTGTTTTAACCCGAAGCACCCAGCCAGAGCAGCCCAGCGATCCATTTCCTGGCCCAGCTTATCAATGATTCTAGACTAAAAAGGTGCACTTTTTAACCCGACCCATACTCATCACATTCTCCCTTTAAAGTAGTTGTAAAAAAAAAAAACAAGTTAAAGCTGTTTTCCCTTCTTTTTCCCACAGTTCACATCTGACCATTCGTATCTATTTGTCATCCATTGCTTTTTCGACGCAGCGGCTTTAGCGCAGCACAGGTGGTCCCGCACCAGGCAAGCCCAGGGGGTCACTGAAAGATCACAGCGTGACACAAGCAAGCACTGAATCAGGAGCTTAAGCATAGAAACACTAAGTGGTCCAGTCGTGCAGATTTTCATGCCATAGAGTGCCTGATGTCAGCGTGAGACACGGTGATGACTTTGCATAAATTCATGTAGGGATTATAGGAATTATTCTGTAGGTGATTATGAGCACAGTACATGTTTTAAGCGTACCTGCTGGCTGCGAGATTACCTGGACTAAACCATAAAATGATATCAACAGGGAGAGAGAAGGTATTATACAAGTTCTGTTTTAGCTGTAATAGCTGGAAATTGTCTTTGTAGTCACATGAATTCACAGGGAATTTAATGCCAAAGTTATATATTGGATAGTATGTTTTGCCTTTAGACGTGGTCAGACAACACATGGTCCAACCGTAGTTCATGTCAAGCATACTGTCACCGTAAGGATGCTAACATATGGAGAGGTCTGGATTATGCTTTAATGATAGAGACTTCACTCTGTGCACGGGGAGAGTAGCACGATGTGCCTGCTGTCTTCTGTCTGCACCTTTTTCTAGAGCACAGCATCTGCATAGTTTGGATGGAATCCTCATTGATGAGGAAAAAGTCTTTGCTGGCAGCTAAAGACTTGACAGATGTTTATCTGAATGCCACAATGTTCTGTCCACATGGCTTCGCTTATGGTTGGTAATAGTGATAACATTTGTATATTTAATCAAGGTCGGTTATCATCCGCAGACAAATTAGTAATGATTGCGGTGCTATAAACAGGATGAATGCAGAAGTGGAGTTTTTTACATGGAGTAGAAAGAGCAGCTTTGCAAGCTGTCAGCTCCAGTCACACCTGGAAGCCACAGTGGATAGTGTGCTAACCACTGCCTGCCCCCGTCACTCTGATCCTCCTCACTTATGCCTGTATTTCTTGTCATTATGTTCCCTCCATCATCTACTCTGCAGTGTGACAGAGCGGGGGAAATGGAAATAAATGATATATCAAGTTGATGGAGGATGTGGAGCAGAAGCGAAATACAAATGTCAGGGAGTGGAGCGGGGGAGGAGACAGGGCTGGAAAGGAGGGGAAGGTTGCCTACGATCAGAATTCATCCAGGTGTTGGAAAATGTAACAAATGTGAACATTAGTCAAATTCCTCGAACAGGCATTGTTATTATCAATCCTTGAACCAAATCTGAATGACGGAGTGAGCTTTTCAGGTACGAACCCCCACATGTATCCAGAGGACTCTTGACCCTGTCCTCGTTACCATTTCGACCCTCCTTTAACGCCTCTCTGGTGGTTGTAAATTCTTATGCTCTGCGGTTGATTCTGGGTGCTTTTGTTGTTTTCCACTATAAAAATGTAAAAAAACAAAAAAACAAAAAAAAAACCCAGAACAGCAGCAGATTTTTCTTTTGCGTGTCTCTCTCTGTCTCTCATTTTCCACTCAGCCGGAGTGTTGGCTAATGGAAACGCTGTGGAACCTAAAAGTCACATTATTCTGCATCTGGTGCCAAATATAATGCACAGATGCTACTGTACAATATGTTGCTGTAGTTCTGTTGTGGTGTGATCCAGAGTGATGCCACCACCGTTTGCACACAAATATATACCTGAAAAAACTTGAGACCTTTTGAATGACACTTTTGAATGCACTCTTGGTTATATAAAACCAATATAATGCTCAGTTAACTATCTGCGAAATCCAGCTTTTCTGTCTTGGTGTCAGAGTTCACATTGCTGCTGTTTGTGATGGTAATGAGGCCATAGTGAACTAAATTTGGAATTTTTGGTAGTGTTTCCAGGTATTTATGGGTTTTGGGTGTTGAATAGGTGTGGAAATGTGTGTTCTGACCTGGCATCAGCATCCCTCTTTCCCAAAATCCAAAACGTAGCTATTAACGGAGACACAGCAAAGCTGGCTCCAAGCAGATGGCAACTTTTACTCTTTATTTTTTTCCATCATAAGTCAGATGTTTGTGTGTTGTTTGTTCCAATTGGCTGTTTTTATAGGTGTCCCTTTAAATAACTGAACCAAACACCTTTCAAAGAAGAAATGAGAACAGGCTCATAGCCCGAGGTTCCACGACTTATTGCTTTGGCTGGTACTCACTGTATTTGCTCTGTTTTCATGAAACCTGAAGTTTTATCTGAGGAGACATGTTGCTGCACATGCAAGAAACACACACACACACACACACACACACACACACTCAGGTCTCAATCTGAATGTGGTCTTTTTGTGTGTTGTGTTGTGTGTGCATGTCAAACCAATGTAAGATCTCCGCCGTCAGCGTGTTTTTATGGAGCCCTCACGCAGACACAATGTGTACACAACATATCCACACAAAAGTGCTTCCAGGCAGTGTCGACGTGCTGTCAGACAAAAGCTTTTTCAGTCCTCTCAACGATAAGAAACATCAACGCTGCTCTTCAGCTGCTTTCAGAAACACTTACGGTGAGAAGTGGGAGGGAAAGACGGCCTTTGTGTTGCAGTCAGGGTTGGATTCTGATTCTGATGTTCCAGATGTTTTCCTCTCCTTGCTCTCGTGAGTGAAAAGCCATGAACGAAACATTCAGGTCGCAGATATCTGATTTTTAGCCAGAATCGTCCGTCACTTTCACTCGTTGAAGTGCCAAATGCCAAACGTTGTATCAGTTTTAGCTAATTAGCATAGCTTTGCAGAAGTTCAAAATGACGGCTAGATGTTGCCTGCTTATTGTCCTCTCTGCAAGCTGGTGACATGGCTAGTTTGGTCAAGAAACAGGTATTACTGCACAATCAACAATATGTCATGACAGACCTCAGATGGTCTTTGAATTTTTGTCGTTTTTTTTCGCCTGCAAATGTTGAAAAGTAAACATAAGTATGTTCCATAAAGGATTCAAAAGGAGTCAGTCTTCGGGAGCGAGGACTGACTCCTGGGTTGTGATTCTTTAAAATGACACTGAACCTTGACTCGAGTTGTAAACCGACTGTCCTAGACAAGTTGTTACTTTTAGCAAGTACTGGATGGAAAGCTAAACTCAGAAACGATCCTGAAAGCAGGACGGAGAGAGAGACGCTGTCTGCATCTCAGGAAAGACAGGAAAACGCACAGCGATATTCCATATGCATTTCATTTGTTTCAAATGACCTGTGTGTGTGTGTGTGTGTGTGTGTGCGTGTGTGTGTGTAGTCATTACATGAGCCCAGCCCCCCTGAAGTCTTGACTCTGTGGTGGAGGGGAAATGAGGCCTCTGCTTCCCCTGTTGATCACAGTGAGAAACTGTCAGCCAGCCAGACAGACAGACAAACAGTCGGACTGGATGACAGACAGACAGGAAGAGAAGCTGAGCTGAGGACCAGGAAGACGGTGAGAACCTGCAGTCAGGCGGACAGACAGACAGATAAACAGGCAGGCGGGCGACCAGACGGCCGAGTGGAAACACGCCGGTGGTCCCAGCCAGTGCCGCCAAATGACCGTGTAAGTCAGACGGAAAATAAGGAGGGGGAGGAAAAAGAGAAACATTGCTGCAGTCGTCCACTCTGTCTTGCACCCCCTCGCTCTCTTTTGGCGTCTGTCTCAGTTACCCTCTGCTTTACCTTCTCCTCTGGTTTTTCAGGCTTTTTTCATATCCCCTCCTCTCTTTTGTCTCGCTTTCCTCTCGTCTCTTGCCACCTCCCCATTGTTGCGACCTCCTCTGCCTTAATCTCCACCCTTTTACCACTCTCTTACATTTGCCTTACCCTCTCAGTGCTGCTCTCTCTCTGTTTCTGTTCGTCTGACTCTTTCTCTCTTTTCCCTCCCACCTGTCTGGACTGGCAGCCAGGCAGACAGAGGCAGATTCGTAACTAGTGAGGTGTGATTGTGCGATAATGAGGCCCAGTGAACAGGAGAGGGAGAGCTGAGCTGGCCGCGGCCACAGTCCATATAATCTTATAGCCAACGGTTGGGGATGAAGTCTCACCACCCTGCCAGGTTATTTTTGGCCTCAGTAATGCCTTCTCATTAGTGGTCATATTAGTGGAGCTAATAGAATCTGGAACGTGATGCCCGACCTCAGACCGAGCTTTTCTTTTGCCGTCGTGATACTGTATGTATTTACCTGATTACCGGCGCGTCCCTGCACCCCCGTATGGTGTGTGCCGGAAGGCGACTGAGGTGTGATGTTGAAATACAACCAATAGGGCTGCGGCTGCACTTGCAAGCGTCCAATTATCTGCAGCGGTCAGCCGTGCAAATATGAAATAAAGACATGAGAGCTGACTGACACAAAATCACCCTTCCCAACTGTAATTTTGAGCCGAGGCAAAGCTATTATTAGTGTTTGATTGACCGTGGTATGTGCATGATTTCCGTAGCAGTTTGGACTCTGTGGCTGAATATGTCAAGTGCTGGTTTTTGAATCGCTGTGCTGCGCCCAGCCTTCCCTCCGCCGTTCCCAGCATGATAGCGCACTTGTTGAGGTGGGAAATTGAATGATGTGCGTGTTCCCGTGCGCACGTGTCTGTGTGTGCCGTCAGCTGAGTAGATCTTAATAAGCAGATGGCCTCACACATACATGCGGACACACACATGCACCGATTTCCCGCCAAATGGTGCGGTTTGGATGACATGCAAATCACGCCATAACTTCTCCCTTGTGGAAAAAGAGAGCGCTGCTCTTGCTGGCAGACGCTAGCCCACACGCTCTTTCTCTCAAACTCACGCCGGGACGGAAATTCTTCGACTTCCAGTCTGCCCTGCACACTTTGTGCTGCTCAGGCCTGCTCCCTTTTACTGCCACTGGAAACACAGTGAGCCTCCCTCAGTGGCCCCAGTCGTCTGGCCAAAGCATCCTCTCTTCGTGCACAGTAGCCACTCTGTAGAGTTTCACTTCCAGTGTTTTTTCTGTCTTTTTTCTTTCCCGCCTGAGGTCATCGCTCCAACTTGAACTCCTCTCCATAACGGATCATACTGTATGTTTAGCCTCTTCAATCCAAAAACGGGGAGGGAGCATGATGAGGTTGCTGAGGAACAGGCAGACATGCATCGCCAAATCAACGGTTTCAGCCAGACTAAATGTAATGAAGTGCAGAAAGACATGCTATCTGAGGAAGACACCCAGGCCCAGCAACTCAGGCTTGGGGGGACGGGTGGGTACGAACTACCACTGGATTGTAGTCTAATGGCTCCTATTTGAGGAATCTGTTTGACCAATCCTGGTTACAGGGGCCCCACAGGGAAATTGGCCTCATTTCCTTGGCTCCTTCCTCTTCCATCATAGACACCAGGGTGTGATGCTGTGTGATGCTATTTCGAGCCTCGTCTTTGGCCGGAGCAGCCTGGAAACACGGGAGTGGCCAGATTAATTTGCCACAAAATAGACTGAAATTGACTAATGAGGACGTACTGTGCTGTAATTCGTTTTAACATCAGAGCTGGCTAATGTTATCTCATCTTACTGACCCTTTAACCTGAGGCGGCCTCAGCATTCTGTGGAAGTGGAAATGACATCGATAACGACCGCGCGCCACTAACAGCACGGATTGCGTCATATTGGGGAAATCTCCTTATGTTCCTAAAAACTCCACATGCTCGAACATTCTGCTCGGCAAAACACATGGATAAGAGACGAGAAGTCAGCCCTGTGGGATGGCGTAGCGCTCCTCAGTGAAACTGATTCAGAAGTGGGCAGACATGACAGATGGATCTCTGACCCCCGAGTCACCGTGTAGTGTTTCCTCCCTGCTTGTGACGCACACATCATTCACAGGTCTTCTAATTCTTATTCTTTGGATTGCTGTTTATTGGGTTTGCAGCAAACGCCACTATTTTTCATATAATTTACTGATCTGCTCAGTCTCAAAGGTTTTCAAAGTCAGAGAGTCCTCTGACTGAACAAGCTGTTGCCACTAAGGCATGGCTGGCAGTGATTGATCACTAAGATCAGTTGAGATGCCTTGCTATGTAAAGAAACTGCTGTATATTTAACCCGGCTCTGCACAGCCCATTAATGACCTGGCCTTGAAGTGTCTGAGGGCGTCTACATTTTCAAATAAGGTACAGTTGGGTTACTGATTACATTCCTTTCTGTCATTCCCAGCATTCCCTTCTGTAATTCACAGCTTCTTATTCAATCTGTCTAGTTGTGGCTTGTGGCCACGGTTAAGCAGATGTGGCTCTTCCACACCCCAGTCTGAATTTGTTTGTCTACCATAATAATATAATTAAAATTAAATAAGAGAGTAGACTGGGATAAACCTACTTTTGCACCAAACCTGCCCATTACACAGTGCAGAGGAAGGTGTTGTATTCAGCACATGTTCTTCCCCACACAGGTTTTTGACTAAAAGATAACTAAACTGACCTCAGTGAATGCATCTAGTGGAATTCAGGCATTGACAGGAGGCAAAGGTTAGGATGCCGCTGATTTCACTGCAGAGAAGATTGAATAATTACCTTTATGTACGGTAACTCTACTCTCCAATGGTGGAATTTGGGCAGCAAATCAGAAGCATTGTAATTGTTTAAATGCAGATGTTGTCTGTGGCAGTTTCGTTAGCCACTTTGTTGATTGGATTGGTTCGCATCCTACACTCTACTTTGAGCAAACCGAGTACAATTGCACATTTGGTGTGAAAGACAGGAAGATGTCAGCTGAAGCCAGATGTCAGACAGTTTTGTGTAGAATGGGCACATCTCTGAGAGATGAGCTTGATGCTGTCCCTAGTTTTTCTGCGTCTATCAGCACCCATCACCTATCATTACCTATAGAAGCTTTTATCCCTTCATCCTGCCTGGGTTCATGTGCTTTGACATTCCCCTCTCTAACAGCTTTGAAGACAGTCCATGGTTACCGTGGGAGCCTTGAGCCTGATAAACTGAAAGGCACTGACACGTGACCTGATGCATATTCGTCAGAGGCTATTCTGCCTCGAGCGTTTTACAACATAACACCAGCAGCTAACAGGCTTGAGACAGCTTTCTGGTGATATCGGCCCATGAAATAACTAATGCAGCACAGTTTGTTTACTGTCACAGGCTTAAGTGTAGTGAGACCTTATAGACCGAGTGATGATATCTTCAACATCATTGAAGAGCTTAATGCAAATGTGACCATCTTCCCTGCAAGATGTCGACCATGAATATATCATATACCATCTGGAGTAACGGCGAAGGCCTCCAGCGTTTGGGTGCTTGAACATACTGTTGATTTCCATATTAGAGCGATGTACGAAATATGCACGTCCCATTCTTGCTCACAGGTTTGTACATATATGTGCAAATACAGTTTGAATCATATTGTGGAGGACAGGATGAACCAGGGTCTCAGAATCTGTTGCACGCGTGACCTGAGATATCGTGTTCTTTCATGTCGTGTCATAGCTGCCACTTTGCTTTCTCTAACAGCAACAAAAGGGAAGACACGAGCTCTTTTGCCTTCAAGCATGAAGCACTTTAATTGTTTGACGATGCTTTTTCTGTTATGTAATTACAGTTTCATTATTATGTGATTTGCCCCGCGGGAGGCTCACATTGGCTTCATGCAGAAATTATGAGAACATGCAGCCTTCCATCGGTACAAGGGTGAGGGCTTTTGACAAGGATAGTTTGGGTTTTTTAAAGTGGGGATCGATGAGGTGCTTAACAGTATTCGGTGTATTACCTTCAGTAGATGGCTGTTGGCACGCCTCCAGTTTGGTGAAGCGGCAGGAGTGCCGGCGTAGGCAGCTGAGCAACGTAGGTGCTGTGGATGGTTGAGAAAATGTAGTGGCCCCGTCCACGGCAGTGTAGTGCTTAGCTTCCCACGCTGGCACTGCTTCTGTACACTGGGGGCATGCTGGGCATGTGACGAAGCAATGTGGATTTAACCCTGTCACGTTTTTGGGTTTTAGTTGTTATTTCCCGTATTGTGTTGAAATAGTTCACGTCATGTATTGTGTTTTGTTTTACTTCCTTGTCTTGTTATATATATATTTATTACTGTGCAATATCATAAATGCTATAGTCACCTTATCCACCATTGTGCAATTCGTGTAAAATCATAGTATTTTTGTTTTTACGGCAATTCTTCTTATAGTTCTTGGTGGCAATATATATATATTTTACATATTTTTCTTTTATGTAGTCATTTGTATAAATGTACATATATATGTACATATATATATATAAAATAGCAACAGAAATAGAGAAATATAAAATACAAAATAAAAACTGACTGTGTATATATATATATATATACACACACACACACACACACACATATATATATACACACACATATATAATATATATTTATATATATATATTGCTAATTTTTTTTCAACTGCTATTACCTGCTGCTGTTATACCCAAATTTCCCCGGGTGGGGATTATTAAAGTCTTATCTTATTTTATCTTGCAGCTCTTGTGATTGTGGATTAGTTCCACCTGTCCCTCGTTCGTCTTCTCTCTCCTGTGTATTTGCTCAGTGTCTTTTCGCTTCCCTCTTTCGCTCGTCAGGTCGTCTGCATGTGTTCCCTTGTCCGTCGTTTGTTTTCTGTGCCATAACAGGTTTGTTATTGCTTTGATAATTTGTACTCTCTGTTTTTTGGATTTTGTCCACTCCTGCACTTTTTGCATGCCTGTTTTGTTTGTCAGGATTCAGCTTTGGCTATTAGAGCTGGCTTTTTGATGTTCAACCTGCCTGCTTGTCTGTTCGGGTCACTTTGAACGTCTAAACCTAACAAACACCATAGAGGTGAAAATTGTGGGTAGGCTTTTAGCTGATTTTACTAAAATCTGCCTTACAGTTACATTCGTATGTCACATTAGCTTGTCTCAGAAGTTAACAAAGCCATGTCAGGTCTACAGCATAGGTGTTGCCTCTGATTAATTAAAACTAATCACACAGTTCTAATTTGTTCAGACTTTATATTTCCAAAAAAGTGACAGCCCTGATCTGGAGTGGAGAGCAACCGCAACAGCTGTGTCCTACTGCTTTGGCAACAGTCAAACATCAAGAAAAACCTACTGAGCCACGCAGTAGGTGTTGCTTTGCAGTAGCAACAATCCTAAGGCAATTTGCTGTGTCCTGTTTCCCATTAGAGGCTCAGAGAAAGATGTTCTGTGGATGAAATACTCCAATTCTAATTGTAATTCAAACTTTATTGTCCCATAAGGGGAATTTGGTTTGGAGACACTTCACAATAAAAGTGCACAATAAAAACACACAATAAAAGGACACTAAAACACAGTAAACAGAATAAAAGTACTTGAGATGAAAATGGCACACACGAAATTGCCACAACCTAACCCGGGCAGACAAACATGAGTTGATAAGAGAGACATGGTGTGACAACAGCTTCATATAACTGTTTTTTGGAATAAGATTATAAATCATATCACTTGTAATGATGTTGCAGTTTTTGCGTCTTTTACCCTCCAGTGTTGGTGAACTAAACACAGAAGAGGGATGTTATAGTCTGTATAGTCTCTATAAACAGATATCTGCAGATGAATGCAGACTGCAGGCAAGAGACAAGAATTTTGGAATTGAAAGCATCCTGGTTTATTTGTAGTCGTTTTATAGTCTGAGTGGTATTGACACACATTTCACATTTGAGTGGGCTTTGGTTGCAGGCAGGGAAACAGCCCATGTGGAGGGCAAAGGAGACAGAAATGGAATCTCAGAACCTGTTGACCAGCATCTGATGAACCTTTTATCAGTTTTTTTTTATTAATCTATATTCATATACACATATCTGCTTATAAATATCATCCAAAATGTGGAACTGTTGTCTGAAGTCAAGCTGCTAATCAGATTGTAAACAATGACTGTCGTATGGAAGAGGAAGTCTTGGCCTGGATATCTTCTGGCAACACCGGAAGCCCAGAAGCCTGTTAGCTCAGATGAGAGCCAGTCGGTTTCATCTGTAGAGTAAAGATCTGCTGGTTCTCAATTCCCAGTTAATTTCAATAAAATCTGGAGGGAAACATGAAGGAAAAGCTTGTTGCTTGTTTCATATACTGCATGAATGGATGTGTGTGAGGGGGGATATACACTTGTGTGTTTCTGTTTAGTCCAGTACAGCTGGGCTCTGCTGCTGTTTGGGTTTAATCCTGGGGGATCAGGGATCAGTGAGGAGTGCTAATCGGCTAGTCCAAACACCGGGGCTGTGATTAGCCACCCACTAGCCCCCACACTAGCCATAACTCCATATCTGTGCCATGATAGGATTTGCAGTAGGTGCCGGAGCCGGCGGGCATTCATACTGGGCTCCATTCCGCGAGATTTAATGAGCTTTGCTCCCAGAGACAGAGGGATTATTAGGTCTGTGGTGAAAAAAAGGCCACCGGACCCGCCAGACTCGTATCACCGCAGCATTGTTTTGGTGGGTAATATGCTAATCCCAATCAGCAGCGGTGAGCAGCAGGGGACGTCTCATACCACAGATCCACATAAGTCACACAGGATAGAGAGTAGAAATATCAAAGTAAGAAGAAGATAGTTGATGACAATGACAACTTTCAGCAGGCAAATTACCAACACCTTGCTGGACCATTGAAAAAAAATATACAAAAAGTATATCTCACAACACGTGGCTGTGACATCACAACCTTCAGGAAGTCCTGATGACTTATTTAAAGGCAGTTTCTGAATATCGGCTGTGTGCATTTCTCAGTGGACCGAGCATTTTGATGCTTTCACAGTATTTATGCAGTGACTAGACCTGCTTTTTAATCAAAGAACATGAAATCTCACTTGCTGCAAGTAACAATTTTCAATTGGTTTTCCTGAAAGTGTATTTTATCACCCCATATGTCCATAAAATGTTGTAAAATTACATATACTGTGATAAAAGACTTAATCTGTACGCCCATCCTGAAATGGGGTGGACAATCCAACATACTTTCCATTTGGTAGCATCATTTACTTTAAAACGCTGAAGATGGTTTTGGATTGATTGAAGTTAAGGAAGATATTTCTTGGATTACGAACCTTTTTTTCACCACCTACAACTATCACACAGGCACTGCACATGAAAACTGCTCAGATTGACGAAGCCGTTGTGAAGACAGGTAAAAGGATGGTTTCACTGCTCTTTCTCTCTGTCCATACCTCAAACTGTGACCAAACTCCTACCTGGATGAGACCATTGTACGTATTTGCTAAAACAGAAATAAAGGGCAGCGCTGTTTTCGCTTTGGCTGGGGAGTATCAAGGCACAAAGAAGACAAATGAGTGTGAGTTCTGTCAGGCTTTGGTTGCACTGCAGGCCGGTACAGTGGAGGATCACAGCATGTTGTTTTCTTTCTTTTAAATATGCAGCTGAGGCCGCAGAGCTGTTTCTGAGAACATGATAATAATAATAGTGTAATAGCAATAAAACAGCCTGAAGAATAAATGGAACTACATTACAGCACTTCAATCTATAAATGTCAATTTTAAATTCAGGCCATGGTTCAAAGCATTCAGAATCTATTCGGTCCATTTAATTTCATTTTAATGTTCCCTATGGAGCACGCTGGTCAAACTAGCTCCAGAGCTATTTGATTTCTTTTGTTCAAAAATGGACAGCTCACTTAGCTTGACCATGCTCTATCATAGACAGCATGATTTATAGGCTCAGTATATTGCTTCCCTCAAATGAGCTCAGTATATCGCTTGTGAAATATTTATACCACGGAGTGATTTATCCGTATGTGTGAATATTTGTGCGTTATGCGTGTTCTTTTGAGGCAGCGCACACATGTGCACATGCAGATTTTTAAACACAGCTTTGATTTTTGCATCTCCATTTGCATGTAATTTCCCTCCTGGGACTCTGCACCTTTTGGCACCGTATCAGTAATCTGCCAAAAATAAATGAGTTAAGGGATGAGGAGGAACTTTATGAAGCAAAGCTATTATACGAAGTGATGAATAAACTAATGAATAAGGTGATTAATTAGCTCTGTGCAAAGGTAATGACCGGCTGCACTTGAGGATCGGCTCATCAGCCGTGAAAGGGAACACAATTGACACTTACACACAATGGGATCCAAATGCTTAGCTTCTTTTGCAAGCAGTGACATTACACAAGTCTTCCTCTTCTGTTGTCCAACCTTAACCCAGGTCATCTGCTTTGGGCCCAGCGTGATGTCTGCGGTTACACACACGTTCATCAGCTTTTCAGTATTAGTCCGATTGATCTGGGTTGTAAGGGATCAGAGGAAAGGATTGCTTCTGTTTGCTCGATGAAATGACAGATTCCTTTTTCACATGTACTTCAAAGTTGATCCTTTTATCTTTACAGTGCGCAGCTATTGGAGCAGTATGGGTGGTATGTTAGCGGGAGAGCCCTTAATTACTGAATGAAAAACCACCTCAAAGAATTGCAGATTAGAAAAGGGAATTGAATTGCCTTATTCAATCCAGCTCACCAATTTTGTTCAATAAATATGAAAACCAAATAAGCCGCAATGTGGTACATCATAGAGACTGAGTGTTTAAGAACTAAAACAAAACCAAGGGTATTTGGGGGAAAGATTAAAGAGGCATTTTTGAAATTATAGTCATGTTTTTTTTTGTTTTTTGTTTTTTTTTTTAAGTCAGGGGATGCGGAAATTTCCATCAATAGATGACTCTTGGTAATATGCAGAGTAATGAAGACCTTTCCATGTCGTAAAAGCCTCTCATTTCTAACCACTTCACTTGGAAGGCACACTCAGCAAATCCCTTCTTTATGTCTATTTAATGTCAATAGGAAAAACAAAAGGAGGCTGTGGAGAGTGGTAGCAGGAGGAGACATATGGCTAAACCCTCATTCTGCCAATCACAGCAACATGAAAAAAACATATATGAAAAAACACAGACACCAGGCTGCAGCCTGATTTATTTTCCCTCCTTCATCTCAATTCCAGGAATTTTATGAATGGAAAATGTCAGGGGATAGGTTTTCCAAAGCCGCTATGGCCTGCGTCTCATGAGCTTACCATGCTGTTCTGGTGAGTTCATGCTGTCTGGAGCAGCAGTGTGGAGCCCCACCAGAGGGACGGGACCCCTACACCCCCACATCCACTTTACATCATGCTGTTTGACTTTTAGCCGACAACCTTATCCATACCAACCTGAGAGTGCAACGAAGAACTTGTTAAAAAGAAGACGTCCACAATAAGAAGTGTGTCGGTTGAAGACAGTAATATTTTAGATGAATGAGAGAAGGCAGCAAAGCCTGGAAAATGCATAAGTGAAGAAATAGCTAGTGAAAGAAGTGGAAGATCTTTGTTTTCATCCAGTGGTCTGAACAAGCTGCCTCTCCTTTATGCATGTGCTGGTGTTAGTGTTTTGTTTTGTATTTTAAGCTAACATTTGATGACTGTGGATGTCTATGAAGACTCTCATCCATCCAGGTCATTTTTATCCAAGGAGGGTTGAATTAAGGGAACTGGACTTGGTGATAGAAAGGGGCTTCTTCAGTTCTAACTGACCGGTGGAGAGTCCCAGATATTTCATTTATGTAGGCTCGTTATCACGGTCGGTGCTTCATAAGTGGTGGAGGACCATTTTCAAGTTTCTACATCCAGTCCACTTGCCCCTGATTGAACCCTCCTTGGATATTTGACTTTGCAGCTTTTCTTCCACAATGCCTTTTGTTCCATCTAAAACAATATGTTTCTTTTTAATCGAAGTGCAGTGCAGTCTTTTCCTGATGAATGACAGCAAGAATTGTCTTACAGCAGAAAGCACTTTGGCCAATCAGCGTGATCTGCCCTCATGCCAATTCTGTATTTCTAGGCACTTTAGCAGGGAAAAACACGGGTACTTGAAGTCTTTCTACACCCGTTGTACCAGCAGTATGATGGTTCATTAAAGATTTAAGGCCCCTATCCCCCTAAAAACCTTTCTGCTGGTGCAGAGGCACTTCTCCAGAAGAAACTTTTGTGTCACTTTGCAGAATAAAACAGTTAAATGTTAGCAAGCATTTCAGCCACTTCTGAATTATTTAATATGTGCTCTCAAAGGGCACAATCTGTCACCCCCGGCCACACTGGACACTGGGCCTGTGTGTGTGTGCATAGACAGTATGTGTTTATTTGTGTTGTACGGTTTTATTGTTTTATTGCTGAGCAGACTGTCGAGGCTTTTGCCACTTAGGACACATTTTGATTTGTTGTAATGTCCCTTTTTAATCTGAAGTTTCCTAATTTTTTTCCCCATGTCTGTCCGTCATACCTTTCAGACGAGGTAGCAGAAAGCCCTCTCAAGCCTCCGATAACAACTGCGTGTGTCTTTTCACAAGCTGTCTTTTCTTTTTGGTTTTCTGTGGACATCTTAGTGTAAGATGTTCATGAAGTCTGGAGCAAGGGGTTTTCAAAGTCTGACACTGTGCACCAGAAACCAAACTGAGACAACTGCCCCATCCTGGCCATTATCAATGGGACAGCCTTATTTACTGACCTGTATTTGCTGAAATTTTGGTAAATGGCAGCATCAAATGTGATTAGCTATTATTGGTTCCTGTTTGCAGTGTATCCATGGATGAACAGACTATTGTCACCATACTTTGATACTAAAGAAAGCATAAAAATAGCAAGTTGTGGAATTATATGGAGCATATATTTTATTTATGCATTTATTCATGCTGGAAAACACAGATACTCAGAGAAATTTCAGATATTAAAATCTTTTAATAAGTGTAAGTCAAACCAAATCTAAAAACCTGTGCATCAGAGCTCTGTGATCAGTGTTCAGATGTGTGTTTTGTGTGCACATGAGACCAGTCGGATGCTAAGGGTTTTCAAGTTTCAAAATAAGGCCACAGTGATCCCAGCACCTACGCTGATGGAGTGATCTTGCGCCACCCTGCTGCTGCTATCACTCCGCTTCCTCCGTCTGTCCTTGCCAAGCCCGTCGGCCTGTAAATAAGCTGAAGCTGAGAGGGGATGAGCGAGTCCAGGCGGCGAGTCCAGGTGACATCCTCCAGCAGCACAAACACCACAGGCCTTGTCTAGCTGGAGAGCTGCTGTAAGACCCCTCTCTTATTACCTCTGTGCCATGACTGCTGCTGCTGCAGAGCTGCAGACGGGCCCACGGGATTAGCAGACCTCCTGGACACGAGCCAGAGAAAACTTACACAGATAGTAACAGAGAGAGAAAAGACGATAAAGATAAAGAGTGATGCTGAAAAAAGCGGAGGATGGACTGAAACGGCAGATAGAGGAGGACTGATGAAGCAGAGACAAAAAGAGGAGAGGAGACATCCTGCTGTCAGCGGGTAGTGTAATCAGGACCAGATGTCTTTCTGTGCTCTCTTGACTAGAGGCGGATTTTCACAGCGATGCATTTCCACAGCCCGTGTTTCTTGAGGGATTTAGACACAGATTTCACCCTCTTGTCTCTGTTGTTTGTTGCGGGTCTGTTTTGATGCCTCGTGTTGAGTTTGTGCGGAGGCAATTTCAGAGTTTCTAATGGCTCTGAGTTGTCTGACAGATGTTGAGCTGCTTCTGTGTCTGACCTGTCTGCCCGTAGAGCAGACGGGATTGAGTGGTCTCCATTATTACCTTAAGACCTTAAATGCTTCTTTCTGAGAGTTCTTCTTCTTGCTGGTGCTGTGATAATGTGCGTTTCTGTGTGTGCTGACACTTTGCTGTATGTGTTTGTGAGTTTGTGCACTGTTAATTTGGTAACTCGTGCATAACAGAACAGTCATTATTTCCAGAGTGTCCACAGTACCGAATGACACTCGGTGCTGCAGTCAGCCTGGTCATAAACTCTTCCCTGCAGTTTTATTGATACAGACACGATGCATTTGTTCACAGGAATGAAAAAAAGGTCCATTTCTCAAAATAACTACACCAGCTGATGGCGAGTTTCGTTACTTCAATCTGTCAGCTCTTCTTCTTCAAAGTTAATTCAGAAAGAATAAACATAAAAGTGCAATAAAAGGAAACTAATATGTTTTGTTTCAAGTCAGGTCTGCCCAAAGTGGGGACTGTGGGCCGAAGATGGCTCGCCATAACGTTCGACCTGGTCCGCCAGATGCTTCACAGTAAAAAATATGAAAACTAATTTTAAAGAATAATATTAGAAATCCTGCCATCCTGCTGCTGTTGAGAGCATGTTAGCATGCAGATGCAACATTCAGCTCGATGCACTGCCGTGCCTAAATGCAGCCTCAGAGCTGCTAGTGCAGCTCAAGGCCAGCGTGCTCCTGCTTCTGACAATTCTTATAGCCTCTTCATGCACCAATTAGCCAGATGTGTGGAGGTATTGGAGCAGGCAGGGTTTGAATGTCTCAAGCACAAAGATAGTATGATTCAGCCCTGGAGGAGGCCATGATAACTTCAGTTAACCATCTTGGAGTCTGGCTGTTTGCAACAGGTATAAACACGACACCCCGTTTCTCAGTTCATCTAAAGCGTAATGAACGTTATGAAGAACTACATTATGATACTTGATCATGAGACCAACAGCACATAGAAACATCAGCATACAGCTCCATCATCCAGAGTGCAAAGTTCACACTTTTGTGCAGAAGTTGTGAGCTGACACACGCTGTATCATTTCCTCTGTGTCAACAGTCTGAACAGGAGTGGAGCGATCACTCACACACATCCAAACTGCCTCGTCAGTGAATTACCATGAGGCACGACGCCTCGTCTGCATTCTCCGGTACGCGGTAGCATACTGTTCGTCAATTTGTGGTGGCATCGCTAGTTTGGCAAACAAACAGAGAGATTTAAGAGTGCCAGGTGTAGTCTGTATGGCCACAGGGGGGGTTAGGCAGCCTGCAGTGTCTACAATAGCTGCAAGCAAAACATCAGGAGAGGTAAGCGGGGCTCTCCACTCCTGCCACCTCAGCATGAGATGATCGACTGCAGCCTTTCTTTCCCGCCGGACTCACACACTCTTCTGCTCTCGACTCTCACAGAATGATCGTGCATGTGAAGCAAAAACCCTTTTTGGAAGACAACCTTTATATTTCTGCGTCTTTGTGAGTGTCTCTGTTTATTGGAAATCATACAATGTTGTCATGACAATAGAACTTGAATGCTCTGCCACTCAGATGCTCAACAAACGTACAGATCTCAGTGTAATCTGTATCCACTAAGTGCTGAAAGGAGGTTGTGGTTTATTATTGCTTGGGTCTTATTTTTGTAGTTGTAGGTGGGGAAGTAAACATTGAATCAGACAGGTGTTGAACATCATGTTAGGGATTATTGGCTGAACTGGCTTGTGTGCAGCCTGTATTAGGTTGTTGTAGAGCAGGCACGTCTATTATAACTATTGCATAAAGGGCCGTGTGGCTGCAGGTTTTTGTTGCAGTCAGTCAAGAGGTCACCTTATGATCAGCTGATTAAATGAGTCCAGCCCGGTGTGCTCCTCCTTGGTTGGAATGAAAACCTGCAGCCACACGGTGGTGGTACCAGACATGGCCTCATCTGTGTAGTAGTAGCAGTTGAGCAATGCAGACAACTTCTCACTCTCCAGCCTACAACAGCAGCTTGCTAGCAGGCTAACACCAGCGTGTTTTCACCCTGATAATTTGATAATGAGATTTCGAGGCAATGGCTTCCAGATGTAAAGTCTCTTTGACTTGTGCTGCAGTGTGAAGGAGCTGAACTGCCAGAGGCCCGAGCCAAGTAGCTGCCGCTTGGATACAGGTGGCGCAACACCTGCTGCAGGAAAAGCTCACAGAGGAGAAAGCAGAGATCAGATGGAGCAAAAATGCTGTTCAACGTTGACGTGACAAGCACTTAATAAGCAGCTCAAACTACTTGCTTTACGGACTCAAGCACGCTCAACAACTACGAAAGGCTGACAATGAACAGTGAGTTTGAACAGGAATGAGACAGGATGGAGAAAACTCAGCCAGCTAGATAGGATTTTATTTCAGGGATGAAGATCTTTTAACAACTCCCCAAACTGTTTGTGTTGGCTCTCTGTTGTTGTGAAAATCAATATCCAACCTCTCGGTGTGAGCTGAAACAGCGCAGCATGTGTAGGGGCTGAAAAAAATACATGTAGACGTCCAGTATTAACTGAAATGCACCTTTCATGCAACATGAAATGACATGTTTGCACCCACATTCACCCACAGACATACAGCCTACACACATATAAACACACACACACACGCAGCCCCCGGGCCTGACAGGGGACAACAGCCAATCAGTGGGAGTAATTAAGCATAATAAGTGGTCTTCAGACGAATCGAAATCTTTGCTGGTGTGGAGCAGCATTTTAAACTGCAGCAGGGGAAACAGCAGTGACACAAAGGATAAGAGAAAAAGAGAAGTAAGAAACAAGCGTTTGTGTGTGATACTCTGCCTCTGAACACACACACACACACACACACACACACACACAGACACTGGCTGAGTTACCTCTAATAGATGCATTAGATGTGATGGAAGAGAGCCGCTCTCCTCTGGCCAGAGACCTTTCACACCTGTCAGAGCATTGTGTGCAAATCCACTTGTTCCATCCGCTCCATTATTATTGATGCCCTCTTCGTCCAAACACATGTTTTATTGCTGTGTGTCTGCTAAAAGCAATCATTGCTAATTCTTTTATTCACCACCAGATTTTTTTATTTGCGTTATCCCTCATACCTCTGAAAGTGAAACTGACGACAAGAAACTGTCTGTGTGCAGCTTTTGTGGCACCTGTTTGCATAACAGGCCATCCAGACCTGGGAAAAAAAGGCTTATTATTCGTATTGTTATTCTGCAAATATGTCTATTAGTGAGCCTCGCTGTCAATAGTCTGCTTTGAGGGCTGTTTGGCTTTGAAACTGAGAGCGGTCAGACTGGCTGAATGGACGTCTGATTCTTAATTCAAGGACAATGACACAGGAGATGAGAACGAGAATGTCATTGTCAGCAGGACAAAAGAAAGAACTGTTGGCTGTTCTGTATCATTGAATGTTAGCAAATATTCTGCTCAGCAGCTTTGGCTGAAGCACCCATTTCCTTTGCCACTGTTTCTTTCCTCTCTGTCTCTCTGCTGCGAATACAGCCAACAATGAAGCCACCCCGACTCTATGGCCTCTTGTGTACTTTTTACTTCCTTTGATCTTGATTGATTTGATCAAAAACTACTCTGAGGACATTTCGCCTCACTGGACACATTGTTGAGCTTCACGGGAAACAAGAGGCCAAACTAATCAGATGTGAACTTTACAGAGACACGGGTTGAAAGAGCCTGAGAATGAGAGAAAAGCAAACATAAGAAAACATGGAACATGGAAGCGTGGAGCACAAGACGAGCAAACTGTGAAGATGCCCCGGTGCTCACACGAGGGAAATACTTTTCTTACAATAAGGTTTTCTTTACATTTGTGATTTGGATGAACACCTGAGGTCTCAAAACCATCATCGTCTCAAGATGAATAACTATCCCATGAAGACTGTCACCAGCGTTGTTCCTTCAGCTAATGCCCAAAAGCGACATTTGTCACGTTCAAAGTGACAGAGACCTCTAGTGGCAGTAGAAATTATGACGGGTGTCTGCAGGAGCAAAGGAAGTTGTGGCATTACACCACCACAGAGTCTGCAGAGGGAGGCTGATGCAGCAGGACGGGTCAGCAAAACACTGTTCATCAGAGGCAGCCCGAACCCCCTGACCACCATCTTTGTGCCTAAACCCAGTCGACACTCACCAAAGCGCTGTCTTTATTCAAGAGTGATTTGTGACAGGCTTTGAAGGCACCGACAGATGACGTTGTCCTGCTGATAGAGCCATCAGATCAGAAAACTCTCTTTATGGAGCAGAAATACAAACAATCACAGCCTGTCCTGTCTTACAGACGAGAGACAAACTGAAGAAGAAACTCAGATAAAGGAGTTTTCGTTTGTTACTTAGTCTGACTTTGTATTCATGTTGGCCATGTTAACCAGTGTTGCCGCCCCATCTGCGTCATGTACTGACGACATAGTGGTGGTTTTACATTTGTCACGTCGACTGAAGAAATATGACTATTTAATGATTATTTAATGGCTTATTATATTTTATTATTGTGTTAACTGTCTTTATTAGATAGCAACAGTAGAGAGAGGACAGGAAGTGAGGGAGAGAAAGCTCCCTGCATGGGACGTTGATTGATGCGGACGTACTTCCGCATTAATCTTAGCTACGCTAACTTTTTGTGGCTATTTTTATGTGGCTGTTTGTCATGGATGTAGCTATTTTTCTGACTTTGGCCAATTTCTAAATGAAAAAGCTCTGATTGGTTAATTGTTTCTCCAACCTGAGAAGCATCCGTCAGTGTGCAAAACAGCAGACCTATTTGAATCGCCAAACTGGTCTGGAACCAGCCAAACGAGGGCTCACTGAGTGGTTTCACGAGCATGAAAATAATGTAAATCACATGGACGTCAAAGTCAGATCTCAGCCCAGCTGGTCCTGTATGGCGGATTGGATAAACGCGTCTGCTAGGGCTGTGTGATATGACCAAAATCTCACATCCTGATACAAGAAACCAGATAATGATGCAGATCATGACATAGCACATTTTCTGGAAATGCAATGAATAAACAGTTTGTGTAAAAGGCCTATTTCTTATTACGTTTTGAAATATATACTCAAGAACTAAAAGGATCTTAGTTGACAGAAGCATCCCCTCTTTCGGCTCACCTCTTTCAGCGAGTCCTTCTCCTGTACGGATTGCTCTGTTCTGTGTCTCGTTCACTCTCCTCCGTGTTTGTTGGTGTTGTCTTCATGCAAATTTCCTGCCTGCATCCGCGCCGTGTGGGAGACCGCAAAGCCTCATCCAGATGACAAAAATGATTGCTGTAAAGTGTTTGACTCATGACATAATGGAATAAACAATATGAGTATGGAAGGATGGACATGGCTCAGTACATATTGTGATGTGGCACAGCCCTCGCGCTTGCCAGCTGAATACATGTAAAATGTTAAACGTACGATTTAAAGTGATTCTGGAGGCTGGGATGGAACAGCACCGTACCGACACACTTTATCTGTTATCTGTTCTGATGAGACCTCAGATGAGAGAGGAGGAAGATGATGGTCACTGCAGAGTCCCTGAAGATCCTCTGAAGCCAGCAGAGGGTTTTCTTTGCCACTGAAGGGCTTGGTGACCTTTTCAAAGTAATCCAAGCATTAAGACGCTCCTGTATAATAAGAAGTACAGCAGTCGCTCGCGTG
The DNA here is from genome assembly GCF_017976325.1 of Chelmon rostratus. Taxonomy (NCBI): domain Eukaryota; kingdom Metazoa; phylum Chordata; class Actinopteri; order Chaetodontiformes; family Chaetodontidae; genus Chelmon; species Chelmon rostratus. The sequence continues at coordinate 27,722,900 of NC_055660.1, read as the reverse complement.
TGTCTCAAATTGCTGCGATACTTCTCTGATTTGAATCTCTCTGTCTCCATGCCTAGTGTCATTGCTTGAAGACATCTTTTGTGAATGTGAACTCGTCTGTTTCATTTGTCTTTCACCCTGTTACATCACTGTTCTTAGCGGATCCTGGTTTCAAGTCTGATTTTCAGGATTTTTGTGGACACGAGCCGGTCACATCCTCACCGTTCATCATTCATTCTTATTTCATATATTTGGCTTTTAAAAATATTTCAGCTGAGAAGCTGATGTCAGCCACAGTGTATTTGGAAACAATTTACTTGAATCATCAGCTGTGATCATTCATATCATTTGAGAATACAGTATGCAGCAATGTGTGTGTGTGTGTGTGTGTGTGTGTGTGAGAGAGAGAGAGAGAGAGAGAGCAGCTTTGCTCGATAACTTCTCGCTGACGTGAAACATCCAGCCAGGCCTCGCTCGATTATGATGCGATTAGTTAATTGGGTGAAGATGTGGAAAGTGAATTATGTGCCTATCTCATGCTACGCCACTAATGGATGGAAAATACCTCCATCTCCGACCTCATCCTCCCCACACCCTTTAACCAAAAAACTTCTCATAATTTCCAACTTGTGCATTCTGAAGTGAATAGATTTAGCATCTCAGATTTATATCATCTTTCCATTTGGCTTTCTCGGGCTGTCTCTCATCGTGGCCACGGCCTGAGCCCGGTTGTAATTTACTGTGGGGTTGTTATCGTTACTGTAACAAAAACAGCCAACCGGCTCCTGTATTTATGCGTTTTATCTTCATGACCCTGTGAGTGCCCCTCGTTTGAAAAATGTGGCTGGTTATTAAAAACCAATCTTGCACCATAAAATGTCTCGCTGTGTAACCTTTCACCAGAACATTTTTCTGTCACTCACAAATATTGGACTCTATGTGCTTCTTGCGTTCTGTTTCAGATTTCTGATTTCTGTGTTACACCACGGTGGCTTGAAGATCAAATTACCTTGAACAGAAAAGTCAACAGTTTTTCCAGAAAACAGTGAGCGTGATTATCTGCCACCTCAATTATTGTTTCCACAAAAACCGAGCAGCTCTCTCAGTCGCACGCATCGGTCTGAAGCGTACCCACTCTGTAAAACCGGCATAACAAATCCCTTTAACAGAGACACTGAAGGCCCGCCAAAGAATGTGCTGTTCACCACTCTGCGACTGAACAGGAAGTGTACTGGCTTTTCCACAGGACTCCGCAGAAAATGGTTTTCCCATGAGTAGTGGCATGCAATCAGGTGCATGTGCTTTCTTGGCCGCTAATATCTGCCGTCAGCTGAGCCAAAGAGATCAGGGAGGCCGCCATCAATCACTTCTCACCGTTCTCATCATCTCAACGTTGCAAGAGCGAGAACACTTCTGAAAAGCGCCTTGCTGTAGCCGAATCAGCAGAGGCAGTAGCTGAAGTCCTCTTTTAACAATGGCTGCCCTCCACCTTTGTGCGGCGGTGAGGCTGAATGTCACTGATGGCGGGAAGGTGTGCATCAGCCACTTAGAATATGCTGGCATCACTCCATGCATCCATGCTCCATCCACTGCAGCCTCCCTCCTCTTTGTCTCGTCTGCCCATTCATCTTCGTCACACGTTGTTTGTTGTAATTGCTTTTATTCGACTGCATTCATCTTCACGCACCGAAAGCAAAGGGATGAACCAGGGGCTGGGCCCCATCTCGCCATATTGCGACTTGATAATGTAAATCTCCAGCCTGATATTATAGCTCGGTGCTGAATGTGCTTTAGAAAGCCATTGTGTAAATTTCTTTCTTCCTCTGCAGTGAATCATAATGAAAGGGCCCACACAATGTAATGAAATGATGAGAGCGCGGCATATAGGAAACACTCCCAAGTCCCTCATTGTGAGGTTTGTTCCGTAATTGTGTTTTATCATCGCTGCATCCAGCTGAATATAAAGACAGAAATAAATGTTCACGTGAGTGGAAACGTGCTGATTTGTACTTTCCAGCCTCCCGCTTAATGAACAGCGCATGCCGGTGTGATACAAGTGTTGGGATGACTCAGTGTGTGTGTGGTTCTTGTGTGTTGGAGGAAGACGTGGTGTAAATTGTCATTTGAGGAAACAGAAGGTAGCTGATGGCGTTGTTGTTGACAAAAAGACAAATGTGGACAGAAAGTTGAGGCTACTACTGCTACTGTTAGGGGAGGTTGTGTTTTGCTGCAGCAGTAAAAAAAATGACTTCCTGTGTTGACTGTGTCTTCACTTCATCTGAAATCTCCAATCTCATTTCTCTCATTTGCACAGTCAGCAAATTTGTTTGCATATTGACCTGTAACCTGTACGACACGGACGCTCCTTCAACATGCAGTTTGTTATCTCCTGTGATTTTTTTTAAGTTCTAATGCACAGAAGTTATTAAAAGATTCACATGTTTTTAATGTACTGTGTGCAGACTGACCACACAGACACACACTCTCACACACACTGTGTCCTATAATTGACAGCAGCAATTTGAATTACATTTTCTCAGTAGAGTAAAATAAGCGAAATGAAAAATACAACACAACAACAGTGAGAAAACTAATAAAACACTTTTTCACATTCAGAAAACAGTGCTGCACGTGACCAAATAACCAGAAAGAGTGTTCAGCGTGTGACAAGAGAAATGCACTGCAGATACAAAAAAAAAAACACAGGCAAGCACAGAAAAGCTGCAAGTCATACCCAACACAGTGATGATTTACTGACGTCGCCCGAAATGATGTCGGAAAATTAGCTGACGATGTTTATTTATCCACTGATTACCAGTTCACTAGTCAGCGTCTTTGAGCCAGTAGCATGGTTTCACCCTCTCAGTCCTGTTTCTGTGTCGGCCCAGCAGCATCTTGTTGAAGCAGATCTACTCGTCAGCGTACGCCACTGTCCACTTTTCCAACATCAAAGCACATCAAGCTCTAAGAAAAGCAGCAATTTGACTACATCCATTCTCCAAATGTGCACATTTCAGCTACTGTACCTTGACCTTTGTCTGTACTGTGTTTGGTGTGTGCTACGGACATTAACTGAGCACTTGAGTGACAGTGAAAGTGAAAAACCTGCACCTGCTGCTGTTTTCTTTATCTTTTTGAGGCCTTTTAAATAAAGCTCTGAGACTACTGTGGAAATTTGTACTTTTAACTTTCACATGTTGTATCTTTATTTCCAGGAACTTGAGAGCAAATGCTTGCTTTTCTGACACAGATGCTCCACCAAACAGCCTCCCCAGCAGTTTTAGCATTTTAGCACAGAAAGAAGAGTGAAGTGAGACTGTAAATACTATAAATGTGAATGAAGCAGACCTCAGGATTTGCTTTCTGTTCTTTTTTAACAGTCTACGTGCTTGCTGATGTCTGCAGACAGGCCTGGCTGGTGGCACTTTTTTTGTTTCACACTAACTGGATCAGGGATCGTACATAAAGCTCAGCCGCCGCCGTGAAACTGTGTTTACTAAACTGGACGTGTTGCTATCGCCACCATCTCTGATGAGATTATGACTGGGTGAGTTGAGGTAATAAACTCGAGTGGAGGAAGAACACTGAATCCAGATTATTTGAATGGTTTCAATGAGCCGTGTGGTAAAAGTAACAAAGGCATGAAGTATTTCTGGACTTGTTTATCCTTGGCTGGAAAGATGGAGGAAGAAGGCTGCTTTTTTCATCCTCATGGTGTGCACTGACAGGTAGATTGTATGATATAAGGCTATTGATGATCTTTCATGTTAAAAGATCTTGGTGGTTTATGGTGGCTGCCATTAGAGATGCTGACACTCAGTCATTTCCCTTGTTGCATCAGATATGTGCTGAGAATCATTAAGGCCTCATCACGTCGCCCTCCTCGTAGTCTTCTATATATATTTTATGAGCTCTTATCAGTGTTGGAGTTATGGAGTCTCTGTAAAGCCTTTAGTGTCCCCCTGCAGATCATTTGTCACATCATACAGAGGTCATTCATCACAGCATTATCACATTTCCAATGATTGTACTCCCAGTCTACCACTAAAGAAATGAAGGGAATTTAAGTGGCAATATTTCTCCAGTACAGGTTTTAACAGAAGAAATATATGTTGCATTCATGAGCAGTTTATGGGACATTCAATCTTCAGATAAATTTGTCTCTCGAAAGACGTGTTTGACCCTCCTTTTAATTCATTGTCACAGTATCAGAGGTAGGGTTGGGCCCAGTAAACCCTGAAAAAGCCCATTGTTTGAAGCAGAAATGGAGAAAAGATCCTTTGCGAATGGATCTGTCATCATTCTTCTCACTCCTGCCCTCTTTCCTCCATCCTCTCTCTCCTCCATGCTTGTTAATCATCCGGTTTAACCACAGAGATCCCACTTTAATCCTCACTTTTCTGATAGCCATCTTGTCTGCCACAGTCCCCGCCCACTGTCCAGTTTTTTGTTGTTGTTTTTTCCCCCTGCTTTTCGAGCATTCGTGGCCTTGCTCAAGGCTTCCTGCTCCTCTGGGAAACGCTGGTGTGTTTAGCCTTGTGGTGGATCTTCAGATATTCACAGATATTCACAGTAAGTTGTCCGGGCCTCCAAGCTGTTTTTTTCTCTCCTTGCTGATATGTTTAAGATCATAAACTGTACATACACAAACAACATCTCCATTGAGGTTTGATGCATTATGGCTATTAATGCCAGTAAGGTTATATGGAGATATACTGACTCTATTTGCACTGTTGTCTTCGTAAAAAAGCCAATGAATGTATGTATATGTAGAAGTGGAGACGTCAGCTTTTAAAATAATAACAATAATGAAGCTCGGCACCTTTAAATCATTCCTTTTCTGCACAGGAAGTGATGACTTTTCGTTTCCAGGAGCAGAAATCTGTGGGAACTGTGTGATGTGTTTGAGCAGAAGTGAAAAAGGGCCTTAAGATGGGAAGAGATTAATAGCAACAAAGAAGCACTTTGTCTTTCAGACTGCTTGCATTGTTTGTTTGTTTTCTTTTCTGCTGAAACCCCTGAATTACACTGGAGGTGTTTTTTTTTTCTTTTTTTTTTTAATGTGATGATTTACTACAATGTTTGCGCTCGGCAACCACAGCATAGTTCAGGTACCATTAATACTGAGGATATGCAAGTTCGGGTCTCCTGCATGAAAGTCAGATGCACGACACTACTTCCTGCATAGAAACTGAACAGTGCCATTTATTTTGCTTTTTATCCAAAGGACTTTACACTTTACGCACACACACACACACACACACACACACACACACACTTTGCTGGCAACAGGATAGCTGCAAACTGCTGGCCCGACCATCAATTCGGGTTTCAGTTTCTTGCTCAAAGCCACTTTGACATTGGCAGGAGGAGCCGGGGACCACATGAGATATCTTCAGCGAGTTCTAGTTGAGGTCACAAACTATTAATCCACACAACGTTGACATAATATCACCTTGCAAAGTTGATGCGAAAGAGTTTGCAAGCAGTTGCCAGTGTACACAGAAAAGAAGAGAAAGATGGCACCGACGTGAAGGCAGGAGCAGCCCGGCTGAAGAGTGCGACAGTTTGAAGTCAGTAATGCTTCAGAGACAGCGGAGATTTTTTTGTAGTTTGTGGCAGACAAAACTGATTATATTTGAATGCCATCCTCCAGCATCAGTTACCACCGGAGAGAATAAGCAAAACAGAGGAGCTGAGGATTGAATAATCTGGTTTGCCTGTTGATTGAAAAGCTCTCGCCACAGCGTATAACTGGTTGTGATTAATAATTCAGCTCTGGCAGAGCAGCGCAGCCCATTTTAATGTTCTCAGCCATCAGCTTCATCCTTCGTTATCACCCAAATTTAGACTGCATGGAGATGGATGCTCGACGTCAGTCCATCGACCGGCCCACTCCCGCTCTGTTGATTAATGGGGGTCCTAGCTATTTTGAGGGCGCAGGGGTTTGCCTGAGCAGATATCACAGTGAATGATATTGCTGCCCAGCACTTGGCTGCGGCGGTCTCCTCCATACTCTGGAAGTAATGTGAGCGGCGTTTCACCCCCCTGAGGTTTTTGATTTAGCTACAAGCTCTAAAGTTTGAAGCGCAGGTCAGTTTGTCTGGACGGTGGCCTTCATTTGAATGCTAACCAGTTCTGCTGAAACTCTTCTGATCTGTGATATTCTTGTTTTCTGCTGCAGCTGTCCCAATTGAATTAAAGCCTGTAACTTCACCCCCCCCCCCCCGCTGATTCATCCTTCGTACATACATACAGTAGGTTTATTTTCTTTGAGTAGGTGGCTGAGCACGCCACAGGGGAGCGTGGGCGTGGTGCTTCCAGTGGTTGCTGGCCAGAACACCATCTGGACAGGTGATGCCTTTATGCAAGACATAAAGGTATTAGTTTTCCAAGCTCTATGGGGTTAGTCCAGGACGCCGCTTCCCTCCTCTTCCATGTCCGTCTCTCATTACGGTGCAACAATGAGAGCTCTGTGTGCCTCTGCCACTCCCCAACCTTGGTGAGTCTATGTCTGGGTGCCTCATTATCCCCTCACCTGGAACCATTAATACTTGTTTGCCTAGAGGGAGATTGGAGGTAGACGCGGGGCGGAGCCCGAAGGCCCAAGTATTGACCCATCACCGGCTGGAGAAAGTAGACAAATAGTGTTGATCAATGGAGAGAGCCACTGAAAAGTGGGACACCGCTGGACTGAGCTCATCACAGTCGAGCAGATGAGACAGTATGAGAAAGTCACTGAGGACATTTTCAACCGTGGGCCTCGATCAATGGGCTTGCAAATGACACAGATCAATCCCTGACAATGATTGCTTTGGACAATATCCTCTCCCATAACAGGGATAATGTGAGGTGTGTGTGCGAAAAACTCAAATTAAAGTAGTGAGGATGAATTGTCATGCCAGCCGCAACCTAAGGGGCCTTTTTTCATCAGTCTGAGATGGCAGCAGGCATTCTTGATTCATTCGAAGCCGGGTAATGAAAGCAAGAAAAAGAAAGAAAGAAAGAGCACATACTGAAACACAGTGAGACAATGTGACAACCCCAGCGACACTCCCTCGCACCCAGCAGCCACTGCAGCTCCCCCCGGATGCTCCCCTTTAAGACGCCCAACATCTCTTTTTTCGTCCGGCACATGACTGTACATGAAATAGTCAGTGTGATCTGGAGTGGCCAAGCTACCAGATGGGAGTCTGCGTGGTAGGAGGAGGCCTGTGACTCTGAAGAGTGTTCTCATTACATCCCAGATGTGAAAGTGTGTCCGTGTGAAAACAGGTGGCTCTTTTAAAATGTGTGTAAACACGCAGGCAGCAGTCACATGTTGGTTTTTGAAGCAGATGTTCAAATGCACACCGTCGCTGTCACCATAGTGATCATACAGTTAACAAGCTGCTGTTTAGATTTTGTTTTGTTTGAACAATAATGCCAAAAAATGTTTTTCTCCTGCTGCTCTCAGTTTTCTATCAATGCAAAATGAATATCTGTAGGTTTTGAGCTGCTGGTCAAATAAAGTGACCTCACCTCACCTCAGGCTCACTCAGCCAATAGTTCTTTACATTTCTAGACTAAACAATTCACAGAAAAAACAATGAAAATGATTACAGTTTCATAAAATATTAGGGTTTTTCTGATGAATATTGCTTTAATTTGTAGCCATTTTTCATGAACAGTCAGAGAAAAGTCAACTTCAAGGTAAACTTGGCTAGTTTTCGACATCAACAACAGGTTTGGTATTGGGTTAATGTCTGCTTCAAGAGAGAATCAAACTAAACTAAGTGTATCTAAATGTTAGATGTCACACTGATGAGCACTAATGATAGCTCTGACAGCTTCACTGTCCTCAATGAGGTCCAGACTCACACCTCATTCAGAAACAAGTCGCTTTATGCTGCTTGGACAGCTCACATGGTTAACATGAATGAACTGCAGCGGGGTAAATCTGCCCACAACAGCCCTAACAAAAACCTCTTCACCCCTGTGAAAAATTCCAAAATTGCAGCTTTTGTCATTTTAAAACTGCACAAATGGTGACATGAATATGCTTCATCACTCAGCCGTAGCTGCAGTCCCACCAACCGATCTGCACCACCATACAGTACGCACTGTAACATAGGAGTGGAGACCTCACCAACAACACAGCATAAGCAGCGAGAGGCCACACAGTCTGCGTCTGGCTCATTTATGAAGTCAGAAGTGTTCAGTTCCTCCTTTACTTTCCATTACGAGTCCTCCTACAGCTCTGCTGATGGAGTTTTAATTTGCACAGCCTCGGTATGAGAGAACAGGACACATTAAACTGGAGTGAGGCTGCTTTACGGGTTTGCACACTTGTGGTTTTATCCAGATGTATTGCTCTTTCTCTTCTACCAAGCATGTTAAAGGCCCTTAACTTTTCATTGTGCACCCATGGCAGTTTTTGCTGAATTTTCATTGTGGTCTCTTGGATGTGTTCACATGAAGGACGAGTGTGAAACAGCAGTGCACTGTGGGTGGTCTCTGTGGCTTTATCTCCTGGTATCGCCTTCACATTTTCCTTTCATAATGCAACATCAGTTCACAGCACACAGGATTACGTGCATGCTCTTATGTTTCTGTTTTTGGGAGTTGAGCTATAATATCTCTACCCGGCTGTGTAGCTGTGAAACAGGATGTGGCACCCTGTCCATCTGCTTTTTGCACTAATTCTCTTTTAAGGGCCCAGTAGGAAATGAGGTAAGATAATGGAGTAATTGTTAGGCCATATAACACCATAGAGCTGTAATGATTATTAAATTCATCGATTGGTTGTCAGCTATTAAATTAATCACCAACTAATTTCATAATCGATTAACTGCTGATAAATGTTTAAAGAAAATAAGTCAAAACTCTGTGACTCCAGTATCTTAAATGTGAATATTTTGTTCTTTCTTTATTCCGCTGTGGCACTAAACTGAGTATCTTTGGGTTGTGGACAACCCAGGAAATTTGAGGAAGTCAGATTGGGCTTTGTGAAACACTGATAGATATTTTTCACTATTTTCAACAGACTAATTGATGAATTGAGAAAGTGATCAACAGATTGACGAACAATACAAATAATTGTTTGTTGCAGCCTTGTAACACCAACAAGGCGAGATTCAGGTTTTCTTTCTTCAAGAAGAGGCAGAATATATTGACATTATAGCAAAATAAACAGCATCCATCAGCATTTCTCTGTAGTATTAAATGGATGTCTACAGATGCCATTTATTCCAGCATTAAAATTTCGATCCTGTGTGTATCTTCCCGTGACATCAGGACATGATGTTATGTGTGATATTTAAAGTGTTTCATTTAACCGCCGTTTGAAATCAAGCTTTGCTGTCAGGCCTTTTTGTCTCAACCTACAATACCACTTTAAGATAGTTATCATCTTGTCAGGGAGAGCACCAGTAAAACGTTACCCATGTTCGATCACAGGCTTTAATTATACTGCAAACTGAATCATAAAATGAGTGGAAATCCTGGAAAATACTGATACTGGCAATGAATTAAAGATCATGTATTTTCAGTGTAGTTGTTACATTTTGAAGTGACAACTGAACATCAGCCCTGGACAAAGCATTGCTTTTACACATCGGGGGACATTAGATTTAGCAAAATGAAGGGGTTTAATGACTGTACATTTTAGAAAGCAATATTAGAAGCTAGCATTAAAGGTTTTCATATTTGATGGGGAAGGATGTGAAGGCACAAAAAGGATGCTGACAGGTACATCAACGAGCCACCTTAGGCAGGAAAAAACTGTCTGCATAATGTACTCGTATAGCGTGAGATGACATTTTTCACAGCACTACATCAGGGCCCTGTCATTAAAGCTGAAGCCGTGAGCTTCAGTAATGCTACATCATGTTAATGTCATAAAACTGCTCAACCTGTATTCTCAGAACTTCCTGAACCTGTTTTGTCAACCTATAAAAACTTTGCTCTCAGTCAGTGTTGGGCAGTAACATAATGCTTAATAACATGTGACATTAATGTCATTGCTTTTTTTTTCACCCAATAATGATGATCAGCTCTTGTCAAAAAGATCCCAAATGCAACCAGTAAAACGTAGGCGGGACCAGCGCAGGGGTAGGTGAAACAGTCCTCGATTGGACCAAACGCCATGCAAGCTTTTCTGAGTAACAACACGGCTGCTTACTTACTGCTGTTGATTTAAGATTGCCTGTAGAAAATGATTGTTCAAACAAATCTTCGTGTACTCTGGTAAATTCCACACCGTTGATAGAGCACTGGGATGTACAGCCATGTCTGCGTGTGGTTTGCTGCTGTAGCAGCCCACACTGCACAGTGTCACAGTCACACATGACCAACTACCCACAGCGCCCCCAGCTGCATGTCTGCTGTAGATACATCGCCACTGCTTTATTACTGCATTTGTTACTTTATTGCTATTGTGTCAACTAGTGGGTTTGATAGTCAACTATTCTGTCCCATTTTTATGTGCCTTTATTGCTGGCTTGCTAACATTAGCTGCTTTTACATTCAGTTACCTGTAAATCCCGACTTCTATTGCTTCGCTACTGCAGGTATGCAGCGATAATATAATCCTAACAAATGATCCATTTTTCTAAACATGTTTAACATGAAACAACGTGCGCGCTCATACTTCCAGGCATCTGTTTCCTGTGATCTGTGGAAACAGGCTAAAAGGTGGCTTCACATTGCTCACCTGCAGCTGGAACACTGCACAGTGATCAACTCCAGCAACCTCCAAGGGTCCAAACTTCCAGCGGGTTCACCGCTATTAAACGCAGTCAAGTACTCCTTTGTACTCCTTAGCTCACCTGGGAAGTCGTATCGCCGCCTGACACGGCTGTCACCTCTGGTAGCATATATAGCTAAAGTGACGCTCCAGACAACTTAACACAGCCTGTAGTCCTTCCTCCACCCAGTCATATCAGAACATGTCAGTGGAGGCAAACTTGGCTGAGCAGCAAAACTGAGAACACTGGCAAGTACTGTATCATGGATGTAATGCGAATAGCAACCCAGTGACTAATTTTTTTGAAAACATGCAGCGCCTCATAGGTTCAATCTGTGTGCATGCACAAAAGCCAAGCAACAAAAAATCCAATTAAATGATGCAGAAAGGACAGTAGAAGAAGAGCAGACAAGTACGAATTCGCAATAGCTGCGACCACCTACATGCATGCATGCATTCACACACACAGCCTCACAAACATTCGACCTCCATGGCAAATGTCAGGCTCCTAGGGCTCCTGTAAGTGTCATTATAAAGTCTCAGCGGTCAAGAAGATGGCCATCATGTGCTGACTTTGAAATCTGAACCCCAACAGCTTGGCAGCCCCACACAAAACAGGACGTCATTGAAAATGTGTAATACTCAGGTTGTAGGGTGTGTGTTTGTTACTCGTAATGTAGATACAACAGTTGGAAAATCCCTCTGCTATACTTTCTGTTGTGTTAATGCACCGAGCATCAACAGATCAGCCACTCAGCCTCAGCGTGCATTATTTCCACAGCACCGTGTTGCCTGTGTTATTGAAACTCTGTGATTCCTCTAAACCCTGTGCATAGCAAAGAGCCTCAGCACCGACAAACGAACCCACAGGACCCCTCCTAAACCCCTCCTTGTATCAATAGTCAGCCGTCATGAAAATCCTTGCTCCCGGCACCTCTTTGAGCCAACTTTGCAAGTTCATTTGCTAATCTCATAAACACATTCTGCTCATTCCGCTCTCTCTTTCAGTGGCTCTTGCAGACTGTGATGCATAACATCAGCGTAATGGGGAAGGAGAGACACAATGCCCCCCCCCCCCCCCCCCCCCCCCCCCCCCCCCCACCCCTTAGAGTGCATCCCTGGCTCAGCCTTTCAAAGAGTCCAGGTGCATTATGGAAATTGTTCCATCGTCTTCGGTCTCGTAGCAGCGTCCTCTGAGCCTCACAGCCACTCTCCCTGGCTCACAGTCAGCACTGTACATTATAATATGTAGCAGCTGATAGCTTGCACATGCACACACATTGTGTCTTGCAGATGTAGAGTGTTTGTGCATATGTGTGTGACTGCGCTGAGAGAGTGTAAAGACAGGGATGTAATTACAGCACTTAAACAAGTGATAACAATCTAACAGTGTATGATACAGCCCTTAAACCCTCTCCCCCATGTAAGCCCCTGATATGTGCCGAGTATCCTGAGAAGGTCTGTCACTGTGGGAATAGAGCAACACTTTGTCAGGGCGAATGTAAAGAACGTTTCGAGACATGCGATGCGGAGTGTGGAGGAATGTAACCGCAGGGCCTCACAGGGAAGGGTAAAGGTCATGAGTTGTGTCTCTGGGTCACAGCCACCATAAAACGAGGCAGTGGGTGAGTATGCTGAGACCAGTGGTGATGAAGTTTTTATGGGTGATGTTTTTCTCTTTGGAGTAAGTGCGAACTTCTAATGGCTGCGTTGTTTAAAAAAAGCACATGATCTCCTGTATACGTTAGCTTTGCTCGGCATCTGAAAGCATTTTAAAAAGGGTCTCGGAGTTGAAGCCTGAAGCTCTTACTTGACAATGACAGAAATGACGGTACTCTCATAACAACAGAAATTTGATGTAAAAGCTGTTCAGCAAACTGATAATACAATACAAACAGATCCTGGACAAGTAAAGCAGACACAGTCAGCAAGTATACTAACAAGCACTTTCACAACCCCAAACAAGTCTTTTATTTGGTATCAGGTTTCGCTTTGTATCTTTGACTCCTCATGAAGTTACTTAGGATAACACCGCTGACATTAACGTGGCACATACCTCCCTGTTCACTGGCTCAGCTTTCTTTAAGAAGCAGAGTCCACTTTCATTGTGTCTGCAGCCCCAGCTATGGCATCTAAAGCATGAGTACACTGAGCAGGCGATGAGCCCTGACCTGTATGACACAGCATGGTCAAAGACGACTCTACGATTTGATGTAGTGTTCTTTTAATGGATTGACTGGAAAAATAACAGATTTATTGATAATGAGAATTGTCACTAGTTGCAGCTCTTGTGTCCATGCTGGAAAAGTGCTCGTGTGGTTATGGGTGGATCAGCATGTTGGAAAAAGTAACGTGTTAAATCCTTTGAAGAACATTCTGCTTCCTCCCTATCAGGCTGCAACACTCCAAAGTTGAAGTTTGATTAACATCAGGTGGTGCATGTCTAATGTTCTTTCCTGTTTGTTCCGCATGGTAAAGTGCATTCATTTCTGGTATACTAACTTACTAGTATCATGTGAACTGAGACACAGCTCAGGATAATAGGAAGAGATAGTCATTAGTTACAAAATGATACACAATGAAATATCTACTGTCATATTAAGCCAAATTAAATACCATGATGGTCTTCATGATGAATCAACCACCCATGGGTGCAATCAAAAGGCAGGAGCAGCATTTTCCTTTCAGGACCATGGACAGCATCAGAGGACAATATCGACATGAGAGCGAGATCGTCTTCTATAATCATCTGTCATTAGAAACCCAATCAGGTGTGGTCATGACATCATCATTAGTCTATTAGTGCACTGTGACCCAATTCACACATGATCGGGTGTTATCAGAGAGATGGCTCTTTACACGTTGCACTCTGAAAGTTTGTGGGTGTTGAGGTTGATTTTCTCCGTCCTCATATTTCTTTGGTTTATTTAAGGGATAAAAAGCGAGGTCCTTCACCTGACACAGAGGCCGCACGGTGCTGACTGCCACTGATTCAAGGAAATTCAAAGTCTGGCCAAGAATAAACTGTAGATTATGAATAGTCACGCTGTTTATTTGGTGTAATAAATGAATGAGCTTTAAATAATAAAATATGAAATAATAGTAATGAGTAGCTGTTATTTACATCCCCAAAAAACCTACAGCTATGGACATGTAAAAGACCCCCCACCGCCGCATACATCAGAGAAAGACACCCAGAGTGAAAGAGACTGATTTTGGTCATTTTGTGTCTCTCTATGGTCATTTTTTTAATCATAGTTATTTGGGGTGCCTCTTTGTGGATGCTTGATTGACTTTCTAACCATCTGACTCTGGGGTGGCCAATCAGATTCTAGGGTGCGTGGGTGAGGGCTCCCCCCTGCACCCTTCTGGCCCGCCTCTGTACACAGATAACAAAGAGAATCACAGAGGTGCTGTATATCTGTTTTTATCCACCAGCTGCAGTGTGTGGACTTTAGTTGTTAGTCTTGTGACCAATTTTCTAAACAAATCAATGAAATTATGCAGATCTGAGCAACACTTACCACTCGTTCAGTGGTGCTGGGTCTCTCTCTGTTTACATGAGTGGAAGAGGGCTGGAGGGTGTGCTTGGAACAGGTGATTTGATGAGTGGGTGGAAGGACAGTTGTTTCGATGTTGTGATTGCGAGGGTGCATTTGTGTGTGTGTGTGTGTGTGTAGGCCAGCTTCATTTTCAGCCGCTGCTGTTTGGAAGGTCAAGAGCGATCACTCTGCTGGAAGTGCAGAGCGAAACACTCTAGATGAATTCTGCCGCCTATGAGCGCAGGGCGTCGTGGCAAACAGGGACCAAGGCCGGCTGAGAGCACTAGTTGGCGGGATTCATTAGTGAACTTGGCTGAGAGCTTGATGACGCTGTCAGGGTGCCCATTTAAAGTAAATATATTCAGAATGGAAACACGAGTTAGTCTATGGATGAAGGGAGTTGATTGTCACTCTGTAATTTTCGGTCTGACAACCTTGTAAGTGCGAGAGGCGTAGGTGTGCCGGTGACAAGGAGCTTGCTTTTCAGCTGACAGCGCCACAATGCTTGTCACTAGATGTTTTCCTCCAATCAAAATCACATTATTCAAATCTTTGGAAATGTCAACAGAGCAAACCTCAAACTTTTGATACTTAGTGCTTTTATTTCCCTCAGAACCTCCAGCAGCTGTCTGAGCCACGTGACAGAGCAGGAGTCGTCATGGTCGAGAAATAATGACATAACCACCCTCGTGGCTGTGGAAAGTTTTGACCTCCGTTTTGGCTCTCTGGATGTCAAAGAGAGCCCGAGTGGGGTCAGAACAGCACAGTCCTGCACTGCGCTATAGGCTATGGGACACTGACCCACTCTGCACACCCACCATTTTCACACAGGCACCACTCAAACACTGGATGATATGTTAAGACTTCCTTTCAACTCTCTGATAATCTGAGGTCAACTTGGCACCAAGGGGCTGATAGTAAGTCCCCAGTCTCTACTGCAGTACAGCTGTGGAGATGGACAAACTGCATCATGGGTAGAGCATATGTCATATTGCCAATAGTGACATTTGGATGAATTATACTGGGGAAAAACATTTTAGCAATTCCAATAACCATGCACTAATGGTTGAAACACTTCTGAACACATCGTATTATTGCGCTGACTAAGACATCCAGTTGAAAAACACACTTTTCATGGCAGTAAAAACTGTCTTCCAAAGCATTTGTGATGCATGTTCACACATACAATCCACAGACAGTTGGTTGAAGTTTATAATGTTCAAGAAAACCTGATTTTGACACTGTTTGTGCCTGGCCTGTATTCTGCTGTAGCCATTAAATGTATTTACCTCCCTCTATAGTGTGTTCTGCATCGTCAGCGGCTGAGTCTGCCACGCCTGCGCTGCTGTCATATGGCATGCACATGCATGTTAACTGAAAAAGCCGGCGCATGCTAGCATGTGCACAGAATTTGTGCACATGCTCATTTGGCACCTCAGGATGTAATCAAGATCTGAACTGGTCCCAGGTCACTAAGATTAATCCACTTTAGTTGCATGTAAACAGATGCACACACAGGGTCTGACAGGCAGAGCAGCTGCTTGAAGGGCAAATCCTGCCCCAGGAAATCGTAATCGATGTAACTTTAAAGGGGATGTAATCTATATTTTTAGAATAAAAAGCCAATATAACAACGTGACCACGGTGTCGCTCATACTGATCAACCTGCAGAGAATTTTCACCAGAACACGCGTTTCAGCTCGTTGTTTTTCACAGGCAGCTGTTTTCAGCAAAAAAAAGCTCCGAGCACCCACTACCTGCTCATACCATCATGAAATCATGAGGCCCGAGAGTGAAGCCTCACCGTTTGAAGTGACGGGTCTTCACAAATTTAGAGGCCGAAAGGTCAGAGCTTAGCCAAAGGTCTCCAGTTTGAATTATTGATGTATAACTGTCTAAGCATGAAGCAGGACATGAGCGAAAAAAGGCTCGCCTGCTTTACTTAAGCCTCCGCTTGGACAGCGTTGAAAAGTACACACACAGCATGTCGACCGGTTTTTCTCCAGCAGGCTTAAGAGGAGATCTGAGATGATAAAACACAGATGTGCTCGCACCGTTTAGCATCGAGAGCCACCGAAACTGTAGCCCCCGCGCTCATATTTCAGACAACAATGTGTTTTTGGAAGATTTATACCATGGAAAAAAACATGTTATGGTTATGAAGATGGAAGGCTACGGTTTCCTGGCGGAGGGAGTGACGGTCGGAGTGTGGAAATGGTCGGATGTTGCTTGTTTTCCAATAGCCGCAGTTTCACTGCTTGTTTCTTGCAAATCATGTTACACAAACAAGCATGATTAACTTGATATCTCAGGAAATTGAATAATAGTTAGGCTCATGGTTCACTGCAGAGAGGAAATAAGTTCTGTGATTGTGCTGCCAGGTTGTTCGTGTTCTGGTTCTCCTGCAGCGCCAGAACGGGTTCAAGAGTTTGTCGCAGAGGAAAATACAGCGGGCAGTTAAACTTTAGTGCACATTTCTGTGATCAGCAGCATATTTGTGACCAGTGGAAATTATGTTTTGGAACTTGAGATTTGATCTGCTGGCCAGCGTGGCGGTTTCAGAGGTCAGACCATTGATGTCATCCCGTCCAAGTGTGTGTATGTTGTATTTATGATTCTCTCTGTTTTTCTGTTGTTTAGGTTCATCTTGGTCTTCAGCTGCCTGGTCCTCTCTGTGTTCTCGACCATCCCGGCTCATCAGGACTTCTCCTCCTACTGTCTCCTCATCCTGGTGAGAAACTGGACAACCATCAGCCAGAAATCATTTTCTATCAACAGATGCTAGTTAATGCTTTTTCCCTTTTTCATTCCTTTACCCCCTTTAAACCGGAGCCTGGCCAGTGAATTGGCTGGACCAGAAACTGTCATGCAAAATTGCCAAAGATGTGTTTAAAGTAGTTCAGAAACTGCGTCTGTGTTATGACGTGTGTGACGATTCTCGGTCATCCACGCCCTGGTTATCCTCGCCTCTCATCCAGGGAGCTTCTTCAGTTCTTACTGGCTGCTGGAGGGTCAGCTCCTCAGGTCAGGACTCAGCAGTTCACCTGGAAGATAACAGACACTCATTCGAGGACAACAATGTACATTTTGGACAGGGAGGACAGATGGTTTGAAAGGGAGTTGAAGGAGGCCATTTACATCAACACAGAGAGACTGTCCCTCAGCACAGGAGAGGGTCTTCAGCTCTGCTTGTCTCCCATCCACAATGCTGTCCTTTCAACCCTTCCCAGGAGACTTAACAACCATTCACATTTGGCCTCATGTGAGAACTCAACATCTCATTTACACTTGATCTCAGTTGACTGCAGTGACTCTAACAACTGCTGCAGCTAGAAGAACCAGGTGATATCAGTGACCTTGATAATGACCCCACACAGGTTAAATACCTGGAACTGCCCACCAATCAGCTAGAACTGAAGGACTCAACCCTCCTTGTGTGTCTGTCTGTCTATCCTTCTATCCAGCCATCTATACTGCTGTATCGTTTTAATTTGAGAATATTACAGTGTTTGAAACCACCACATAGTGTTAAACCTTCTTTAGTGTATGTTTAATACACACCATGAAGACTTCCTTTGGTGTTATCTTTTTTTTTTTTGCATGTTACTTATGTGAAATATATTTGCATACACAGAGGTCTAACGGCTGTTTCTAGGCTCCACTCTGCCAGGACTAAACTTATTTCTTTCTTTCTCGTTCTTTTTTGGCCTCTTAGTTAGTCTAAAAGTACTGAAATCATCCTGTAAAATGCCCACCATGCTTCAGTTTTAATTGTAGACTAGACATGACCTCAATTCCCTCAATAGACAAGCCAAAGCCCTGAAATGCATGTATGGAGGTAGAAAATGGAGGAATGTCAATTGAAAATGTGAGCATCAGTTAGAGGGGAGGATGTGAAGTACTGAATTATGATTCTGAGGAGTACCTCCTCTATGAAGGCATGCCTAGACTTCCAGATCAGTCGCTCATTTGTGAAAGCGTTTGCCCTCAAGCTGGCAACTTTACTGACTTGAGGCACTAATAACACTAAAAGGAGTTCAAAGTTGCCTTCTGATAGAAAGTCGGGGAGAGAACAAGCGACTGGTGGGCAAAAAGGCTTTTTAGATGACTCAGGGTGTGTTTGAAGAAGCTGCGAACTGAAAGGAGAGGTTGCTTTTTTCATACGCTCGACCATTTACTGCACATGATTGCCCCTGCGGCGGTAACCACCATTTCACAAATTACGCTGCGCTAATTGCATGAATGTTTTTACCTAATGGAAGCCGAATCAGTGCGTGTGCATTAACAGACGAGCTGTCAGAGCCATTATCAAATACAATGCTTTGTCAACCTGGCGTCCATTTTCATGATAAAAACGTTCCATTAATGATGCACAGTAGTAAGTGATGATGTATTCATGATCTACGCTGATGAGCGATGACTAATATATGATTACTCTGCCGCCATCATTAACTCACTGCCAAAAACAGCAATGGTTTCTGTCTTGTTGGACAGGAGTTTGTGATGATTGTGGTGTTTGGCTTGGAGTACATCATCCGGATCTGGTCGGCAGGATGCTGCTGTCGCTACAGAGGATGGCAGGGACGACTGCGCTTCGCCAGGAAGCCTTTCTGTGTCATAGGTGAGTTGTTGGACCTTTTTGGTGAGTCTCTCTTGTGGAAACAGACACAGATAATTCCCCCAAAATTTTATTTTTGATCCAGCAGGGGTACCACTTCCTCTCCTTCACTGCTCCACCTTCCAGCTGCCTTCTTCTTGCCCTTTGGTGCAGCGCGGTTGTCCTCTCTGTGAACGCACTTTGATGTTAGACGTAAGCCTGCGCCACAGCACGCTATTGACCATAGTTTGCTCGTGTCATTTTCAGTTGTGGTCAGAGCTCATAAGAGCGGAGAGCATTTACGTAATGAGGTTGCATTAACTGCCTTTTATTCTTTCCACTGTTTAGACATGGATCTCTCCGCTCCTTTCTTGGAAAGCGCAGTAGGGTGCTGGATGGAGGGAGAGCAGGGCTTAGAGGTCACGCAGGGTGCCGTGAGCTCCCGTCGTCACACTTTGTAGCGGGTGCTGTCGGATGCCAGCACTGAGGGAATATAAGCAAAACAAAAGGGCAAAAATAAAGCGAGAGAGAGAGAGAGAGAAAGGGTTGGGAGAAACCAGGGGGTAGAGAGACAGATGGAGGCGATGCAGGTCCACACGATGATCAGTCTCATTAAGCGTTTCTGACGGATAAACCATAATTAATAAATTAGTTGTATCATTTAGCTTTCTGTGTTCTTGCTTACAGAGAGAAGCCCCGGGCTGTGCCACATAAGATAACATGTCCTCATGTCTCCATATACTCTAACTGTACCTCTCGCATTGTGTGATGTAATCATATTAAACATGCATCTGAGAAGGGAATGTTGTGACGTCTCTCTGAGGGTTTTTCCTTTTTTTTTAAGAGTGCAGATAAAGGATTATGTGGCTTGCACTGACGGATTAACTTGAATTGGGCTTTAGAAGATCAAGGTGCTGTAGTGAAAACAAGACGTGACTAAATGTATCATGAAAGCAGCAATATCTTTTTTTCTACATATCTTCCTCAGACCCTCTGCTGTACCTTCTGGTACCACTTTGTTATATCAAACATGTTAGTTTCTGTTTAGACTTGTTGCGGAGTCAATCGCAGCATTCTCAGCATCTAATTGCTTGATCAAAGATTGTAAGACTTTTTCCTTTAAAAAGCCAGACTGGTATTAACTCTGATCGTTCATCATTTGATCTCGTTTTGTGTCCATGCAGATTGTGATCTGCACGTATGACAAAATCATGCCAACTCAAGTTTCACTTATTAGCTTTGTGAAGGCTTTCAACCACATCTCATAGCCTTCATCAGCAAGTGGATGATGTTTGGTGAATGTTGGAGAACACACGTACATCACATGATGACATCTGAGCCAGTCCCTTTAACTAATGAAGACTGTGTGATGCAGTTGAAAGCACAGACAAAGCTAGTAAGTGTACCTTGAGTTGTACTTCACACCAGGACATATAAGTAGATACAGCTTATAATACTTAGCTGTATTATACAGAATACTATTTGATATGTTTGAAAAATAATAAGCCATAGCAAGTCACTCCCTGGTTCTCCTGTGTAATATCGAAAATGAATGTTGAGCATTTTTTGCACGTTTTGCTTTGCTCTTGCTCAATGTTCGGCTACTTTGAAATATTGTTTTCCTTCTGGTGTTACCTTGGCTCAGATGATTGTGCCAGAGCATTTACCTTTTAGTTTTTTTGTTTATATTCTTCGCTGGTGCATCGTGCCATGGAGAACTATTCTGCTAAGCAGTTTATTCGTGGCAGCAGCGATCCTCACTTACACACTTTCAAATATGCATGTAAACAACTTGGCTGGAATTCACTGAGTCAAATTAGTACCAAAATAATGCTCAGCAAGAGAAAGAGTTTACTGCTTCTGTGAAAGCTCTGCGTGTGATCAAAATGTCGGTTTGCATGCAGAATTTTAACACTGAAAATGTTGACCAACGTGAACAAAAGCCGTGTTGGTCTGTCCCAGCGTGTTTATGTATGTGCTGCTGCGTAGTCATCTGTATTCTTTACTCATTCGTGACTGCTGAGATTTATACCTCGGCAGAGTTGCTGAGGCTGTGTTTGTTTCTGTTCATGTATGTTTAAGTGCAGTTTCCTGTATGTGCATAAACATACGTACTGCTGCTGAGTCCCACAGC
This sequence comes from Chelmon rostratus, assembly GCF_017976325.1. Taxonomy (NCBI): domain Eukaryota; kingdom Metazoa; phylum Chordata; class Actinopteri; order Chaetodontiformes; family Chaetodontidae; genus Chelmon; species Chelmon rostratus. The sequence continues at coordinate 27,701,922 of NC_055660.1, read as the reverse complement.
GACCCGAATGAACTCATAAATTACAGGAATACAATTTCACCTCAAGTGGTGTAAGCAGTTGGTTTGTCCCCTGCAGTCATTTAAAGCTCATTAGGACTAAATCCTTCGGTGTGGACGCTCCCTGAGGACTGAGAAAGAAGCCCAGCTGCTAACAGGCTGATTGAATGGCTCCTGCTGCACGGTTCCCATCATTCACTGGGGCTGGCCCTCAGGAAGTGTGTTTGTAAATGTGTTGGAATGGCGCGGCCGAGGATGGACCGCGATATCGTACAATCTTCCTGATATGTTTGTCTGATTTCCCTGTTGGCTTCCACACTTGAGGGTTTGCCTGGAGGTCAGAACACTTAATGTTGCAACGTTCCCAAATCTCATGTACATGAAAGCAGGATAATGACCTTGAGTTATCAGTCAATACTTATTGATTTTCTGCTATTTTGTTGCACTACAGTAGCTGTGACTTTTTCAAATGGTGATTATCTCAGTTTGGAACATTATGCCTCATAGTAATGATGGCACTGTCCAGGATCAGTGCAACACCTGCGAGGAAAATCCATCGATTTGGGTTCTTCAGAGATTAAAAGACCAGATTGTTATTATTCTGCTCCCAGCAAATTTATTTTCTCTGTTTGTGCCTCTGCCTGCATTTCATTATATGAGAATATGGTACTCTATTTGACCAAATTGTGCATTTTGTCACCTCAACACTTGTCATACAGTTTGCCTCTGCCCTGTGATATCTTTAGTCATGACTTAAAGAATGATTCTCATCAACATCTGCTTCACTCTGAAATCACTGTTCAAAGTGATGTGACTGGATATATATATAGAGCAACCATGGGTTTCATTTTCTAGCATGTAACATAAACCTATGTCACACGCCGGAGCCGTGGCATTTGAAAGTCATGGGCATTAACCAGGCATGGAGGGGCTAATGGTCAAATCATCCAAGATTCTGGTCCCGTTCATGGTCACAAAGCCAGCCCTCCTCATTTGTTTTGCGCGGAAAATACTACAAGCAGAAGAAAGAGGGGAAGCTGCTTGGCTGCAGTCAGCACAAAGGCACTGATCAGGGTTAATAACAATACAGTGTTTGATCATGTACAACTTGTGCAATGGTGTTGTTAGCCATGCTGGCCCCATCAGTTTGCACCTACAACTCTACCCAGACCATGTGCTGTTCCACCTGGCTGCAACTTAAACAGCAACTTACACTCCGTTTAAGCTTGAAAGCACTCCGGTCACAAATTCACGTCCGCACCACCTGAGAACGTGATAGAGACATGAGGATTTCATTTCTGGAAATAAAGCTGATTTCATGGAGCAGGTGGTTTTTGCTGTCCGTTTATTCCAGAGCTGAAGTTGAAGAGAAGTGGATGAGTGGTAGCGGAGTTGTAAATTTGCCACAAACACCATAAGACTGATCAATACTGTAAATGAGCAGCTTACAACAGAAGTAGTATTGCTACCCTCAGCTGCATGCTTTACACCAGGGGTTTTGATGATGATGGAGTCCCAGTTCGAGGAGCTAGCACATGATTGATGGACGCACAGGAAAATCAATCCTTTGACTAGTTCATTGTGATTGATCTCATAATGGCTTTTAACATTAAATTCCTGTCGCACTGAATTCAGGTGTTTGCTGATGAGGCAGATCGCTTTCGGTTCCATTTTTCCTGAACCCTCCCTTTTCTCCTCCACCGTACCGCGTTTCGTCTGTTCTGGCTTTTCTCACTTCCACAGTGTCCACTGAAATACAGCACTAACACCTGCGACACTCACTAGGTGTGACTCACAAGGTGCCAATAGCTGCCATGCAACCAGTAGCTTTCTACAAGAAGTCATTCCTAAGCTGACAAACGCCTGACAGGGGGCCTGTTTGACACAGTAGCCGAGTTTATTGAATGGACGGTGTTTTTAAAAGTGCTTTTCCAGTCTGCCGGCCGCTCAAAGCGCTTTACAACACGAGCCTGCATTCACCCATTCACACGTGGTAGCTAGGCCACCTGCTCATTATGAGCATTAACACATTCACACACCGATGCCCAAGGATACCTCGACATATAGACTGCCGAGGCCAGTGGACGACCGCTCTAACTCCTGAGCCACAGTCACACAGCACCAGTGTACTTGTACTTGTATTAAAAGTGAAAGTACTGAGTTGGAATTATCAAAATATAATGCATGAGTTTAGGATTAAACAAATTCAGCTTTCCAAAAGTCCCTCTGCAAGATTTTCCAGACTCACCTGTTGAAAAAAAAACCCCTTTGTTTTCAAAGCAGTACTTACCCTTCTGACTTGTTGGCCTGTGCACTTTTGCTAACATGGGAACCCACCGTGACCACACACACACACACACACACACACTGATGCTTAAATGCACACACACATTCATCTTTCTATCATTCGCTTCCCTCATGTTTTTCTCTCTGCTCCTTCAAAGGGAGCGAGCCCGCTGCAGCCCTGCGGGTGCACCGGGTGGTGTCATTAATGTATTTTTCATGGTGCTGCTGCTGACTTTTCCCCTCTTCCCTCTCCCCACGATGGGTCAACTGCTCTATGGTTTAGAGCAGGAGCCATTAGCCACACCTTGGTCAGCGTTTTCTCTCAGGAAACGGGTTCGATGGAAGGACAGAAGCAAGAGTGACGGTTATATGAGCGAAAACCTCTCGCACAGTGAACTAAATCACACTACTGAGGGCTAGAGTTTCACATGGCACGTCACTGAAATGGAAGGTCTGTTTGAGAAAGGAGTGAAGGGGGGAAGAGGAGAAAGAATGTTATTTCTTCAGTCATAGGAGCTTCTTACTGCAGTTGTCTGTGCTCTCTGTGGGTTTGATGTTTGTTCATTGTGGTTTCTGTGTGAACTTCCTCTGAACAGAGTCATATCTGTCTGCCCATCTGCCCCTCTGTGCCTTCTTTTGTTGGTGTTTGTCTGTCTGTCGGTCATAATTTGCAACACATATAGTAACACAGTGTGCCTGCACTCATATGTGATTGTGGGAAAATGAAATCAGACACAAATCTGCAGAAACCTGCAGGCTAGAATCTTAGTGGCATGCATTGCAGAGATCTTGATCGTTTCAGATGGGCTACTGTGTATGAAAAATGCTCTTCATGGAACAGTGCTTTAACCAATTACTTCTTCCCCACTGTCCTGTTTGTGTCTGCAGCAGATCGATGTGCTATCCAGGAGACTTAAACAAACATATAGTGTATACAGATAGAGTGCACAGTAAATTACTGTACTGCCCATGGCAGATTATGTCAGCTGCAGCAATATGGAGCCTGTGTTGGGGTAACTTGAAACAGTGTGGGGCGAGCTGCTGTTATTGCGGCAACATGACAGACACCGAGCCAGGTTCAGTTTCACAGTAAGATCAATATTAGTAAGATATCTTTGTCTTTAAGTTGGACTTTTAAGATATCAGGGTGGACACTTTTCTAGTCTTTCTATTTCCTGTTGTCTCACATGCATAAGCATCTGTAATCTCTACACTTTATCTTGTGCCAAATTTACTATACATTATATTCATCAACTATGCAAGAAATACAATGGAAATAAAAAACATGAACACAGAGATGACTGAATGGAGGCAAAAGCTTAAATACATTAAGTCATATATAATACAATATACAATATAATAATTTAAAGCATGAAGTCATACTTTTACAAAATAACATGAATGAACATGTATGAAGGCCAGGTATAATGTGTTGGCAGGGTTGATCATTCGGTGAGCGCTTGTGTGTTTCCTCTCTGCCCTCCAGACATCATCGTGCTGATAGCGTCGGTGGCCGTGGTGTCGGCGGGCAGCCAGGGAAACATCTTCGCCACCTCGGTCCTGCGGAGCCTGCGCTTCCTGCAGATCCTACGCATGGTGCGAATGGACCGGAGAGGAGGCACCTGGAAGCTTCTGGGCTCTGTGGTCTACGCACACAGCAAGGTGGGCACCACAGATGAATGGCCGACTATATGTATGCATACTGATTTTCTTTGTATCTTGGGAGAGCTGTCACTGACTGAAGGTGTTCACACAGCATTAAGTTGGATTGTTCACAATAATTACCAAATCTTATACAGTTTCATACAGAAAGGTACAGAAACATGTTAGAATCTGAAGTGTTAGACTCTGTGTTGGTACTGAAATATTTAGAGCTCAGTCAGGTATTTCATGCCTTTTCATACCTCAGCTCACCCTCATCTCTCCACCTGGACCAACCCACACAAACCCATCAACTTCTTTTTACATCTGTCTTCAGTGTCTATCAGTGTGACCCCCATAGAGGCCCGGGACAGGTCGTTGCTGCTGCACATTGAAACTGAATAATCAGCTTCACATTTTAAATGAAAAGTTCAACGGATGTAAGACTGTGTACTGTATGAAGCGAGGATGTGTTTTCTAAGGGCTTTTGTCAAAGGGTTGCTGGGCCACTGAAGATGATTCATGGACGTCTCTGACCTGGCAAATGTTTCTAGTACATCCTGAGTGAAACAAATTACCCCAAAATAACAAATTATGCAGCCTTAAGTAAAAGAAAATGTCATCACACACGGCTGAATCCGGTCACCTAAATTACAAATCCATGCTTTCTCAGCTCTGGTGATATTTAGCCATGCAGATATTGTTCTTGTTTTGTTTGCCCAGGTTTTGAGAGATTTTTGCCTCCCCCTCACTATGATGTTGGTGAACATCATACATTTTTTGTATTGAAATGTGAATAAATCAACACTTTGAATCAAGTAATAATAATAAACTTAATTTGTGTAGCACCTTTCCTACAGGAATTGCAGCTCAAGGTGCTTCACAGGAAAGAAATCACATGCACCAAGTGAGCGCTTTATATAAAAAGACAGAATGGACATAAAACTGATAAAAAATGAATATAAAGTAAGACGGAGGATAAAACACACTTGATAATGAGAATAAGAATGAAAATTAAAATAAAGACAATGCATGCAATCATAAAATAAAATAATAAAATATTGGTAAAATATAGATTACATTGCATAAATGCGAGGCAAAGCACACAGTTTCAGCAAATTGCAAACAGAAGAAGGGAATGCTGGAGCAGAAGATGTTGCAGTTTCCAATTGCAGTCTATTGGCAACAGCATCCACCAGCTAGTTAACTGCGCAGCAGCGAGAGCAAATAGCAGAGGGTACAATCAGTTTCCATGAGGCTAAGGTGGTGGAAGGCAGGGCCCAGTGGTCAACATCAGTGACAGCAGTAAGCGGCACAAACAATAGAGCTTCACAGTAAACATTAGGTGAAACACTGTGTAGTTTTGTGGGTTATGCAGAGCTCCATGGGCCTAAAACTGAAACCCAAACCCAGTTCCACATTTTTAAGCCCTGAATGTCTGAACAGTCTGGTACTGTGACCACCAGGTGTTCTGTATCTACCTGCAACACATCACACATGAACCCAGACAACTGACACCATCAGAGTGTAAAATAGAGATACTCTTCCACAGAACCCAGCCTGAAACCGGATGCTTTCATGTTTTTACCTCAACCTACGTCATGAGCTCCGTTTAAGCATGATTGACTTGTGACATCATCTGATTAATAGGTAGATGACAGAATAAGTAGAGTCTTCATCTACATCTGCTTTGTGATCAGAATTTGGTGTCCGGCCCTCTGGAGGTGGCATTCATTAATTATGTGCCCTTACACAAAAGCTGAGAACGGCTGTGCTTGCGATTATTTTTAATGGCGTTATCCCGAGACCACAAGTTAGTTAGCAGGTTAGTTTACCTCATTATCTCCAGAAAACAAAAGGCCGATTTCTCAAAATGACAAGATCTTTTATCACAAGACCATGGCTTTTGTTTTCTTTGGATCACGGGATAATTATGAAGAACTCCAAAATGAACTTCTGCGTCATTTGCTCGTGCATGATTTCAGTCTTCAAGATCGCTGTCATGACTGTGTGGGGGGATTCAGAACTGAACAGTACAGTTACATGCACTTCAGTGATCAGCAGGATCACTCCGGTTGATTTATTTAGGCCTCTATGAAAGCTCTATTGTAAAAGCAGAAGGGACAATCCCTGCGTGTTCGAAAACAATCAGCAGCGATTGAAGTGGATTAAAATCACAGCTTCAGTAAGGAGTCAGAACTTTCACTTGCATTACCTGGTCATTCTATTACATAGAAGGTTCTGTCCTCTGGGTTCGTAGAAAAGCAGATTCAGGTTGATCAGCGGTGAACGTTCATATGCTAAAGTGGCCGTGCGTCAACAAAATTCTCTTTTCTCCATGATTGCACCCTGAAAGTCAGTGTTGACCTCTGCCTGCAGGAGCTGGTCACCGCCTGGTACATCGGCTTCTTGGTTCTCATCTTCTCTTCGTTCCTCGTCTATCTCGTGGAGAACAAGTTCAACAAGGAATTTGCCACCTACGCTGACGCCTTGTGGTGGGGCACGGTGAGTTTGCAGGAATATCTGCAGAAATGATGACTTTAACAGCTGTCTTCACCATTCACTAACATACGAGAAGTGTCTTCGCTAATGTTTCCTCCTGTTCGGCCTGTTATTGTGTCTGAGCACTGACTTCTCCTCCATAGACATTAGCCCTGCACGGCTCCATTAACCACCATTTTCATAGCAGCTCAAAAAATCCTAATGGTACTAAATGGCTGCAACCACCTTTGTTATGCAGGTGAATCAGAGCCTGAATGAAATACAATCCATAGAGATCAGTCTGCCAAAACAGAGCGATGGATAGATAGATGTTTGCAGAGACACATAAATGAGAACAAAAAGCAAGCAAGGAGTTCTGCAAGGAGTGCCAGCTGCAGCTTTATTTGCTGCTGTCATTAAGTGCACACGCTGCATTAAATGCTTCTTTTCAGGCTTTGGCTGAACACGTGAATAACTCTATTCAGTGTCCTCATTTTGATGTCCTAAGTATCATCTCTTAATTATTATCACAATGAATTATTTTCTTAAAACGTATTTTGTTGGCTGCTTCTTTATCAAGTCATTTTAGTCTGTCAAAGATGTAATACTGTAAAAGTGGCCCCTCATTGTGTCTGCACAGATCATCCTTATAGACCGAAGTAGGTCTTCACACAACGAGGACAACAAGAGCACACATACTGTGCTTTTCTTTAACAAGGCAAAATAAACATTTCAGCCACAGGCTTTCATCAGTGTAACTAGAGCCAAGGACATAAAGCCTTCACACAGGCCTAACCACTCAGATGCGACTGCACTGCCTGAAGCCATCATTTCAAATCATGCCTCTATGCGGCTCAACTCGAGCAACATGCAAAAGGAAAAAAAAGCATGTATATGGCTGTGCGCACCAAAATACATCGAAATCAAAGTTGTCAAAGAAGAAATATTACGTTAGTTAGAGCAATCATAGATCATTTGTGTCAAACAAAAACTGGCACACCGAGCCACGCTGCGTAACCAGCGGATGGAGTTTCAATCAAGTCTGCCACACGTTGCTTAAAGGACCAGTTCACCCTAATCACAATATATATAATATTGTATTTTCTATTCACCCGGATGTAGTCATGTGGATAGTTTCTTTTCTTGGTGATGAGATTTTCAAATATATGCTTTGGAAACATCTGAGGAGGTGCCTCAGTAATGCAGCAAACAGTAGAATTTAGCTTTTGCTGCTAAAAACAATGAGAAATGAAAACTCTTTCTAATAAAGTACCCTTTCTGTGGATAAATGAGCTGTCACTAATGGCTTTCTAATGTTACAAATAAATGATTATTTGATAATAATTAACTAATGCTTTATAGATAGCTTAAGTCATGGCAATGTTTGGGTTGCCAGGTTGTGAAAACATCCTTCAGATAAATGTTTAAAGTACATGTGATTAAGTAAATGTTAATGAGCTGTTGGCTCACCTGTATATATTGCCAGAGCCTCACTTTGAGCATCACTCAGGAGCGGATGATAAGTCATTTGTTTTCACAGATCACCCTGACAACCATTGGCTATGGGGACAAGACACCAAAGACATGGACAGGACGGATGCTGTCCGCAGGGTTTGCCCTGCTGGGCATCTCGTTCTTTGCCTTGCCAGCAGTAAGTGGAATATAATTGACTGAAACTCAAACAAGTATACATTTACTTTTTCTGCCACTTTACATTCATAGAGCTGATTGATTGTGTATTTCCTATTTTGCTCAAAGGTAATCTTTGGTGTTTTTGACCTCTAGTGGCTCTATGGAGCAATGTTTTGATGAGCACTTGCACAAGAATGCATATGTACATGCATACAGCTGATGTTAACATGAATAATACACAATGCAGGTTTCAGAATAGTCCAAAAATGGGCTTTTGAGAGGAAAGAAATATATTCAGCATGTTTTTTAGACCTCAAGGATACACACAAAAAATAAAAACATAGCTTGTTTACAAGAAGACTCCACAGAGCTCCTATAGGCAAGTCATAGAAATTCAGTCAATTTATGAAAACACAGAAAAAGCCTGAACCTAAACAAGTAAATGTAAATGAATTCAGTGTAATTTGACATTTGGGGAAATGCACTGATGAGCTTGCTCACTGAGAGTGAGATGAGAAGATCTGCATCACTCTCATGTCTAACTCTGGTTCTAGCGCCATGAGGCAATTACATATCTGAACTTAGCATAAATTTAACACCACTCATCTGGCTCACTCCAGAGTTTAAAAGTGATGCCTCTACCAGCACTTTTAAAGCCTCTCGTGTTTTTATATCCACACATGCACAGAAAAATCCACAGTTTGTGGATTTCAAAGGGATTTCCGCCTACGTCAGAGCGGGTGCACACTAAATCTGTTCTTCTGTGATCATTTGAATCCGCCTCGACAGTGATATCTACCTCCTCATCTACATCTCCACAAGGCATCAAACAATCACATTTCCCAAAATGTCAATTTATTCCTTCAAGAACAGGAAATATATGAAATACCACTTTCAAACTGAGCCTGTCATTTTTCATGCAGCCACAGCGGAAGTCGTCATTAATGTTGTAGTTTCTCAGCAGCTCAGTGATACTTGATGTGCACATGCGTCCAGTATTTATTGCTTTTAATATCATACCAGGGCATTCTGGGCTCGGGCTTTGCCCTGAAGGTCCAGGAGCAGCACAGACAGAAGCACTTTGAGAAAAGGAGAAACCCAGCCGCCTACCTCATCCAGGTAAAGCAGGCCGCCTGCTGTCTTTCTGGTTCTCTGGCACACATCACTGTTTTTGGGCTGGAAAATAGAAACCTTTTTATTATGAATTGTAGCTGTTATTGAAAACAATACGCCGCAGCGTCTGGGTGACCTGAATGCCAACATATTTCTGTAATGTGTTTAAAAGCCCTAAATGATTTTATCATTCTCCAGTTTCTCTTTTTCCTCCGTGGACTCTATGAATCCCTGAAACTACCCTGTAAAAAGCACATAGCATGTAGCCCCACCCTGTCCAGCCCTGGGCCTCCTCAGCTTCACTTTGCAGTCAGCTCTCTAATCTCTGGCGGTGGGGGGGGGGGTTGCCCCCTCCAGACTCTCCTGTGTTTAAGGCCAGAAACAGCAGTTTGGCAAAGCCATTCCTGCCACCCTCTTGTCTGCTTCACACATTTCCTTCTTTTCCACACACGCCTTTTGTTTCATCCTGTGTATTGATGGTGCTGACCTCACGTTGCCCTCATATATTTCTCCACACGCTTCCCTTTCTTCCCCTGCTCTCTCACCTACTTTCCTCCCACATGCTTCTCCCTTTTCTTCCTCTTTGGCTTCCCCTCCCACCTTTCTTTCCCATCTTATGTTCCCATCTCCCCCATTCCACCCTCCTCTTGGCTCCTCCTCCTCCTCTTCATCCCGTCCGTCCCCATGTTGTACCAGGCTGCGTGGCGTTATTACTCCACCGACAGCACCAGGCCCTACCTGGAGGCCACGTGGCAGCACTATGAGAGCCTCCTGCCTTCCCACAGGCATGTATCCATGCCTGACCTTCGCCCAACCACAGACGTGTGACACATCTGTTTTTTGGTTTCACTAATCAGCTTTTTTCATTTGTTTTCTACTCTCCTCATCCTCTCTTTCCTTTTCCTCCTGACTCCCTCCTCTGCCTTGTTTTTTTTTTTTGTACTTCATTTTGTTATCCTTTCCATTTACTTTTTTGTGGGTGGGGGGGTCTTCTTCTTCTTTTTTTTTTTTTTTACTATTTTCTTCTCCTGGTTTTGTGTATTCTGCATGCAGTGTGTTTGGCGTAGTTATGCGGCTGATGAGAACTCGGTTTCCATTGCTACCTGGAAGCCTCACTTGAAGGCGTTGCATACCTGCAGCCCTACAAAGTAGGTACAACTATGGCAGCTGGTGTCTGTATTTGGTGTCTGTACCACTCTCGCCTTTTCCTGTACTTCAATTATGTATATTAAGTTCTCTTCTAAAATTGTCCCGCCTTTTTTACTTTTTTTCCTTTCTGTCCTATTGTTTAATGTATCCACCTTGCTCCTTTAGCGAATATATAAATGCATTGATGGTATAATTTTCCTTTCCTTCAGAGAACTGGTTCAAAGCCATCAAAAAGACTGATCATTTCCAGGCTACGTTAATCTCAGCTTGCTTGAATAAACATCTTAACTTCTATGATATCTCTAAACATCCCTTCATTCTTGCTGCTATTATATAAATGGGCATTTTATCACTGCACAGCATTCACACTGAGTCAGGCTCTCTACGTCTGACTAAAGTCACTTAAGTGCTCAATGGTCCAGAGACTGCTGTCACTGCTGTCACTCTGAGGGACTGAAGCAGCAATTTAAGCATTGGCTCTCCAGGGCATATATTTTATGATGGCAAATTTTTGAACTTTAGTCTCCTTAAATTTGGCGGCCACTGAGCACTGATGCCCTGAGCAGTTTAGAGGTACAGTGCATATACTTCAATCATATACTTCAATCTGTGGCTTTTTTTTAGTATGTGCACACAGCAACAGGAGGTAGAAAACTCACTGCCATGATGATCACTTGTGATTATTTTCACTCTTTACCTATAAGGCATCTTACTTGAAACCAGTACAATAATTGTTGAGAGGTCCATTTGTGAGTGGCACTCATCCTCACCTTTTTTTAACTACACCCCACACTATGATCTGAACAGCTGTAGCAGTAATGCAGCCAGTAGTAATAACACAATCCCAACCCCAGGAAGCACAGGCTAAAAGGTAGAAAAGCCCTCCTCACACAGTGTAACGTTAGCATAAAAAAGTCCAGTTAAATCGTTAAATGAAATTCCTGTTGTTTGTATACAGCATTAGTTTAGAGTGCAGTACCTAAAATTATATTACTAATGTTAGCATGTGTTAACTTCCTGTTGTTTTCCATCTAATTAAACCAGACAACAGATATATGCCAGCTGTGCCAGTTTCTCTTCAAAACTAATTAAAATCCATGGCTCTGACCAGATTGCTAGATGCACTCTCAGCTAACTGGGAGGGTTCCTTCGTGGGATATTGAACATTTTCCATCCATTGTTTGCACAGCACAAAAACTTTATTTAATATTGATCTCCCAATCAAACACTCCTTCTGGTTTGTTTTAGTCCTGTGTGTGTGTGTGTGTGTGGACGCATGCTACAATGGTGTCGCTCTGAAATCCATGTATGGAGCCTGGAAATATTGGGAAAATGATCTGCAAGGCATATAGTGTACAGTTATACGGTCTTAAAAAACTTTATGCACAAAACTCACACTCTGAAGACAATACTTCAAGTGACTGAGTGAACAGATCTTCAGTCACCACCTTCTCTTGTTGCAAGTGCTTCCTTAGTTTGCATTGACCTGCATGTTTGTGGTGTGCCTGCTATTTGTTAAGGTCTATTTCCCCTGGAATGCTTATTATTGATTGATGCGTTGCTCCCCTCAAATCTTCTGCAACAGTTACTGACAAAGCCCGTACTGCAGATATCCTCCTATCATGCTGATTTAGACGACCATACCTGTGTGTATGCAGGTTTTAGCCTCAACTCCAAATCATGTATACCTAAAATTTTTAGCCACCAATTTTCAATAAAGACTACATATTATTTTTTTATATAAATTCCTACAATTCTATTGACCATTGATTTCCATCAAATTCTGTACAGTGTGATAAGAGTTACAGAATGGAATTGAAAAGCAAGCAGACTCTTGAAACCAGCTAGAGTTGTGTAATCCATCACTGTTTTTGTCAAGCTTAAATTATCATTGAGTGTTAATGTTAATGATTAAGTGTAGATTGATTTAAAAGAGACATTATTACCTCACAACACAAATGTTTGACTTTGACCAACACCAATGCAGACTGGGTGTTCTCTGCTACATTACACAAGTTTCAAGAGTCTGCTAATGGATGTATGCAAAAAGTCTGAAACACTGCAGCATGCTTTGCAACATGTTTAGCTGAAACGTAAAGCCTTTGTGCTTTGTTGTTAATGGGCTAAAATATGTAAAAGCACTGGTATGGTCCATTGAGAATAGTGCTGACTCGACTCAAAGTTTTATGAAAAGATGCTTTAATTTGGCTTTTTCTCTCCTTCTCCTCTGTCAACTCCAGGAAGGAGCAGGGAGAGTCGACCACAAGGTTTGTGCCTCTGTTGTTTCAGTGTCTCCCATTATGTTGTAGCTTCATGCAGTTGTAATATAAAGGTAAGGCCGGGTATCGAGCCTAAATACATTTTTGGTTATATAGACTACTTTTTTATTCCAGATCTTATTTCAGCTATGGTCCTGAATGGCTGCTTGTGTTAGAACACTTGAGAAGTTGGGCTTCTTTTATGAAAAATAAATAAAGGAGTTTGTAGAAAAAGAAACATGTTTATACCCACATGTATTGATTTTAGTGGCGACGAAGGGGCAGCACAACAAGCTGTTTATACAACCAGCAGACAGCAACAGGACAGGAGCAACATTAGCATTCATTTAGTTTCATTTAGTCATGTTTTTGGCCACCTGTGTACTATTCTCTGCCTTTTGCTATGTTCACCTGCTAGTCACTAATGCAGTAGCCTGCTGTTTGGTGCTGGGCTGGCAGCACACAGTGGCTTTAACAGAGCTTTGTTAGGTTGATGAGAGTGAGCCAAAAAACAACGAGCTGAAACACACGAGTGACGATTTTAACATTACACAGTCATTTTTGTTAATATGAAATAGTGCTGACTAGGCCAGATTTAAGAACTAAGGTATCAAATCACCACCAGTATCAACATTTTTTTAACAAAACGGCAAACAAGATCAGACTTTCTAAACCTAAAACCTCCCGTTGCTCCACCTCTGTGTGAACTGCACCGTCACTGAGAGAGTGAAGTCGCCCTTACTGGCGCCGTTTAAGCCTGTGGGTAATGAAATGTAGACCTGCTAACGGTGAAGTGAGCTCAGAGCACTCTCATTGTTTTATCTTTTTGTTTGGTGCTGTCGTCTCTTTCTTTTTTTAACACTTGTACTCCTCTCCAAAAAAACACACACACATACATAGAAATCCTGAGACACTCAAAGAGAAGCACCCACACACACACACACACACACACACACACACACACACACACACACACACACACACTGTATTTTTTTTACCATCCTCTTGCCTCAGGTATCTATTATCCTCTTATTAGAAATGATATTTTGCATAAGTCTGTGTTCCTATTACCAAATTTTCTAATGATATCAGTGCTCCTGATGTTAGTCTTTTAGCTAATGCAGTTGTAGAATCATTAGGGGAGCACAGCATGCAGGCCAGTGAGGGCTGAGTGATGTAATATGTTGTTTACAGTTATGAAACACTGAGCAAACGCTTGTCTGCAAAGCACCACAGCAGCCTGAAGTCAGCCGTCCTGTTCCTCCCCTGAGACTGGTGTCGTATACTGTATGTCATGTACTGTACCTAACACACATAACACATTGCAGCAAAGCCAACAAATGTGAAAAGCCAATCGAGTAAAGGGCCAAATTAAGCAGACTGAAGAGAGTCAGCCTCACCTGCACACAGGCAAGACGTGAAATCATCCCACACAGTCTGAAATGCATTTAAAGAACAAGGGAGGAGCGCTCCAGCCACCACCTATATTTTTTTTTTCTTTGCAAACCCCCAACTTCCCGATTTATAGGGAGTCAGAGGTTTACTGCAGAGCTGGAGAGGAGATTAAAAGCAACGCATTACAGTCGAAGTGCAGCTGACTTACTTTATTTTTCAGCTATATTATATGTATTAATCTTCAAAGTGATGTGCCACAGAACTGCACTGATAAAACACGGCTATAGGACATAAAAATCTCACAAAAAAGCAAAAAAAAAAGGTCTGCATCTCAGCACCCTCGCTGAACCCACAAGTGTCTATCTAAAGGTTACTGGCCTCACACTGGTGACTCAGGCACTTGTTGCCATGGCCCAGCTGAATTCACATAGTTAAATGAGGGATATCGACATGAAGCATGTGAGTCACCAAATTGCTGCCTTTTTCAAATGGTGCTGTAGATGTTCATTTTCCTCTACTAAGCTCAATTGCCTCTGTTCTGCTGCTTCTAAATGTCACTGGTCGACAAATTGAAGCGCCAACAGAAACCCTGCTTTATTACTTTATACTTCACAGTCTTCATACATACAGTCCTGCAAAGGATCGTTGCATTTACATGTCAGGCATTCAACTGACGGTCATTCAGGCCGACTTAATGTAACATAAACCAAGAAATTATTAGTAAGAAGCAGTGTCACAGTAAAAAGGGCAAAGGGAAATGAGGGTAAAGAAGCGTTTTGTTTAACCCCACAAAACGTTCAGCGGTAGATATTTCCTTTCCTCTGTTTCTGCATCATGTAACACATCACCGTATGTCTATCTCCCCTTGATTTTTTTAGTAAAATTCATAGTAATAAACAGAAGCTACTGAGGAGGCGTACCACTCGGAAACATAGGTACACAGTGTTTCTGCTCCCGTTACATGACGTTTTTATTTGGGAATGCTGACTAATTCTTGGTGCATGGGTATCTGTAGGAGGCTGTGCAGCCACAGCGAGCGCAGAGTAATTAAATATTGCAGGGAGACATCAGTCGGCTTTATGGTAATACACTATCTGCCTTTGTTTGATCTTTGCCTGAGCAATGCGCTACTTCTGCCTGTTGTGATTTTGGTTTTAACTACATTTGCGCTCTATTTATACCTGGTTCCATTCTCGGCAGCAGATCCTGAGAAATAATTAACATTTGTAAGCTTTTTCCTGACTGGAGGGAGATGATTGTAGAGATTATCGCACATCGTATACTGCCATTATTCTTTTCCCTCACGCAGCTCCCCCTGTTGCATCTAAACAACATATCACACACCATTCCCTATATCTCAGATGCACACTTTAAACTCTATGGTACTCCATGGTAGGGGCGATATGTCGCTACCAATCAAACATACATGTCATGTGAATGACGAATGACGCTTGTGCACTGCCTTTGCATGCAGTCATTATATAGGCCAACCTGCATAAACATGGAATCAGCCACTACCTTTCTCTATATCTCATTATCCTGCTCCTTCACTTTCTGCAAGTAATTTTCAGCCATTTTCTTCCATAACTCACCCTGTCATGGCACACTAGATGGAACCTATGTGCAATAAACCCTACAGCTTCAAATTTTTTATTTTGTAGGGTATTTAGAAATTTAAGTATAACAACATTATCCATTTAATGTAACAATGCCATTGAATGACATCAAATGTCCCTTTTAGCAACATGCTAACTGATTGGTCAGTACAATTGCATACTGCAGCTGATGTAGGGGACAAAACATGAAAACATGCACGCACGAACACACAAACTACAACACACAATCAAAGCATCACACCTAACCTGAGCTTGCATTGTATGTATGGCACCTGCTGCAATGCTGCGATGCATGCTAGCTTTTCTCCATCTTGCCGCCCTTGCAGCCCTTCACCTTTATATTAGTAGATCAACTTTTGAATGATGACTGCCACATGATAAGATCGTGCAGAGGAATAGCATTTTGCCAAAAGTCTTGGATAATTTATGTTGTCGCCATAAAACCTCAGTCATTATTAACATATCGATGTCTGTCTGTCATTCCACCGCCTCACAATACTGTTTCCTTCTTGTTCTTCTGCTCACTCCAACTCCCCTCTGTACCACTGTGCATCCCCATTTCACTCGACAGTCAGAAGTTGAGCTTCAAAGAGCGGGTGAGGTTGGCGAGCCCCCGAGGTCAGAGCATCAAGAACAGGCAGACCTCGTCGGTGAACGACCGGCGGTCTCCAGTGGCTGAGGCTGGGACAGAGGGAACCAGCCCCGCTAAGGTACAGAAGAGCTGGAGCTTCAACGACCGCACACGCTTCAGACCCTCGCTCCGCCTTAAGAGCCAGTCACGCTCCACCACTGACGGTGAGTGACTCTGCCCCATCGTTCCACCTCCTGACAATGTTTGACTTAGCTTTGGATTCATTAACAGGACTAGTTTGAGGTGGTACAAAGTCAGGGCAATTAAAAGGCTAATTCAAGGTATAATTTATTCTCGTTCTCTGTTGATATACAGTACTCTGCACAATACTAGCCTTGACTTTTTGAAGCAGCTGAATAGTAATGAAACACAATTCAAGTAAAATTCTATCTTAAAGGAACTGTTCCACATCCACGTTCTTGCTCAGACTTAGACGAGAAGATTGATACCACACTCATGTCTGTCAGGTCAATATGAAGCTACACAGGACATGGTTAGCTTAGCTTAGCACGAAGACCTGACAGCATCAGTAGCCTGGCTCTGACTAAAAGTTAAAAAAAGCTCAGTAAGCAACACCTTATACCATTTGTGTAAAAGCTACAATGGTGCTGTACCATTTCGTGACTGAGCACAGTAAGTTCCTGGTGTCTCGTCATCACCGTCAGGCTTCCAGGCAATTAAAAAGTGAGCTATAGTGTTTTTTTACCTTTTGATAGAGCCATGATTCCAGTCCTCATGTTAAGCTAACCGTTTTCTGGCTTTAGCTTCACATTTAATGAGCAGAAGATAAAAGCAATATTGATCTTTTCATCAAACCCTCAGCAAGAAAGTGAATAATAACATCGAACTACTCCTTTAAGTCCAAGTGCAAGATGCCTGAATTCCCCAATTTCACTACATGTATTTAATAGAGGTGTACTGGCCAACCATCCAGCCCACCAGAACTGGTTTTGCCCACTAATTCAGACAGCTGAGTGGAGGAATGCTAATGGTCATGTGCACTTCCTTCCCTTGGCCTAGCAGTGCCGGCCTGGCAAGTCCTGCTGGGTAACAGCCAGTTGGTGTTTGTGGGTGGACTGATGGATTGATGGAAGGTGGGGGTGGTGAGCTCCAGCAGCCATATGAGGTGTCAGAGCCAGGCCAGCTGGCTGAGGCCTGCTGATGGAGGGGAATCAATAACTAAGCAAGCCAAAACCAGAATGGTTTGCTGGTTAGCCATGCTCCGTCTGATCATTCACTGTCACTGGCATGTTTGGCTAGCAGAGATGTAAGAAGATGGGAAACATTTCCTCTCATTATGACTTTGATTTGAAGTGAAATAAGTAATTTTAATGGAGCGGATCTATGTTTTGTCACTGTCCCAGACACTCTCTATCTTAATAATCAGTAGGTTTAACTATATGTGTATAAACATAAGCACATGCAGATCCTACATGCTGTGACCCACTGAGCAATGCTAATCCAAGCTCGTTTATAACAGAACAAATGGCTCGACTCTGCAGTCCAGCTCTTGTCCTGCAACCCTCTGCTTGCCTCCTCAGGTTGTCGTAACTCAGGAGGCCCATAAACTGCCTTGTTCCAAGGTTGCATTGTTAAGATATATCTGCAGGTATATCAGAGAGCTGTTCTTTACTACAAGGTCTGCTGTTCCCGACAGCACTTAAAACACTCTATTTCTGTCTATCAGAACAGTCCGTGTCCGTCTTTCACTCTCAATTCAGTTCTCTTGATTGCTGTCAAATTCGGTCAGTTTGAATGCACTGTTGTAACCCGATCCCCAATAATCCCCAGTATCAATCAATCAGTCAATCAAACAGACTTCCATGTGAACCCTAAACTTGGCTTATTTTTTTACTGAATAATGCTGTGAATCAAGAGCCAGAGTCAGGAGTTGGTGGGGACAAAAAAAAAACAGAGCTGAGACTGAAGAAGAATTGGATTTACACAAGTCCAAATGAATGCTGACGGGGCTCCAGCAACTGTTTTTTTAGCTTGTTTGCCATATGTGACAATATGGAATTTTATTGAGATATTTTTTCCAGCTTGTTCCACTGCCCCCAAGTGGCCAAAAATGGAATAATGCAGCTTTAAGGCTTTTTTGAACATCACTTTCAGAAATGTATTTGCATTGTTCTATTTAGCAGTAATTAGTTGCAGTAACAAAGTGTTGCTATGGTTATAATTTGTAGTGATTGGGAGAATAAAACTTCTCTGTTCTACAGCCGTGCCGGGCGGACTGATTATAAAATCACATGCTTTTTTGGACGTGGGTGGGAGGAATGTGGTCACTAACTGCATGTAAACTGACTAATGCAACACATGTAGATGCATGGTCAGAGTCCTGACATTAGATCTGTTTTTGTAGCTGACATAAGGTAGTCTTATCAATGAACAAAATCTGAGTAGCCCTCCGTTTCTGTATCTTCTTTCCCAAGCAGCAGACTCCAACATGGCGGGGGAGGACGGCTTTGATGAGAAGGGCTGTCACTGTGAGATCTCAGTGGAGGACTTGCTGCCCTCAGTCAAGTCTGTCATTAGAGCTGTCAGGTGAGGCAAAGGAAATGAGACTTCCTCCTTCTCTCCAGCTAACTGTACTTTCTGCTCTCAAGGTTGCATGCAAACAGTCCCTGATTGTACCACATGTGCTCAGGGGATTTAAGTGACCGGAAGAGGGTTTTTTTAGGTTATTTTTAGACCATCTTTGGTTCATGTGATTGGATACAGTGTGGAGAGACAGGAAATATAGTTAGAGGGAGTATTAACACTGCAAAGCCATGTAAACTGATCATGTCACAAGGACAGTGAGTGTCTTAGCCATGTAGTGTCCTAAAATAAACTGTGGGTCAGATGCAGTCATAACAAATACTAGAAGCTGGGGTTGAATTCATATGATTCAAACCTCTTGAGTTTTACACTAAAAATATATTTCTCTATGGCAGATTGGAACAACTGAACTCACGTCCTGGCAAAGAAATGCTGTCATTTCTTATTCCCATAACAAACTAGAGGGCACTTGCAAACATTTCACATTGATCTTTTCAACACATCATCATACTTGTATGCAGGTGTGCAGGACCTTCGTCCCCATGTTGTTAACTTAATGAAACCGTCGCCGCTTAGGCACCAAAACAGCTTGGTTAGGTTTAGGAAAAAAGCAAACTTTGGGTTCAAGTAAATATGTTACAGTTACTGAAACACTCGTAGTTTGCAGAGCAGCCGACTCCTGGGGTAGAGTCCTGTGTTTGTCTGACCCATCTGTCCACCCAACCTTTATCCACATGCGGACTTTCTTGCTCTTTACACTATGTCACCTGACTTCCTGCTTTGCTCCACTCATAATTACTACTGCCACTCGAGGTCGCCGCCTAACAATAACCGTAACTATGAGTCACAGTAACCTGCCTGCACAGTCGACCTATATGGCCATTTCTCTAGTGATGACGGACTGGATTGTCGTCAAATCAGTAGTGAGTAAACCTGACTCCTGAGATCGTTCATACTGGAACTAAGGCTGCCTTTTAAACTACAACCAACCAACCAACCAACACCATTTTGGTCATATTATCCCAATTCTACAAAGCGACAAACATAGTATTAATCATGGATCAAACATGTAATCATAGATTTCCTATAAAGGATTTTTTTCCTCTATGTGAATCTCCTGCACATAACATCAGGTGTAAAAGTTCATGTTAAAAATATAATGGGGTAAAGGGTCAATTCACCAAAATATATTTTCTCACTCACCCAGTGGTCAAAGGTTTTACTTAAGTAAAAGTAGCAACACTACGATGGAAAACTTCTCCCGACAAGTAGAAGTTCTGTGTTGTCAGTAGTCAGTAACCTCAGGTCATGAAGAAACAAAAAACAATTTCCTCCATCACTACGTGCCAACTTTACTGTATTGAGGTGGGACATGCTCCCATAGCCCCTGTTCCCAGAGTGTCATCTAAGTCAAAGTCTAAGTGACTGAAACAAGCCTACAGCTTCGTTGGCCACAGAAAAAGATGGCATCACACAAACATTCACTTCCACTCTTTTGTTTCTGCACAGTTTTGTTGCTGTTTGTCCTTGCAGATCCCTTCCTCTCTTCACTTGAGCACTCAGAAACTCGCACATTTAGCCAAATTCCTTTGACTTTAGTCCAAGGCTCCACAGGTGCATCAACTCAGAGAGCTGCTTTTTCAGAGTGATACTTTTACCCACACACAGCTAAAATAAGCAGCCTCAAACTCACTGGATGTTTTTATAAGGTCCGGTGAAGTGGTTGTTCAGGTGTTCTGTCTGTTTGCATTGGTGTGAAGAAGCAGGTAGTTGGCATGCAATGATACATGTTGAGCACCTTTTAAAACAAGAAAAACAGTCACAGTTCCATGTGTTTTTATTAGCCACACTAGTATTTGAAATGTCCCACTGCAAGTCATGTAAATTTACTGTATAAGTGCTCCCCCTGGTGGCTCATTTCCAAATTTCTCTGCAGGATAATGAAGTTCCATGTAGCCAAGAAGAAGTTTAAGGAGACGCTGCGTCCATATGATGTCAAGGATGTGATCGAACAGTACTCTGCCGGTCACTTGGACATGCTGTGTCGCATCAAGAGCCTGCAGACCAGGTGGGACCGACGACAGAACGCATGACAACGGAAGCTGATAGCTTTCATTCCACCAGCCTTTGCTGTCTAAGTAGAGCCGTTTGACTGCACTGTAACTGATTCACCTGTGTCTTGGTGTGTATGTGTGTGTGTGTATGTGTGTCTGCATGAATGCACCTGCACTCATACCTTATACATGCATGGGTATATTTATGTGTTACGTTTGTTCTTTGCATTTTATATGCACATACGTGTGTGTGCATGTGTACCTCTGGCTGCATGTGTGTTGATGTGTATATGCGTGTGTGTTCCCTTTGCTTCCCACACAGGCTGGACATGATAGTAGGCCAACAGACCCTGAGCAGCCGAGCCAAGACCTTTTCCTCCCCCTCCCTGCCTGTCTATTACAGCCAGGGCAGAAAGAACTCCACCCAGGGGTCAGAATGCCCCCCTATCCTTCACATGTCACATGGGTTCAGTTCGCTTCT
This sequence comes from Chelmon rostratus, assembly GCF_017976325.1. Classification (NCBI taxonomy): domain Eukaryota; kingdom Metazoa; phylum Chordata; class Actinopteri; order Chaetodontiformes; family Chaetodontidae; genus Chelmon; species Chelmon rostratus. The sequence continues at coordinate 27,680,644 of NC_055660.1, read as the reverse complement.
CATTCAGTCAATTCAAGAGATATATTGAATAAAGAAAATATGAAAAACGGCAAATCTGGATTATAAAACAAAGTTTAAGTTTCTTCTTTGAACTGACTGATCAGGGAGTGAAATGAAACCTTTCTTCACACACGTTCATGGAGTGCTCTTTTCTCAAACTCTTCTGTCTGGGTATGAAGTCATTCACAAACCAAACATTAACAAAACCTAACAGTATATTGACTTTGGTTCTGGCATTTTCTGTTTCTATGTGATGAAACATTCTGGGGAATTGTGGTAAATTACACGCACAAACCTGTCCATAAATATACAAACTAAATTCACAAAGTACAACAGTGTTTGTGCCTACCTGTTGTTGCTGCGGTAATACTGACCCCTGCTGCTGGTGACTGTTAACTGAAACTGCTGCGTGCTTTAAGTCCTTCATCCTTCAGGAAGCTTTGTGGACAAAGTAATGAGTGAGAAAATCATAGTGAGATGCAGTTGAAAGCTCCGGGAAAAGCTAGTAAGTGGATCTTGAGTTAAGATTCCACTTGTGCACTCAGCTGTATAAACACTTGTTTTGATGGATTAATCTATGAAGAGCCATGAGGAGCCTGTAATCTTCCTCAGATTAATACATGAGACAAACTTCTTTCCATCCATGTTTTCGACATTGTTTTTGTTCGTTTAAGGTTTGACTTCATCTCTTCTGCAATGGTTTAATGTCACCTGACTGGAGAATTAATGCCACCAACTGTTTATCTCAATGCATCCAACTCCTAATATTTACACAGCAGTAATGAATGGAAACACACATTCATTTGAAATTGGTTTGCTGGATTTCCGGAAATTTGGTTAAAATTAGCACTACATTTGGATGGAAACCTGGCTACTGCTGGCTAATCACAAAAACATAATACTTTGGCATTTCTAATTATTTGATCAATTAAAGCACTCTTTGTGACATTGTATTTGTCTGCTATGAGCACATCAAGTGTTACTATACTCCAAGAATCACAAAAACACACATTTAAGGACAAGACAGCTTTAGATGTGAGTGTGGCTTGGTGTTAGAGGATCTTGGCAAAGCTTTAATCATTTATTTGTCCATAATGCTGTTGGCATTGCAGTTGCATGATATTGTCTTGGCTTGTCCCTGCCCTCTGTTGAACTTAACCCTGTTCACTAACAAAGAGACTTTATTAACCACATTCTACTGAACCTCACTGGATGGAGCAGGAATAATGTTTAGTGTGTTGAATCACACAAGAACCTGAATCTGTGCTGTAAAACAAAAAGAATACAAGATTTATTTAGAATCAGATCAATTCATTCTTGTGTTGTGAACTGTTTGATTCACAAGAAACACATTTATTAACACATCATCCATCATGGTTGGTAGTGTTCTATCATCAATTATACAGCATCTGTCAAATCCAGTGAGGAAGTGAACCTGTCATTTGTCTCTGTGTTGGAGAAGAAAGTGTGCTTACAGTAATCTATTACTCTGTTGCAGTTTCCTTCCTTTCTGTGGGCTGCCGCGTGGATTTCTACTTTGTCACCTTTTTTCCTTCCTATCCATAATGTCTTATTGTGTTTGCATTTGCTTGTGTGTGTGTGTGTGTGTTTCTTTGTGCGTGTGTGTGTGTGTGTTCCAGAGTTGACCAAATCCTCGGGAAAGGCCAGATCCCTCTGGATAAGAAGATTCGAGAGAAGCTGCTGTCTGATGGAGATCTTTTAGAGGACGTGAGCATGCTGGGTCGTGTCTGTAAGGTGGAGCGGCAGGTCCGTTTGGTTGGGGGGGTCTTCACAGACAATTTCTGTAACTTTCCTTTACCGGCAATCCAACATTAACACCCACTTTAAACTTTTTGCAGCTCTTTGCATTTGTTACACAACTACTTGTGCTACTTTTTGCGTGCAAACCAAGTGCAACACAATGAATGTCCTCCAGGAAAGACATGCACGCTCTCATCCCCATATTTAAATATCACTTCTCTTATGCCATCAGAAGAATTGTGATTTCATATAGATTTTTTTAATTGCATACAAATCTTCTACACACAGTGACTTTAAAATGCCTTCCTTCCCTATTGTTTTTCTTTTCTTGCTCTCACACCCCCCCCTCCTCACAGGTCCAGTCGATTGAGTCAAAGCTCGACTCCCTGCTGGACATTTATCGTCAGGTTTTGCGCAAGGGCTCGTCCTCAGCCCTCACACTCGCCTCTCTGCCCCTGTTCGAGCTGGAGCAGACCTCTGACTACCACTCCTCTGTCTTCAGCAAGGACCTGTCCTGCTCCACCCAGGTCAGCAGCAGTGGAGCGCCACCCCCTGGTGGCTGCGTCACACGTTCCTCCACAAACTCCCACCTGTCCCAGGGAGGACTCCATCTCATCCTTGCGCCCCCCAACGAGCTCAACCTCAACTTAAATGCCTCCTCTTCAACACCTCCCTCCGGCCTCGCATCCTCCTCTTTCAGCCCGTCACCGCTGCCTCATCATCATCATCATCACCACCACCATCATCATCCTCATCGTCCCCACCATCATTACACCCAGGCTCAGGCCACCACGCCTGAAAGTGGCACCGATGAGGCCGTGGGGAGCTCTCCACCCATCCTTACCCCAAATAGCGTCAGCAGTGGCGGGGGCGGAGGAGTCGCAGATGGAGGGTTTCCTCTTCTGGCAAGGCTTCCGCCACCACCCCCTCCAAGCCGAAGTGGGGGCCTGAGTAACTTGCCACGAGCGACCTCCACAGAAGCACCCCCTGACATGGAGGACTTTTGTGGAGGTTTAGGGATGCAGGTGGAGGACAGCAGTGTAGTGGAGGACCTTGGCCTTGGGTTGGGGCTGGGCAGACTGGGACAGCAGCTACAGGACAACAGCAATGGCAGAATAAATACTCAGGAGGGGGGCTCCTGGAGGAGACATATGAGCCTGGAGCTGCAGCCGCTGGTGCTGCCAACACTGGACTGCTGCTCTGGCACGAGCCAGATGGACCAAGGCCTGGGCAAGTCCATGTCAGTGCAGGACCTGATGCAGGCAGCCCCAGGGACTGTCCAGGACACCCACCACAGCCTCTCATCTCCAAGCCCCAGTACAAGCAGTGACTCCCACAGCTGTAGCCAAGACCCTGGGGGAGGAGGGAGTGGTGGGGGTATAAGCAGGAGTGGTGGAGGTGGATGGGGTGAGGAGGACCTCTTTATCAGTGACAGGGAGATAGAGACGCAAGGATTTGACTTCCTGTCACTTGGGACTGCTGAGGCCCACACCTACTCCTCGGAGCTCCTGAGGACAGGGAGCAGAGCAGGGACGGGGTCCCGGGGCTCTAACCACAGCCTGGCCCGCGGTCACGCATCCTCGCCCTCTGCTGGCAGCAACGAATTGCTGAACATGCCGCACGTACGGCTAAAATAAACTTGCCTATGTGTTCAAAAGGCACGTAAATCTCACCTCAAAGAGACAGTTTTTATCCTTTTTGGAGGGGAGCGGGAGGGCGGGAATATAACGAGGGGTCCTTTTATGTTTATTTTCATGTTGATCCATTTGATAAGAATCACAGTATTTTCATACAGGCTGATCACGTATGGCATATCATTGCATGAGTTACTCTTTGTTTTAAAGTATGATTGACCAATCCGGGCTAGAAGATTCAGGATTGTATAATGGAAACACAGACCCCTAAAACTAGAGACTTTGCTATTAAACAAAGTCAACTAAACTTGGTTCTGAGAGATGATTGTTTTATATGTGATCTTAAGACAGAGCATGAGCATTGCATGTTTTCAGTCAAAGGTACTGAGATTTGCAAGATACAGTTTACAAAGTAACAAAGTAGGAAAGCACGGACACCTAACATTTATGGAAAATTCCTTTGTGAATGCCACTCACAGCTGTTGCAAGCAGGGGAAAAATGGGTGGGGTGAGTCATCCTGGAGAAAAGACTGTTGATATTTGCTGAATTGGAAATTCAGCGAGCATCTCCTCGTGGTCCACGAGCTGTCCGTTCTGTGGCTCTACCATTGGGAAAGAGACAATGTGTCTCAGACCGAGCCACACACTGACTGTTCCAGCCAATCAGCAACAGGTGGCATTCGTGCTCGTGTGCAGGACAAGAGGAAGGGGAGATGGGACGAGCACAAGGGTCAGTAAATCTAGCATGCTAATGCCATGTAAACACACTGTAAGGAGGGACTGCAGTATCAGCATTGTCCAGAATGACTCACCCACCCTTTAATACTTCTTTGTGCCCACATATACAAGATCTATTTCCTGTCTCTCCAATCACATGACAGGATTTAATATTAAAGTGAATGTTACCTCACTATTGCCAAACTCTACATTCTCAGTTCTTGTCACTTTTCTATTCTATTCTATTCTATTTCTATTTTATTTCCATACCATTCTGTCCATTTTAGAAAACCAGATAACCTCCAGAACTTTGTATCCTTAAATTATATGAATCCTCAATCGATGACTTTGGTTGCCCACAAGGACCGTGACAGTGTATATGCAAGTTTTAGCTCCTAAACTGCAGGTCTCGAATACTGTACGTAAGAGTTTTGTTGAGCATTTCTGAATGAGGGCAATACAGTTTAACATGTTCGTTCTACAGTTTCAGGCATCTACTGGTTTGCAATAATTTCCATTCAGTAAATCAATTAGTGGACTCCTGAAATGTGCTTGAATTGTGTAATCTGTCACAGTGAACATCAGGTCATTGTTGTCAATGTTACATACTCCTTGTGCGGTTATGCAGGAAGTGCAGAGTTTTAAAAAGCCTGCTTTGCATGACCTCATAACAATGACATCAATGTGACAGAAAGTACTTGAATTACTTGAAACAAGCAAGTTTGGGAAGTGGACTAATTGATTTGTATATTATACTGCCAACAGCGTTATAAAATATAGGGATGCACCGATACCAACATACATACATTTGTACTTTTACCTTTGTGAGGACACTAAGTGACATTCCCTAGCTCCTAATTTTAAGCTTACTAAACTAAAAACCTAACCCCAACCCTTACCCTAAATCTTACATTAACCCTTAACACCAAATCTATCCCAAAATGAGGACCAGAAAAAATGTCCTCAATTTCCAAAAATGTCCTCAACCATCCCAAGGTCTAAAACTCAAATCAGTTCTCACAAAGACAGCTGTACAAGCACACACACACACACTCACACACGCTTTACCTCAGATGGAGTACAGTTGTAATGCAGTGGAGTGGGTATTTTTCTGTGTCAGTGAAGCGTCTCGTGGTGGCTGCTGCTAAGGTTCCCGTCATTGTTTTGATGACATGGTCCTCGTCTCTTTCTTTGGGCAAAGTTTTCTGAAGCACGGTCACAGCAGGAGCTCACTTTTCAGGTCAACTCCTCAAAAGGAATACATAGTTTTCAGGAGTGTCCGCTGGTGAGCGCTGAGATTGTCGGGGAGCTTACATTAGGACCCAGATATTCTGAGGGCCTGCTTCTGCTCGATGTGAGACTGTTTGGTCATACGGTTTCTGTGATGTTGTGATGGCTGAGAATCTCGTACCTCAGTTCCACTACAGTGAGGAAATGACCAAATACCCTATTAACTACAAGTGACAATGGCTGGTCATCAAGAGCAATGTACTGGGTAAGAGCTTGTTATTTTTACTGTCCATGGGTTGTCTCTGGACAGTTTCTCTCGCTTCTCCAGCATTTGCTGCAAAGTTTGTTTTTTACAGTTTCCTGCTGTTAGCATTAGCAAACTAAATGAACTCTGCATTGTGTCAGTTCTTTAGGTGTTTAATTAAATTGCTTGTGTTAAAGGAGCTGCGTTTTACTCCTGCTCTTGCAGTCTGATAAACTTTTGTAATCATTGCTTATCTTAAAGTATCTCCAAACTGCTGACATTGCTCCTTCTCCTACATGCTGAGCTGAGGAGAGGTGTACACCATATTGCCATGTAGTATAGGGTGAGGTTGTGGTTGGAGTAGTTTTAGGATTACAATTACAGTACATAAGCACAGTATCAGACCTGATATTAGTAGCGGTATCGTTGCATCCCTAACAAAGTGTGTGACTGAATTTTTGAGCCACGCCGTGTAATATCCAAGTGATTTGTAGTAAACTGGCTAAAACATGCAAAACTGTAGGACTGGTCCTTTGTTTTGTTTTTTCATTTAAACACTGAGTTGGCTTGAATTGTTGAAGGTACATTGGGAAAACCCAGACAGAAAAGAGCAATGTCAGTGTTGCTGTAACTAATATTTGAACACTTAGCAATGCCACCTCTGCCAACAGCCATCTGAACTATGAGGTGCACCATGTTCAAAGCACATTCACACGAACACACTTGTATACGCACATGTACAGATAAGAACGCCCATTTACACGGCCAGCTGTGACGCTACATGTTCATTACACTGTGGAGGATCTAAGGCACAGTCTAGAGGAGAGGAACAAGCAGTTGTTAATTATTTTCAGATCAATTATGCACTGGTCAGTCGGTTTTCCAGCTGATGACAGCCATGGATTGAAACACATCTTGAATGTCATTTCTTCATTTAAAAAAACAGTCTGATATTTCATCAGAATATGTGTGTCATAGCAAAGAGCTTTGTTCTGGTTACTGAAAGAAATGTTCAGAAATCTAACTTTGTATTGCATCTGTCTTTTTGCCACTCTGTTTCTACATGAAAGGAAGATATCTCATTTAAATCATGGTCAATGTTTGCTTTTTATCATACAGTGTAATGTGGAGTTATTTTTGCTTCCTTGAAGTGGACTAGCTGCAGAATGTAGTCCTGTTGCATGGTACAGAATCAGATGCTAAGAATTAAAGCACCACGAGCTGCAGGAGAATACTATCCATGAAGTATCCAAAGCCTCAGTGGTGAATAATCACCTTTACCTAGCAGTACCTCAATGAATTGTGAGACCCATATCAAAGACTGGAATATATGTGAGGGAGGCTTGGGGTCAGTTTGCTTTCAAGAAGTGGATTTTACTTTCCTTCAGATATTTAAATATATTTTGCATGAAGAGGTTGTCATATCCAAACCTATCTATAACTGAGAATGAATGCCTTGTCATTAAGACAAATCACTATTTATGGTTCAAAATGATTGCATCGGAAGTAAAAAAAAAAGACCTCGGCTCTGATATGAAGTCTACAAAATGTGCAGTACATACAGTATATTGGTGCCTTGCTTTTGTGGTACATATCTGTCTCCATATCTACATTTTTCTGAAAAGTGCATTAGGTTCCTCCGAACAGAAATGGTTGCACTGTCTTCATTTTCTCTCCCTGTAATGTTCTGACTTGAGGCATTTTAGGTTTTTTTATTCAGAGATCATTTTGCTACTGGGCATAACACAGGCCTTTGACATGTTGACATTCTGTCTTGTTTATTTTAATTTATTTAAATTATGTGCACATATTTACACACACGTAATAATCTCAGTTAGATTTATGAAGCCTGTAATGTAATGAAAATGCAAGTGAACTTTTCTTCTCATTCATTAATAAAGGAAATTCTATGAAGAGCTTGGTTTTGACTTTCTCATCATAATTCACTGAATCAGTGAGGTTCAGCAGTGGTTCAGGTTCAGACAGGACCAAATGAATGATACCAGGAACAAACACGTCATGTTTAAACATCTTTACCTTTATGAACATGTGCTCACAAATAACAGTGATTAAGGTGCATGAAACAGTAACTATAACATTAAACAGAGCTACTGTTTGCTTAAGCCAAGTGCTTGGCATGAAGATTTCAGGTATTAGACAAAGAGTTTCTCAGGCTTGTTTCTCTAAAGTGCAATCACGGAACATGCAAGCAGCCAATCGACCTCTGGCTAGTTAGCATATCTCTTTTAAAGCTAGAACACAGAGCAATGCTTTAACAAAGATCTGGCAAAAGAACATCTCTGCCTTATTACTGGTGTTAAGCAGCTAAGGTTGTTGGCTAGATCAATGTGCAGCCTAATTCTAACTATAATAGCACACAAACAGGGTACCCTAATGCAACGTTGTTGTGTTATCCTGCCACAAACTGACAATAAAACCTACATATAACAGTGTGGTAACATGTTAATCACTAACAGTGTGGTACTCATTTTTTTTCCTTCGTCTGCTTTTGCGATGCATTGTGATAATAGACCAGACGCTGACTATGGTGTGCAGAAGGTGCAGGGTGCTAGTGTGTCTTCGGCCACGGTGAGCGTTTGGGGCAGCAGCCCAGCACAACGTTCATTTGACCTTCTGCGCTTTCTGTGCGGACTTGGTTATCTTACCACTGGTAGGGGCTTTCTTTTCCACACCTTTAATTACCCCCACTGCCACAGTCTGACGCATGTCACGGACCGCAAACCTTCCTGAAGGGGGATGACAGACAAAACATTTGTTATCTCTGATTAAAAATTGAAGTTCACATTTGTCAGTTTTGATTCCCAATCACCTTGACAATAAGTTTTATTGTCAGTTGCAGCATGACCCATGAGCAGAAATGCTGCTGCAAGGTCAGTGGACTTACCAAGTGGTGGGTACTCAGAGAAGCTCTCCACACACATGGGCTTGCCTGGGATCATGTCCACAATAGCAGCATCTCCAGACTTCAGGGACTTGGGGTTGTCTTCGAGCTTTTTACCAGAGCGACGGTCAATCTTTTCTTTGAGCTCTGCAAACTTGCATGCAATGTGCGCCGTGTGGCAGTCCAGCACGGGGGCGTAGCCAGCACTGATCTGACCAGGGTGGTTCAGGATAATCACCTGGACGAGAGCAGAGGCAGATAAAGTTATGTGCATGTGGATTTTTTAGGTCAGTATCCTTCTCAAAGCCAACTCATATATTCAGACCTGAGAGGTGAAGCTGGCTGCCTCCTGTGGTGGGTCGTTCCTGCTGTCTCCAGCCACATTCCCACGACGAATGTCCTTGACAGACACATTCTTCACATTAAAACCCACATTGTCACCAGGCAGCGCCTCAGTCAGGGCCTCGTGGTGCATCTCCACAGATTTAACCTCAGTGGTTACGTTGACAGGGGCAAAGGTCACCACCATGCCAGGTTTTAATATTCCTGTCTCCACTCTGCCCACTGGTACGGTCCCAATGCCTGGAAGAGAGAGATTAGCAACTAATTCAATCTTCAGTGACATGCACGATGATTACTATAATACAATTCTCTAAAAAAAAGGACAGACGCTCACTTTAGGACATGAAGAGCCAATGGGAATTCTCTCCCAGACCCGGTTCGATTCTCTTTTTGTCACAGGGTGCTCTCATTCCAAAAATACTTTAAACATATAATCTGGCACAATTTACATTTCAGAGGGTCTTGATAATTGGAGAATTTTCACTATTTCAAGTGTTTTCTCCAACTACAAATCACACAACTATCACCCCTACAGCCACCCACACAAACACCGCCCTCACCTCCAATCTTGTAGACGTCTTGCAGAGGCAGGCGAAGGGGCTTGTCAGTGGGGCGTGTGGGAGGCTGAATGGCATCCAGAGCCTCCAGCAGTGTGGTGCCTGAGGCATTACCATCTTTACGGTTAATCTTCCAGCCCTTGAACCAGGTCATCTGTGGAGAGGTAAGAGCTCAGAGGTTTACTGTGACTGCTTACAATGAGGTGACTGCAATGATTAGAAGAATAAAGGCTCACAATGTCTATGTAGCAACTTTTTGGACGCAAGAGTGATATGTGTGCTTTTGTATCGTTCATTTATTTACTGTTTAACAATATGTAAGAACCTTTTTGTTAGATATTTAAGGTACTTTTAGACAGTGAGCCATTGCTACCATTGACAAGGTTCAAAGCTACCTCCATCCCTATCAGCCCTATATGTACACCATAGGCTGTTGCTATCCACTTAGTATGAGCTCATCATGCAGCTAAATATAGAAGGTTTTTTGTTTGTTCCACTTTTCAGAAAGATGTGTGTTTCAAAACACCAGTCAGATTTACCTCCTCATCTGGCCTGTGTAATGGGAAGGTACTCCTGCTTTGTAAATGAGGACCAGTAACAGTACAGACTCAAGGATGGATCAATACCAGCTGTCTGTGACCTGACTTTTTGTTTTATGCTGTTTTGTTTTACTGTTAATTCTGTAGGTTAGGGGCTGAACCTGGCGCTAGCATGTAACAAATGCAGCTAGCAACACAGTCAGAGGCGATGTTTGACTATTGTTGTAATACTGAGGGAGAGCCAACACAAACTGTGTGAAAGAATAATTCTATTTTTAAACCTGGGCCCTACTTTGGTCTCTACATGACTAATAGGTACAAAAAGTTTTGGACTTGGTCCAGTACAACGCCTTAGCTGGCAGCCGAAATACGGTTCGCAATGGCTGCAACATAATCCTTGTGGGCTAGTGTGCCCTTCAAAGCACACCCACTAAAAGTTGTTTTTGCCACTGACAGGCTTGGATTGTTATTTTAAGTGTCTGACAACATTATGGAAAGGATCCCTACAGAGATAGACCTTTTTGTTAAAAAGAAAGATCCTTTATGTTTAACCTGAAACTAAAAAACAGTAATTTCACCTCAGGGATCATTGTAAAATTTTATTCAAACCTGACAGAAACAAAACTCACCAAACCATCTTTGTTAGTCCCTCTATTGTTCCAACAGTTACCAATTCAGGCTAGGTTAAAATAAACCCTTAATCAGTAACACTTTCCCTCTTGCTCCTCTCCCAAAGTTTTCATATCTAACTCGCCAACTACATAACCAGTTGTAGGGTGGATGCCAGTAACTGTTTTTTCATGTTGGTTTTTTGTGGAAGGTATGGAAGGAATGGTACTGCAGCTCTAGCTCAGCTTCCTTTCGCTCTGTTGTTATATAAATGCCCATTGGTGTTTTTGTGTGTGTGTGTGAGAGAGAGAGAGAGAGAGAGAGAGTGTTTGTTTTTAAATATGTCAGACTCGGTTCAAAAAAAGGTAATATACTGGACACCACAAACTATGATTATATGACTCCTTTCCGTCAAGCAGTGCATTCAGTGCAGCCACAGCGCTGCTTCTGGTGAAGAAGTGTGTGATTCAGGGAACTCAGATACTTGTACAATCAGCTTCTGTATCATTACCCTCGTTGGAGTTTCTGTGGTTGCCATGCTTACACAGCTAGCCGTTGCAGGGTGAAAAAGTTATCATTAACTCTGAATGTTCCAGCCAAAGAGCCCCCTCTCCTTGCCGCTATTGGCCGGAGGTGGCGGTGGTAATGTGGCAATGACCTCTCACTGTCTGAAAGCATCTTTAGCCTCTTCCAACTAATTGGAGGGCCAAAGTATAGGAGGACTGAAATCACAAAAAAATTTCACCACTTAATATTCCAATATGTAACGCTCACTTATGATGTATGTAACTCTGACCATACAGTATGAGAATCATGTGACAACTTACTGTGCTTATTCTTTATGTATCGGTAAATATTGTAAATACACGATTATAGTTTGTGTCTCAAGACAGGCTTACATTAGGGCTGGGTTCCAGCATGTTGTCTCCGTTCCATCCAGAGATGGGCACAAAGGCCACAGTGTCAGGGTTATAACCAATTTTCTTGATGTAAGTGCTGACTTCCTTCACAATCTCTTCGTAGCGCTTCTGGCTGTAGTTGGGCTCAGTGGAATCCATCTTGTTGATGCCCACAATGAGCTGCTTCACTCCCAAGGTGTAGGCAAGGAGAGCATGTTCACGAGTCTGCCCGTTCTTTGAGATACCAGCTTCAAACTCACCAACGCCAGCAGCCACGATCAGCACAGCACAGTCAGCCTGAAAGGAGGGAGGGTGTGGGGGTGAAAAAGTCTTTCTTTCTCAAATACTCTTCTCTCTCTATCATGCAATTTTTTTATTTTCTACTATTCAGCCCATTCTCCCTCTACCTGAGAAGTCCCAGTGATCATGTTCTTGATGAAGTCCCTGTGTCCTGGAGCATCAATGATGGTAACATAGTACTTGCTGGTCTCAAACTTCCAAAGAGAGATGTCAATGGTGATGCCACGCTCACGCTCTGCTTTCAACTTGTCCAAAACCCAGGCATATTTGAAGGAACCCTTTCCCATCTAAGGGATGTGGAATGCAAAGTAAGATAAGATGCCTTTAACAGTTTTTGTCCAAAGCTTCTACTAGTACCACAACTACAAACAATTTTACAAAGCGTGGTCCGAGATGCAATAAAACTCTAAATAAACTTGCAATTATGTGATCGTCCCTCCAAGTCCTACTGCAGGCTAATGGAGGTCAGTGTCCAGTGTAATGCAGTACATTTACCTCAAGCCCACCATTGGAAGTAGTTTGCATAAAAGTATGACAGTCAATAAGAAGGTCACTGAAATCAAGTCTTGATTACACATAATGGGTATTTTTAAAGAAATAACTTAATTAACCTGCACATGTGTATTTATGAGAACTTGTTTTATTACTAACTAATTCTACTAATTACATTAGAACTTTCTTTTTTTTGAACTTATATTTTATTGATTTTCTCATTTAAACAACACAACAATAATAGAACATAGTGTCAGTAAAATTACTATCAGTCTTCATACTGTTTTTTGTAGACAGTCCATTTTTCCCATCTGCTCTCGCATAATGATTGTTGCAGTTTTATGATATGTGTGAGTCTCTCCATAACGTGTATCTCGTCAATGATCTCCATCCAGTTCCTCCACATTAGAACTTTCAATGCTGTATTTTCAACTTTATTGTATGCTCTAGGTCTGTGAGCAATGAGCAATGAAAACTTGTCTCTTACATTATGAAAAGGAGTTCATGATTGATAAACTTCTGAAGAATTCTGTTATGTAATTGTGCTGACCAAAAGTCACTGAAAGTCTTCCTGACAGTTGGTGTATTACTTTGTAAGACTGCTTGTAATTTGGGGAAAGTGGTTGCAGGCTATCTAGGCTACAGATAAAGCTAAATTTACACCCACCACTTTTCCCACATGTTTAAGCAATCCAATTAAAGTAACAGGACACACATTACACAGGACAAGACACAAAAATGCACATGATACTTGTTAGACAAGACATCCAACAGGATAATGTTGTGCTAGAACACCTGTGCAGCAAAGTGAAGTTACAGAGTAAAAAGATCATAATTTAAATTCAAGTGAAGACAATATGAGTCATACCTCAGCAGCTTCCTTCTCAAACTTCTCAATTGTTCTCTTGTCAATGCCACCACACTTGTAGATGAGGTGGCCAGTGGTGGTGGACTTGCCTGAGTCGACATGTCCTATTACCACAATGTTTATGTGGAGCTTCTCCTTCCCCATAGCAGCTCACCCTGGAAGATACTGAGATCCCAGCAAACAGGAACAAACAGAAAATGAGACGCCAGATCTGTGGAGAACTATTACTCTTCCACAGACACCTACACCTGGATCTAACCAGCAAGTGATGTTAAAGCTACTGCTGCCAGAGTGCAGAGAGACAACAAACTCATAATTCATGTACAGAGCAAGTAACTTGAAACTTCAGTTGTGCGTACTGAATAAAGACACGGTAATCAACCTGTGCAAAGAAGGCTTTTGTTGTTCAAAAGCTGAAGTCCTGTCAAACACTTCATGCCCTACAGAGCATGTTAAACCTACCTGCTGGTGAGAGACTATCGAGAGGAAAGGTGATGACCTGCACACACAAGTGGTTGGGTTTCAACAACACTGTAACTTAACAAAGGCAATCTAAAACTGGAAGAAAAAAAAAGATGTCTCTAATCAAATCAATCTGCTTCCATATTGCCTTAATACTGAGATATATTGTATTATAGAATTTTCTATTTGATTCAACCAATCTCAGGCCTACAGAGATACTTATCTGAGGCAAATATTGAGAAGAAAAATCGTCATTGTGTTCATTGTGAAATTCAAGCACAAATGTTGGTAAGCAATATCATGCTTCAACCCATATATAATTACAAAAGGGAGGACTTTGGCTTCTACTGAATAAGCTCCTTCATTTCTACTCAGAGACCTGACCAGAGGTGCTTCTATAGGAGGTGGGCATCTGCAAGCTCACAATGTTACACTATTAAGTTCGAACTAGAGGAGCCTTCATTTTTTTATGCACCTATGCTACCTTTTATGCCCATTAATTTAAAACATACTTAAATGGTCCAAAATCATACAGTATTTCACTGGCGACCATTATAGTTAGCACGCATTCTAATTACACTGAGCCAGCATAGCATTTTTTGCACACTTGTTTAATAATAACATATAACTTGTTCAATAAAGTTAACTTCTAATTTTCTGACCGGCTACCAGCTCGGTGATAGTACTGGATCTCAACTTGACCAGTGGACTGTATATGACTATGGGCCAAGCCCCTAATGAACAAATGAAAGAATGAACAAAATCCACTTGCAAAACCTGTATGACAGTCAGAAAGCCTTTTCTTCTTTACTGGGCTTGTTAGTGTTGTTTGAACGTTTGTGAATTTTTACTGATTTCATGTATGAGCCTCTGTTTAGTATTTCTGTTGTTTACTTTCTTGTTTTCATATGTACTGTTTAACATACATAGGGTTAGCTTACATGGCTTTGAAGTTTGCACCGAAGTTGTGTGGAATAAAGCGAAAGTAGTCAATTACTTGCATAAAGCTACGACTGTACTAACTTCAATTACAGTATCACTCTATGCAACACCTTGTCATACTTTAAGTTTATCTGCACTAACTGCAGCCAACAGGTATAGTTACAGGTACAAATTAGAGCCTGCGCCATCTTTTCAACAGAGGCTAGCTAAGGCTGTCTATATTAGTTATAATGGGAGAAACGCAGTTTCGCTCCATTGTGTACCTCCTCATAACAAAAGTCATACGAAAACGTAGCCAACTGGAAATCTATTAGTGAATTAATAATAAGTACATTCATATTGTTAATGAATTAATTATTCATTTTATGTAGTTCATTATATTATCGGCAAAGCTAACCTTAACATTGCGCGACATTGTCATGCCGAATCATTCACTGACTGCCTTCTCATAAAGGATTTCATTACACAATTTCATTTAAAAAATATAATAGAATTAATAAATAACAATTACAACTAAAATGCTGCTGAACACCTCCTGTAATCCTGAAGTTAGCTAGCCGGCGAGGCTCGCGACGTCGATTGACTGTTGCGTCACTCTCCCACAGTGGCACGCGCCCATGGCACGTACACGCGCACACTGGGATCTGTCACTCCGCACGATTTCAAACTGCGCCGACTTAACTTTGTACGTAGGCTATGACCCTCCGCATCACACTGGTTATTACTGGAAGATACTACTGTAGATGTAGACATTTTATATCGCTCACTCATATCACGAGACATAAAAACTCGACGAGATGTTTGGATTTGTTTGGATTTTCCCGGCCAATCACACAACACAGTAACATCATGGGGCAACAGCGCTATTGCACACCTGCTAATCTCATGATGATTACAACTCACGTGTTAATTAATTACTGTTCCAACTCGCATGAAGCCCCGCATGAAATAAGTTGGCGTGTAGTGTCAGTGAAAGACACTTATTTGACACCGTCGCAATGACCAGACAGCGGGTATGACTGCAGAGCTGAGGTCGGTTCACATGTCTGCGTGTCTCAGCATCCACCTTGCACACAGATGCACAGCACTGTTTATTTTACTGATGTGGTGACCGACAGAGAAGGTTCCCGCACGGTTCACTGCTGGAATATTTCTCCGCTGAAACTGCGCCATAGTGGCCTGTTAGCCAGCAAACGACCAGCTATGGTGCCAATCCACACCCTTCTGCACTTTTTGGCACCGCTCGCCTTGATCAAATTACCATGACATCAAAGCCACACAGCATCCAGCTATCAATTCCAAGACGTAGTATAACGCACTTACACAACAGCTACAACAAACGTCCCTGGAATAAGCAGCACTTTGCAACACTTCTGTTCCCCGATGAGGACAACATGCATGTTAGTTGTTGTGTTACACTGAAAATGTCCTGCATCCTACCTTTGCTTCCTGCTCTCAGGTGCGTTCACGAGTTCACTGCGATGACAAAAGAGATGCTGCGCGCTGTGCACTGCTGACACACACACCCCCAGAGTCCCGCTATGACAACGGGCGTCAAACGCGTCATTCGCTGAAATTACGTGCTTTGGCCACTAGATGGAGTGCTGCTATAACACAGAAATGAACCAGCACCGCATTGAACGAAAGCAAAAGTTTATTTGTAGTCTTATTTCAATTCCTGCATCAGAAGAATACAATGAGTAGATACATTACTTCAAACAATAATCATATATTTCCCTCTTTTTTCCTAAGAAGCACTGTGCACTGCAACCTAAGAAGACACATGTGGTTTAGAAGTAACTGCATACAATAGATAACACGAAGCAGAAATAAAAAAAGTAAATCACAAAAATGTCAAATGGAGAAAGTCTTTTGCTGTAATATATGTGTTGGGTATGCTGACACATTTTCTGAAAATAATCTTTAAACAGAGTGAAGTGGAAAGAATGGATCAAAGGTGGACTGAACAGCAGCCTGGTGTCTGCCTTCTCAATCTGTTGAGACACTGAAAGATAAGAAAATACAGACAGGAGACATGAATGCTTCTGGGATCAGGTCTGAAAGTGAGTAACACTTCATTTGCAGTAAGAATTGTACTTGTCAATTTAGACTGCCTCATAAATACTAGGTTAGAAGAAGGAGATTGCAGGGGTGAGACATAAATACCTGCTGTAAGCTATTATTTACACATATTAAATAATACATACTCTTTTTTTCCCCCCAATCAATATCAGTACTCACTCTATTGTACGTAAGGGGCATTCCAGGCTCTTTGTTAGTTCCACAAGCATTTTGATTCCTGAGTGCTCCAGGTTGTTGCCCATCAGATGCAGCTCCACCAGAGTCTGGGGGTTTGTCTTCAGGGCAGTGATCAGGAGCTGAATGCTCCTGGAGCTCAGGTTACAGCTCCTCAGTCTGGAGAGAAAACAGAGCATTAATGCACACTTCGATCAGGTGCTATTGTAGCTTGACCCTGAAAAGCTGTCTGGAGTCATGTTAGGGGGATTATTATTAAAGTAACTGCTTTATAGGGCAGCTATTACTATACAGCTCTGGATGTACGTTTTGACTGACTGCGTATAACCTGTTAATTATTTGTAGGACTTCTTCAAGAGGTAAATTAAAAACGTACGATAATTTCTCCAGAAAACAATTAGGGTTAATGAGTCCCACGCAGAGTTTCTTCACTCCCTTATCTTGAATGTTATTGTCAGACAGGTCCAGCTCGCTGAGAATGTTTGACGCAAATCCTGATGTGAGCTCTGCACAACAGTCATCAGTCAGGTTGCACTGGCTCAGGCTGAAACGGAACAAAGATCGCGTTTGACCGTACTTATAACATTTGCGTGGAAGAATTACGAATTCCGTTTTGAAAATGATTTACTTGAGAGTCATCAGATTCTTCAGTCCATCTGAAATTTCTCTGATGCACTTGTCTCCGAGGCAGTTCATGCTGAGGTCAAGGTCTGTCAGCTGCACTGCCTGCCAGACTGTATCTTCCGTCCACCCACTGTGGAGCTGCAAGACTGAACACAGGACCTTAGCCAAACTAAGGCAACCTATGCCAGTGATTCCACATCTTGAAACACTGAAGGAAAATGAGAGAAATGGTATTAATCCATGATTTTTGGATGCACAGGAGCATTTTAGCATCGAACTTGCTGAAGTTAGCAGTGAAAAATAGCAAGGCGTCCTTACTTGAGTGTCTGTAGACTACGCCATGCATACAAGCCATCGCAGATGTGCGCGAAGCCTTCGTCTTTCAAACTGTTGTTGCTCAAATTGAGTTCTGTCAGGTGGCTGTTTTCAGACTTCAGAGCTTTCCCGATACTTCTGCAGCTTAAAACATTGAGGCCACAGTGGTACATCCTGCCAAAGAGATATGAAGAGATCCAAAAAGTAATTGGATCTATTCATTTATGCTGATGGTGAGCCAATGTATTTACATTAAGACATACTCACTCCAGCTTTATTAGCTGTGATATATCAAATTTTCTAAAGAGCTCATTGGCCCCCTTGTCTCCAACAATATTGATGCTCAGATCCAACACAGTCAGGTTGTTGGAGTTCTCGTGCAGAGCTGAGGCCAGATAATAACAGCCCTTTTGTTTAATGTCACACTGTGATAGCCTGCAAAGAAAAAATGACATAGCAGCATAACTCAAATACTGGAAATGTCGAACATTTAAAAACAAACAAATAAATAAATTATTTAAGAAGCTTTTTTTTTTTTGGATCTCGTTTTATTCCGTGTATTGAGTGGTGGGGTCTTTTCATAGCTGAGACATGCCTTACATGCCAACTCAAGATTTCTCTTCTATATGATCAACAGTCTAGTGATCTAAAGCTGCCCCAGCTACTGTTTGTGCTACCTCTGTAGAGGACTGAGAGGTTCTTAAAGACTTCATTGAAAAGATGGAAAACATCAAAGCATCAATGACTCCTGCTGCTCACCTCTACCTTCACCTGAGCCCTCGCCTGCAAACACGCTGGTAGATAAGTTTACCCCCATTACCCTTAGTAATTCGGTCATTCTATCCAATATTAATCTCACTACTTGGAAACTTTTTCTTCCTTCCAAGTTACTCAAAGATGTTTTTGGAGTCATTTCCTGGCTTCTTAGCACTGTGAATGAGTCTCTGGGCTGGTCCCTGTCTATTTCAAACAGGCCTGTATCCAGCCTCTCCTTAAGAAACCTGGTTTAGGTGCAGCACTTCCCCATAACTGCTGTCCTATATCCAAATGACCTTTGCTTTCAAAAAGTGTTGCTGTTTCTAAAAGCTGGTATGCAATTTTTTGATATGGAAGGAAGGAAGGAAACAACATGTTTCACAAATTCAAATTTGGTTTCAGAAAGAGCCACAGTACAGAAACAGTCCTACTAACAAATGACATCCTGATGACTGCAGACTCTGGTAATCTTCTACCTTTGCTGGACTCGAGTGCAGCCTTCACTACAACTGACCATACAGCTGTACTCAACAGACTCAGGAACTGGATGGCCCAGGTGGAACTATTCAAAAGTCACTATTGAAAACTTTATTTCTCCAGTGTATCTGTTGCCCCTTGACCATTTTATTTGTCATTTTACCCCTTTGACCTACCATTGTTATGCTGATGACTCACACTTACCCCCAGTATTAAATGCAACAATGGCTTCCATATAATAACTGAACACAGACAAGACTGAAGTCCTGATCATATTTCCAACAGTGACATCCCTAACATCATCATTATTGTTCTTATTAGTGAGGTTTATTTCTGTGACGTAATTAGTTCTTTTGTTGTAAACTTTTTCTTTAGAATTTTTATTTCACCTGTAGAAATGGTCATATCTGTCATTTTATTATCGTTTCATGAGCAAATAAACAAGTTAAGAAGAAAGAGGAAGATTCTACATTTCCACTGTTTCTATATCAATTTCATATCAAGAAAATGGAGTGGACAGGTAAGTTCATGTCTCAACACTTACCTAAGTGTTTCTAACTGGCATTCAGGATGTCTCAAACCACCTGCAAGATGTCTTATTCCCTCATTTCCGATTTGGTTCCCGCTGAGATCCAGCACTTGCAGATACAGGGGCTGTACCAGGGCCGTGGCCAGGTGTTTACAGGCTTGAGCAGTCACTCCACAGCCCTGCAGCCTGAGTGTTTTCAGTCTGCAGTTCTGATCCCTCAGCCCCTCCACAAGTATCCTGACTCCATCGTCACTGATGCTGTTGTATCCCAGGTCCAGCTCTCTCAGGTATGACTCCCTTGTGCTCAGGATTGCTGCTAAGGCTGGACAGCAGTTATCTGTGAGGTTAGAGAATCGCAGCCTGCAAGAGAATCGGAGCAATCTTTTGACTACACTAAACAATGAATTGATCCTATTAACAAGTACTGTCTGTTTATCCAAAGCCTGATATATCATAATGTTCTGTGTCATAGAGCTCCATTGTGGTTTAAATACTGGTAAGCCACACCACTACTCGGCCACATACACTGTCCTGTGTAGTGATTATTCAATATTCTTATTCAAACTACACTGAACACTCATGAACTGTCTTATTCTTTTCATGGGATTTGATGACATTAACAAAAATTGGGAGAAAGGCTTATTTCTTTAATAAACAATATAAAACACACATAATGCATACAACAGCAAAGTCATTTTCTTCTTTTATTAGTTCCTAGATGAACTGTGCAGTCCTTAAGACTAAACTCTGGCACTTTTGTTGTGGCACTAGCACATATCAAACAAATGAGAATAAAATATGAAAGAATTGCTATGAGGTCAACATGTGGATTTTCAGCATTATTTGTGTTATTATTCCGATTCCGACCCATATTGAGTGATTATTTTCAAACTTGTACTTTTCTAAATGACAGAGGCTGAATCCATTGAGGACAAACTTACATGGCTTTCCTGGACTTCAAAATAGCTGGGAGCTCCCTGAGGAGTCTTTCATCACATCTTGTGGACACTTGCATCTCAAAGCTGTCTCTAATCCCCTCAAAAGCTCTGGTCCTCTTTGACATTGATACCCAATGTTTTCGTGTAATTGTGGGGTAATCCAGTGAGAAGCTAGAATTGTTAAAGCGGTTGACTTCACCCAGTAGAGCCCGGCTGTCGTACTCCCTCAGGCAGTGGAACAGACCCGCACCTCGGGGGAACGAAACGTTCTCCAGGATCATCTTCTTGTAGTCAAAAAAACGATCGCTGGGCTCCAACACGCCACGTTCCTGAATGAGGCCGAAGACGAAGCGAAGAAAGACCTCGCTGTTTCCGTCATGAGTCAGCAGCGCCTCGTCCACCAGATACTGACAACTAACGGACCGGTCAGAGCCCGCTTCAATCTCGTCCACTTTAGCAGACGCAGCCAGGAACTCCTGAATGCTCAAGTGAAACACTGTGGTGTTATGCAGCCCCTTCTCTTCTCTCAACACAAGTGGACACTCTCTGGCTATTGCTGATGCTTCCTCCACACTTAAGTCACTCTCTTGAAGGTCAAGCTCAAACATTACATTAATCCTCCCCATCTGCAGCCCGGCAAGCTTTTTCAACTTGGCAATAATATCCGGTTTTGATGCTTTGACCAGCTTTGTGTAAATCTGGGTTAGATTCAAAGGATTGATTTTAAACCCATGATGTGCTTTTAGATGATTCTTCAATACATTTGCCATGATGGTGCAGATTGGAGGTATCTGACAGAGGAAATCCAGACTCTTTGATATTTTCACGTGGTCGATGGCTTTGTTGGCCAGATCATCATTCCCGATGACTGTCCTGAAGTACTGCTCCTTCTGCTCATTGCTGAACCCTTGAACCTCAGTCTCTTTAAGCAAAAAGTGATCAGGGATTCGCGGCACTGCTGCATATCGGGTCGTTATCCATATGTGAGCATTGGGAAGTAAATTGCCCCTGATCAGATTGGTCACTAGAATATCCACTGTGGACGCCTCAGATACATCATTCACTGCCGGACAGCTGAACTTCAGCAGGAGATGACACTCATCCAGTCCATCGAGGACAAACCACACATCTTTTTTATTTAAGCTGGAAACATTAAGCTCTTTCAGTTCAGGGTAAAATGTCTGGAGAAGTTTAATTAGGCTCAAGTTGTCTTTTATTAAATTCAACTCCCAGAATGAGAGAGGAAACAGGAGGTGGATGTCATGATACCCTTTCCCTTCAGCCCACTCCAGAGCACATCTCTGCACCGCTGTGGTTTTTCCTACCCCACACACTCCTACAGTGAGGACAGTTCTTTTGCTACCGCTATGTTTGCAGTCACACAACAAAATATCTGCGAGCGGCACAGTTTCAAAAACTTCCCAAGTATGAAGGTCAGACTTGTCAACATCTGAACTCGTGCTGGTGCAAATTAGTTTTTGGAGATGAGCGTTGGAGATCACAATAGCAAAGTCTTGACGAAAGTAATGAGTTTTCAGAGTAAGCTTCATTCAGTTTCTGATATTTGTTCTTAAGTGTGGTTTTGAGACAGGTTTGGGGCTCCATCAGACAGGCAGTGGTTCCTGAAAAGATGTGAAGATGGAGAGTGTAAAAAACAAAAGCTATAGAGATATGTAAAACATTTCTCTTGACTGAGTGTTACGGTGACTTTTACCTGCCCTGAATAGAAAACAAGATTTGCATGAATTGTATTGCAATATTGATGTAAACTGTGCTATTTACACAATCAATATGCAACCTTTATCTCAGATTTTCAATAAAGGAAAACATATTACAAGCTGCCAAACTGACTTGCTAAAGTCTCATCTTTAAACACCTTAAATCTCTGCTTATATACATCCAGATTCCAAAAAAAGTTGGGCTGCTGTATAAAACACTGAAATAAAACAAAATAAAACTTGCTAGTCCTTTCTCTCATAAGTTCAATTGAAAAACTACAATATATTTAATATTTGCATACCTCATCAGCATCATTGATTTTTGTAAATATCTGCTTATTCTGAATTTGATGCAGCAACATGTTTCAAACAAGTTGGGACAGAAGCAACTAAAGACTGGGAAAGTTGTGAAACGCTCCAAACACACCTGTTTGGATCATTCCACAGGTAAACAGGATGATTGGTAACAGGTGATAGTCGAACACTACATCCTTCAAGTATTTATTCTTAGGTTAATACCATTACCCTGGTTAGCAGCATCGCAATATGTTACATCAACCTTGCAGTACATTTTGAATGCATGGCAGAGAAAATCCACTCTCTTCTAATGACTGCCAAAACCTTATGATGTGTTCACTGTCTGTTACAGTTGGGTAAATTATGGCTTTGTGTTACTTTACTTGTATTCTAGTGTTACTGTATGACTAAACCTGTCGGTGATTCAAATATCTAAGGCTTGGTGTCTTGATTAGAAACAAAGTCTGAGGTAGTTACAGAGCAGAAACAGTAAACTGATGCAGTGATGTACAACATCAGTCAGAATTTTGCCTTACATACATGTAGAATCAAAATATCTAAATGATATCCATGATGAAAACAATATACAGCATATTCAGTAAGCAAAATGCAAATGTTTACTCTCCAGCATTTTAAATCCCTCCTTCTGTAGAACTCACACTTTCCTCTCACTGCTTTTTAAGTTAAACAACACACAAACAGCGTTGTGATGCTGTGATAAACCTCGCGCCTCGTGTGCCACAAACGTCACATACAGGTGCGTCCGGTTTGATTTCCAGCAGCAACGTTTGGAATAAACGACCATTTGCTGAGCTACAGCTGTTTTAACATACTGTAACTTAACGCGAACTTCAACACATTTATTTAGGCGGAAGTGGTCCCGATAAGACTCGACGTTTAGAGGCTGGAGCTGGGAAAACGAAAGTTAGTGATGCGATACGCCCTCTCTCCAGAGCTAACACTGCCGAGAGGTTTAGCTAACTTCCACTGTTACGTGTTAGCACTGTAGCTGCAGATGCTGTTGTTTTGTATTTACTAATGAATTGACCACTGTGGCCAACACACTTACCCCGACAGACAAGTACACAACCGTCCCCGAGATGAAGCGGAGACCAGACACACGTGCTGAAGTTTTCTTTCGAGTTGCCACTGAAGGGGAAAATTAAGGGAAACTTAATTTCATGCCCAAAGCGACCCAGCCTCCGGTCCTCCGACCCCCTACTGTTATTAAAGCAGGCATGTCAAACTCATTCCATAAAGGGCCGTGTGGCTGCAAGTTTTTGTTCCAACCAAGGAGGAGCACACCAGGCCAACCAATCTACATCAAGGGTTCACTTAGTTATCAGCTGAAAAGTGAGATCAGCTGATTAAATCAGTCCAGCCTGGTGTGCTCCTCCTTGGTTGGAACGAAAACCTGCAGCCACATGGCCCCATATGGAAAAGTTTGGACATGGCTGCTCTAGATCTTTGTTACAGATGTTTTGTTTCACTCCCTGCCACAGCTAATGGGGATCCAAATAAATCAAATCAAATCAAATCAAAGTGATCCCCATTTCAAGTCTTACTCACTAGGACCCTTGCAATTACCTTGATTTCATGTCTTCAGCAAAGAAGCCACACCTGTGGCCTTTAGGTAAAGCTCTTCAAATCAACAGTTAGAGTAAAAGAGGCAGGACTAACAGAGAACTGGGGTCAGTAAGGGTTTGGTGTTAGGGTGTGTTAGAACTGTGAGAATAACCAGTCATTATGCTGCCTTTCTGCACACAGCCAGTGCAGCAAGGTTTGTTTTGATGATAATGAATCACTTACAGTACCAGGAAGCTAGTTGGAACCCAGTAAGCTATACAGAACTTTATTGTGAGTATGTGACTCGATTGGGTCATTTTAAAATGGTAGTAATCAAAAGGTACGGGAGGGTCAGTGCTGCCACAGCTCCTGATGCTGCTGGCTGGCTGAAGTCACATTCTAATACACCAATACATGTGTGACAAGTCTGAGAGGAGGCTCTCTAAGGAATGCTTCATTTGACTTTATGTATCATACCAGCAAAATAATAATAATAATAATAATAATAATCCACAAGTATTCCCCTACCATACCTGTAGCAGGTTCCTTAAAATCAGTTAAAATCAGTTTCATTTCTTTTGTATATGTATAGTTTATCGATTGAAATATGTATGACTAGGATGTTGTATGTTGATCACATCTATAAATCCAGTAAAAGTCTCCGTTGCTCCTGTACAGTCAGCATAATAAAATGCAACAAAGAAATCTTATATAACACGAGAGAATTGACACCTCCTCTCCAAAATAATGCTTTGATGGAGTCAGCGAATAGCCTCGTGTTATAGAATTTTATATATTTCCACAGTCAGCTTTGAGCTTTCCATAACAAACTATAGAAACAGTGTTGTTTTAAATCAACATTTGAGAAATAACTGGCATAAATCCAAGTCCACTATTGAGTCCAGTACAGAAATATTAAATCAGAATACAAATCTTTGTCACTTGAATGAAATGAAAAAGGAAACATTTGAATATAAAAATATTTCTACAAAGACATACAAGCCACAATTGTCCAGCAATTGCAGTAAATAAACATAAGAGAAAAAACAATTATAACTCTTAACAATAGTTAATTTTACTTATTAAATCAATGTTTTAGCATGACGTATTTATCTGGGTTATTTTGATGAAAGCTGACTAATTACTGGATGAGAGCTTTCTTTATTCTTTATTCTTTAATGGATCCCCATTAGCTTCCACAGAGTGGTTGCTAGTCTTCCTGGGGTCCTCACTGAAAGCTTTCAGTAGCATACAGTATGTTCAATTCCTTTGAAGGCAACTGGGATAACAGCAGTTAAGGCAAACGTTAGTTACGTATAATGCAATGTTAAAGTGTATGACCTCTGCTTTAAGGACGTTATACATGTCCGACAATCTGAAGAACCTTCACCTCCATATAAAAGTCCTGCATACCAGCCTCAATACACGATGCAACTATTTCTGCTCAACAGGGCTAAATGGAGTCTTGAACTGTTGATAACGTTAAACTAAACCAGCGACAAACTTACCATTCCTTGCCTTTTTGACACAAATCTGAACCACAGTCTTGAGGTGTGCTTGAGAAACACCAGCACTTCACATAGTCCATTAAACCCTGTGACAGTTCCTCATGATAATGAATCACCCCATCATTCTGCATGGCATCATATTTGATCAAAGACATCTTATATCTTCATCGATATGCCAATAAACAGCTTTGATTCTGTTTCCATTCAGACATTCTCAAATCTATCTACAAAACAAACATCTACGTACAAGCACCACAAGAATGCCACAAAACGTAACTAGAGTTTAGGATCAAGTGCGGCAAGCTGTTACATCCTCCTCCACTACTCAACTTGAAGGCGGTTTCCATTGTGCATGATGGCAGGGATGCAGAGGTTAAGGTTAGGCACCTTCCTGTAGAGAAAGTGGAAGATCTGCGTGTGAGGGCGGCTGTGGAGCTCGGCTTTGATTCGTTGAGGGTGTGTGTCCGGGGCGAGCTGCTGGCTGGTGTCCTCAGTCACCAGAAACAGCGCATAGTTCTCGGGGTCGGGAATCTTGAACTTGTAAGCGCAGAGTGAGCAGACCTCCTCCGTGGTTGTGTAAGGGTGGACGAGCAGGGTTTTGGCGGTGCAGCCCGTGTCCACTTCCTGCAGAGCCACACGGAGATAATTCTGCAGAGAGGAACAAAAAGACGTGTGTTGACCTTTGGCAGTACAGACAGAAATAGGGATTGCTGATAAGTCAAGCAGGCAGGCGGAAAAAACACGTGCAGCTAGAGCCATAGAAAGACATCACATGCTGTTGTTAAATGTGCCACTAGAGGGAACTTTCTACCAGAATATAAAAACCACAGGACCAGATCCACATGCTGTGATGTTAGTACAGCAGAGTACTAACTAACAAGTGTAGATATATTTCCTTCCCCTGATGAGGGCCACATCACAGCACCTTTCATGCACCTTTCCATTTCTGTACGCAAAGTTTGGAGGTATTTGGAATTGGTAAAACTTAGACTCACTGCCTGGGTGTTCAAGGTGGGTTCAGGTCAGGCGTGATACCTGAAAGTCGTCCACAGACGGCACTGAACGCTGGGCAGTGCGTCGGCGGTGCCACTGGTGCAGAGTGTTCCTGGCCTCGGAGCTCAGCACCCGGGCAGCCTGCTCCTCCTGGAAGTTCTTGATGAGGGCCATGGCTCCGTAGGCGCTCGTCAGGTAGTAGCCCCCTGGGGGGACAGAAGGATGTTTGAGGATGGTTGAAGAAAAGAATCAGAACAGAACTGACAGTGAAACACATCAGGGCTCGTTATCTAGAAATGAAACCAGATGACACTGCATAGACTCATGTCAAAAGTTATCAAGTAGTGTCAAACACTTCCTCAATTGTACTAGAAATGAATCAGAACAAGGATCGGTCATTTCTATAGCATTTGACACAAATTTGAGCAATTCTACAATGAATTTACGTGCCAGGCAGGTCGGCGCTGACAAGAAAATATTTCACTCTGAGAGCGTTCAGCCTCCTTTTTCCTCTGAACCTGTTCCAGTCCATTCAAATCAAGCACTGACTGGAATTTCCTACCAATGTCCTCAGGACTTTCCTTCCTATGTCTACATTTCTCAGGCACTCTCGCTGCAGTGATAAGGAACATTCCAAAGAACTTAAGGCTGAGTTCTGACTAACATAACGTCTGTGATGCAACTACTTAGTCACAGAGTAGTTTGTGTATAAGTATTCAGTAAATTCTCAAAAGAAATGAAGGTACTATACTCTTCTCTCCACCTGTTCATCAGAGTTCACATAAGCATAAAAAATTAGTGTGTGTCATAAATCCAAAACAATGAATTCAACGATTGGTAGAGCTGAAGGCAACTGCAGAGTTTAGCAGTGCCTTTGACACTACACGTAGTAAATTTATTTCGATAAAAATATTGATTAGGGACACTTCAAGAAACAACAGGAAGTATACTGTATGGTGCCTGTGTTCCTTACATTATTTAGTTTTGATCACTACAACAACCAAATAATGAGCAGGGGAAAAGGGAAGGGAAAAATGGTGATGGTGAAGATTTTTCGTGCATGACCCCCACCATTGATCTCTAATGATATGAATAGTTTCCAACCATTCAACAGCAGAGTGCCTTCCGTTCATAAACAGCTAAGTGCTTCCTCCTGGGCAGACCTCAGGCTGACCAGGTTGCACAACAGGCCGGAACGCACATTAAGCTTACACAAACTGCCATTTGCCTGACCTCAAGAAGGAAATGTCCAGCATTATGTAAGCTGAAGTGGAGGTAAACGTCTTCTGAAAATCAAAGCAGCTCTGCAGCCGATGCTACGTAGCTTCTCGGCAGGATAAAAGGAGAGTTTCTGCTGGGTTTTCCCTCCGAGATCTCTGCTCATTGGGATTGAAACTTACTGCAAATGTTTTAAGGAACAGTAAAACGTTTTGGGATATACACTTAATCACAGCCTTCCTGAGAGTGAGAAGAGAAGATCAATGTCAATCTCATGCCCATGTGTAAAGTGTGCTGCTGAAGCTAGCGTGTGGTTAGCCTAGCCTAGCACGGAGACCAGAAATAGCCTGGCTCTGTGTTTAATGCGCACACGAACAGAAATGTAAAGGCTGGTGGTTTCATGTGAAGCGACATGCTGAAAACAACTTCTGCACTCCATGTGACAGCATGTACATCACCCTAAAATCACACATTGTTATTTTAACACTGCAAGATTTACAGGTTTTGATTCATTTTTTATCGAGAGGCTAGCTGTTTCCCCCTGCTTCCAGTCTCTATGCTAGGCTAAGCTAAAGACACCCTGACTCCAGCTCCATGCACAGGCAGGCGAGGGCCGACTTATGTGACGCTGTATTCATATACTGTGTGGCTCTTTTCAGCTATGTTACAAACCAAGAAAAGTCCTGGGTCACCGCAATGGAGTGAGCAAACAGCACCTACCCTCTCCTTGCAGCAGAGACGGGTCCAGCAGCTCCATCATGTACTGGATCTCTGTGTCCAGCTGAGGCATGTCACACTGAGCCACGACGTAAGTCAGCATGGGCAGGAAGTCGTCGGCACCGTACATCCTTCCTGGAAGGAAGCAGGCAGAGAGCAGAGAGGCTGGTGGGTGTGGTGGTCACACAGGTCAGACAGAGGGAGCAAAGGGCGTCTCTGTAGTCTGACTTTGTGGAAAACAAACAAACGAGTTTTCATCTCAGGTGTTCTGTCTAACGCTTGTCCATACCTGAGTTATCCTGCATGATGGTGTAAATGAGTTTACACACACGCAGCAGCACTGACACCTTTTTCTCCGGGGAGTACATCTTTCTCATGTTTAGGAACTTGTGGCAGATCTTCTCAATAGCCACGGGGTCAGGAGGCACAGCTCCGTCCACCCCAAGCTCCTGGGGATTCTTGGTCCTAGCCAGGGCCAGGTTCTCCCTCAGCTGCTGCCAAGCGCCGCTGCTCACCTGTAGACCACAACAGATCAAGTTTAAGGTAAGGTTCATTTACCCAGTCAACCACGTCAGATCCTCAAGAGATCATTAATATTGTGGCTTTATCTTTAAATGTGTCTAATCTCCTCTTTAATGGATGTGATTTTTTTTTAATTATTATTGATAAGTAAAGAATCCAAAAATTATGATAGTGTAACTAGTATCGACACAGTGTAACATTAGAGGATAACAAGATTCCGCTCTCTCACCTGGAAGTCATGTAAAGCCACCTCGATCACACTCTTCAGAGGCTTTAGGACACACTTGTGCATGGCCTTCTCTAGCACCTGGTCTGTAGGAGATGACAGTAGCACACACACAAGCGTGTTAAGCACATTCATAGATGAAGAAATCATTAATTCCTCAAGCAAACAAATGGGTTAAATTTTACAACTGCAGATGCATCATCAGACATTGTGCAAGAGCAATGACAGATGATGATACATCACACTGAAACTGTTCTGTCAGCTATAAACGCTACAAGAATAAACTTGACAATTACTGTAATAAAGGAGGTGAAACCATTCTGTTTGCTCAACTACACAATTTATCACATGATAAAATACATTCAGTTTGTCTTATACAGTCAGCTGACTGCAAGACCCATACCACAACATTAAGGTCAAAGAAGTGAAATCTCATTGGTACTGATGTACACTATAGGATTATAGGGTCAAGGTGTATTAAATTCATACACTTTGTTGGAGGGGCATAAATAATCTCAAACATGTCCTTCATATTCCGCTACAATCACACAGAGCATTACATTAAAGTGATGATGGGCCTGGTCAAAGAGGTTGATATTCTTTTATACTTTTCTTACTGTCAACAAATCCCTTGAAACCACCAAAACCAACAATGTGTTAGTGCATCTGTTAATATTTTCTGACTTCCCTATCCTGTCTGTGTCTCTCAGCCTCGAGACCTTTCCTATCTGCTGAACACGTATTTCTTTGAACAGGGGTCATATATGTTATAGTTCCTTTTTTACTGAAAAAGGTGATTGCGTGCTCAAGCAGCAGCAAACCATCCTGCTAAAGGTCAACAGCAGTGGCCACAGATCTACATCTGTTTCTTAGATGGTAAACATACAGTAAGAACCATTTATACAACACACAAAGCATGACTGACTAACCTCAAAGTCTGACATCGCAAGAACTAAAAGTCAGGTTTTACCCGACAGATTACATATTTGCTATTTGGAGTTAATTAGTAGCAGATTTACTGGTATCGGCTTGAGTCTGACCTTGATGAATCTAAGCTGGACGTGGATCCAACATGGAAGTCACCCCTATTCATAAGTATATCATTCATTCAGCTAACACGCAGGAAAAAGTTTCACTAGGACCTCTACAATGGTTCCATCTGAACCTCATTTACATACATAGACTTCAAATAACTTCCTGCCCACTTCAACTATGTACAGAATGTCGCATTTACACAATTGTGTCTTATTGTTCACTAGCAGTACTGCCTTGATGCCATGCTTATGCAATGAACTGCTCTGAACAAAATGCATGTTTTTCAGCTTGCGTAAATAACCAAATGTGCAGACACAAGAATCCTGCTCTTATGGAGAAATGCTTTGCCTTTTTGGTGAGTCAGAATAACGCCAGGGTGAATGTGCTCCACTTAACACTACAGCACCAGCCTCCACACTGTGTCTACGAGCCAAGTGCACAAGTTCTGTGGGTCGCTTGAGGTAAGGGTTTGGCAGCCCTTTATTCCACACTGCTAAGACAAATAAATCTGAATCATGAACAAGGGGAGGCCTGAGGTCTTTACAGAGGCTGGATAAGTCTGTCAGATCCTCCTGTGTACACAAGGAGGGGTTCAAAGGCTATTAAGGGCACACAACGAGACACACTGTAGTATGTACATGTAGGCGCACACACACACACATCATCAGACTGTGGACTTCCTGATTCCCTCCAAAAAGGCTCATTTCCTTTGTATATTGAGCAATGTTTGTTAGTGGGCTTTATCTAGACTACAACCTGTTCAAAGGCTTCCCTCTACTGCAATAAACTGCAGGAAAGTCTGTGATAAACAGTGGATATATACACACACACACAACAATATACACACCAGCAAGCACATACTCGTAAAACTAAAAAAAAACTCAATGCAATGTTCATGAAAGCAAACTTAAAAGTTGTGCAGTTTTCTGGTGTACAACCCAGAAATGAAGCCTTTCATTTCTTTTCACTGACATCCTTCCTCTGTTTGTTCCTACACAGTCACGACCCTACGTTAAGGTGTGTGGACAGTCCTACATCGCGCTTTGCAAACACCCAACAGCTGGTCATTCTACCGCTGAACCTCTCTATTAGTATTTAGGCATCATCGCCGCTACATATGCTCAGAAAGTTTGGACTTCTAGCTCCCCTTTTACAACAAACACAAAATATTTCGAGTTGTCAAGATGTCAGACTTTGCGTCATAACACAGCCACACTCATCTCAGTGTTACTGTAAACACTCTGCAGGGACCACAGACATCAGCTGAACTCCACTTCTCCTTTCTTTCCATGTTATGTGGGACTGCAGTATGACGTCAGCAGGACTGACTTTTGTTTTGATTTACCAGGAAAAATGAGTAGCAGTAAATTCGACAAACCTTGTATCCTTTTAAAACATGCGTTACTATTTCACAAGTGACAGTGTCGTGGTGGTGTCTCTAAAAGAGCTCAGAATCCAAGCTCAGATTTAACTCTTAAACTTTACATGTACCTCCATGGCTGCTGTATAAAAACATGCCTTCACATTTCCCCTCTCCAAAGGGAACATTTGTGAGCGTGAGACGCTTTTCGTGTGTGTGTCTGTGGTCTGTCAGCGCCACCAGAATGGGTCACTTCTCTGTTGCTCAACAAGGCTTTGCTGTTGTTTGTTGTTTACAATGAACAAGGGATGTGAGATGAGTGCAAAGACATAATTACATATTCATGCAAATACTCCAGAGTCCAGAATAAGCCGACTGGAATGAACCATTCCTTTGATAGGGCTGCTCAAGCCTGCAAACTTTATTCTTACAGTCATCATGACATCAGTGAGTATGAATTTTAGCACTGACACCACAACAACACATTTTCTGATACTTTGTTGTTCTGCAAAACCCTTCTAATGTAACTAAAGAAGCCAAAGTTCTCAAATGTTAAATGTTGTCTCAACAGATACGCAGCCGTAGTGGAATTTTACATATTTGGCAAATCATTCGATGCAGTGGCACTTGTCAGTCTTCAGATATAATTAAGTCAAATTGCTGCCTTTCAAATTGAGCTTTGACTGCACTGTGAGCTAAAGGCCATGAACAGAAGCCAAGAATAACTCATTGGGGCACAGCACACCGGCATTTCTGCAACTCAACACCAGCAATGAGACAGACTAATATGGAAAACTTCAGCTGGTATGTCTGATTCCCAAGACAATGGCGAGCCTGGCCTCTCACTGAACATTGTGAATGAATGAAGTCATTTTGAAATCCTCCTCAACAGCAACGCTACAGAGGTTTTACTTCTCAAATTAAAAAACTGGAAGGAAAACATGTAGAGAACTGAATGTTGTAGGCGATAGGAAATGACTCAAATGTCACACATGTGCCCACGTATGCACAAGCAGATGTGACACAATGTCAGGACGCACAATCCCACCGTGCAAGAAGCTTCAACCTTCAAAGTTTTAAAGAAGCAACATTCTTGGCCGACTTACCGATCTGGTCCTCAGGTATGAGTGACTCTATAGGGGGGTCCAGCTCAGAGCTCTGGCGCAGGTAAGCCTTCATTTGTGTCATAAACTGCCTGATAGTCTGCAGAAAATCCATCCCTGATGTGTGACAGCCTCGGTTCTCCTGAACAAAGCTGATGTAGTCCTGGACCAGGGAGCCAAAATATGAGCTTTTGTCCCTGGACAGCTCTGCGATCCTCTTTACCGCCCGTCTCTCTGGGGTCATGAGGGAGCTGAGCATGCCGCTCACCTTGCGGAAGCGTCCCTTCAGGGCTCTCGGCAGGATAAAAGAGCCCCCGCTCAGGCTCACACCAACCGTTCGCCGCCGTGCTTTGAAGGGCGGACGGAGGCGCATTTCTAGGTCAGTCTCCAGGCCGACCCCATAGTCTTCCTCCTCGTCTTCTTCCCCATCCTCGTCATCTTCGCTGCTGTCCTCCACTGGGTCTTGATGGTTCAGGTGTCGGGATGGGCTAGGGGCCAGGCCCAGGGAGAATCCGGGAGACTGCGAATATTCCAGTGAGTCAGAGGAGGAAGTAGACATGCTCATGTTGCTGAGTCGCTGGCATCCCCTCTCATTAGGGCTGGATGGACTCCCAGCGTTATTCTCCAGTAGTACATCAGCAGGGACAGCAGGTGGAGGCTGGCAGGGTGGAAGCTTGGCACGGGACAGAGCCTTAGCGATGGTATCATCGTCCAGGGCGATGTGGCAGCGGTGAGCTTCCAGGTCAGGCTTCTTAGGTCTCGGAGGTGGTGGGTTTGAGGGCACAGGGATTGGTGGGCTGGCAGTTTTGGATGGGCTGCTGTGCTTGGCACCCATTGGTGGTCGAGCAGGTGCCGGGCGCCTGCTGGAGGACTGTTGCTGCTTTGGAGACACAGCAACGGCCTCCGGCATGCTCTTGGGTCTGGTGGTAGCTGCTGGAGGTCCAGGTGGAGGTGGGGCAGGGCGCCGGCGTGGCATCGAGCGTGGGGGTGGGGGTCGAGGGGGAGGGGGCCGTGACTTGCCGTTCAGTTTGATCCTGTCCACTTGGTGCTCACTACCTTGACTGCTGTTTAATGGCTCCACTGACGCTTTCCCCACATCCTCTAGGCTGTTATTGGACTTGACGGCATGTGAAGGTGTATCGTCCTCACAGCGGTGGTGGTGGTGATGAGTCTGGAGAAACAGGGGGTTAACGAAGCACAGAGGGCCGCTGGAGTGTCTTCTCTCCAGATGAAAGGACGGTGGAGGAGCGTGGGGCCGTAGGGTCGGGGGCGCACTGTCGCAGTGAGCCCCGGTGTGTCTCTGCTGCGACCCCTCGACCTCCCTGTTCCTGTTAGTTCGCTGGGGGCTGAGGGTACGGCTCAGAGGGCGACGGGGACGAGGAGAGGTGCGACGCTGACCGCACAGTGCAGAATCCCAGAAGCCTGGAACACACACACAGAAACACAGGCAAACATTAACTAACATTAAGCTGAACACACACTTCTCCTTCGGACAATTCAAGGTTACCAGAAAGGCTTCAGGCAAACATAAAGATCAGTTAAAGATGTAAAAAAAAACCAACCAAAGACAGCATTCTCAGCTATTTCTCACCAACAGTTCAGATGTCTCCTCTATGTTTTCTCTGAGCATGTCTTTCTGCTCTCTTGTGTCTTTCGGCTTGCTGGTGGGAGAGGGGCAGTGAACTCTTCCCTATGTCTCTTTGCTCTGAATCACTGGTTGCCGAAAGAACAAGAGACACAAAGAGGGAGTCGCCCATGCTAATCACAGAGTGGGAGGGCACTAAACACACCACACGGCACACAGTTCCAGTTCCTCCACTCCCTCTTCCTGCTCTGTTTCCCTCTCATACTTATAGATTATGCAGTGTTTCCCTGCAGCTCCCTCAGCTTTAGGACCACTTTCTGTTCGAGGTTGGCTGTCTGTATTTACATGATTTCCCTCTCCTCTGTTTTCCATATTGACAGTGCAAGTGTGGAGGACATGTGCTGATGATCTTGAGTGCTTTTCCTCTGAATCACTGCATTGTTTTCAGTGGTGTGGCGAGACAGCTCTCATGCTAACACATCAGCTTTAATAACCAGTTGAAAAGAAAGATTCTACAGTATCTAAGTGGAATTATGGAGCTAGAACGCAATGATTTAACCAAACTGAAAAGAACAGGCAACAAAGTGTACCACTTCAAAATATTTATACCGTGACTGTAGCATAAGCCCAACCGTGACTGTTCCTGCGGGCTAAAAATGGAAACATTAACTCTTGCATTCCAGGGGCAATAAAGACGAAGGGTCCAGCTGGTAGAGCAGTTTCATCTGTCTTATAATATCTCAGTGTCTGGAGACTGAAATCTGCCTACGTTGTTCTTGCTGGTCTATGTGAGCAATGACCACCTGATACTGCAGAGTCTGTCGACAGAGCAAGACTGCAGCCCACTCCAAATAGTGATAATGACTGACCTCAATATAGGATAGGAGTGCTGTTCCCTTTCATTTATGTTAATATTAATCTGTGATATTCGATACAAAAACATATAACGTACAATGAACTCTCAGATAAAAGCTGATTCATTCAAATAAAGGCTGAGTCTCAAATAATAAATCCATTAAATGTATATGATCAAAAACAGCAGTTAAAAACAATTAAAACTAGCATAACAACACTCTTCATGGCCTCTGGGAAGGCAAATCAGTTGAAAAGTCTTTGCAATATTCAAATGTCCCTGAAGCTGTTTGTAACATGTGTTTGTGCTTCACATGCGTGTGCCCAGATTCCACAACACAGAATGCTGTCTGCTTTTTGTCTTTAAATAGAAGCTTTCCAGGGGAGAAGGGGAGTTTCCCTTAATGACTGTACGAGTTCGCTAAGAAAAGCTCAAGCTGGCTCACAATTAAAGGAACGATCAACTCTCTCCTTCATATTCCATTTGAAAACATCAATTAAAAAGCCCTTGCAGTGCAAGCATACACCCACCTCCATTCACAGGAATTCATGCACGAGCAACAGTTCACACTTCCAAATACTTACGACACACTTTACTGCATGTTGCGTTAGCGCTCATGCTCGCAAGCCTTGTTTTTTTTCATACATATCTGAATGTGGTGTGATGGTATGTATGTGTTTGGACAGCACACGGCCAACTGTAGCTTTCCACACGCCACTCCCTTCTCACCCACACTGAGCACTGAGCTATGTCGTAGGCTTCTAGTGTAGGAAGCTGAGTCACTGCCGTTTCACAGCCTAGAATAACTTGACAGAGATGAAGTGGCTAAACCTTCTGTGAGACAAGACCTGAATGGTCAGCACAAACTGACTAAGAAAAATAACTTTAACCTGTGCACTCAAATACTGGCTGCTTTGTCTCCATGTGCTTGCTTATTTGACTGCTTTCATGTTATAGCAGGTGTAGCCCTCACAGGCACCACTAGGGTTGGAGAGAATGTGGTATCTTAAAGTACAATTTAGCTTTTGAGCTGCAATCTTGCATACTTACAATACTGCTAACCTTTAACCAAACCATATGTTTTTACATCCTTCCTGAGCAGCCATTTGTTTCGGCTCATGCCAGCACAGCATGAATTTACTTATACTGAATATTTGCTATGCTTTGTTATACACTGTCATGTTTTCTCTTGTCACACTGTAATTGCTGTGACATAAAGAGCCTGACCAGAGATGGTTTTCCCTCGATGGTACGTTGAAGGTGCAAGCTCAGCTGACAGAAACGTCACATTCTTGAGGTACAGTACAGTATGTTGTGGCAGAATCAAATCCGGATTCTCCCTGGGGGGACGCTTCCGCAAGGTGAGCGGCAATAACATGGATCTCATGAAAGTAATTGCTTCCTTTAATTAAAAATGCTGTTTGGCAGTCAACCATCTGATATTAGTTTCTCTGAACGCAGCATGAAGTTTCCCCAAAACAGTCCACGCTTGCTGTTCTATCAGCAGCAGTGGTAATATTTCAGAAACAGAATATAACATATTGTCAAGTCCTGCGGTGCAGGAGTTGGGAGGTGATTAGCCTAGCTTAGCATAACTCTCTCTAATGCTCAAAACTCCTACTTTATACACTTCTTATTGACGCACCCAGCTGAGGTCACTCCAAGAGGTCACTGCACCTAGCTGTTGTTCCGCCAACAAATAGCTACAACTTCCCCTAAAACCAAAAACTGTCGTTGTATTAACTAAGTAAACAAGACAAGTGTTCATGAACTTTAAAGAGAACCACAGAACCAAGCTAGAGGTTTCCCCCTGCCTCCAGTCTTCATGCTAAGCTAGGCTAATCATCAGCTTTGCACTTAAGGTCCAGTCATAAGCGGAAGTGGAATGCTGTGAAAAACACTTACAGATTTGTAGTTACAACTTGCAAAACCACCAGCATGGCCGTTCGAGCTGCGTGTTCATGCAAAATTTCAAACCAATGAATAATAATAAAGGAGGCTACCTGCTCCAAGCTGAGCCACCTCTTCCAGTTCTTTCTGAGTCTTGGCAGATGCAATGGCTTCTGGGAGTTTGAGTGTGAAAGGCAGGACATCCCTAAGTGAAACATGAAGAGGCAACAAATTTAAAATGGATACGGGAAATACAATACATGAAAAGATTAAAACATGAAGCAAGGGAGGAGCTGCAGTAATCACATGAAATTGTTTCTGAGAGTTAAACTGCTGATACCTGTACCTTTAATGTACTATACGGCCTCGTTAATACTGTTCAATATTCAGTGCTTTATGGTCAGAGTTATAATACACATTGTCCTCATTTGACAGTGACATCCCCAAAAAGTGATGATGCGATTAGTTTGGTTGGCAAAGCAAAGCCTGAACTCTGGCATACAGAGAAGTGAAAACACTTTCAACCAGCATCATCATAAACATGCAGACACACCCTTTGCTCGCGTTACAGAATTACAGATATGGATTTAAAGATATACAGTAAACACATGTTTAGATTTAGAGTGTAAGTTAACATTTAACTAAAAAACAAAAGTGCATTTGTCAAATGTAGGAGGCCTGTTTGATGAGCAGTCATCTCTCTAGTTGTCCAGTGTTGTACTGCTTGCAGCACAATTTTCCTCTATTTCCTGTGTCTGTTGTTTTAACTCCTGCATCTGTCTGTGTCTCCCGAGCTGGCACAAGCTGAAACAAGAAGTGAGAGCCTTGGGCACTGAGAGCTGACTGCTTACTCGACAAACATTATTTTCATCCGTGGAGTTTCCATCCTCGATATACCCTGTCATCACAAAGCAAAACACGGAGAAGCTGGGGATGTGATGGATGGATAGTCAGAAAGACGAGTGTTGGTTGTTTACCTGCTAATACAGTAGAAAGCAACCAGGCGAAACAGGTCTGCAAAGCTGATCCCAGATCCCTCAAGAGAAAAGGCTGCAAACAAATGAAATATTTAGAGAGAATGGCAATTAAATATAGATGCTTACAGTGCATTTGCACATATTTAATGTGATTGATAGCAAGATTTTAGAGCACCAGCAAAGATGTATACTTGCTACATAAAACTTCATTCACAATATATACTTATTATTTTTATTAGTTCATTATTGCAGCTGGGGCATGGTTGAGACACTGCTAGAAGGGTACTAGGTTGCCATCACTGGAGGCAGCATTTGGGAATATATCACAGCTGAGTCTCAGTGGGTCTGACCGCCATGGCGAGCATGGCTGCTAGTGGTGTGGTGGGCCAGGAACTGCAACAGGGAGCATCCTCTGGATTTATAAAGGCGTGTCACTGAGCTGGTTTCCTGTATGTCGAGCCAAACTTTTTACAATCTGAAGCATCAGTCTCCCAGTCCCCAAGCACTGATATTTCTGATCTATGCAGCTGGTGCACCTTCGACCTGACGCACAAGTCGTCACTCGTGGCCAACACAACTGATCCAACTGATTTTCATACAATCTTCCACTATTGTGGAAGAAATGAGGGGTTTCAGTTGTTAGCCATGTTAGCAGCATAGCTCTTGTTGGCCATCACTCTGGTCAAGTCTAAAAATTCTAATACAATACTTACAAATACTACATGGACTACTGCAGACATTCATGGTCTTCAGAGGATGAATCCAAATTGTTTCTTTTAGCACACAGCAGGTCTCAACGAATACTGGACAGACTGCAATGAAATCTGGTACAATATACAAGATTCCCAGAAGTGATTCCCTGACTTTTGATCCAGTACTACCAACAGGTCAAAGTCTTTAATTATCCTAATTATCCTCCTACATGCATGTCAACATCTGTATCATTTGGCACAACAGATATTCATGGTTCCAAGATGATGCATCCGCTTAACTAGTCCGACTTCTGTCATTGGATGGACTGCCATGATATCTAGTACAGGCACTGGGATGAGGGTTCAACCCCCTCTTCAGCCATCACACTTCTTGTTTCATCAAGCTGTTTCTACAACTACTCATTACTGTACAGGCCCAACACTGCCTGGCTAATGTGAGACATTCAGGCTCTCTGATATGAATTTACAACACTGTCTTCCAGCTTTCAGCTTCTACATAGTCACCACTTGCCCTCCAAATGTAATATTTAGGCCTAGTTTCAAGAAAGAATGTACATGGTAAAGAACAGTGTGACTGAAAACAGACTGGTGACTTATATGTTTCCATAAAACCATTGTTTTAAAAATTCCTGAGTGTAGTCTAATAGAGCAGTGTGTGCAGTATGAGAGGCCCAGTGGAGAGCAGCTGACCCACATCTAAAGGTCCAAACAGGCCAAAGGCACTCCCCTCCCTCCCCTCCGCTGTCATTTCAGCAGGGAAAATCCACTGCTGGTATGTCATCACACTTTGGCACTGTCACAGCTCCATGACTACTTCCAATACTGAGGCACAGCACCTTGGCTTAGGATAATTACCGTGAGATTATAAGCACAGTTATTATAGTGTAATAAGATCACAGTTAATCATGAAACATGTAAATGACATTTTCAGTGTTTATGAACTGAAGTCACTCATACACACTACAGTGTGTTCCCTGTTCCACGTCTCTCTTGAGGGAGTGCAAACAAACATGTGACCAAATGTTGCACAAGTCCCGGTTGGCTACAGACATTCACTGAAGACAAAAGCATTATCAGCAAAGCCTTCCTGCTTAAAGAGAAGGCAAAAGTGCAGAGGATGTGTCACTGCAGCCACATCACGTGCAGACCAATACTCTATCACATAAGCAGGGCAGTCACATTAACAGAACACCTCACTGATAGAGGGAATCTTTCAAACCCAACATGCTTTTGAGCCTCACGCTGACATGCTGCTGACACACAATTAGCCAAACTGATGTCCTCGGACCACACACTCTCATTTCTCATTTGTGTTTGGGTTCATCCTTGTACGCAGCATGTGAAGGCGGACAGGAAATGATATCTTTAACCCTCTGACACAGTGTGGCTGCAGAGGTGGAGGTGTTTCAAGAAGACATAATCAGGAGACCAAAGGAAACCGAGAGACCACAGTTTGTGCTCTCTGATCCATGAGCCATTACAACTTCTTCTTTAACACCAGCTCCACTTTTACAGACTGAACAATTCATACATATTCAACACTTTGAACAGTGTGTGACAAATTACAAAGACTAAGAAAACATTTGGAATTTTAATTTGTGACTTATTTGTGATAATATCTATAATCATAAATAAATAATATTAATGATACAACCAACCAGTCCAAAAAAGTTGGGACACTGTGCAAAACCTGAATAAAACAGATTGTAATAACTTGCCAAGCTTCACTTTCTCACTTGAAAAAAAAAAACTTCATTTATATAGCACAATTCATCCATAAAATGCAACACAATGTGCCTAACATAAGACAATATATTTGATAAGACAATATATATAATATATATTAATAGATTTTTGTAAATATCTGCTTATTCTGAATTTGATGCAGCAAGAAATGGTGCAAAATGCTCCAAAAACACCTGTTCGGATCATTCCACAGGTAAACAGGTTTATTGGTAACAGGTGATAGTATCATGATCAGGTATGAAAGGCTCAGTCGCTCACAAGCGAGCATGGAGTGAGGTTCATGACTTTGTGATCACATGGCTGTATAAAGGAGATTGCTACATGGACTCAGAAACACCGCTGTCAGTGAACACAGCTCGTCTGCTAATGATTGCATTCTGTCTTTATTTAGGTTTACACAGCGTCCCAACTTTTTTGGAATCAGGGTTGTATATTAATATTGATAATATTAATATTTTAACAATATCTAAATTATTCTCTCGTGCTGTAGACAATCCCTCTCATCCAGCACTCACGGTACAGTCAGTGAAAACACGTTACTTACTGTACTGGCTCTCTCTGACAGGGAAGTGGCTGATGGGAGTTCCTGATTGGTCCTCCTTGAGACGCACAGACAGAACCTTTCTCTGCAGAGCAGCAGACTTCCTGACCAGGAACACCTGCACCATGGAATCAGAAGTCATACAATCAATACAATAATACAATCTTAGACAATATTCCCGTTAACATGATATCCCAGGATGGAAACCCCTCACCCCTGGTGGCTGTTTGATCAATATGTGGCTGGCCTCCTCTTCACTGACTGCCAGCAGCAGCCACACTGGGTGGGTCTGAGTCAGCCTGTCCAACACGCTCATCCTCCTCCGTAAGGAGTCGTACCCAGAATCCCTTTCTCCCCCGACCCCGCCGCAGCCGGGGGACTGCAGGTAAACGCCACTCGCTTCACTCTCCAGCCT
Organism: Chelmon rostratus; assembly: GCF_017976325.1. NCBI lineage: Eukaryota > Metazoa > Chordata > Actinopteri > Chaetodontiformes > Chaetodontidae > Chelmon > Chelmon rostratus. The sequence continues at coordinate 27,639,268 of NC_055660.1, read as the reverse complement.
GGCAGAGAGACCGAGAGTGAAATACTTTTGCCATCTGCTGGTGAAAATGAGTATCAGTGTATAGCAGCATTTACAGATGCCGTTGAAGGAAATCACATTTCAAAGAATGCAAAACAATGCAGAACAAGCTGATGACAACACATGACCTGTCTCATCAAGATTACATTTTAGATATTGTCAGAGATGAAAAAAATAAAAAATATATTAGCCGGGTTGATCCAAGTTTTGATAAAGAGTGTAAGAAGAGGAGAAAAAGTAAAAAAACGTCGTACCCTTGAAGGTCCATGGGCTCCTTGTCAACTGTTGGAGCGGTTTGGATCATCTCCTTCTTCAGCTCCCCAATCTCCAATGCAAATGTGTCAATCAGCTGGAAGAAGACAGAATGAGAGGCTTTGACTGATGAGGGAACATCAGGAGAAGCAGAAGAGGAGGGCGAACAGCAGTAAACGAAACCGACAGCATTGCTCAAACGCCAATTAGAAGGAAGAAACTGAGACTAGAGGACTGGACGGACGGACTGCACTGGTCATGTCTCAAACAAAGGGCAGGGAAACGGTTAGTCACAGTTCCTGTGTGTGGACATCATTTCCTACGGGCAGGAAACGTGGAGGGAGAGCATTGTCAAAAATGACCCACATCAACACCCACAGTGAGGGGAAGCATTTTCCCAGGTCATCCTGTAGAGAAGCACATGGAACTGTTTTCCCAGTGTGCTAAACTGAAAGTTCAGTTTCCACAATCAACACCACAGCTGCATGTGAACATCTGGCTGAATCTCCCTTTGTCACAAGCTGACAGGGGTTGTCACAATTCTATATCGATGACTGTACATGCAATAACAACAGTGTTGGACTGTGTCTTTGCACTGTATTTAGTTTTAGCCCACAACTATTTGTGGATTCAAACTGTGATGACGCAGATGTGGAATGTGTTTCACAATCTGATACCAGCCTCACTAACCTTGACATGGTCCTTTTTTAGAATAAAAGGAGAAACACATGGATGAAATCGACACAACTTGAGCCCCATTTTTCAGGGTAGTCTTGTTCAGTTTTAAACTTGTTTAAATTTTGACAAATACACCGAATTACTTATTAGCAGTTCCTGTTGGTAATGTCTGTATATATATACAGACAAGTACCACTGGATTACTTTGACAGTGAAGGAAACCTAAAACATGGTGATGCTCAGGCTAGTTCCGGAGATTTAAGGGAGGTTGTTTTTCTATGACTTCTAGGTGGATTTATGGCCGTTAATTTAAAAAGATAGTGAAAACCTCGGGAAGCGTAAGTCACACTGAATCTAAAAATGAGTGCTTCATGTGTGTGCGTTCAGATTTGACTGATTTATGAGAGAAGAGAGCAGTTTTTGACACAAATCGTAGCCATCTGGGTAAGTACCTTCATTACATTTTAATTTATTATGGTCACAGCCGCTGCTGCAGCTGGAACTGCTGGCCGTGTTGATAAGCATCCAAATCAGCAGCCAAACAAAAACTAACTTGTTGTTTTTAGAGCTCCAGTCTGCAGCATCTTTGCCTCCCGTCTCCCCTTCTCCACCCCTCCTTCAACTCTTCTGCACATCCCTCACAGCTTGAAAACCTCTGGTCTCGAGGAATGGAGGATATGAGAATACATTCTGGCTGAATTTATTCCTAAATAAGCACAATTAAATCCAATAACCGCCAGAGGAAGTCCGTAAAATGGTCGAAAAGTTGCATATAGACGCCAACTAATTGCTTTCATGTTGTTTTGTTTATTTCACCCTTTTCCGCATTCCTTCATTCCACAGTTTAGAGCACTCTCTGGGATTTAGAGCTTCCTCAAGCATGTCTGAGCAAATGTTGAAATCTGGATGCTTTACACTGATGATCTGGGTCAAACAGTGCAAACAACATGGCTTCCTATGGCCTAATTACGCATTATATTGTTGCATCTGACCACAGAGCACAACATAATGAAGACCAGAAATCTGAGGCAATCAAGGCAAAATATGTCACTATAAACTAAACATGGAAAATCTATGTCACATCATCAGAGTTGCTTTGATGTGGTTAACTCCACCCATGTAGTGCAAAACAAAGAATTAGACACAAATAATTTACTTTTAATGAAGAGTTTCTGCTTCCATTACACATTTCCACCTGCAGGAGGCAACCTTTTCCAAACTTTCCTCCACCAGCTGGGCTCCGGGCCAGACCACAGTCACCACAGGACCCTCTAATTCCCCCCTCGCAGGACTAAGTGGAGCCAGCTCTGTTAAAGCCACAGACTCCCCTGGCTTTGTGTCAGGTCAGAACTCTATTATACAACATGAGGCGACACGTTAGCTCCAGTGTTACCGGAGCACTGAAAGCTGTGCAGTTCAGACCCCGACGGGGAGTCTCAATCTGAATTCCAGTGAAGACAGGGACGGCTACGAGGGTCTCAACAACTGACGAGCTCTGGAGGAGAGCCAGCACTGATGCAGCAAAGCGTCAGGTTAAACTCCTGAATTAGGACTCCTAGACTATGGTTGCATCTCGAAGATGAAAACTTTGGAAAATTCTGTCCTGTCAGCCCTCTCCAGTAACAGAGAAGGATCCTACAAGCTGTTGACAGAGATAAGTTTCTGGGTTACAAACTGCTGATTTATACCATTGCGAAAAAAGCTTTTTACAGTGCTCATGCAGGGGACTGAAATTCAAGCGGCTGGAGTTCTATGAGTCAATTTAGGGACAAAAGCAAGGTTGGATTAGGAAGCAGGCATACCTGGCAGCTGCCCCAGCCAACCCCAGGTTCACTGTGTGTGGACGTGTTGTAATCAAATGATTAACTGAACATTTGTCTGAGAATGTGCATTAAATTAACACCCAAAGATGGACTCTGCTTTATTACCTTTTATCAGTGTCCAGCAGCTCTTTGACAAACAGCATTTGGTTGTAGAAGACTGTGTAGTACAGTAAGTGGAAATGACGGCTTCTCATAAACTTTACTGAATGCATTAACTAAATATGACCAGTTATGTTATCACGCTGAGTTAATCATTAGCAATCAGTGAGACTGATAACCAATACATGGAGCTGATACACATTTACAGTAAAAATGAAAATCTTAGAGCCTAAACTTAGAACAGCCAGCGATGGAGCACTATGTCCATTTATTTGAGTACTGTAAGCACATTTTTGAGGAACTTGCACTTGAGTATAATTTAATCTATGTCATCAGCATCAGCTATTTTTTCATTATCTGAACAGCACACTGTACAGAGGATTGTTCACCCACGTCGCTACACTGGAATGACTCAAAAGGTCAGCTGATGCTCCATGTTACTATTACACGTGAACATCAGTGTAGAGTAAGGACGGAGGATGTGTCACATATGTGCAGCTTCCTTATTTTACCACTACATCTCTCTAGCTCTTAGAAGCTCAGGTGAAAAAAATAGAGGGTGGAAACTGGCTCCATCCAATCACTGATTCATGAAAAAACAATGATTTAGTCAATACTCTTTATGGAGGCAGCACAGTGCATTCACCCTTTAATACTAATTACAATTTAATAATAATTACAGGTAGATGACGACATCACTGCAGGGCCTCAGTTTCAGCACAGGGATACTGTACACAGAGAGTTTGAGGAACCCAGCAGTGACACAGGATCCCAGCTGCTTAAGGGACAGGCATTGGATTATATGAATGAAAATGGGGGGACAGGGCCAGAGGAGGAGACATGGGAAATTCCTGAGCTATGAAATGAAGGTCAGTGAACACGAGAGCCGCTGAGTGACTGGCTCTCGGCAGAGTGCCTTGTGGCGCTCTAATGGTGGCGCCCATGTAGGGATTATTTCACACTGCTGACTTTTAGAAGAAAATGACCGATATTCACGAAAGTCTGTGATTAACTTTTATGAACCTCGTCAACTTCATTCATCCGGTTTGCTCCCACTCTTCACTCATTTCATTCCCCCTGCACAACACATGGGTGCACAGTTAGACTGAAGCAGAGAGGCAGAGCTCAGGCACACACACACACACACACACAAGGGTTATTTATTCAGCTCCTTTAAGACTGTGAATGTGTGTGTGTGTGTGTGTGTGCATGTGCGTGCATGTGTATAGAGGTAAGTGATTCTCTGCATGGGCTGCTGTTAAAGCCATGGATGGAGTCAATGGGAAAGTATGTGTTTGGTTTTGACACACAGACACATGCACAGAGCGTTTTCACAGGGTTAGTGAGGCTGGAAAAAACTGCAAAGGAAATTAAAAGCCAGACAACTTTCAGTGTTTGTTTCTTAGTTTGTTGATTCTTGTCTAAATGTGTCTTTATTATCTTAGAAAGTGGTTTTAATCTGCAACACACTGAGTTAACTGAGTTGACAAAGAGTGCATCACTCTCAGGCTGCATGCTTGGCAAAATTTTATGGAAGAACAAGTAAAAAGGGAGCTCTTGCTGGGACTTACAAAGAACAGGGCAGAACAGGACCAGATTGATCAGGAGGGAGAGATAAACAGAAGATGAGGTTAGGCTGCTCAGTTAAGAATGCAACATGTGTTTTCATTAGCACTGATGGCAAGAATAACAAGACATGATGTCAGAGCAGTGCTATCCTTAAAGTAAGACTGGTGGCGTAGTTACTGAAACCTACAGGAGCTGAGATGGTTGCTGTTTATCTGCTGGAGCCTCTAAATGGTACAAATAACTCTTAACAGAGGTCAAAGGTCAGAGTGACAGTCCAACTTGAGTGTGTTGTTAAAAGATGCTTCTGCAGGTTGGATGCTCACCATCACAGAGGGGTGAAACTCCAGCTGCAGAACAGTCTACCTCACTGTGTTATCATGAAGCTGCCACACAGGTCAACAGTAACCAGGGCCCACACCCTGGAAACCACATATATACAGTCTACGGTGCGCATGCGATATTTGACTGGCAGGACTTGAATAATAACGAGAGGCTGGCTCAGACAGCAGCAGCAGAGAGGAAACAGATTTAGCTCATTATTCAACCAGAAATAGACCAGAAATAAAGCAACAGAGTGTTTTAATAAAACAAGAATATGAAATCTGAGACCGCATTAAAGAAAAAGTGCTGTGCTAAGTGTTATTTTGATTATGGATGTTGAGCAACAGGGATGATAATGTGTGTGTGTGTGTGTGTGTGTGTGTGTGTGTGTGTGTGTGTGTGCGTGTTCGGGAGATACTGGGAGAGAAAGAAAACATGAGACAGAATCAGGGAAAGGGCAGAGAGAGAGAGAATCAGTTTTATTACTTGTTTGTCAGGCTGCCAACAAATGCAGCTGCCATTTCCAGCACTCCTTCGATATATGGCAGAAAGAGAAGGAAAACTGTTGAAAGACAACTCAGCTTTTATGTTTCATCAATCAACACTCGATTACATTTCCTGAAAAGGAGAAGAAACGTGCTCAGTCAGAACTAATAAGGTGGGAATTCGAAGTCCGGATAAAAACTTGACAGGATGAAATAGTCCTGCAGTGCATGAATCCATAAATTCTCTCATGAAAGTAGAAGAACAAGTTTCCTGAGAGACACAGAGCTCAGAGGCTGTCATTTTAAGGCTCTGTGGAGTATATTCAGAGTATAATTTATAAGAATAATGTTTGCTTAAGTGAACAACAGCTGATAAAAGCTATACTATGTGAGTCAGCACAAAGGCAGAGATGAACTACTGAAATGCTGAGAGAATAAAGGTGTTGTGTGTCTCTTTACCACTTCTTCATGTTGGAAAGTGATCCTTGCCTGCATATGAAATAACTGATGATGTCAATCAATCAATCTGTCGATTAAGTAACTTAGTTTGCCTCATAGTTTCTGACTTGTTTGAATCTCAGACACGGTAGCACGGCTACCAAAAGCAAGCCTCCAATCAAATTGGCTGTCTCCATCCGTCATGTGACCCTCGTCTCGCAGGTGGCAGCAGTCTCGTTTCTGTTACTGCGACCGATAGCTTTCCTTACCAGGATTAGTTTATACGGCTCATTTACATGGGATGAAAAGTGTAATTACAAACCTGTGAGTTAATCAAAATGGATCATTTTCATATAACTGCAGGGAACAGCTTGCATACATTTCGATATGTGGTAAATAAGACGTGCGCCATAAAGTCAGATTGTGCTCAGGCCTACATTTGAAGCAGAGATGTAATAACTTGGTTTTGGTTTTGTGATTCAGCCTTGTGTTTGTGAGTTGTTCTAAACACACGTTGAGTCAGCTGTGGGCAGACAGGAAGTGATGTGCTATGGATTTCTGGGTGATCTCTGGAAAGTCGGCTGCACCGTCCAACGCTCAGCTCTTACCTTAAAGAAGCTGCCGCTCCTGTCTGTGAGGCCGCTCGGGGGATTCCCGGCCATGTTGTCTTCCTGTCCGCGGGGCCGGGTAGCGCTCACGTCTGGGTGTGTGTTTACGTCTGAGGCAGCGTCTGCACGGGCCGGAGCTCTGCGGGTCAAAAACACACTTCAGCTGTGGCGCAACCAGAGGAAATTCCTTCTTTGGCCACAGCCAGTATTATGGAGGCGCTGGTCTGCTAGAATGCTCTCACTGTGACTCTCTGCCTCTCTTCTCGCTGCCTACACCCTCGCCTCCCCTTCTCCTTTCACTTTCCTGCCTCCTCTCTCTTCGTTCCCCCTTTCCCTCGCCTCTTCATCTCAGATAATTGCCTCAGTCCTTTTTCATCTCACTCCAATCCTCAGCTTATTGTTGGCCTGAACCGCTGTCCTCTCATTACCTGTCCCTCCTGTTTCCTCCCTCTCTCACATTGTCACACTCTCCTTTTTTCCTACATTTTGTTCCCATGTCCTCAAACATACAGAAGATAATTCATTTTCCATTTGGAGAGCCTCAGTGCCAGCACAGCTGCCCTTCTTTCCCACCCATCCTAGCAGAGAGTTTTAGGGCTGTGGTGCTTCGGTAAGACTCCACGCTAAGTAAAAGTGTAGCGGTGTTGAATGGACTTCAACATTTTCACCAGATTAGTAGAGTCCATAGTGAGCTGTATTTGTTGGCAAACTGTGTCACGGTTTTGCTTTCTTTAGCTCTGTTTCTCTATCTGAGGTTGATTTGTCTTTGTCCTCCCTCTTCCCCTCCAGCCAGGTTACAAGCAGTAGGCCAGCCCTTCCCTTCCTGGCAGGGGCTCACAGCTCACGCAGGCTGGGGAGATGCTCCACTCCTCCGTCCGTCCAGGCATGCACTTTTATCTCACACAGGAAGGAAGCTATCACCCCCATCAGCACAGGCCGAGGGGGAGGAAAGAAACAAAAAGAAGGCTGACAAACATGGCAGAGAGTCAGGAGTGAGGACACACGCTGTCAGACAATCAGATGGGAAACTGACGGTTTCTAATCACAGCCTTTAGCAAAGTGGAAGCATCAGTAACCGTCCACACTGCCCAGTCTGTGGTGCACAGGACAGAACATGACTGGGTCACACACACACTCCTGAAACTACAGACATCGTCACAGGACAGGACAACATGTGTGTGTGTGTGTGACATTACTGCAGCAGCAGCTGTATTCTCTGCAGGAGACAGGACAGCTGAAATTCATTTCTAATTACAGCTGCATTATTTTCCCATAAACAACTGATCGAATGTGATGTGACAGTGGTCACATCACAGTGACAAACCCACAGAGAGCATCACCACCCAGTCCTGCTCGGAGCTTTCAACACTCTTTTAGCCACTTCACTGCTTTTTCAGCAGCAGCAGCTGTTTCAAGCAAAACGGCACGAGTAACCTCATCACGCTTCCCGCCTGACAACAAGCACCAGAAAAAGATGCTAGCCAGTGAAGAAAAGTGGAAAAATTAGCAGCTGAATAACCAGAAACTTTCCTCAAGAGTTCTTGGAGATCAAAGCAGAGGTACAAGACACACAACACAACTCAAAATGAATGCTAATGTTGTTCTGTAGCTACAGGATGTTTAAATAGGACAATGACTGCTAATAAATTTGTCATATCAACTTTGTAAAATAATAATATGGAGGGAGGAACACAGATAATGCAGAGCACTGCACACACTACCAGTGAGGCGTTAGGAGCTAAGCTGCAGTTGAAGTTTTGATGGAGCAGAGGACATCACAGGATTACAACTTGACAGAGGCTCCACTGAGGGAGAACGGACGCTCTTAAAGTAAGCAGGAAAACACTTGGCTGCGTCCTCTGAGTACGACTTGTTCCAAATAGTAAATACAACAATCCAGCCGTTTACTGACAACATCAACAAGCTGGTTCAATTGTCTCCTATGCCGCATTAGAGCAGTGCAGCATAACAAAACCCAAGTGTCGTCCGTCACATGCTGGTCTCTCAGCCCTGATGCACATTCACCTGTCAAAGACGACCACAGGGACATCTGACAGAGACCGTCACCTGAGAACATGACTGAGAAAGTTAGTGCTCTCCTGATAATACGTTTTACAGCTTGCTTCAGTGGACAAAAAATCCATTCATTACACATGAAAGTAAAACACAGGTCAATTAATAAATAGCTGATCAACAGAGAATTCAACAACAATCATTTAAATTATTGATTAATCATCCAAGTCATTAATCAGGCAATAATCTCTCTACACTCTCTGGTTCCAGCCTCTCAAATGTGAGGATTAGCTGCTGCAGTAATTTGAATACAAGCTGACACTTTAGAGACTAAATCAAATAAAAAGAAATGTGGATGACAGATTCATAGATAATTAAAATAGAAGCGGCTGAAGTCAAACAACTTGCTTCATATCTGGTGACCTGTAGAGCGACTGCACTGTTTCCTGACTGTCTGAAAGTAGAACTGATAGTCTGGCCCCATGGTTTCACTTCCACAGACAGACAGAGGTGGGAGGAACAAAGACACAGAGGGGCCTCAGCAAACGAGGGACAAATTCAAAGATGGACAGTAGGAAGCTTCCTGGAAATCAGTTAGTGATGACTCTTTGAGTTCTTCTGCTGTTGACTCTGTAAAAGATCTGAAAGAGGTGTCAGTGCTGAGCAAAGCTCTGACAGGGAGGTAAATAATGTTTCCACGTGCGTAAACCTTAGAGCCTCAGATCAACCAGAGAGCATGCTGGGGATTGTAGGAAACGAGATGACCTCCCACCAGGGCAGCTCCTATTTGCAGCTCCACTTGGCAAAACCAACTGGGGAATGTCCTGAAGCCCCCCACCCCCCCACCGAAACACTCAAATCACATCAAACTCCCAACTAATGCAACAATTTTATGCTCAGTCGGTGCACACGGACCACTGTGTGTCTCTCTCTGTGTGTGTGTGTGTGTAAAAGCCTCAGCTGCAACTAAACAAAGACACATCTGAGTGTGCACCCCTCCCTCACAGAAGCAGAGAGCAGCCCTCTGGCCTGCAGCACAGAGACACACTGTTCATAAGGTAAACACACACACATGCACACATGTGTGAACACACTGAAAGGTGTAAAACTGGCAGGTAAGACATTCACATACACGGTTAAATATCAAGACATGCAAACATGCAGAAATAAATTCTCCAGTTCATAAAGAGAAACAGACACAGGAAGACAATACACCCCCCCACACCACCACCACCCCCATACATACACAGACTTCATTGTGTTTGACATAATAATAATAAAAAAAGGGTCACAGCAGGACTTCATTAAGCTCTGGTATTTCTGTTTTAAAGACCACTCTCATGGTGGGACCCTAATTTTCTCCCAGTGGGTGTCACGCTCGCTGCAGAGCTGTGCTGTCCTATATCAACTAATGAATGGCTTCAGTGTTCGATGGTAGTGAATCCAGACATGTGTGGTCTGAGCGGCACTCCTCTAGTACCATTTGATGTCTGCTGATTCATTTCCCTGATTTACTTCACACTAGCCTTGGTAAATGTTTCATTAAGCATGAATGCATCATTAATAAGGTGCTACAGACCCTTTACAAAGCGAGGTGTCCAAACGTTTTCCTTTGGAGGGTCACACCTGAAATTTACAGTGGGCCATGGGCCAAAAGCAAAACACCTATTGCATGGGCGCAAACGGCCAAACCGATTAAGTCACAACAAGGCACTCTTTCACAATCTTAGTAGCTTTTTTGTATTTATGAATTGCCTCGCAGGGTGGATCACATGGTGCTGTGGGCTGCGTACGGGCCGAAGGCCGGACTGCTGGTGGCGCAATGTGAAAAGACTTTCAAACAATCATCGATCGATCCGATCGATGGCGAGCACATGTCAAAGACAAACAGTGTGTTCTGATGGGACAGTGGGGCACTAACGCATGAATTACCTCAGAAAACAACCACAACAACAAAACTGAACATCTGCTGCAGACTGTATGGAGCTCAGCTACCAGACTTAACGACAGGGGGTATGACCACATGGCCTCCTGCTGTATTTCAGACATCATGAGTCTGTGTGCAGTTCAGTCCAGGCTTAAACCTACAGGGGATGAACCCTTTGAAGTGGAAAAACATACCTGGGGAAACACTGCCGAGCTGGCTGAATCACCATCAACTTTAAAAAGACTTTTATCTGCGACTTTTCCTGATTTTGCTCGAGGTGTCTGTCCATTTCTTTTCTGATGTTTTACTTTTTTAAAACCTGTTCGAATCTGGTCCTGTTCAGTCAAAGTTTTTTTCCATTTGCTTTTCATTATCCTTGGGTTTTTCTTTGTCGCCTTCAAAGTCAAAATGACACTAATGGCTAACAGGCTGAGACGAGGCATCATGTTCTCCTGCGAACCCTGAAAAAGTCATGCGGCTGTACTTTTCTTTTCACAACAAGTACGATCTGGATCAGTGTTTTAACATGAACAGTTACATTAAAATTACAGTACACTGTAATAGTACTGGATGCCATCATGCATGGTTAAATTGAGGAACCGAAATCAGCACGAAACCGTCCGACTCTGACCAGGCTGGTGATCATGCTCTTCCCCAAATGCCCCTCTGTCCCACCTCGTAAAAACAAACAACACCTACAAACTTTATCCTTTATCTATGTTTGTTTGAAGTGTCCGGAGGGCATGAAGTGCTGCTTTGTGTGTCGCTGGTGAGATCCGGTGAGGAGTGTTAGGCTGACGGGGCTCCACGCTGCTATCGGAGCAGCGGAGCGCGGGGAGGGGGCTGCAGGCAGCTGCACAAACCCACTGCAGATAACAACTCCCACACATGGCTCATGTTATTGCCCTGAGACGAACCACATGATGGCGTGTGTGTGTGTGTGTGTGTGTGTGTGTGTGTTTCCACCGGGCAGAGGGAGGGACAGAAAGTGTGTATTTGGTTTTACTACACTGACTTTTACTATTTACTTGAAAAAAGACAAAGGAATTCTTTAAATGATGAAAGAGTGTCAACAGCTGCACACGTGTGGAGGGCTGGGGTCAAACATTTAGTTGTGTTGGTTAAGGGGCTAGGGTGTCCATTATGTGAAGGGTGTCCCCAGAAGTATAGACAGACAAACCTTTGTGTGTGTGTGTGTGTGTGAGCAGAATTTGGGTCAGTGGTTCTCTGTAAGTTCAGCTGAACCGACTGGCCCGTGTTGTGTTGGTTAGAGAGGAAACACTTTGGTTTTCTTTAATATGCAGGAATCCGATCACTGATGGAGAGAAGGTTAGGATTACTTTCATTTTTTCCAAGAAACGTCTGCGGACCTCGTGTCAGTCAAACACCGGCGTGACCAACAGCCTAACCTCTAATCACAGCTCTAGAAGTCCTGCAATAGCAACATGCCAACGCTCAAAATCAACCTTCACATATAATAAGAGCGTCTCTGGCTTAAATCATGGTGAGAAACTGTGTCAGCCACCGGCTCCGCCCGGCCGCAGCTTTACGCTCCGAAGGTCAGCCGAGAAAAGCCTGGGCTGCTCTCTCCGGGCTGCTCCCCTTTAAATGAGTCCCAGGAACGCCGGATCAAGCTGAGGACTGAGCCCGGCGCAGGGAGGTGGGAAACAGCTCTGCACATTTAAAGGAAGAGAGAGGGGAAAGAAGATGCAGCAGATGGGAACTTCAAAATGAAGAGAAAATATTTTAATTACCGTGCTGAGTCATGGAGCAGATATGGAAGACAACCAAAGGGTAAACACACACCGGAAATGGGATTTAAATCACTTCAGCCCAAGCCTGGCTTTAACCAAGGCTGCAATACCGAGCAGGCAAAGTGCGCAGCTGTCCTGGGGCCACATGCTCTCGGGGGCCCCAAACCCCCCTCCTACATTTTTACAATCTGGTTCAAATACATTCAATATTTCTGCTGATATTCCGCTTACAACTCAACTTTTCTACATAAATTCTATCAAACCCAGGCTGGAGTAGTATCCCAGTTGGTTTCTGGAGCTCTGGAGACTGGATGGTAACTGTGACATGCAGTTAGCGCATGTAGTGGGAGGAGTGGGGGGTCAACTGGAGCCCACAGCTCATTTTAGCTCCAGGGCCCTTTAGCCTGTTAATGCGTCCCTGCCTGGACGGAGTGGAAGAAACCATTTTGTCCAGTCAAACTATTATTGTTAATGAGGTTTTTGGCAGTCAGCTCACTTCCAAAACGTGAATGCATGCATAAAGCTGATGTTCTATGTGTTTCATTTCCTGGCCCTCTGCAGGATTACAGCAGACATTAGTGTGGCTCCTGTGAAAGCGTTCAGTGTTAACATCCCCCACAGGGACAGTTTACTCTCACAACTGTAACCCGAGTGGCCGCTTCCTTGTCCAGCCAAGATGACATCACTGTTCAGAAACCTGCAAAGGCCTCGGTCGGTTCTGCCTTGAACTTCCACAGAAGTGATGTCTGCTCTAAAGTCTGCAGCCACAGTGATGACACACAGGCAGGGCAGAAACAGCAGAGGCGTCTCTGAGAACAACAAAAGATGCGCCGTGGTCACTGTGGACCAAAGCAGCAGCAGCTTCATCGCCCTAACCAATGACTGACGAGCTGCAAGCTCCTTCTCATTACTTCTCATTGCAGTGGATTCATTTCCCCATAGCAGCGAGTGGCCGTGCCAAAAAATGCCCGGTTTAGCTGTGCAGCTAATCTCCCTAACAGATTCCACAGAAGATTAATGAGCCGAGTGACCGCTTCATTACGCTGATAAACATCAGCTAACTGCTCGTTCAGAAAAGACAGAGGGGAAGAACAAGAACGGGGCTGCAGGAGAGTACGATGTGTGCTGCGCTCGGTCAGGTTCAGACAGGTCCGAGGCCCTGCTGGAGGAAAAAAGATCAGGTCCCAGAGCGGTGGAAGGGTGGAGGTCCTGTTCAGGTGTTCAGAGTGGAACAAGACCTGACAGACATGAGTAAAGGGACTGTGAGGAAATGAGACATTTTCAGAGCGGGGGCTGAATTAGGGGATGTATTTTGCTTTTGAAGGGAGTATAGTGTAGGGGAGAATATTTTACTTAATCATTTATTTTTAGAGTTATATTTGAATATTATTCTAATATATGGTCTTTATTATTTGGAATCCAGAGATCAGCCCAGTCTTTCACACACAGAGCGACCATCTGTGACATTATTCGCTATTTATTTATTCATCTATTGGTATAAATTTGGCAACTTTTACTTCCACTTGGAGACACTGAAAATCATATTTCCATCTGCAAATTAAGGGTTAGGTTGCAGTTATTGATGCTTTGTTTTGACAAGTGACAGGAACTGTACAAATTAATTCCTTATTATTATGATTCTTATTATTATTTCCTCTATCTTTGTATTGTAGGGAAGTTGTTACAGTTTTCTTAATCAAATGGGAGGGGTCCAGAGATAATATTCATCATTTCTGTGATGGTCTTGTTATATTTTGAAGTGAAATGTAAAGATTAGCCCCCCAGTGCAATCATCTTTGTACAGTCCCTGAACTGAGACAACAGCGCAGGGAGAGGCCTGGAGGTGGTGAACACATATGGAAGCTGTATCCACCGCTTTGAAGTCCCTGTCAGAGGAGTGTGTGATGTACAGCTTCAACTGCAGGCTTCGCACCATCAGCAAACACTTGAGGTGTTTGGCTTTCAGCGATGCTTCTGCAAGAGGAATGAAGCACTCAAATCAGAGCGCACAAAACAAACACACTTCCTGCAGACCAGAGGAGGAGATCGCTTCAATGTGGGTCAGTCGAGATGCAGAAAAGTCCCAAAGTTTTCAGCTGCAGCTCCTCAGCTCCCCACAGGGACTGGGAGCAGATGTGTGGCTGCACACAGTCCAGCAGGCTCATCGTTTATTATGAGACCTGCCTCATTCTGCTCGAACATGTCTCCTGACCAGGTATTTGACTCTGTGCCACAGACAGGCAGGCAGGCAGACAGACAGACAGGCAGGCAGGCAGGCAGGCAGACAGACAGACAGGCAGGCAGACAGACAGACAGGCAGGCAGGCAGGCAGGCAGACAGACAGGCAGGCAGGCAGGCAGACAGACAGACAGACAGGCAGGCAGCAGAGACCCTTCAGACGGCTCTCCATAGGGAAACTCTCACCATCCAGGCTGCTGCCAGTGTGTCTGAAAACTCCACATTCGGTGCACAAAAGTTGGACAGCTGCTGGTCGGAGGCAGAAATGAAGGGCTCGAGTCAGCAGCCAGCTGCTGCTGCAGACGACGGCTCTTACTCACCTTAAAGTCGCGTCCTTCAGCAACGTGAAACGGGTTTTGTCCTCCGGTTTTGCTCCATGATCCGCGGCGCTGCTTCGTGTTGGTTTTCGGGTGACACCAAGGAGCCTCAATGTCCCCGAAGTCGGCGGGTTACATGGTTCAGTGTCGGCCGGAGACAGAGACCTCGGCTTCGGACCACAGCTGTGAGGTGTGACGGCCCCTCAGGAGGAGGACGGAGGAGAGCGGCGGTAATATGACGCCTCCGCCTGATTGGCTGAGGAGGGAGCGGAGATTTTCAGCCTCAGGACAGTTTGTCATTAAAGCTTTGAATGAGGAAGAGAGCAGCCAAAGCATTTATCTACGTTTGTTACAGGTGGAACTATGATTTTAAGATGCGTTTAGCTTATATGCACACTGATAATACACATACTATGTGTGTGTGTGTGTGTGTGTGTCCAGAAGTAACTACGTATTGTGTGTGTTAATTTCATTCTGCTTTAATTTAATATCTGTATATATGTCCATGTGTGTGTACGAAGGGGCTAAACATGTACATGTAATTGTAAAATGACCATAAATGAATTGACACCTTCATAGAAAAACACTTCGTTAGAGATGGGATCACAAGCTACAGGTGTCATAATACTATATACTGAGAAGTTTGATGATAGGCCAACTATGGAAATGTTAAACATGTACAGTGTCATATAAAGTAAGTAATGTTATTTTCAAATGTTGAATAAAGGTTTATATACCAGCATAATATATGAATTGACATGCTTGATAAATTTACGGTTCATGAAAGTAAGAAGTCATTTTGGACATGTATACTCTGTTGTAATTAATGTCTTTAATACATAATTAGCATAATCAATTGCAGTCATTCACTCACTTGGGGTCAGCAGAGCAAGCTGCAAACACGACACTGACATATTATAGCCGTGAAGTTGTTGTTGAATGTGCTCAGAAGTTGCCTTTTGACGTAGCCACCTGTCTCCACCTTCTACTACTACGACTAGTTGCTAACTCTGTTTATCTGGCCTGTGAGGGCTGTGTGAGTGAACCAAAACAACACAACGCCGTTGGAACAGGAACACGTTTTGGTCTGACCCTTTATGAATGATGCTTTATTAGAAAATGACACTGAATGCAATGTCACAATAAAACCATCAAATGACCTTTCACATGTGTACACCATGACTGAAAATGAGAGATAAAGTCAACTTCAAATGATTGGCACCATAACTGTAAATATATAATACAAGGTGGGTAGATAATACAGGAGTTTAGTCTCTTGAAAAAAGTTCTATCTGTCTCACTTTAATGTCATGACAACTTCAGTAACGGGTGAACAGCTTATAAAGACATGAGAAACTATTTGTGTATGTAAATCAGTTTATTGCAAGAAGACCACTGGGAACAAGGCCAACATCTGTCTCTCCCTCTGAGCTCTGCCCAGAGGTCCTCGTCAACAAAAATGAGGATTTACAAACAATTCAAAAGACATGAGCATAAAACGACATTAATTAGCTGAAAACTAACTGTTGGAGGCCTACATTCTAAATACTGTATATATCTCAAATATAACTGCTCATCAGAAGTTATTCCAACATCTGTGTTTATAATAGCATATCCCTCTGATATGTACAGCAAAATCAAGACAGTGCCTTTTTGATCTTGGAAAGTCATTAAAATTACACACAAAATAATCTGAATTATGACAGAGGCATGCAAACCGACCAGTATTTGTCTCTAGTAGCCTACCTGAAAATATACCCAAACCACTTTCTACTGAGTGTAAAGTAACAGCCCCCTCTGAGGATGTAACACAGCTCTACAGCGCTCTCTTGTGGCTGCAGGAGTAGCATCAACACCTCCAGAGGACGCTTTTAAAATATCAGCAACCCTATTAACATGAGAATTCTCCTTTAAGGTAAAATAAAAATACACATCTTCCACATTTTGTTTGAACACATGCTGAAACAGAGTGGCAATACTGTTGACAAAGGTGTTTTTTGGCTCAAATACAAGCAGGAGAATGGCCACAAGCGTTGCTTTTGAAGCCTCAAATACAAGGGATGGCACAAGAGTTCAAGCACTGTGTTGAGAGAACAGTATGTTGTGAAAGTTCAAAGGGTGGCGTGCCATCAGTACGCACTTCCTGTTTTACCTGAAAGTGAATCTCTTACATCTGTGACTCATCACTAATTCAACATGCGAGGTATTGGCAACAGCCGCCACCCATGTTTGGACCAGTGCTAAAGATGCATTTTCAGTCCATCTCTCCAAACAGCAACATCTCCACGGCAACGCAACCCTGCATCATCGTCAAAAACCACTGGGTTTGTCCCGGTATACAAATGTTGCATTATCTTTCCAAGCTATACAAAACTTATAAATTATAAAGTTCTATTCTTAAATATAAACAACATCAAGTCAGTTTCCAGTACTTAGATTATATATTAGATACAGTACATTGTACAGCTCTGTCATCAGAGAGCGGAGAGCGTTCCATTTAATACACTGTACATGATCCAAAGGGCTGAAACTGGTGGTTAGACATGATCTTTGAATAAATTAATTCATAAATAAATCATGATTATGTCTTCCCAGTAACAGTGATGTCCTTGGTTCCCCTCGACACACACATACACACGCAGACACGCACACACATGCACACACATGCACACAAACGCACACACATACACACACACACACACAGACTCACAAGACTTTGCACTCGAGCTGACTCTTAAGTCCAAATCTACGACTCTTACTCCTATTCTAAAAATACTTTTGGCTTTAGGAAGTAACAATGTTATACTCAACTCAGAGACTAAACTAATCCTTTAATATCGTACAAGGGGTCTACAGTCTAGAGGGAACTTTAAATTCAGTAGTTAGATGTTTCGAGTACCTGTAGAGGCTTTGCAATGACAGAATAATATCTCTAATCAATAAAGTGACAGTGCTGGATGTCAGTTCCAGGGAGATCCCTTTCCTATGTGGGTTTATCAAAGAAAAATAAAGCCCACATCTACTCGGATGTGCCTGTAGAGAGAGAGAGAGAGAAACAAACAAGAATAGACTCTATGTGAATAGTGTTAAATATCTACACATTGCAAAGCTACAATTGACCTGTGGCTAGTACTATGTCGGCTGGTACTGCGCACGGGAGACGTGTTGAAGCATTTTGAGTGCAGTACTGTCAGACCAAATCACTAAGGTGAAACATAAAATATCGTGACTGTCATCAGATCGTTCAGCTTCGTGAGACTGATCCTGTTGTGCATAAGAGAATCCCATATATCAACTAAAATTAGTACTTATATAATCCTCAAATATATACAGAGAAAGCCAGTTTTTACTTAAAAATACCTTAATCGTGTGCTTATATCCAAACTTGTACAAAGAGTAACAAACAATCCAGCTAAAAATCGCTGTTCGCGCAGGATTTCCATCTTTCCGCTGGTCAGTCAGTTACAGTAGCAGCTTCTTCACCAACAGTAGCCTAAGTGTTGGTGTTAATACAGTTGAGTTCACTCCAGCCAACCTTTCAGTTCATTAGACGATTGGCAGCAATCTCTGCTGCTGGGACTTTCTTTTCACGCCTGCCGTCTGGTCCCAAAAAAACAAAACTTCCGGTTTCTTCTCTCCTGTGTGTATTGCACCAAAGATAAATCATGTAGAGCTCTATTTTTCTATTTGAAAAAATAAAAGGTAGAACTTGGTTCCAAGACGCGGAGAAACTGGAAGCCAGGTGAGGTTTCCTCCATTAACCACAGGAAGAAGAAGAAGAAGATAAAGAAGAAGAAGAAGAACAAGAAGAAGGAGAAGAAGGAGAAGAAGAAGAGGAGGAGGAGGTCAGTGGATGTCTCGACACATAGGAAGGTTGACAAAGATGAAGACGTTGAACTCGATGAGGATGGAGAAACAAAGAAAGATGGCGTACAAAATGAGGCAGGCCAAGCCCAGTCTCCAGTCCAGAGTCCATTTGTTCAAATGGACACCGAGAACCTACAGGCAAGAGAGACTGAATCAGTGACATCTTCAGAGTGAGCAGGGCAAAATACTGAGAAATTCACAGCAACAGCTTTGGAGCGCTTCAGAAGTGAGAGAGACTGGCCACAAAGCTCATGGTTGGACTCAAGGCTGGAGGTTAGGTTTCAAACTTGGATAACACTTTATATTAATGTACACATATTCACCATTAACTAGTAAATTAAATGGTCAGCATGCATATTAGTAGCAAATTGGCTCTTTAGTCATTTAGTCATTATAAGCACTTATTAATGCTGTATTCAGCATGACTATATTAAACAACTACGAGACCATGAATTAAGAGTTTTCTCTCAATAACCCCCTAATTAATGCTTATTGATAGTAAGTAAGGAAGATGTTGATTAATATGCATGCTAATATTCAGCTAGTTAACGGTGAATATGTGTACTTTAATATAAAGCGTTACCTGAAGTTGCTAGGGGACACAAGGATAGTGTGGCAGGTACATCAGAGGATATGTATGGCTCATTTTGTCCATTTGTTTGCTGTGAACTGCTACCAGGGTGTTAAAAGTAAAGGGGAAAGAGCAGCATTGGAGCTGCCCCTGTTTTGTGTGTCTCATGTGAGTGCACAGTTTGCGCACACCAATGCTTTCACACTAATCTTCCACTACAGGTGGCAGTAATGTGCCAAGAAACACAGTAATGCATCAACAAAGGCAGGGAAGAAGACGACTAAGAACGAGTGCACATGAAAGTAAACAATGCTGGAATTAAAATCACGGAAACGTTCTCTGAGGAAGGAAATACTCTCGACACATTTGTTAGACCTCAGTGACTCACACGGTGCCTTTAGGTGAGTAACACTGAATGTAAACTAACTTTTGTTTGTTTAAAGAAAACTCTACAGGTCACATTGAAGCTGTCAGTGCTCACTCCTGCTGTCCCACCTCTCCACCCTGCTGAAAGATATGCTGTCACTAGTTGCTGCCGCTGCTGCTGCCCTGCTTTGCTGAGCTTGGCGTTTCTTTCTGGGGAGTGATAAAGTGGGATCCTAGATTCTCAGTATCACTGCTGCACATATTCTACATTCAAATGATGATCCAATTCACATGAGTTGCTTCATTTTATCATATCCCCCAACAAACCGTTGACAGATTTCACTCAGTTCTTCATTTTTACTCCATCATCTTTGACCAGATTTGCAGTAAACAGCTACATAGAACTTGACATTCAATATCACAACACAAGGTGATGCTGAGTGAGTCTAAGTGTGCTGACTATGTGTTTGTCTATAGCACACAGGAGTGCAGATATGATTTCATTGGGCCAGCCTGGAGAGTCAAAATGTCATTCTCTGTGTAAATCTATGGTTGGAATCAAAACTGAGATATTAGATGAATTTTAGTTTTAACAGTCTGGTACTTACTGTGAAGAATACTGAAGCTAGAAGGAGTCCAACAGAGAATATGAGACCTTTGCTGTTCAGATGAATCTGAGGAGACAAACACAGAGATTAGAATATTTGATTCACAACAGAAATACTGTCAGGCTTCACTGATGGCCTTAAAATGTAGGTTGCAAAGGCTGTCACTCTGTCCGAATACACACAGAATCACTTCCAGTATTTACGCAGCCAGGGAATCCTATTACACCTCTTCCAAATGTCTTTTTTCTCGTGTAAAGCGTGATCAGCAGGCCAATCAACACACGGTATCTTCTCAGTATAAGATGATGGTTGTGTTTGTGCACAACACTAATCTTAAAGTCCCTCACTGCTCTGCGCTGAATGTTACAGACCATTGTTTCCGTCCTTCACGAGCTCTGTTCTATTCTGGTCTAAGTCTAGCAGAATCTCCTGCGGCTGGGCTGAGAAGCACTCACGTTGGAGCCGTAGTCGATGCAGAGTGTTTGCAGAGCCCAGGGCAGGCCCAGGCCCACCAGGATGTCAAACACATTACTGCCTATGGAGTTGGAGATGGCCATGTCTCCTAGACCTGAGGCAAGGAGAGTAACACTGTCAAGGTCTGTATACAGTCAGGAGACAAGTCAGTTATGACAAGCAATACTCTGCTGTGCACCTCCTTCTCTTAACAGCATTTCAACACAAATACTGATGTTAACTCCCTGTGTCTTGTTGGACCTGAGTGTGTGTGTGTGAGTGAGCGCGCACCTTGACGTGCGACTATAACACTAGCCATGCAGTCGGGGACACTGGTGCCGGCTGCCAGGAAGGTGATGCCCATGATAACGTCAGGAATTCCCAGGGTGAAGCCGATCACGGTCACCTGAAAACAAACACGCTTTGTCTCCATGCACTATTTTAGAGATAGTGTTGAATCTTTAATAACTATAAAAATCCACATCTGTCCAGCTTCTCAAACCTTATACTTTAGTCCAATATTAGCAACTAGTTCAGCTTGCTAACTGTTGTTGATCGTTGTCCTCTGCATGTGGCCAAACACTATTTTATGAGAAAACTATTTAATAGTGTCTTTTTTTAATTCAAAAAGATCAAATAACGTTTGTACAGTCGATGAAGATCAAAACAAAAGATCTCCCAGCTGCATGGAGGCAATTCTAACATTCTTTAAAGATCAGGATGTGTTTCCAGCATGTTCCAGCACTGACCATCCAGACCATGATGTAGGAGAGGCCAGCGATCCAGATGGTGGCGGTGAAGAAGGAGACCATGAACCATCTCTCCCAGCGGCGCTTGCCACAGTTGGGCACGGTGAAGAACAGGAGCAGAGACAGCGGCCACATGGTCAGCCACTTCAGCTTGTTGCACACCCCAGCTGGAGAGGTGAGACCAGATAGGATGATGATTCAGTGATCGCTCTAACAACAAACGTTTACTGACAGCGAACAGTCCGTGTCACACGTGCTGTACCTGGAACTTTGAAAGGCACCAAGGGGCCGTTGTTATCATCTTCCCCCTCTCCTTCCCCGTCGTTCTCATTGTTCTCATTATCCTCATTTTCATTCTCCGTCTCGTTCCCGGACTCCAGTCGCTGAAGTCTGCACCTCCCGTTCAGACCCTGTTCGGCCCCGCCCATCCCATTCTCTAAGCCCCGCCTCCCCTGCGCCCTGGCGGCTGAGTCAGAGTCGCCATTAGTGATGCGGTTGACTCGAGTCTCAGTGGTGTTGATCAGTCTTTGTCTCTGGAATTAGAAAACATTATTATAGACACGTCCATGAACACATTTGGACATTTTGTCATGCTGTTTGTAGCATGGGCTGCTGAGTCAGATCTGTTTGAGTCCCGGTTAACTCCTGAGGTTTGTTTTCATTCTTTCTTTATATTATAGAATTCAGATATTTGTCTGAAACAGAAGTTAATGCCCTTTTCTCTTCTTTCTGTCAAAAGCCCAAATTTGGTTGTTTGGTTTGGATTTACACCCAGACTGTAGTCTGCAGCAGACAGGTGCCTGACAGACAATGTTGGCTGCAACATCCAAAAGAAAATTAACATTCATTCCACTCCTTCCCTGCTGAACGCAGACAGTGTTATTTGGTTTGTATTTATGCTAAGACTCTGGTTTTGGCAGGGATTTTTCAAAGTAACTTAAGTTGACAAAACTAGTTTCTCTTGAGGGGAGCTTTGCTGCGTTTCAACTTTTTCCAATTTGAAATAACTTGTAGCATGAAAACCTGCATAACTCAAGACAGAGTCCAACATAGTGTACACATGCATGTGAGTCCATGTGTGGTTTAGCGTATTTGTACCTCATTGATAAGCATGCGTGAAGCCATGGTGAGGCGGGTTCTGGGGGAGAAATGACTGGTGATCATGATTCTCATGCCAGCCTCGGAGAAAGACAGCTGGTGGGGGTATGCAGACAGCAGCTCGTCCACCATCAGCACCGAAGGCTTACAGTGGAAGTTAGCTGGAAGGAAATAACACCAACGTGTTGTTTGACTGCACTGCAACTAAAATCAATTAGTCACCCCTAGTCTTAAAATCATGTAAAAGTGATTTTTGAATACATTGAAATTATTTTTCTCGTTGAAAGAAATAGAAAGTGTCTTTGGAGATGCACCTTTCCTCCCCATGTCTCTCGGTACTTGACAGTTGAGTTCGTCTGTGCTGCTCACGCTAGCTTGCAAGGTTCACACTGTTTAGCATCTAGAAACTGACTGATCTTGCAGGTAAGTTTTTAAGATCAGTGTTCAGTGTGCTACATCTGACTAGCTAATTATCTAGCCAGCCTGCACGCTGACATTCTCAGTTCACTTTCTGTTCGGCAGGTCATTCAGCAAGCCAATGTGGAACACAACGTGTCCTTCTTTGCAGATAACATTAACTGCAAAGCAAATGTGGGTTATGGTCTGTGGCTGTTTACACTTTTGGTGGACTAAGAGGACACAATTGCTTTCTCTCTCAGTTGACGTCAAGCATCAGCTGAACTCTCTCTTCATCACCTCCTCAGAGGACCCCAAGGAACAAGTTAGCTGGGGCAGCACTCCGAGAACCAGATACAGAACAAGATGACAGCAGGCAAAGTGGAGGCTGGAAGAGTGTGTGCTGGTCTCCTCTGTTAGCTGTTGCTGAGACTGAAGATGCAAACACGAGAGTAATCATGACGGTTAAGACAGTCCCTCCTTGAGACAGTTGAGACCCAGAAGTTTTTCCTTATCCTTCTGGTGGCCGCTCGCACTGAGCCAAATACAGCTGATGCAAACCGTAAACTGGCAGACACTGGCAACAGCAAAGGTCCCCTCCCCTGGGCACAAGGAAAATTTACACACGCACCAACTGTATTCCCCCACCATCAACTGGGTTGACAGAAATTCTCCTGGTCTTTGGTCTGCTACAAGTCCTGCTGGTAGAACCGGATGCAAGGTGGGCAGTCACCACTCTAATATGCAGCTGAATGCTCTGGTGCTGCTGAGGAGCAGCTGCTATGTTTTTGGAAGCTCGGTATTCAGAATGTCATCAAATAGTTATCAAAAGTTATTCTTCACCAACAAGGAGATCAGTGATTTGTTTGGGCCGTCGCCTCACCACATACGCAGGTCAAAACCGACAGCAGGGTGCAGCTGTAGCATTGAGCATCTATGCTGGCAATTATCCCAGGACAAAACATACCCAACTTTGTCGATAAAGTCATCCGTGACTGTCTTATCCTGGAGCTGCACAAAAATAGATGAGGAGTGGTGGCCCGGCTGCCTCATCTTTATGTAAATTTCAGTGCGCAGAGATGAGCAGCTAAAACCTACAGAGTCCTGTTAGAGGGCAAAGCCTGAGTAAAATAGAGCAGATTATGCTACCTTTCTTGAGCAGGACTGCAGTGGCATCACACGTGACATTATCCTCGAGATCAGTGCTTCCTGTCAGCCCGTTAGCCAGATTCAGAGAGCTCTTCTTTCGACGGTCAAAGTAGCGATGTGCCCTGCCGTTAAACCTGCCAATGACAAATGAATAAGAAGGGCCACAGCTTTTTAATCTAAATGCAGCTGATCAGTTAACTGCAGGAATTAGCTGTTTCTGATGATGACACTCACTTCATGATGAGGATGTACACCAAATACATGAGGATCAGGACAAGAGACTCCCACCTGCACACAAAAACAAGGTCAGTCAAATGTACAGTAACTCAGTATTTAAAAAAAAACACATATATGCATATTGAGGCTGCTACAGAAAACATCATTACGTACCAGCACACCTTCTCATCGTAGATGAACTAAAACAGTAAAGAGAACAAAAAAGGATATAAGGTGGAGGCAGTAATTCAAAATTAGATTCACTCTGCATTTCAACATCAGCTCCACTAGAGGGCATAACCATTCCAGAGCTCAGACATCCAGAAAAAGGTCAAAGCGTGACCTTTTGGTTGATTATACCTCATTTAAAGGCACTGAAGAAACTTCACTCAAGAGGTTTCCTCTGTAGCATGCTGTACTCTGAATAGGAGAAATCATGAATTACGCTGTGACACACTGTCATATCACTGTGGTGTGCATGTTACGAGTGTGAGCTGTGCTCTGTCTCTCTCACAGGCCAATTCCACACTACATACGACCTGCATGTGCAAAATACAAGTCATTAGAGGGCATTACATTTGCAGCTTGCATGCAAGAAATGAACATACTTCGTTGTAATACTGGAAATGATACAATTTGTGCACTGCTAGACTTCAATTTATGGCTTTAGAATGTTAATGCCAATTAAACATCAAAAAGCAAAAGCAAAATGTTTTTCTAAATGTTGAATACAAGATCGTCTTCTCTCCACCAACTGCGATATTTTCATTTTTTGCAGCTGTAAGTAGAGCCTGCATTTCAGTGGTGGAAGCACATCCTGTGCTTCATTAAAGTATCAAATCAAATCTTAATGAATATGATTTATTATTTAAGATTACTCTGCATAAAAGAGAAATGTATACCTCAAAACTGGACTTAAGTACAATGCTTGAGCAAATGTACTGGATTGCTTCTTACCACTGTTCCATTTTCACTGGATTTTGCTTTGTGTTACAACAGTGACCATCAGCACACCCAAAAACGTGTTTTTAGTATGCATGTCAGTGTTTTTGAGTATACGTGATTTTGTCCCTTTTCTAGTGTGAATACACTGCATGCTCCAAACCTGCCGAGAATTAAAATGCATTATGGATTTAGGACACAGCTTTCCTCACTCATTATACTCTATATGTGCAAAGTGTTTTACACAACCAAACACACACTTTGTTCAAGCGTCGACTGCTGTGATCAGAAAAAAAACACACTTTTATAACAGATGTACAGTACCTGCGTGTTTTTATCGACTTTTACGTATCTGGGTTATTCTGCTGAGGCAGAAAGTGCAAATTGGGTATTGATGCCAAAGCTACACTTTCAAATTGGTCTTATATTCTTTGCAAGTATATCTGCATATGTCTGCAATCACCACACTTGATCATGTGAACTGTGTTAACTGTGAGCTGGTTTAAAACCTCTTACCGCAATGAGGGCCGTGATAGCAAATGTGTAATAAATTGAATCCCGGAGCAGAGCCCAATGAGAGAGTTTCACTGCCTGCAAGGAAAAAGAGAAACACAGATAAGCACACTGACAAAAATAAGTATGCGGCTTCAATTCATGCACTCTTATAGCATCACTCATCCATGCAGGAGTTTATGCTGCACTGTGATACAGAAACGCCTCTGACATCATTACCATACCAATGTAAACACAGGAGCCCTCGAGTTGACCTCCTGAATCACAGTCACTGAAAAAGCCAACTGCGAGGTGCCATCCTACGTAGGAAAGGTGCCCGTGTGTTTATCGACTTTATATAATCAGATACAACGCAGGAGCCCACAGTGCAGTAACTAAGGCTGTAACACTCTCCCACACAGCGCTCACACTGTATATACTGTACATAAAGCGGAGGGTCGGAAGGGTCAGAAGTCACATCTTGAATGTGCCACTCCCAGCTGTGGAATCGTTTGCTGCTGCGAGGCAGATGGCAGAGTTGGAGCATAACACAGCTTCGAAATGTTTGCTTGTACTCTCTTTCACCGAACAATAGCGCTTTGTAGAGGGCTCCTGCTGCGAACCGACAGCCAAAGGTATCAAACAGTAGTGAGGTGCAGCGGCCGCACTTGAAGATGATTTCACTGCACCCCATCCCTCCAAGCCGTGTTGCACCGCCTGCCCTCCTCCCTCATTATCTCACTATGATTACGTAATGCACAATCTGGGATTGCATCACTGTTTGGAGTCTACTGCATATATTTTTCAGAGCAGAGAGCTTATCCTTGTACTCCGCTCATTTCCACGTCCCTGGCATGTCAGATAGCATCAGAGAGAGGCTGCACTATATTATGTTATCTCTGTATCTCATGCAACACACAGCACTGAGGATGCAAAGCAAAAAGTAGGTACAAACTCTCTACCGCGTTCACACGGATGGGATGTTGTGCATGTGTCTGGTTAAGCAGATCAGAAACAGAGAAGAATATAAACAGAAGTGCAGCTTGAACAAAATGGAAAATTTCCAATGTGTGCAAGAACAACAGCTTTCTGTTTTTATACTTTGTTTTTATATCCAGGCCTGTGGATGCCTGTGGCGTGAAAAAATTCAGTCTTGAACGTTATTTTGATATGAGACAAGAATGTCACATTGTCAGATAAATCTGACAGTACCAACACTCGCGAAAAGGTGAAAGTCGCAAAGGCAGAGAATATAGGCGTATCTTACTGTAACGATGTAAAGATATCTGTGTTTTACACATGGATCTGATTTCCTCTGAAGCTGTAGGTGCAGCTGTTTGGTGCAGTCACACACATGGGATCATACACGCAGACATCAACAGTGTGTTTGTGTGTCCTGCGTTCTTTTGCATAAACATATGCATACATGCATGAGTACTTTGCCCCACTTTGTGTTCATGTGGCTGAATATTTGAAGCTGACATTAGGCTGCTGGTCGTACTCTGTGAAAATGGCATCAGGTCAGCGGCAGGCTCGGCTGCTGTGGCACCATACCTGTCCGGCGAAGAAGCCACACACGCCGATGATGCACAGGATGTTGAAGACAGCTGAACCCACGATGGTCCCCACACCCACGTCACCTTTGGTGATGAACACCCCTGAGGAGAGAATGAGCAAGCACACACACACACACACACATAGAGTGTTATGACTCCATAGATAATGTGCTGTAAACTACTTGACATTTCCAGATGCAACTTAGCATCTGCAGTGCTGACAAACACATGTCACACAACAGTCAAAACATATGTAAATAACTCGGCCATATTGGTCATGGATCTCTCTCTCTCACACACACACACAAACAAACAGACAAACAGACACACGCAAAGACAAGAGGAAAATCTTTTTTAAGAGGCCAATAAAACTTGAATTTGCCTTCACTCTTCTATACAACTCAGAAGAAAGCTGAAACTCTTAAACCCAGTCGGTATGTATAATTAGATTTTTATTTAAAGAGTACAGTAACACAATGTGACGTCCCGCCTTTGAGGTGAACGCTCTTTGTATTGTTAATCCAGAAAGACCGACAATGCTGAACACAAGCATGATCAAAGAAAAAAAAAAACAGGAAAAGAAAAAAACATATGGCCTTTACTCCTCACCAGGAATTCTCTCGTGCCTAAGACATAAGATGACTTGTAATTCAGTATATTGAAAGCCATGTTTATTTACTGCACGTGTCTTGGGATAAAAGCACCACTGCAAAGCGTCAATTAAAAGGAGTGCATGCCTCCTCCCTAATCCAGCAGCTGTATGGCAGCGTGTGTTTCAGTTAGAACAGAGGATGTAAGGGATGGGGGGTGGATGTGGTGAATACCTATGACGGACGTGAAGAGCTCAGGGGCCGAGCTGCCGGCGGCCATGAAGGTAGCACCTGCTACGTCCTCACTGAGATGAAGACGCTGTGAGAAAGAAGTAAGAGACATTAAACCCAGACCAGTGTTACACACAGCCTGACCCTTGACCCTTTGCTATGGTATTTTTCCACTCAAACCTTAAGAAACCTTAAGAATAAAAATTTTGCTTATAGCATAAATAGTGTGTATCTTTCTTCTGTTATGCCATCAAAAATGTATTTGACATGCACATAAACATATACTTGCTGAAATTACGTTGATGCAACACTATAATCAGTAATAATCAATTGTGTTACTGGAGATTTTTGATTTACAGCAGTCCATTGGATGCCATGCGGGAGTTTTTGAGATTAACTCTCTTAATAAATAATAACTAATTACTTTTTTTTTGATTGTTAAATCAGTAATGTACCATAAAGCTTTCAGGGCCTTTAATACGTCACATTCATACCTCACAAAGTTTCTCCAGAGAGGGGACGAAGTAGTCATCACAGACGAGGGCCAGGGCACAGAACATGTAAATGGCCTGTAGGGGCAGAGAGTGATAAATATTACACAGATCAGTGAAGTATGAACATGTGCTTGATTTTGCTAAGATGCATTGATCTGCATTAATGTACAGCTCCTTCTTTTCTATTTAGAACATATCTCTGTATTTCCCCCGAGAGGTCCAGTAAAGACCACCTCTCTGCTGTAAATGCTACATTAAATTTAGATCTAAATTGCCATGAAAAATGAAACAGTGAGTCTAGAAACTGAAGGCTAAAGATTCAGAGATCTGATCACATGCAAATGCAATGCAGCACATTTAATGGATCAGACATTAAACATGCATGAGTAACATAACCACGGGACCACACTTTTTACATTTTTAAGTAGACAAGTTAGTTTTCACTTTTCATACATACTGGAATTTAAAAAGCCCAGGAGGGGAGGTCATGTATATGGCTTTTGTTTATTCCTGTGCTGAAATTGACAAGTTTTTAATTAAATAAACAATGGGTTAGTTGGTTATAATAACAATTTGTTTTACAATCGATAAACCTTCTTTCACAGAACACTGGATTTGTATTGGTATAAACTGTATACATATGTCTATACTTCCAGAAAGTAAATAATATGTAGAAGTACAAGTGACCAGCAGGAGTTTCATGCAACTTGCCTCGATTTTGCGTGAGTGGTCATTTCCCTGAATTGCTACAATGGAGGTGGCAAGTGCAAAGTTAGCATGAGCCACAGAGCCACAATGAAATATCTAGAATTTTCCCTTAAGAAATTCTTTACTTTGTACAGTTGATTTTCTTACCAGCATAATTTATCTATTTCAGACAATCCTCTGGTTTCAACATTCATCATTATATATGTTTTGTGATTACCAAAACAAATATACTACGTTTTTATTTGTAAATGTTGTGTTATTTAAAGTAAATGATGAAAAATCAAACCAACTGTCTATAATTTTAAACTACTTTTCCACAGTGTTAAAAAGTCGCTTCAAATTCTTACCACGACAAAATAGCAAATAAGCTAAATGTTAATGCTTTGGAAACCTTGGAAGCAAACATCATACACATACAAAGCAACAAAAATGTGCCCAGTGTTTACCCTTGGGGAACTCCACAAGTAACCTTCAGTAAAAATCCTTCCAAATGTCCCCTCAAGAGTCTTACAAGGACAGGATTCATTATGACTGTAAATAATCTACTGTATGAAAAGCCTCTTAATGTTATGTATTACGTGTCATTGCATTAACAGCTGCCGGATGCAACCTTTCCTGGGTATACACAGAACACAGAACACAGAACACAGAGAGAAGCAGAGACAGGGTGGAGATGAAAGACAGACAGCGATGATCAAGAAAGAAAATGTCAGGTCGTGGTGACAGACTGACGGGGAGCGTGTAAACAAAGGAAAGGCCTGAATATTCTTAAACTTTGTAATAACGAAGCCTTACAAAGACCTGCTTACAGCAACAATGACATGGAGACTGAATATTCCTTTTCCTATTTCATGCTCAGCACTGAGTCACAGAAGAAGAGGAGTACCATAAGCACAAGGCAATCAGTCACTGAGGTATTTGAATTTAATTTCAGGTGAGGCAAAAAGTCAAAGGTCCCATGTAATCCTGATCTTCAGCCTTGAGTTGACATGGAGGCAAAACAACAAGCCTCCTGCAGCTGCGAATCAACGTGTGTGCACACTGAACGTTAACTTGCGTGCACGTTTTATGTTGCATGGAGACATGGAAGTACTAAAATCTGGAGCTGTGTTTGTGTTTGTGAAAGCAAATCTTTTCTGAGAAGTGAAGATGCCTGCATTAATGAGCTGTGCAGAGTTGGAGGGGGGTCAGCAGTACAGCTGTCAAGAGAACAGCAGTTGGAAGTAAAATAGTCTGATATTAAAACTCAGATATGAAGTTCTAACACAAAGTGTTTCCCCGTTTTCTGTCTTCAAGCTGAATCTAATAGCAGAAACATACATGATCAATCACAAGAGAGAGGGCTGTCAGCACATTTACACCATTTCTAAGACTGTATGTATTCTAGCTGCTCAGTACAAAGCAGAGGTGGGAAAAGCCATTGTGTTGCAAGTTAAGAAGAAGAAGTAGAAGAAGAGGTCTGGCTATGAAGTCAAGTCCCAGTAAGATCTAAGCAAAGTCCAAGTCCCAAACTTTGTCTTTCAGGTCAATGGAACTATGCGCCCTTTACCAAATATAATACCATTGAAATTTCATTTTCTGTTTTAAGAAACTAAGAATGCTTGTTCAATATTTCACTTGTTACTGTCAAATAATCGTTGGAACATTAAAAAGCAAAATGATCAGGTGTGTCAGGGGATGCTGCTATGTACATCCCAGTGTGATAATCTGCAGTATCATCTGCTGTTAAATGCACCTTTACTTACTTAGTAAATCTCCAATTGTTGACTGTCACTGTATTTATGGGATAAGGCAGTCTGGAGACATTTGATGCTTCTATTTTTATTTTTAGTCATATCTAATTTTTATTATTATTATTATCAAGTGGGTTTTATTTTCGATCTTATTTTACATCAATTGTCCATCCCTGTGATATGTTCATTCTATCTTTTTATCTTTTTTTTTTAGAATTATACAGGTAGATGTGAGTAAGAGTATAATTAGCTGCATGATATGTGTGCATTAAATTTCCATAGCCACACCTTACTTTGAGAAAAAAGTGGTGCTGTATTGTGGAAAATGTTACAACTGGACTGGTTCTCTTATAAACCGCTGTCTGCGAGTCCACAACGACTGCTTTCTGTGTGAAGTCTGAGTAATTACGTGTGTGAGCTGCCTCTGAGGATTGCTGGTACCTGTGAATGTGTATTGTCATATGGAGTCATCATATCTCTACAGGTAGTTTTGTTTGGTCACGACTGAACCTTCCTACAATCTGCTGGATTTTAAGATGTATGACATTTATTCCACCAGGGCAGAATGGTGATTGGATCCTCTCCTAAATGTAATGGGTTCTTCCGTGGCTCATGCTACACCCTTCCACCAAGTTTCATGAGAATCAGGCCGCTAGTTTGTCCAAAATCCTGCTGACAAACAGACAAACAAACCAACATCAGACTGAAAACAGAACCTCTTTGGCAGGAGACTACTCTGACTGCTAATGAAGACTGTGAGATGTGGTTGAAAGCTCTGGAAAAAGCTAACAAGTGGATCTTAAGTTAAGAGTGGTCACTGTTCACAAGGTCAATAAGGGTAATAATTTCCATTCCCAATCCAGTTAGTTGCAGCCCTAATTTAACAACTCGTTTAAAGGCACTTGAGGAGAGACTGCTGTCACTTCGCTTGTTCCCTGGCTCACATCCTGCAGTGGATATATTGCATGTCATAGTTAAAAACACACAGCACGCAAGCTTTTTCCTCAGGATTGGCCCATTTTGTATCTAATTTTCCAAAAGTGGAAAGGTGGAAAGGTACAGCAGCATTACAACTATACAGTATACTCCGCAGGTATTATCCCTTATCATCCCGTTCTGTTCTCGCCGCAAAGTACAGTAACACCTGCTATGAAATGACATAGAGTACATTATCTAAAAGGTTAGACATCACAGGGAAACAGCTTGTGATGATAGACTGTATTTTTGGCTTTTTGTTTTTATAATAGAAAAGGTTACTTTCATTTGCCCTTCTGCAGCAGGAAAAGGCTTCCGCAGAGGGTGGGAGCACTGTAAGTAGGGACATTGCCTCTAATGTCAGACATGTGCTGGCAAAGTGGTCCATTCTGTAGTTCTTTGTGCTCAGTGTATGCACAGCAAAGTCCCCTGGAGATGCTGCTCTGCTAGCATGAGCTTCCATTACAGTCACCCCCCCTACAGACTCTCAGCAACAGCACATCACAACATGGGTCATCATGTACTGGAACATTCTGCCTGCCTTGTGCCAGTCAGACAAGAGTGATGGCAGAGGGGCTCCATCATAGCCTTGACCTCACATATTGACCCCTGCTGGGCCATGCTAGAGAGGTTAGTGGGACTGGTGATGTGTGCTGAACCAATGAGATACTGCCAGAGAGGAGAGGAGAGGAATAAAGAGGAGAGGAGAGAAGAGGAGAGGAGAGAAGAGGAGGAGAGGAGAGAAGGGGAGGAGAGGAGAGGAGAGAAGAGGAGGAGAAGAGAGGAGAGGAGAGGAGAGAAGAGGAGGAGAAGAGAGGAATAAAGAGGAGTGGAGAGGAGAGGAGAGGAGAGGAGAGGAGAGGAGAGGAGAGGAGAGCTGCCTTCTTCTCAGCCAGAGAGGATGAAATATCTCCAGTGGTACCATTTGTTTAGCCTTTCTTTGGATGATAGTATGCTAGAATTCATTGTGTGACTTAAGCAACAATAATAATGTAACTAAAGATGACAGGTTATGAGAAAGAATGCAATGATGTATTTTTTTAATGTGCTGGTGTTTTGCCGTTGTAGCTGTTCTGCTACAAGTTTTAAAATGAAAAAATCTGGGGGTGTGGACTAAATAAAATGTGATCTTAGTAGCCCGTTCCCCATCTCAGATTTAGGCTCGCTGCTCCAAGCTACATTATCTGCTACTAGCATAACACATCCAAATCTTCAGCCAAACTGTCAGTGGTCGACTTGCATTGTGGATTATGTTTGGTAGGTGCAAAGTATTGACGAGGTGAAAAAATGTGTGAAATAAAAAAGACAATACCTCTAGTTCTGCTGCATCTATTTCGATCCCAGCCAATCATGAGTCTGATAATGTAATAGGAGTGCCATGCTAAACCAGTGGAGTACTCCTCTAAAGAACATGGCTGGTGCGTTTCTATATTACACCATCAAGGTGTTAGTCCAGCTCTCTGTACGCTCTTATTTCTCTTTCCTTACTGTGGCCCTCAGCCCCAAGCCCACTGGTTCCTACTGAACATGTAACTCTTTCCAAATGGGTCACAAATTATATCGTTCAATATCAAAAAAGACTCAGTAATTTCTTCAAACAGGAGGGAACAAACAGGAGTCAACAATGCATTTGTTGGGGATATTTTCAGTTGTGCATCAACACACATTTGAGTATTAACAGGGGCTTGAGTCAAAATAAACAGTTTCCATGGTTATGGTAATGAAGCGATATGTCACTCATTGTAATAGTGTGGCTCATTGATGTGTTCTTTTGACAGTCTCACATAATCGCACATGTCAACACACACAAAAGTAATGCAGTGTCGGTAAGGTAGACTTACACACAGGACATGCAGGGCCACAGCTCCTTCTGCTCTCTCTTTGTTTGTGAACAGGTCTGTAGGGAACTCGTGCAGAGCTGGAAGAGACAGACACATATGGTTACAACAGGTCATACACAGTATGTGAGGGTGTGAATATGTATGTGTGTGTTTCTGCAGCGCGTGATAGGTGGAAGCAGAGAGCACAGAAACCCACTGAATTCATGTGAACTGACAAGGAGCCTTGCCCAGAGAGCACCTTGCCCAAGCGTGTGTGACAGTCTTACTGTGCTCTGCCAAGGACCGCGTATGAGCACGCTTCCTCGGAGAGTGACGAGAACAGAATAAGGAAATGTAAAAAGTGCGCACTTGGAGGACAAAGCGAGGGCAGAGAGGAGAGGGAGCATATTAAAAATAGAGCGAGGGATACGTATTTAGGGTAAGGCAAGTGGGATGGAGAGCAAATGAGAGAGAAAGGGTGGTGGGAGTTTAACTGCAATTTGCAAACTCCACGTCTCTGCATGGGAATATGAGTACAATTGTGCAACTGTGTGTGAGCACGACGGAGAGAGCAAGACTGAAAGAAAAGTGGAAAGTTGGCAGACGGAGAGAGCGTGAAGGAAAACAGAAAGAGGTGACAAAGAGGGAGTTTGGTTTTAAATGGTGGACTGAGTTATTTTACCCCCTCTCCATGGCTTCTTGACTTCCTCCCCTGTCTCAGCCACACAGTCCCTTCTCGACTGCCAAGACCAATGACAGGTGCTTGGCTGCCGGAGAGTGTCGGGGAACCTTTGCCTCTCACCCCCCAAGCATCGAGTCGCCACTGTCATCATTTCCTCCCACACAAATCAGGAGCCCATTCACCAGGCTACTCCTAATATCTCTTCCACATTTCAGCACCTGCACTATTCCTCGGGAAAGGCCAGCCAGGCCCCCGTAGAGAGTTGGCTACTGCCTGCTAACATGTGGTGCAGCAAAAGGCAGAATCAGAAATATTTGACTGGTCAGCACATAGAGGGACTGTCCTGGACATCTTGGTGAATTAACAGTTACAGAGGTCTACAGTATTGAAGGGCGCTAACAATGCAGGAATGACAAGAATATTATAGTATTACGGACAGTGGAAGACATACAAGATACATCTGTCCAGAGCTGTTATAACTGACAGGAGTACTCTGATCACAGCATGCTACTAATTGCAACATGTTACTCACCAAAGTTGTTGTGTGTCAATGTTGAATTATGTGTGAAAGTGAGTCGGATTTTGATTTTAGAGGAGATGGTCCTGGTTGAATGAAGAGCAAAATCAATTAAATAGTTGTAAAATATGAGATGGTCTGTTTAAAAAAGGTAGCTACAGTCATTGAGAAATCATTACCAACAACACATTCAGCAGGAGCTTCAAGCGATTTCAACGAGCAAAGCACAGCAGTGCTTTGAGCTACATGCTAACCTTTTGCAACTAAAGGTTTAGCATGTTAGCATATTATAGCACATTTGCAAACTAGCACTAACATGTGTGTCATTAGTTTTGGTCATATTATTTCTGAAACTGAAGTGCTGGACAGGGAAGATTTGACCTGATGATGGCGCTAGACGAAATGTCACTGGATCACCAAAGATACTGCAATTCTTCCTGAGGGGAACGTGAATGTGAATTCAGTGCGATATTTCCGTCTGGACTAACACGGTGGACCGACTAACCGGCTGTCCATCGTTACATTCCCGCACTGGCATGGCTGGAAACTCCCAGTGACTTGACAACATTGCTAAATGTTTTAAGGCACATAAAAAAAAACAAACAGCTTTTAAAATGAAGACGCTGCATTTGCCTGGATTGCAGAGGTACTGCTAATGACAGCACGTTTTTCTGTTTGATATCTTGCCTACACCTGACAGTATGAGAGTAATGAGAGACACAAGAACACAGAGGA
This sequence comes from Chelmon rostratus, assembly GCF_017976325.1. Taxonomy (NCBI): domain Eukaryota; kingdom Metazoa; phylum Chordata; class Actinopteri; order Chaetodontiformes; family Chaetodontidae; genus Chelmon; species Chelmon rostratus. The sequence goes on along the minus strand of NC_055660.1, from coordinate 27,603,780 downwards.
AATGAAGACATGAGACAAAGGATTGAATCAGGAACATCAAGGTTACGTGGAACGCAACTTACGGAGCGTGGGATGCTCTTCACTCGAGAGGCAGGTAGGCTAACCATAAGTGGGCGAAAGAATGAATGAATAAACCAAGTGAGTTAGGAGCAGTTGAGTCGTTGATCATTCCACCTACATGTAGTCTTATTTCAGTCTCAGCTCCTTTACAACATGTTGCAGAGAGAAAATGAGAGCAGAGAAAATAGTCCACTACTTTCCCACTGTTTTCTCCCACTCTGCCCACATTTTTTACTCTGTTGACCTATTTGCATCAACAGTATCTCGCTGTGTTTGAGTGGCTACAGCGGTCCTCCTCTGCAATATGTTTCCCTGCTAGAACTCCTTAAGCCTAACACAATGCAGAGCAGGCTGTAAAAAGCCACAGAAGGTACAAAGCAGCAGAGCAGACGGCCATCTCGCTGCGACAGCTGGATGTGTTTAATATTTACTGTTACAAGCCGGTGTTAGCTCGCTCAAACTCAAGCCAGCCAAAATGCCAGGCTAGTGTGTGAAGGGAAAAACAAGCAGCTCTCATGACAGGAATTAGAGCTTAATGCTGATGAAGAAAACACAATACTTGTGTCTGAAGCAAGAGTGCCACAACAATCATCAGCAGAAATAGCGATACATTATGAGATTGGAAGAGAAAGACTGGAAATAAGAGCAGCAAAATGCTGAAGCTCCTGAAGTCTTCAAAGGGCCTGCAGATAAAAACCTCTACCGCTTATCACTGTTCCAAGAAGCATGAAGCCCCATTTTCTCATGAGAGGTGGCGAGTGCATGTGCGGATGTGATGTCGAACCACAGCTCCCACAAGAAGCCCACTGAGGCTTCATGTAAACAAGGTGTTTAATTCACATCAGCACTTCAAGGTTCTACTTCACAGCTCCTTTTAAATATGAGTCAGAAACACATGCTCAGCACGTCACACTGGGATGTACGCTGAAAACATACAGAATTATACAATTAAAGGGTAAGTCCGCTTTACTACTTGGGTCTTATGTTTTGGCCATATGACCAAAGTAATTGACGTTCACTAAACCCCTCCCTAACTAGGCATGCCACGCGTGTCAAGCTTTTTATTTCTCCGCATGCTGAACTGGTGAGCATGGGGCTCTGGTAACGTGGTGTCTGTTTTAAGCTTTTCCAAAGCCAGCCAGAATTGTTCAATTAATCGTTGCTACCCTCGCTGGTCGGCACCAGAAACACTAGTCGGATACATTTGCTATTATTATTTTATTAATGTGTACATTTCTATTACAGGCGCAACGTGCAATCTTCATAATGCATGGCAAGGTTTCCGTTAATGCAGTAATCACAGCAGCATTCAAAACACAAATTGTAATTAAGGACTATGATTAATGGTTTGAAATGGTTCTTATAAGATATGCAATCATTTGTTGAACAAAGTTTAACCTCGTAGATTAAATTCGGGCTTAATTTGGACAGCTATCTGAGTGTTTTCTGACTTTTAGACTAGTCGTCTTGTCTAAGTTTAACTGCCAGAAAATAGTTTTTGCAAAACATTATGTGACAGTGAAGTTGACCTTCGAGCTTTTGGATATAAAATGTCATCAATTTATCAGTTTATCCAATTGGGAATTTGTGTAAAATTTTGTCATAATTAACGTATTAATTGCTGAGTTAAGTGGTTTGTGAAGTCACAATGACCTTGAGTTTTGACCTTTGACCCCCGATTTGTAATGGTAATCCTGAGATTTCATGTTCACGAGAAATGGATGTGCGTACTTAATGATGTAGTGATGGACCGAGGGACAACCTGAAAACATGATAGCTTTAGCCAGAGCCGTCGCATAAACGCATAATGCATGCTAACATAATGTGCAAAAGTTAGCATGTCCAGCCAACGCCTACATTAGCAACCTAGCTGTACTTCCAAGGCAAAAGGGCATTAATTAACTATATTTTATGCAGTCACGGGCTACATAAAAAACATTTACAATAGCTTATTACATGAAATCAAGGACTCGTTGTTTCAAAAATTACTACAAATTTCTAGTGGTACATCTGCCACATGATTCTTGTAAATTGCATTTGTACCATGCGTGGACGACAGACGTAGCAACAGTCATCAACACGATGGGGCTTAATGACCGATCAACTGCTGAGAAATTGGTGTTAAATGGTCATGTTGTTGCTGTATTACAGACAGTAGCGCATGCACAGTTAAACACATCTACGAGTATTTTGCTGTGTGCAAGAACCAGAGTAGCAGCACAAATGTAGACTAATGTGTGGTCTCACGACCCAATTTCAATAACCAGAACAACTACAGTCAACCTGAAACTGAAACCTTACATTGACTCAGGAAGACGTGGACAGTCAGAGAGGAAGTGGGAGCAGCCAGATTGAGGTGAATGGTGCTCTAGATGAGCTGTGAGAAAAAGCGATCAGCAGCTGAGTCCTGTTGAGTGGACGTGCTGATGGAGACAAGGGGATGCGCTGGCAGAGCGGTCGTCATTGACCGGGCCCAGACTGATGCTCGCTGTGCCAGGGAGAGACACAGGCAGCAGATGCACTTGTCGCCATTGCCTCGTCTGGTTTACGCCAACAAGGACGCATAGACACACAACAAGCACCTGCCTCACTAACGCACGCTACACCCAGCGTCAGTCCATGTGTCGGTGTAAGTTGATCAGTTCACTGAGTCTCAAACTCCGATAAATCAATCACACATGTATGCAGGTTTTTATAGAGGTTATTACTTGGGGAATTGTGTGGAGATTCCCTAAATTAACTGAACAGACTCACACTCCAACTCCTCCAGTCATAGTCTTCTTTAAACCTTCAATCATGTACAGGCAGTTGACTGAGCACACTTTGTTCTCACTTCACCTTCACACATTTACACATTTAAACTGACTGTTGAGAGCTGCCCGTTCCTGGTCTACTGCTGGTCACTGAGCAGCTCCACTGTCCAGGCTGAGGGTTTTCCTGCCTCTATTTCAACTTTTCATTTTAAATGTGTGTTCAGACTGAACACAAAGCAGGTTTTAGAGGTGGTATTTCATGTTAATACAAAGACACAAGTGTGTCACACTGCGGTGAGGTCTGTCTCGTCATGGGAATTTTTGTCTTGTCATTTCCTGTTTTATTTTGAAGGTCTAACTCTCCTATCGTTTCACAGCACTTGCCCTTCCTCATGTGTCCTGTGTGTCCGCCCCTATCACCTGTTGTCTCCACCTGTTCCTGATTACCCTCCACATGTTAAATAGTCTGCGTCTCCCTTGTCTTGTGCCAGTGTGTCTTTGTCCGTCGGCGATTCACCTGAGCCTGTCTTCTCCATTGTCCTTGCCACAGCCACAGTCTTTGTCTCCTCTTTGTGAGTGTTTTGATTTGTAATTTTGATAATTTAGTTTCTGGTTTATTTTCATAGAATATATCATAGCCGATTTGTTTTCCTCTGTATTGAGAGATTTTCTGTTGGATTTATTTTGTTACTTAGATTCTAGTTCCTCCGTTTTTAAGGAGTGTATTTTGAGTTTGTAGTTTTTCTTATCTAGCTTCGTTAAGTCATTTCCGTGTTCATAGCCCTTTGTGTTTTCTTCCTTCGGGAGCGTCTTTTGTTTCTTAGTTTTCATTGTCATAGTGATTCATTGTTTTTCCTCTTAGTGAGCGTTTTCTGTTTCTTTGTTATTTTCCTATATTATAGATATATAGTGTGATAGCCTTTTGCCTAGAATAATTTCATAGCCTATTTAACACTCAGCGAATTGGTTCTTGGGGTTGTTCAATACAGAACTGTGTGAGTAAATCTGCATCTGAGTCCTGATCTGAGTCCCGGCCTGACAAAGTGGATGCAAACAAACATACATTTGGTCTTGGTGGGCGAAACTCGTCCGCTCAAGTTGAATATATTACAAGTTGAACTAGATAACGAAAAACTGTGTTTAACCCAAAGTTCTATGACTCCAATTCATAAACATATGGAGATAAGAAGAAGAGTCTGTAAGAAAAAGATGAAAAATGCTATTGTCAAGTGACACATTGTCGCAGGGAGCTGCCACCAAAGCACAGTAAGCTGAATATCCTACAGCAACAAACCCATTCATTCACACAAGGGCAAGCGATCATCAACATATTACTATCTGAAAGCACAAAAGGTTCCTTTCAACTACGCCTAACAGGTGACGTCTTATGCAACTGGAGTGACTCACCCTATTCAAACACATATCCATACAAGACAACCAAGCAAAGGGAGGGCGCTTTCAGGTTCAACACAAGATGCACACACACACACATATTGGATCGCAACGCCAGGTTCGGGGTTTGGATAATCTGTCAGTTAATTAACAAATTTGTCTACAGAGCAGATACAATGGAATGACTAGCGTGCTCAAACGTCCGCACTCACGACTCCACTTTGATCTGTTTCATCAATATCAGCACTCCTGCCAGGGTGACTGTAAATTGCGCTTGACTGTGAACACAAACTCCATAGCAACAGAGTGAGTGTCTCCTTGAGGCAGAGTGTGTTTAAGTGGCAGAAGGGAGAGGTGGGCAAAAATAATAGACTGCTAGTCTCAACCTGAGGGGAGTCAGTCCTCTGCTGCAGCCGCTGCTCCGCGGTACGCTTGCCATTAGTGATGACGTTTGATGTACTACATGCAGAGCGCAGGCCGAGATGCGGTGCATTATGCATGATGTTTGGGGACCGGAAAGAAAATACATGCGCCATGGTTTATGATGTGAACGGTGTTGGTGTGCTATGGCAGCGGATGGATAAGAGGAGGAGGGATGGACAGAAGGAGGGCTGACTTTCAGTGTGAAGGACAGTAGATGAACTTGACAGCTCAACCAATAATATTTCGTTAACAGTCATGCTGACGAAGCAGATTGTGGGGAAAGTGATTGTCCTGACTGCACATGAGGGAAGACAGACAGGAAGAAAGGAAAAGTGATGCAGTTGGCCTGGTAATTAGCGCAGTTGTAAGTGAGGTCAATGGGATGAACCCTTAACAGCTGCTGATGGTGCCCTGGCCCCAACTACCCCTGCTGGCTGTAGTATACACACACACACAAAAACAAACAAACAAAAAAAAAACATTCCCAGACAACCACATAGATGAAACAAGCCCTTGTGGAAAGACACACACACACACACACACACACACACAAACACATGGAAGGCCATGGAGGCCATTGCCAATGGAGATTTCCATTGTTTCCCTTTCTGCAATCATCCCTTTCCCCCGCTCTTCCTCACTATGTACAATCAGTAGCAGTCATTGTATCAATCAGCAATCAGGCTTCAGCTTGCTGGGGGACACATTCTGCCTTGGTCTGTTTCATTCTCCTGTTGGAGGTGACTGCCTGCCCGCACGCCCGCCTGCACCATCCCATGCCAGTCTAATTTACCGGGCAATTTGGAAGGAGCCACTGTGAGCCACTGAGGGGCTCTGAGTCGAGATGTGGCATGACTTCTGTTTAGTTAGTTTTCCTCGTGCCGGAGCTCTGCGGCACCTTTGCTTTCCCTTTTGCTCCACTGAACATCTTCAGATGCACAAGTGAATCACGCTAGCTGCTGTGTTGTAACATGACTGCCAAAATGTCTTCCCATCTTCATCTTCTTCAGATTCATATTTCCTCTTCCTGGCTGCCTTCCACATATCCTGCTACATTACATACATTCTACTAGCAGTATACAGTGTAGTGTGTAGACTGTGTGGACCATCTTTGATCTCACTTCTTCATTCTTCTCACTGAACAAAGAATGCTTTCATGTTACCTGCAGTTTATTACACATGTCACGGTTAGCAGATACAGCTGGAGGTCGGATGCACAGCACAGTTTCAGGCTCCTGTATTTCTGATCCCATAGACGATGTGCATTACAGATGTACCGACTGGACTTCCTGCTGGCTCCCCACACACTGTCATCATGAATCAAATCATTTACCAACAAAATTTTTACTACACAAAGAGTCACTTCAGAGTGTCTGAGACACTAAAATCTATTCAATATTTTACAGTTGTCTCTGTCATAATGATGGGGAAAAGTTTGCTTGCTTGTCTGACAATGGCGAGACCCAAAAGACACTGGGCGCTTTACTTTATCCCATCTAGGGTGTCAGAGTGGAGGACAACTGATGTGGCACCTGGGACAGCTCATGACATCTAAATGAAAAGATTTTTTTTTTTTTCGTGCATACTTTGGCAACCTTTGTGACATTTTCTGTGATGTTGAATCACAGGAGCACAGAACACTTCTCTGTGCACAACTGCAAACATCGTGAAGCCAGTGACAATGACGTTTAACTATGGTTTATTTATGGAGAGGGAAATAGAAACCAGGAGAGGGAGGAAGTGGGAGGACTGCACACATGCATGTGGTGGCCTGAAACTCTCCCTCACACATCTACTGTACAAATCCCAGTGGATAACCGCTCTCGTCATCTTTACCTAATACCCCCTCCATTTCTCCCATTTATTTATAACCATCGCATAGATGGGGGTGAAAAGGTGGAGTAGTACTTGGGGGTCTTTGGGGATTTCCTGCAATCTCTGCTGTTTAAATATAAAATATAGAAGCAGGAAGCCCCCTGCCCCAGCTCCGTTCTCCCTTCACCACTTTCTACCTAATGCGTCTGCTTTGCTGTTCTCTTGTCGAGAAGAACATGAAGGATAAAACCACCGGCTGCTGCATATTTTAGCTTTACATCAGACATAATCACAAGTAATATCCGGACGCTCACTTCATATCGCAGCTAATGAGAGCAAACCACAAGGCAGGCCCTCTCACTCACTTAAATGAAGCTGTCAAAACAAGTGAACAGCGACGAAACCATCAGTGTGTTATCCCTCTCTTACAGGTCGCACAGATAACCAGCTACATGGATGTTAATGGTTTCATTAGGGGACAAAATGTGCTGATAAGTTCATGCAGTCACAGTGCATTATTCAGGGGGTCTTAAGTGGGTTGTGCTGCCAGCTGAAACCGCTAATGCGAGTTACCACTGTTAATGCTTCTTTGCTGTTCATCCCAGAGGTAATTCAAAATTAACACCTCATTGTGAACATAGTGGAAGAACATCAGGAGGAAGGACTGTGAGGTTTAACTCTACACAGCATCAATGAGCAATGTTTATGTTTCCCAAAAAGTTCTTCTCCCACCCTCCTCACCCCCTCTCTTACGTGATGATGTCACCTCTCCAGAGTCAGAGCCTGGAGTCTTACGTAACACAGGGCAAGGCTCCGTATGCTCTGAAAGGGGGGTTGGGGAGAGGGCACTTAGGGATGTGTGTCTGTGTGTGTGTGTGTGTATGGGAGCGCGAGAGCGAAAGTCACAGAGTAAGGGAATGCATGTGTGTGTGTGTGTGTGTGTGTGTGTGTGTGTGTGCAGGCGTGCAAAATTCTGCCCTGCTCCCTTCTCACTGATGATATAATACTTTCAGGCCGTTGTCATGGAAACGAACAGGCACCACTGGCTGGATTTGGCATTGGGGGGTAAGATGACGAGGGGAGGGGGTTGTCTAGCTGCATTTGGAGATTTGGATGGCAGGCTCTTATTTGGATTGCACTCTGTGAGTGTGTGTGTGCATGAGAGAGATAGTGTGTGTATGTGTGTGTGTGTGTGTGTGTGTGTGTGTGTGTGCACAGTTGTTGTTTTGCTGTTCTGATGACTAAGCATATTATATTACAGTTTGGTACAGGCCAGACCCGACCTCTAGAGTAAAGGCTCAAGCGAGGATTTCACTGTGTTTGTTTGTGTGTGTGTGTGTGTGTGTGTGTGTGTGTGTGTGTGAGTGTGTGTGAGTGAGAGAGAGATAAACAAACAGAAAGACAGAGAGTGAGAGACAGAGGAGTACAAACACACTATGATCTATGTGACATTCAAAACCATTTGGTAAAACACTTTTTCCAGTCCACTGGGTCTGCAGGTGAGACAGATTGGCTCTATCAGTGAAACACAAATGAGACTTACTGGTTCACAGATCACGCTGGCTGGAAGACAAAGCATGGGTACCTGGGTAGCTGGTATCAATATGCCTGATGTGTTCCCGAGTAAAAAGCCATCACTTAACAGGATTACCTCAGTTCATTACATCTTGGTGTGCTACATTCATTTTGTCATTGTTTCCATCGATCATGATAACGTTGCCCTCACCAAGTTCACTCACTGCTATGATCTGCAGAGAGTCTGACAGTAAAAACCATGTGAGCTCTCCCATAATCATATTAGAAAGACGTTTAATCAGATTATCTATACTGCTTTAATTTGAAGTAAACCCAAAAGTGAGCACAAACCAACTGGGGCCATCCCCAGTTCATGTATGTGTTTTTTAGTTCTTCCAGCAGAGAGAGCTCCCTTTAAATCTGTGAGTTCAATGCTGATATTACCAATAGAAGTTATGGCCAAAACTACAGAAACAAGAGGCAGGCTGTTATGATTAGAATAGAATTATCTTTGAAGTCCTGTGGGGTTGCCTTGTTGTCATGATGAATTATTCACTGTTATCAGATACAAATGCTCTGGATGCCACAATAAGTTGACAGAATTAAACCACGGGGGCAGTTTTGTACAGTAAAATGACACAGTGGAATTCCACCGGCAGATCAGTGAGTGTTGCGGTGGTGATGAAGAATAGTTAAATATGCCATTAATGAATTCCCTTCTCACTCGCTCCACACAGCGGAGCGAGGTACTATGGATTTGCAATACATCTCCCTCTGCTCTCTCTCGTCAAACTACCATCGACTGGAAGCTATCCAGCCCATTATGAATGCAATGATTCTGCATCTCACACGTCTGGCTAATTATGCACAGAGGGAAATGGGAAATGTTTTTTTTTCCCTCTCTGTGTGTGTGTGCAGTCACTGTGTGCTTTCCCTCTGTCAAAACCAACACAGAAAATATCTGCTGAACGAATATCTTTTTGTAATTAGATGGTGGTGAAATTCTGTTTGGTGGTGAAGTTGCAGGAAGGTGAAAAAATGATGTTTGAAGATGAATTTGAAAGATGGACTGAGTTGGTTTGAGATAGCTGAATTTAAAAGGAGGAAGGGTCTTTTGGGAAATAATCAGAAGGGTAAACTCTGAATATAGCATGATCAATTTTATCTTTTTACATCTGTTTTGCTATTTAACTAAAGGTTCTTTGAAGTAGGTGTCTGTCTGGACACATTTAATCACCATCTAAACTCAAATCTCTAGATAGTGGGGAAAAAAATATGCCACAGCTGGCATGTACACTTATTTTGCATCTAGTCAAAGGGAGTAAGTTCACTGAAGCGCAGCGCAATTGCCCTGAAAAAAGAAAAAACCTCACTTTCCTCCCGATTTAGAAAACAGAATAATATTGGCTTTCCTAAAGCAGTGAGATGAACAGCCGCCCAGCTGTAGGGCAAACGAACTCGCCTATGAAAATCCAGCACACTTTGTAGCTCGAAAATCCATTCAGCTCCGAACTATAAAACAGAGAGACCCTGAACCTGTCTGCATGAGAGCAGTCTGCTGGAGAGTGCTTGTGATCAGCCATTAATCACTAACACATTGCTCTGCTCCTTCAATCTTTGCATCTTTTATTGTCAAGATAGGGGAAAAAAAATGGCGAAAAAGTGTTGTGGGCACTGTTTGCTGGATGAAAATGACAAATATTATAGTACCTAAAAATAGCTGCTCAATTTCAGCCCCTACACCGTATCACTGGGAGCAAAGCATTCTGAGAGTTTGACCTGAATGGGGTTGGGAGGTACAGCAAAGAGAACGATGAGAGTTTCAATGTGGAGCTTAACACTGACACAGTCTCGAGGGCTTCGCCCTCACCGATATCACAAGGAGTCGTGGCTGCCCCCCCCCCCCGCCGGAGTGCAGTCGACATGGGAAGCTGTCGATGCTTTAATGTCGCTGGGACAACAAAGAGCAAACAGTAAGAACAATAACAAAAACAACCAGAGGCATGGGGGGGAAAAAAAGGTGATTAAAGTTGCATTTCCCACCCTCGGGGATCTGCACAAGCTCATCCCCATGTACATCTCGTGCATATCCTCAGTGCACGTGGAGGGCTGGGGGCCTGTTCTGCACATGCTCAGTGGGCGATGATGATGCGGGCTGACACATCGCATGTCGTGAGCGTAGTTACCGTGCTGAGTAATGTGACATTTAAGGACTCCCGCTTTTTTCCTTCCTTGCACAGTTTGGAGCACGTACACACTCTGCCCCAACAAACATCCATGCATACACATACACGGATGTGCTCACATGCACACATACACATATATCATGAGTGTGGCTCCCTTCAGCTGAGAGGACATAGTTTCATCATGGTGTGACACATCACTCACTAGTTCATGACTCTGTGGTGATTCGATTACAATTATCCTCTGTTTTTCCCCTTATAGTCCAAGATGCTGCTTACATTGTTACACTGCTATGACAGAAATCCCATAATCTTACATGAACTGTGTGTGAACACTCATATAAGAATAGAATCATTATTTATGAATGTAGAGCTGCAGTTAGAGGTTACAGAAGACGGCTTGTGAGTGAACAGTGAACCGATAAAAGTCCTAGACAAGAGTAATGAAGCAAGCTAACTGAAGTCAAATATCACTGTTGGATAATTCGACTTTTTTAACAGTATTTTTGAAAGAAAAAGTCATTAGCGGTGATGGCATGACTACCTTGTGACAATGATCTCTACAACAAAAGCTGACGCTGAAGTTGTTGTGCTGACGCTTGAAATGGCAGTTATTTGTGACCAGTCTTTACTTGTTTGAACAGCACACAGCTATTATTTCAGCACCATCTATCACTTGAGAAGGTACGATAAATTTCACCGTTGCTGCCCTGGAAACACACGCCACATGTAGCCTAATAAAACAGTCCCGCAATAAATTCTACATTCATAAAGGTAAATGGGTTATGTTTCCATTTTGCTGAAGCTGTTTAGAGCGTTTTAATTGTATTGCGTTATAATGGGAGGTGTTATTAATATTTAGCGTACTCTCGTTGATAACTGACTCAGAAATGCAAGATACATTATCAGTAGCTTGTGTTTTCCAGTGGATTACGTCACTGTAGCTGCTCCGTGGCTTCCTGTACAAGCCTATGGTAATAATGGACAGCCCCCTGGTGTGATTGTGTGATTATAGTTTGTGTACTGTATGCATTTAGCTGGATGTCGCTAAAAAAGAATCATTCCATCATTGAAAGGGGAAAAAGCCAGATATATCCATACATGGGGTTTGAACACATGATGACAGAGACAGAATAATGTTGCTAAATCAAAATAAATGATATTTTCAGGGAAAAATTCAGGGAATCTCTTTCTAAAAGACACTAATGAGTAATGTGAATAATCACATCGACCTAGAAGATCTCTCCGCTTGATACCAGTGGAACAGGTGTCACATCCAGTGCCATACTGCGTGTCACATCCACCAGCACATCAGCTAGGTCAATTAATGCGACAAAACTCACGAGGCTAAGTTTGGGCATAACCCTGGTCTTTCAATATAATGCCGGTGACTCATTTTTAAACAGTGTACATCACCATGGTAACGCCGGCTGCACAGCTTACTCTGGTGCAGGTTAAGTTCACTCTATTGAATCCACGTATGAAGCTCAACTCCTCATGATTCATCTCTGTGGAAGAATGGCACGACTGCTGCATTCACATCAGATGAATGAGAAAGTGCATCTAAAAAACTTCATGAAGAGCTACAGCACTATACAACTGGCAGCATGTACGAAGGCCAACAGTGATTTATTATAGAAGACATACATGTTTGTAGCATTTCCAGGGCACTTGTCCACTCTGACTATAAAACACTGCTTCCAAGAAACAGCAGATACCTTACAGAACATTATTTGAATATCAATAATGAATGAATTGTAGTCTGTACTGACATTTTTCATATGAGTGACTGATGCAATAGAATGTGCCCACAGTCTCATTACCTCAGCATGGGGCCAGCTTCGTGAATAGAAAACCTGTTCACATCTGCAGTGTGGTGACACAGTACTGAATCAAAGGTTTGAACACTGTGCCTTAATGGCCAGTGCTGATAAGACTATTAACGTACATATTTACACTGCCTGCGCTGCTCTCTGTTTGTATTCATCTATTTTAATTGTTTGTTTATTTTTTGACAGATCACAAATATTCACGTCGTCAAATTTTCTGTAGAATATTTGTCTGTAGGATATTTTAACATAGTCCTACAAACAAGTTTTCACTGTTTTACATCATTGCTTTATTGTGTCACTATCATTCATTTTTGCTACTGCAACAATTATTTTCCAGTGGAGGTCAACTTTATCTAATCTCCTATTAAAGATACCCTGTGGATTATTTTTGTTAATGGTAAAAATCAGTGTTTCTCAACAGAAAACACATTGAAATCTGTTGAATGTATTTTTTTTCCCTCATGAAACACTTGCAAAGTCGTATTTTGGAAGAAAATCTACATTGTTTACATTCATGTTTGCTAGACTGTGAGACTGTGTCAGTGTTAAGCTCCACATTGAAACTCTCATCGTTCTCTTTGCTGTACCTCCCAACCCCATTCAGGTCAAACTCTCAGAATGCTTTGCTCCCAGTGATACGGTGTAGGGGCTGAAATTGAGCAGCTATTTTTAGGTACTATAATATTTGTCATTTTCATCCAGTCATCTTCCTTGCTATCGCTATTTACAAAGAATACAAAACACAGACAAAAAAAAGTAACACCAGATAACAATTCCTACTAAAAGCTAACTAGCTTAGCTTAGCAGAGTAGCAGTACCTTCCATCTCTGCAGCCTCTGATCAAACTACCCTGTTCATTCAAATGCACGAGAATGCTGAAGAAACAAAAAAACATGTTGTTTGTTCACACTGTGTTTTCCCTGCGCTCTTTAGATTTAGCATAACACATCTAGAAGGTTTGCTACCATGATTTATAGCAGCCTAAAAAGGTATAAATTTAAGGCTTTACAACTTTTATATCTGTTACACATTTTGGCTAAGCGTCTTCAAATTTCAAACCGTTTCATCGACTGGATTGAACATTACGTCACCTACGTTCACAAGAAGCAAACTAAACAGGGTACACTCTTGAAAACATTGCTCTATGGTACCACTACTGGCCCAAAACTCCACAGGGTACCTTTAAAAAGCTCATCTGGATTTACACACTGCATGTGATTGGATAATTATTGTAAAATGTAATGTAAATGTAAAAAAAAAAATCTTGGCACTCAAATATTCTTTAAATGTCCGCAACCTGGTCAACTTTTTCCTCATTTTGTGGTGTTGCATTTAAGATAATTTGACTAACTGCAAGAACTCTGGGGAGCTACCTCTGTAGTTAATACTTCCCTGTGTCACCTTGATCTGTCACTATGACGTGCATGGCTGTCTGTGCATAGACCTGTGTATCTATCCACTAGAGCAAGAGAGGATTGACTGGAGAGGAAGCGAGGCAGACTGGAGGAAAACAGCACAGAGAAATGGAGATCCCGGTGAACTGTGAGATCAGCCAGAGGCTGAGCTGAGCAGAGAAACACACAAACACACTCCCAGAAACACTTTGCGAGCTAGTTTCCAGCTAATGTCTGTCCAGCTAGTACACTGGCTGCTTGTGGTGAATAAATGGTCCAGCGGTTAAATGAAACATGTGAAAGTTTGCTTTGTTGTCTGTCTGAAAACAACTTACAATTCAGGGATCTGATTTTACGGGTGATTAAATCCAGAGGAGAGACTGGCATGAATTCTTAAGGGTGTGGAGTTAGTATGAGAGCTGTAGACTCCAGCTTTAGGAACTAGTCAAACTATTCTTTCAGGATGTCCGACCGAACTGAGCAATCAAGCAAGAAGAGTACTGCTCAGGGACAGAACAAAGACCGAAGGACAACTCACACCATTTCTAGTATCTTGGAGGTCTTGCTACAAAGACAAGCGTCTGTCGGGCTCTTGAGCTGTAATATAACACTCCAAGTGTAGAGGGCACCATTCAACGCATTCCTGTGGGTACGGAAAACAAGTCAGCCACATCAATTTAGAGGTGAACCTGCTTCACCCGCTTCGTGTGAAGATGTATCGTATCACAGCACCTGAAAGAGGTCGGAAGAGGAAAGAGTTGCTCACTGCATGACAGACTGTTTGTGAGGGAAGAAGCTCCACTCTGTCACCACACAACCCAGAGTGTTCTTTCAGCCTCAACGGGGTGATACGTCTTCTCTCCAGCTGACCAAGGTTCACATTCTCCGGTTCAACTTTGCTTTCATATCATATTAATAATTTACATTTACAAACTTTATAGCTTTGAACCAGGACCCTCAGTATTCAGATGAAGGGTAGTCTACAGCTGCTATTTCAGTGCATCAGATACATATTTAACGAACATTTAAGTAAATGTAAGTATGAGATGGGGCTCGGTTTGGGATACCAAGTGTTTAAGGACTCTGACTGGGACTGGAGCCAAAAAACTGGATTGGAACATCCCGAATTGTTAAGCAAAGTAGAAATGTTTTTCATTTGCTGTTGTTTCCATGGCAAAGAGTGAATTCCAGCCTGTGGTAGCATTCATGGACAGATTTTGGTAATCAGCTGAACATCCATCAGTTATGTTTACATGTAATAAAATTATGCAACGACTTCACTCACTGTGATTAGGACAATAATTCTGTTTGGCTGTTTGCATGCCTATCCCTCAGTAGATCTTAAACAGCCTCGTCTATTTGGGATCTGTCAGTCATCATCAAAGCCTCCCAGCTGCTTGATTTCTTCATGTGAGGAGCTTATCCTCAGATAAGGCAATCTGACAGACTGAAATATTCGCATCCATGAAGCACATCAAACACCTTATCACGACTCCCTGCTCTTTAACCTTTTATGTGCTGCTGTGCAGCACACATGCGTTGCTGGTTTAGTCATGCGGGGCAGAAGCAGTTGCCTTCACAGAATACATCATACATAGTTTTTTTTGTCACTCTTTCCTCACACTGTCAAACTCAAAGCAGAGAAAGGCTTCTCTTTATAATTAACAACAATGGCTCCACGGTCAAATGAAACCTGAAGAAGACATGAAGACAGTGTCTTACTATTAAATAAAGAAACCAGAAGAATCAGTGCAATTGCACAGATGATTTACTGACCAATATAGGCCTATCCCAGATATATCGATAGTAGCATATATGTTATCCAATATGCAAACCCTTTTATATAGTCCATAATGCAGTAAAAGATGTTTGGAGTAATTTATATTTAGTGCCATCCGCCTCAGCTATTTCAGCCCCATCATTACATTCAACAAAGGGGGAAAGAACCCAAAAATCATAGTGATCAAGTAATGTGAACGCCACCTCACTAATGGTATAAAGTTTGGCCTAAATGTTTACAGCAGAGGCGCTTTTCTTTGATAAATCCCTAATATCGGTATTGGCATCTGCCCCCCAAAATCCAGCATTGGACTTAAATCCATTTCACCTATTACACCCATTTCACTTGTAGAGGAAAACACTCTCATTACTGAAGCCCCTTAATCTCATAAAGAGCATGTAAAGTTGCAGAAAACCAAAGCAGAACATTGATCAAGTTCAAAATGAACAGTAACTGCTAAGAATGATGGAGAAGAAGCTGGCCAAAAACAATAAAAAAGGCTGTGACCATATAATCACAGTGTCCTCTGTTTGAGTAAGGCCAGGAACCTTGGTTGTGTCTCACTCCCCCTCACATACTGCCAACGATCTGTGGGTCTAATAAAGGTATAAAATGGCAAAACGGTCAAACGGTAACAACTGAGTCAAGGCGAGGAGCCTGAAAACCACAACGTAGTTTAACTGTACACTCAGCATACTGTTGAGAAAAACACTTTGTGTGGGAGCCTTTATGTCCTCTGTACTCTTTGGAAAGCGGCAGTAAAGGAGGATGTTCGTGGCTCTCAGGAAACAGCCTCAACACTGCTCACAGACACAGCAGCAGGATGAATCTTTAAAGGTGTGTCAAGCCACTTTTGCTGCTGGCAAACAACCTGAGCTCTATAATTCAGCAGGGGAACTGGGAAGCATTTCCTCCGTATGTGGGGAGAGACAGAGAAGAAACATGACAATCAATGAGGCAGCAAATAAAGGAAAACCGCAGTGAGAAACAACCAAAAAGCAACGCTGGCTAAATGTTCCATCTACACGAGAGCAAGAGAGCGCGAGGGAGAAACAGGCAGAGAATCAGCAGGGGCTGGTGTAGAGGGGACTCTCAGACTCGCTGAGCTAATTGCTGTGATGGATTGGTCTTATTCCCCTGAGCACGGAGCGCCTGCTCCTGCAATAACACAACAAGATGACTTTGCCAATCTGCACGTTAGGCAGTTATGAAAGAACTTTGCCACCATCTGCAACTGTTAATACAGCTGCTGTCGTGTCGGGAAGGCAGCAGCAGCCCACTCAGAGCTAATATTGTAATACGGCGGAATTGATTTCTCAGAGGAAATCATTCCGGGAGCTCCCCAGGTCAATTTTGCACTTGATTAGTGGAGGTCTATTGTTGAGGTATTAGGGAGTGATCATTTTTTCTGATTTGATTAATTCATCAGCTGCACTATGGCGATGCTTACTTACTTGCCTCCGGCACCTTGGGACGAGCCAAGAGGAAATCCACGTGAAGTGAGGCAAGCATGGGCAAAGACACACACACACACACACACACACACACACACACACACACACTCACGCACGCACGCACACACATACACACACACACACGTACTCGCTGCAGAAACCAGGGCCAGCACCCTCACATTAATCAATACTATTCTTAACAGGGCTCAACTCCTAAAGGGTCAACTTGTAGCCACACGCATGCGCGCACACACTCCACATTTCTCACAGGGAAGCCCTGATTAAGTCATAGCAGCCTCCTTTCCTAAAATGGAGTGTTGCGTCGGAGCTGAGCTGAGCTGAGCTGAGTGGAGAGGATCTTTAATAACGGAGGAGGAGAGCCCACGGGGAAAGACCCCTGGAGAGAGCAGTCACATGTACGGGGTACCCAGGCCGCTATCTGTCTAATCACACAGCTAGTGCTACTGTACACAGGGCTCCTCGGGGGGGTTAGGGTTACATTAACCACCTGTGTTTGCGAATGTGTTCGAGAGACGGACTGAAGAAAAAGATGCATCTGTGGTGGCGGTGTGTGCGTTTACATGGAACTGATGGAGGAGGAAGAACGTTGTGTGTTAGTGCATGTGTGCGTGCATGGCTGTGTGTTAACAGCTACGTTTCATTAGTTTTACTGCAGATGAAAACTACAGTATGACTAATCTCCCCATTTCTCAGACATCCTCAAAAGTAATGGATTTTTCGTATTTTCCACCATAAACTGAGCATCCATGCTCAATGTGGCTTTGCACACTAGATTTTTGAAGGACCATCAAGATAAACAACTTATGTTTTTGTATAAGATTGGCAGACACACACAAACACTAACAAGGCCACACACACACACAACACCCACAGCCACATATGCGATATGTGAACTCACCACCTCTTTTTCTATCCAGGAAACCTCCAGGGCGGCAGAGGCTGAGAAAGACTAAAGTTATTAAGATATAACCATTAGCAGCAGCTTGGGCCTGTGTTTCCCCACTTTTCCCCTTAAATGAAAAATTGCAGAGCGATGGAGAGGGGGTGGGGGTGCTGAACAAGTGTTTGAAATCAATAGAAGCAGCGGGGTCCTCACAATTAAAATCAGGGAGGGAGACGTAATGACGGGTATGATGGCTTGTTTTGTGTGTGGCTGGGATGGGGAAATCAGCAAGCGAGGGTCTATCGCTCTCCCTCGCTGTCTTTCTGGCTGTCTCTCTCCCTCATCTTTCCAGCACTTGATCAGCAGGCCTCTAATTTCAGGCAACAATCAGCGAGTGCCTCCACCGTGCTGCATCCTCTCAGAACACAGAGCTCATTTCGGGGTACTTCCTCATCAGCCAGAACACACACACACACAAATACTTGTGTCAGCTATTTGACGATCACACATAGAACTAGTCGAGGAGTTGATTAGCCAACTGACTGTAATAAAGAGCAATGTAGTGGTGTTGTCGGCTGGACTGAAATACAGTAGTTTTTTTCTATACATATTCTATATTCTATACATATGGTTCCAGCGGGATGGATCCTATGGACTTTGGGGATCCCCTGACTTGTATTTTACCCTTCTCTCCCATTGTCCTCCCATTGAAATAATTTCCCCTAAATCTCCTGAATTTTCAACCTGTCTAAACAAAATAGGTTGGCATAACCACTGAGTCCTTCAGTAACACAGGTGGCAGCATGAAGATTAGCTAATTAGCTGTAACATCCAGTGGCGAGAAGACATTCACTCAAACATCACCCACCAATAAAACAAGAAGAAGAAAAAGAAGGAAAAGGGTGAGACGGATGAAGTAGCTGCCAAAAAGGCTAAAAGTGTGTGCAAGTTTCTGGCAAGTATACACGCACTAAAGAGGCACAGAAACATGCTCCACCAGTGACTGTATTTATACTATCTTATACTATTGCCAGTAGCTAAATATTTTGCCCATATTGAGTCCGAGGTCTGGCACACTGAAATAAGAGGTGCATGAATTTAATTTAATTTAATTTAATGAATTTGGCACATCGTTCACGTGCTTCATCCACGATATGAAGGTTTAACAGGACAACTGACGTGATGTGATCAGCTGATCGTTTTAGGTGTCACTCGGTTGACTCGGTGAAAAATTCAGTTTGTCCAATACTTTGTTTTATGACCAAACACTTACAAAACTAACCACATTCCCATCAGCCTCAGCTGTACCTTCTGACTTTCTCACGTGGCTGCCAGCATGGCTGTAGACAGTGTTGCTGTACCATCATTGTTCCTTTATTCTATCAGTAATGCTTCCATCTTCCTCGTTTGCTCCTTTTCCCTGTTTGCATCATTTTATTTCAACCCTATCAACATGAACTTCGACGCTGAATGATTTCACAAAATTCTAGATTATGTTAAATAACTTTTATAACGTTCAAAGCCAGCGTCTTTAAATTGTCTCTCTGGCACCTTCATTACCCACAATGCAACTCGACAACTGACTGTTTAGTCTGAAATGTGTTTGTGTTGTGCTAGTAGCAGTTAGCCTAAAGCCACTAGCCTCTCCGATGAGGAGTGATTTTTTTTCATTCTTAAACTTGTCTTCAGACCCAGCTGGCACCAGCCATGAAAGGCTTTCTACAACTGCTTCCACTCACGCAGTATAACTCCTCAACAGGGAAGTTGTGGGGGAATTATTTACTATTCTCTCACCTTTTAAACAACTAAACAATTTTTTGGTCATGAAAAAAGCACTTTGATTACATATTTTGTAAAACGACTTGAAGCCCTAAACATAGCCAACAGAATGCACACACTCTCTCCTCACCCTACAGCCCATACATACCACTGAGACATCCTTCCCTTCACACGTCCACCACCTTTTTACAACATGCAGGTCAGATGATGAATGACTCACTAACTCCCCACAAGGGTACGTTTCATGTGTCTCATGCCAGGGACAGGAGCAGAAATCACCAGAGTGGGCCAAGATTTTCAGAAAATAGAGGGTTTTTTTTAAGAAAACCAAGCAGTCCTCAAGAGGGTGGCAGGGGCTGAAGCCACCGGGGCAGGTGCTTTAAATTTAGCATGAGCGGCGAGAAGAGCAGCGACTATGTAATAAGCAGGATAAGAGAATAAGTTGAACTTTGACCTCGGCTCCCTTTATAGATGACAGCAGCGACCTTGGGAGGGTGAGAAAGGAGATTGATGATGGCCATTTTGCTTAATGAGCTCACGAGAGAACCACCCCTCCCTCTGGAGGAGGCCGATCGTCTCCGGCTCAAGGTAAAAAAAGATGTCAATGTGATTTGCAGCGAAGTCACCTCTCTCCATCCTACCTCGTACACATCAATTATAACAGCAGCGAATTTCCTTCCATCTACGTCTAAAAATAGCAACAGATATGGGTGACGGTGAGAGTCCATGCATGCATAAGGATTTGTCCAATGAGAAACAGGCTGGATTACACCACAAGACATGATTTTATACAACATGACAGCATTTTTTACTTTTAAGGTCACCTACACGTGGTTGATTTCAATCCTTTTATGTGGACCGAGTGATTTTAAACTTTACAAACAAGAAGCCTAAGAAAATGCCTTCAGCATCCTCTCACGCTATCCTTGAGTGCCTCAAACAGAAGTTGCTGGTTGATGATAAGATCAAAGGTCGCTATGGAAACAGGGATTTTTTTTTTCCCTGAGATGTGGCCACCATGGGGAAAAACACAAGGGAAACACAGAGGAAGGGAATGGGAGGGATAAAAAGAGAGCTAGTGTGAGACGGAGAGGGAAGGCTAGGTGGAGGGGGTGAGAATGAAACCTGCAGGATCCTAAAAACATGTGACGGAGAACGAGAGTGAAAACCGCTGAGGCAGCCAGAATGTCACCGCCTGCTGTAGCCTGTGCTCATGGGAAATCATCTGACCTCATAATCTGGGTTACCCCACATCAGGAAGTGAAAACAAGGGGACCACAGAGGGTAGAAAGACAGAACATGTGGGCCGATCATTTGTTTCCCACTTTTGCTCCTTTTTTCCATCTCCCTCTCTCTGTTCTGGAGGACGGGAGGGAGGGAGAGAGGGAGAGAGAGAGGGAGGGAGGGAGGGGGAGAACACTTGGGTGTCCTCTTTCTTTCAGTCTGTGTCCGTCTTACCTGGAGCAGTGCAGTTCTTAGATCCTTCACTCTCCAGTTCCTCCAGGCTGCCGTTGTCCATTTCCTGCAGTAGCCTCCTCCCTCCCCATCTCCCCTGGTCCTCTCTGCTGTGGCTGGAGACACCGAAACCTGGAACATGTTCGTCACAGTGAAAAGTCTACTTTCAAAACAGATTCAAGGACGTTTCAGTGCAGCTACGACATCTAGATGGGGCACTTTCATACTCAACAAACTGAGTCTGAAACTGTGACACCTGATTTCACCGACATGAGCATGCATGGATATCAGAACTTGAATGTGACTGAAATATGATTTATATCAGAAACTGTCTGATCAAAGATATGCAAAAGTGCAATAACAACAAATCTTAGAGGTAGAGATGTATGCCCAGTAAATCGTAGAGCTACAGTCTCAATAAGAAAAACAACAGATGCAAATGGAGATATGTCATCAGGTCACGCATCATCCTCATGTTTTGCAAAATGCAAACAAAAAACAAATGCAAACAAATAAGCTGGGTTTGACCCTGTGCTGGTACTGTTATGCATCCAAACGAGGAGGAGGAGATTGTAAAGCCAGTCCCAGCCGGGGAAAAGAGGACAACATGAAATGCTGATTTTGCTAATTCGGTTTGAGGTAAAGAGTTGAGTTTTTAGGAGGAGCATTAAGCTAGTTCATCACTTCTGCGTCATTTCGTGACGTATTCTGATTGTTTACCATCGTAAACCAGGATCATGGCAGCAGATTTTTAATTGTTTAGTCTATAAAATGTCAGCAAATAGTGAAAACTCTCCATCTCTGCTTTTCAAGGTCTTCAAATGTCTCGTTTTGTTGTTCACCACTGAAAGAAATTCATCATAGAAGACTGACAAAAGCAAGCAAATGTTCACATTTGAACTCATTAATCAGTGGCACCTTTCAGAGACAGCTCAACAGCTTCCCTACACTATATGGTTGCTGCCAAAAAGTACTGACCAAAGAGGTTTGACACCCAGTCCTGATGCAAAGTGACTTTTGATGTACAGCAGAGGGCAGTGGCAACTATTTACGCCTATCAATCATATCTCTTTATACAATCTTCTCAGGAAAAGACAAAGATTGGTACAAAGAGTATATTTAACAGCTGCAACTAATGATTATTTCATTATCGATTCACACACTGACTATTACCTTGATTACTTGAGCCATTCTTTAGTTTAAGAAAAGTGTGAAAAAATGCCCAACACAATTCCTAAAACCCTGAAGTGACATCCTCAGATGTCTAGTTTTGTCTGAGCAACAGTCCAAGACCCATAGATATTAATTTTACAATAGATGTATGTATATATATGATATAAAACAGAGAAAAGCTCACTGGCGAGAACAACACCAGAAAAATGACACAATTATTCAATTCACCAAAATGGTTTCTGTCAATCGACTGATCGATTCAGCTCTATCTATTATATTTCAGCACACTCGCCATGTTACCAGTTACTTTTAGTGTGTGTCTAGCAATTACTTGTATCTTTAATGACCAGGGTTGTCTTCTCTGTCACATAAAAGTTTGGTTCTTTATAATAGTGGGGCAGTGAGCAGCTGGAGGAGTGCACCACAGATGTGTCAGTTTGGTATCTCCCCCCTCCCTCCTTCCCCTGATTCATACATTGAAGGGGAATTTCACGATTTTCCAAAACAAAATCCTCTTGTGGGGGTGGAGCAACAGCGCAGCGCACAATGTGGGGCTCCCACTGAGGCTACATCTGCACATTCTTCCAGAAAGCAGCAACACCAATGAATTTATTTCATACTTCAGAGAGCTCAGCAGGAGCACTCTGCCCTTTCCACCCTGCCAACCACAAGTCTGGCCTAAGAGGGGGATTCAGATAGAATTAAAAAGCCCAGTTATTCAATAGTCCTCAGGGCATGGCTGAACTTCTCACCTGGCCTCACCTTCCCTACACCACACACAGCAGCCACAGCAGCAGCAGCAGCAGCAGCAGCAGCAGCAGTGAGGTTTGCGTGCCAGCGCTGCACTCCTTCCTTCTGTCTTTCGCTATCTTGCACAGGGAGAGAAGGAGCGTGGGAATGATTAATGTGCCACTGTGAGGAGGCGTTGAGTGCTCTGCTTCCAGCTCCACAACATCAAGCTCAATTTAGCAGAACTTCATTAAGCACAACATAAATAATCAACTTTAATTGATATTCCGGCAAGCTGATTAAGAGTTAACAAGAGCACAATGGGGACATGGGAAATGCATTAAACGCCCCGTTGTCGTCGCTTGTTCGCCTCTAATTCTGAGCACATGCAGAGAGCAGCACTGTTGCATTTCCATGTAACCAGGATACGCAGTGGGGAGGAAAGAAGAGAAAAAAAATTAGTGCCACTGATGATGCACAAATCATGAGTGCATGAATATTCATGCGGGCCTTCTGTCCATGAAAAGTGATAAATGCATCGCACTTTAGCCGACGCTGACTCAGTAATTAAGTGGAGTGTTGGGGGCACAGTAAAGACAGAGAAAGAGAGGAACAAGCAGGCAGCAAGTCAAGTGGTACAGATGTTTGCTGTTAAGAAGCAATGCACTTATTTATTATCAGGGTTTCATCTGACATGCTTATGGCTGCTTTGGCAATACTAATCATTTAACAAACATGCCAGCACAGCACTGAAACACAGTTGGA
Source organism: Chelmon rostratus (assembly GCF_017976325.1). Lineage (NCBI taxonomy): Eukaryota > Metazoa > Chordata > Actinopteri > Chaetodontiformes > Chaetodontidae > Chelmon > Chelmon rostratus. The sequence goes on along the minus strand of NC_055660.1, from coordinate 27,580,374 downwards.
GAGAGGGAAAGAGGCACTGTGTAGCCAGGAACCTGGAGAGGTGTGGGTCTATACCCTGGGGCTCAGTGCCCTGATTTCACTGCTCTGCAGCGAAAACACCTGAACACAGAGGAGCCTCAGCATCCCTCAGCCCTGAATAGTCCCCCATAGTTAGAGCCCTGAATTCCCTGTATAGCCCATTGTGTACCTGTCACCGTTCACTGTGCGAGGATTTTTCATGTCAAACCGGGCAAACGTGAACAGGATGTAACTCAGGCTGAGACAACAACCAAACGCAGTGACAGTAAATGATGCGGAAGACACGCTTTTAGGCGCAACGCTAACGCTGCCGAGCGCATAACTACAGGAGGGTTTTACAAGAATGAGACAGAGCAAAACTTTCAGTCAGGAGAAGGCTGCCAGAAAGAAAGACCTGAACCACACGGCTCATTTAGGGACGGAGTAGTTGTGCCACCCTCGAGGTCCCTGTAGGAAAACGAGGAGCAACACTTAGCATAACAAGTGATAACAGGAAGATGCGTTCAAGTGCGACGCAGCCGCCGACGCTGTTGTTAGCGCGTCGTTACGGGTAAAGTAAAGACTAAAAAACTAAGTGCAGAAATGTGACAGAAGCAGACATGTACAGTAGCCTCATGAAACAACCGGCTAACTGCTGAGAGGGGGGGTCAGCGGTGTCCCAGCGGCCCGAACGGGGGCTCAACAAACGGCTAAATCCTCACCTGAATTTTCCGCTAAGTAGGAAAAGCCCTTCACGACCAGCAGCAAGCCGCCGAACAAGCATATCTGGATCAAAACCAACTCCTTTCGTCTTTTCCGCCTCGCTCTGACCTTCTTCTGGTTCGGCATCACTTGCGCCGGCCGATTCCGGAGTCGGATACCCGGCAGAGACATCCCCTCTACCGCTGCCACATCCATGCGGGTCCCCGAAGTGAAAAAATAAAAAATATTAACGAGCAACCTCCTTTAATTTCCCAGGAAATTGACTTATCTCCCGGGAACGAATGAAAAAGTACAGGGGAGGGGTTTCGGGGGAGAATGTTGCGGGAAAAAAAGTTGGAAATTAGTACCGCTGGGATGCTGCGAGGGCTGTTTGGCAAAAACGGTGAGCTTCTGGCTGGAAGAGCCGGGTTTTGCTTCTTATGTCATGTTGAAATGTGGTTCTGGAAGTAGTAAGGCAGAGGACTGCTGCACGAGCCCTCCATGGATGCGTCCGTCTGGTGAGCGTGAGAGAGCGAGACAGGAGAGAGAGGGAGAGAGACAGGGGAGAGAGAGAGAGACGGGGGAGAGAGAGAGACGGGGGGGAGAGAGAGGGAGAGACAGGGGAGAGAGAGAGGGAGAGAGACGGGGGAGAGAGAGAGAGATAGGGGAGAGAGACGAGGAGAGAGAGACAGGGAGAGAGAGACAATGAGAGACAGGGAGAGATAGACAGGACGAGAGAGAAAGAGAGAGACAGGTAGATAGAGATGGAGAGAGAGACAGGGGGAGAGAGAGAGAGAGCCAGTGAGAGAGGTAGAGAGACACAGGGAAAGAGAGGAGAGAGAGAGACGAGAGAGGGAGACGGGGGAGAGAGAGACAGGGAGAGATAGACAGAACGAGAGAGAAAGAGAGAGACAGGTAGATAGAGATGGAGAGAGAGACAGGGGGAGCCAGTGAGAGAGAGAGAGAGGGGAGAGAGATTCACACACACATACACACTGAGTAAAGTGTGTATGTGGTAGTAGGTCAAAAATCTGAATATTTTGTGATAGTGGAAATAATTTACACACAGTATTTGTGTGTCTGAGTTAATCTCTTCCCACTCTCGGTAGTGTGGTTGTGGTATTGGTATTTTCATTTTATTTAGCGTGCTCTTAAAGTTAAGGTTGACCATCACTGCTATGTTTTTGGCCTGGTAGGGGCGGTGCAAACAACAAAGCTGTCAGCAATGCTGTTTCATCACCCCCTAACTGCCATACTGTCAGCATGCTCGGGCACGTTTGGTGCCGGCTCACGGTGTCCATCTTCAATTTATCTCAGCTTTTCCACCAAGAACATCTGCCTGCTGCAACAGGACGCAAGGTTGAGAGAGCGGCGACACTGAACCAAAACAGTTGCAAAAAGACAACAATGCGCTGAAAAATGCTCTGTACAGCTGAGTCAGATGTTAATTCTGTTTATTTGTTTCTACGGGCAACACATTCACATCACACATAACTATTTCTCCATTATTAATACAAAAATATTGACCGGTGCAGCTTTAATACATTTGAGTAAGTCAGTCAGTGCATTTAGTACACATTATAAAATACACATTCTTGTGTCAGTTTGCCATTTCTGGAATACTTGTGAAACAAGAACAGCACTGGGGGGTCATATAGCACTGACAGCCCAGTGGTTCTGATTGTTGCTGAATGGAAAATCTCACATTGGTTTGGTTATAAGTGTCACCTCTCTGAGTGTGAAACAATGCAGAGAAGGAGCCCCTTCCTTCGGTGAAATGACTGAATGTGTGTTTGTTTCAGGTGACAATCTCAGTATACTTTAGGCGCAGGTACAATTCTTTAGCATTTGTATTTATTTATTTTGGCTAATTTTCATGTGTATAGATTTTGAATTCACAACTAATCAGATAATGTAGATAAAGTTCAGGTACAAAACCACACTTTCCATATTTAAAGTATATTTACAAGATGGTGTCATTATTTGGGTAGCCAGATGAGATGTAAGGTCGATAGATTAAAGCATGTCTGAACAGATGGTCACTGGTACATTTTTGGCTTTGGCTCCTCAACTAAATTTTTATTTCTATATTACTGCCATGTATTTGGCATATTCGTTCCATAAATTAAAGTGTGTTTGAATGAAATTAAAGTGAGGCGGAGATCAAAATTAGACATTGTCTGTTTGGTTCAGGTGAAAAAAAAAGTGTACCTTTCACTGCCCTCTTCTGGGAATGTCTTTTATTGATATACGGTGCAGCAGTCTGTACTTGGAGGAAATTGGATGCTACACTGCTGAATAATAATACAAGTTTTGTTTGTGAAGCTGCGTTGGCTCTCTAATAACCTTCCTAGCTGTTTTGGACTAGCACCACTCACCCATTTAAACACACACAAACTCTGTGGGCAGCAGCCAAACATTACTATGATGCCTTCCAAGCCAACTACATCTTCTACAAATAATAACAATCATGTTATCACTCTCAAGTATGTCGATACGTCAGCCAGAAGTGAGTGCCATGCCCTGCGAACGTGGCTAACAGACCGTTTATGTTTCTCCTCAGACATTTGGTCTAAAATAAGAGTTGGAAGTCTCACTGCAGCAAATCATTCAAGCCCAGGACAGATTAGATGTAGTATTTTCTTTGGTTACACAATAGTAATTAGGTCATACGGACTGATTTCACTTGTGTCTGCTTGTGCATGTTGTCTCCTCATCACTGACTATCCAAAGACAGGCCATAGATTTCACCGTGTCTGCCATTTCTGGTGTTTTCTATGTAACGATTTGAGTGAAACAGAACTTTATGATAATGGTTAATACCTCATCCTGGCCAAGTGGGTTTCTTGATTGTCGGGCCTGAGGTTTCATATAAATAGCACTGGAAACTTTCCAGCAAGAATGGAAAAAGTGGTCAGGGCTCTAGGCAACTGGTTTCATTGTGCTGTTTTAACCCTTTGGAGCACGGAACAAAAGACAAGAAAAGGAGGGAAAGCAGGAGATGTGACTGAGAGCTGTCCAAGCATATTTTGAAGAAAAATAACCCATGTTTAATGCATGTAATCCAAATACACCCCCTCAAAATAAAATAAGCATGCTACCTATTTTTTTAGCATCACATATGGCAAGTAAATTGTAGTGACGATCCACACATGACTGTAGACCTCAAAGCTGCCATGAAACCTGGCCTTTCTAACTTGCAAAGCAGGCTCGGACTGGGCATGGAGTTACCAAACAAGATGAATTCCCAACCTCTCAGAGGCACACAAAAGAAAAAAGAAAAAAAAAAGAAAAGAAAAACGCGAGGGGAAGGAGGGAAGAGGAAGGAGGAGGGGGGCAACAAATTAAATCCAGTTAAATTGTTTTTCCATAGCCAGTGGGTTTGGCAAAGGACTCTCACAAACACACACAAGATGTAAGATAAGTTGTAGAGAAGACAAACCAGACACAGTGTGGCTTCAGATGTAAGAGAATGCCTGGAATTTAACCCACTTTCCCATGTCCGACCGACTGCACCCACTCCCACTCCCACTGCCCTGCCCTGCCCTGCAGCTCAGGGGGGGAGGGGGGGCCCATGCAGACACACAAACAGCCGCGCTGGTTTGAAAAACACAGGTGATTCCACAAACACAGAACATCTCCCCCACTCAACACTCCCTGTTCTCACTGTTACAGCTGTGATCAATTGCAGCCCTCTCATTTGTTTGGTACATCAATAATCAAAGGCCCCACAGTCTGCTTCCTCCTCTCTGACTGTACAGCCCGTCTGGCATTGGGATCACAATGCAGTCATTGCAGAGGAGAGCTGCAGTTCCAGCCCATTTTGAAGCAGTACTAAAGCTAGCGTGCTAGCAGACATATTTGGGTCATGTCTTCCCTCTCTGAGAGCTCCCAAGTCAGGGCTACAGCAGCTCCTCTCCCTCTCCTGCTGCTCTACACCACAGCATGGAGAAACCTCAGCTCAGCACCATCGGAGGGAGAGAGAAACGGGTGGGGGATATGGTATGGTTGGCCAGGAATAGCTTGCTGAACTAAAAAAAAAGAAAAAAAAAGCTAAAGAGTTGGGACAGTATAGACAGGCCAGGTGGTGATGCCGAAAGGAGAAATAAGGACAAGCATCCCTGCTTTTGCATCACAAAAACAAGCAGAATAAAAGAGTGGAAAAACACACACGAAACACAGCATGGATCACTTTTTCTATTAACATCTTTATAAAATGGCAACAAAACGTACATTCAGATCTGTCAAGGGACAGCGGGACAGTGTAATAATCAGAAACAATAAATACCAGATGTATTTTTGTGAGGCCAGAGTCCATCCGACCATACTGGTGTCAGTGTTCAATGATAGTGAAGCACAGCTGGGCCCTCTCCACAGAGGCAAAGTACATGTAATTGAAACAAACTGACTCGTAGCCACTCAGCCGAAGCTACTTGATCCGAGACGTGAAATCGACTGTAGCTGAAGCGAGCAGTATGGCACTACCCCTGCCTGCAGTCAAACGACCGTTTTCTGTCTGGTGGGACGACTAAAGGGGGTCTAAGAGACGTGCAGGTAATCTTTCAGGATTTTAAATCTAAATTGTGCGAATTGCAGGTATGTTTGGAAGTTGTGCAGCTAACTAGCTAATTAGTCATCGAGCCTGCAAACTGACGTTATAGCAGTGCACTTGGATGTTAGCTAATTTAGCAAGCTAAGGTGCAGCACAAGACATGGGTCCATGCTTACAGAAGGAAAAGGAGAAACTAGCTTGAAAGCTAATGTGGGCTGAGTTCAAAGTCAGAGGCTTTTTTTGTGTGTTTTGTTGCAGTTCTCGTCTAGTTATCAGATAGGAAATTTCCCTTTTGCCCACTGATTTATTCTCAAAAGTTAGCACAGGGCATGTCCATTTCCAGACGCATGTGCTGTTGGACCTCAAAACACAGTATATTCATACAGGTACAATAACCTTGAAAAACAGATTTCACAGATTTCAACTATACCAATCATGAGGTGTGACTGGTACAATAAATATGGTAAAGCTGTTACATTATCACTGTCCTGATGTTCTTGTGCCTGCACAATATAAGCCAAGGACTTGCAGCAGAGTTATGCCTCAGGGTCAGTGCCATGTGTCTAAACAGAGAATAAGTGTGAACAGGAGAGTGAGACAGGCAGGGAGACTGTCAGAGAGAAAGACGGGCAGAGACAAGCGAGATGCAGGTAGAAACATGGAAAGATGGGCAGCGGTCAAAAGACAGAAAGAGAGAAGAGAAAGCTACTGGGCCACACAGTGTAATGCTGCTGATGCCTGCACCGTCCCATATCACTCTAGCCAGTCCGATGTGATTCTGGAGGAGGGAAGCCAAGGACACCAGCAAGGGGACGATGTTCTGCGACAGGCCGAGAGAATCCTGCTGATTTCCATACAGGAAGGAGGACAATCCACGATCAGGTGTAAGAGTCACTGAGGGTTAAGGCCTTCCTGAGGAAACTGGGCTCATCGTCATGTCCCCAGTATGACATCTGCATGAGAAAAAACAGAACAAAGTCATCAGGGCCTCTGGCTCTTCTCATTTGTATCATCACTGATCAATATTCGCCTAGTTTACAGCGTAAATATCAACATTTTCTGAACAGCAGCAACTGTGGCCACAAATGGCAATGACAGGATAGGACATCACGATTTACTTCATTATAGGAGGACAGACAGAAACAAGTGAAAACAAACAAAAACTAAAAGGCATTACCTTACCAACAACAGTCCCTCAACATATGGGTGAAAGTTAGCAAATCAATTCAACTTGGGTGTGTTCAGTCTCACTTTAATTGATTTTTTTGGCCACTTGAGGGCAGCAGAACAAGTGAAAAACACACCAACATATTGCCACCTTGTAAGATTGTTCTGGCGAACATACTTGCAAACAGCAGCAGTGTCAACCCATTTACAGCTCCAACAGACAGCAACAGTGGCATTCATTTGGAGCGTGTTTTTGGTCACCTTACAAATTCAAGTCTAATATTCATTTCCCTTTCGTTTCCCTCTTTCTTTGAGCGCAGTTGTGAGCTGGAGAACCAAGACAATGGGCTGAAAGAGCATTAAAACAGTCCACGTAGCTGAGGGGTTAGGTGGCAGTCCTCTGTGTGTAATGTGAAAGTTGTCACTGATAGTAATGAAACCACAGTCATTTGATCCGTAGCTAAATGCTAAAAATGGGGATTAGTGCAGCTTAAAGAAGGATTGTCCTTATCCAGAGCCATTTCAGTTCAACAGATACAAATGAGTGTGACAAAAAGTGACGGAAAGGGAAAACATGAATTAACACTTTATCGTCAATTTATCAGCAGATTTACACAAACAAAGGATGTGACTGTCGCCTTTATTAAATATAGAAAGGCACCATATTGTGAAAGCAGCCATACAAAAATTTCAAAATGGAAGTTAGTCCTAGTCTCTGAGTACATCTCTGACAGGTGATAGGTGATTCACAAGCAGCAGTCGACAATGTGGGCTGGAAGTTGCTCACGACATCCTGAGGAGAAGCAGGAGAAACCTGTATGTAAGCTGTCTCTATCAAAATCAGAACGTTGCAGACAAGGAGGAAGGACGACCAGACAAGATAATGGAGGACTGTCACAAATTAGTCATTCTGAGGAAAGCACACGCTGCTCATGTTTAAGTCATGCAAAGCAAACCTCGGGAACACCAATTCCCTCTTTAAAATATGCAGCAACAGAGCCAAGCAAGCAAGCAAGCCCCTTGTCTGACATCCCTCTTACATCCAAATTTCCCTCTCCCACCTCTCCTCCCGCCACAGTGCACACACTTCCAGAAGTGCTGTGTGTGCACTCCCCTGCTGCACACCCCGAGATGAAAAACCAAATAACTCCCGACTTCTCAGACTTTTTTTTCCGTCTTATTCTTCCTCATTTCCCCCTCTTTCTCTCATCTCCCTCGCTCTGGCTCTCTGTCAGACAAAAAGGCCTTATGTAACGAGGTGCTGAAGCCTCCATGTCTTGGGGCACATATTTACCCAACATGCACTTGGGGATTACAGTGCAGGGCCCCTTGCTGTAGAAGAGTGTGAGACAGGACTACAGGCTTACAAAGTCCCACATGGGACAGGGTGTGTGTGTGTGTGTGTGTGTGGAGGCGTTCCAAAACAGGCATTAAAGGTGAATTTTCTATGTTCATGGTGTCAGACATGCTTAACCCTAACTCTGTGTGTAAATAACTAAACAATGTGTGGAGTGCGTGTGGACGGAGGAGGAGGAAGAAGTATAGCTGCTGTTAAAGTGGCTGCAGTGGCAGTTTGACGGTGTGTCTGTTAATGTGCGTGGGTGCCAGAGAGTTCACGCAGGGAGAGGGCCCTGCCACAATAGCCAGCAGCAGCAGCCTCAGCAGGGAGAGCAGAGGGGACATGGAGGGCGCTGACTCAATGCCTCCCCGTCTCTTTTCTCCCAGAACTCCTCTGTTTTTGTACTAGTAAACAAATACTGAAGGCAAGTCAGAGCAACCCCGACCCCTCATCCTTCCCTCCTCATCCCCGCACTATGAACCACAGAATGAGAAACAAACAGGTCTGTCGCTCGTGAACGTTGCCGAGTTGAACCGCACCGTCAATAATAGCAAAGACAGCAGGCGTGGACAGGAAGAGGACAACAGAGATGCTGAGGTGAATCTGAACAACTACATTTCTCCTCTCACTGCACATTTAAAGCTACCATATTGTACTTGACACGATACACTCATATAAATGAGAGAAGAAGTACTTTTGAGGGCAACTGTATTTGTTGACAGTGCAAAATGCAAAAAAAACAACAACTGTGCAATCTCTTGCAAAAAGTCCCAGCTGTGCATTTTCTGAATATCGTTTCTTTCTCGGGTGTTAAACTCATCAGGGTTCCTGCAAATTTCACAGTCAAACTGCCTTCATTAAGACCTTTGTATAATATCTGCCACTGAATTTAAGAACAGATTCAGTTCAGTGGAACTCTTTATATTTGTAAACGTTCTCATTTGCTCACAGGCTGGATATTTATATTAATGGAAAAAATACTATGTGTGATGTAAAAGGTGTTGCTCACAGTGATGAAGCCACAGACAACTACCAGCCAACATTTCCCCTCAGCTGTACAGAGCTTTACGGCATCTTCTAAATCTTTGTTTTGGTTTTATGGCTCACAACTTTACTGTTTCAGCTCACTTTCACCACTCTCACCAACCCTGTGCAAGCTAGAGAGGGCAGCTGTTCTCAGCAAAACAGCCCTGATAAACCCAGCACCAAATGGCAGACAGACAAAGTTAATGACTAGCTGATGAACATAGTGAAGCATTTAGCAGTTTAAGAACCAGATATTTTTCTCGGGAGCTGGCAGAGACGAAAACAGAGCTAAAGGGAGACTGAATGGAGGGCTTAGATTCATCGGGTGGTCGCAAACACCAATCAAATGAATGCTTATGTTGCTCTGAGCCTACCGGATGTGTAAATAGGCAACTGTTTGCTAAGTCATTGGCTGTATCTCCTTAATACGGTGATAATATGTTGATACAGCGTTTTCAGCTTGATGCACTGCCCCCTAGTGGCAAAAAATAAATAAATAAATAAAAATAAAAGCATATGCATAAGAAACGCTAGATTTTTACAGAAGGCTTCAGAGGGGGAAATATTATACACATGTAACATCTCTCTGCATCTAAAGCCTTTTCATTAAGGCTGAGACATATGATGGAGACTTCAGCTGACCTGCTGAAAGCGCTGTCGTTACTTTTATGGAAAAGGGACTTTGGCACTTTCCCAAACATGAGACAGAAAAAAGCCAACAACATATTAAGGTAATGAAGAGCAGCTCTGAAAGGGTATAAAAAGACATTATTATTCTCTTGTGGTTAGTAAAGCAGTTAGAATGAAAAAACAACATACCTGTTATTTTGTATGAGCTCTGAATGTGTGCCTGAATATCATTAAATATAATGAAATAAACTTAATCTACAGTTGCACAAAAATTAAGCTCATTAGCCTTTCTAACATGGTGAATGATTCTCGATCTCGAATTATACTCTTTAACACAAGAAATAAACAAAATGAAAACTATTTCCTGCAGAGACGTGGTGTGTGTGCATGCGTTTGTGTGTATTTTTGTGCACATCTCCTGGGCTCCCTCACCCTGCTGACCTAGGGCTCCCTCTCTGACGACACATCACCCTCAGCTCCGCTGCTGGCGTTAGGGTCCTGTCGGTAACGTTGGGCGCCTTTCTCCCTGCTCGACTCTGAGGGGCCCTTGGAGCGCGTCTTCTCTTTCCTCTGCTGCTGCTTCTCCTGCTTTGACAGCTGAGGAAACAAAAGGAACAGGAAAGCTTGGTTCTTGGTTCAGCAAATTTTGATCTTACACTTCAATTCTTGTGCTTTTAACATATACAAAGCTGTAAAAGGAGATGACCAGAAGAGTTTTCTACTGGGGAAAAAAAAGCCATGAATGGTAAACAGAAAAGCTTGGATTCTGCCTTAAAATTGCCCTTAAGAACATTTAAGTGCTGCAGCGGAAAAGGAGGTAAGGGAAAAATCCATAGACGTGCCTGCTACTGAAGTGCTCCAGTTTACATTCAAGTTGCCTTGCCTGCTTCTTCAATAAGTCTTTTTTCCCCAGAGAACGTGCCTGGACTTGACGTTTTATGTGTTATCTTTGCAAAATAGTGAGCCTAAAATAAAACAGAACTTTGATTCTGAGCAGCAAGATGACATTTACCGTTTACCATGGAGTCTGAACAGTGAGGGCGTTTACCAGGCAGTTTAATGAATGAAGGCATCAAGTTGCATTATTCTGTACCATGCAAGGGAGTACAAGTTATCGATATGTCAATCTCTTTAAAAAACGTCTCTCTCAAGTCCCCCCACTTTATGAAAGTGCAATACTAAATCACTGGAGGACTCCTTCATAAAAAGCTCTTAACTATAAATAAGACAAAACCCTCTCCCAGCAGTCATTACACTAGCAGTGTGCACACGCTATGATGAAAACAATCATGTTAAAATGTTGAAGGGAAACAATTTTCTGCCAACATGTGCGGTAAAATAGTTTCCTGATTCATGATATTGAAGGCCCTGAAACCTGTTTTGTCAATTAACATCTTATTTTGAGTGATGGGGTTCTACACAAACCCAATGTCTTCTGCCAAAGTTTGCCAAAAGTACCAAAAAACAGTTAAGTTTCTTTTATGAAGCTATACAGTGTGTGTTTTTGTGTTTTCCTCTGAGCTCTCCCTGGTTTGTAGTGGGCCCTGCACCAGCTGTGGGCACCGCAGGGTGACAGAAACTTCTGTATGAACCACTCCCACACAGTCCAGCGAATCAGATTAGCTAAAATTTTGACTGTTACACACTACATAAATAATACATAAAGAGTATTTTTTCCAAACTTCAACTCTAATTGTTGCCTTTGTTGTCATGAATATATAATCTTTTTGAAAAATATTTAAGACTTGAAAGCCAGTTTTCAGGGGCTTTAAACACAAAAAAACAATGGGTGACAATCCTGTTTTTAGCGTGCAAGTATCTGGCTTTTCTTTAAGACAAGTAAACTTAAATATATTAAAAATATATCTTTGGCTGAACTTTGGATGAACCGTCACTGTGACCTGATCAGCCCAGGGTTCCTGGTGGTTCAGTGGGCTGAGGCACACACCATGAAAATGCTGCATCATGACTTGCAGATGATGACCTTTGCAGTATGTTCAGTATTCACCCACAGGCTCCAACATGCATGCGAATTAGAATAATTAATTAAACGAAGAGGGAGGAACACGTCAGCGCCACAGAGCAACACTCCACATCTGACTTGCCTTTGTGGATACACGACCACTTCTATTCTCTCCTCATTTAGAGCTATTCTAGGCTGTCATATGATCACTTCAATGAGTCTATTGTTGTGGCTGCATGCGCTGCCTCTCACACACTCCAAAAACAGCCAAAACAGTGGCACTCAGTGCGACCAGTCACTACTCCGATCGAACCCGCTCCTACTTCTTTTCTCCTTGTATTCTTCACGGTCCATAAAACAGCACAACAGTAATGATGAAGTAGGTATGCTACCCCTCATCTGAAAAAGGCCTGTAAACACAGATGTTAAAACTTTTATGGCTGCCGGGTAAATATTTATGAACTAAATGTCATCTTAAAAATCCAGAGCGTTGCATAAGACATTACATTATTCAAAGAGCACAAAAAATTCAGTGTTATTCCCATTTGAACCCATTAACATGCTGTCGTATCAAACCAGGCCTACTGTCTTTGTTGATGATATAACATCTGGTACGTAAAACCCCGCAGAGACACATATCTGAACACAAACTGGACACAGCAAACGTGTTTTTCTTTTTGCCGTAAAGCAATCGGCGTCTCAAACTCTAATGTCAAGGCTGCATTCAAACACAAACTCTGCTTTCCAACCCAAAACCTGATCCAACATGGTCAAACATTACATAATTCCTGTGTATGCTGGGGTTCAGCCCACGCCCCAAAACAAAGTGCACAGTTAGTTGAGCAAACAGAAAAACTCAGGACCCCTCTGCCATTGATCCCAGCCGTTCAGCATCCCCAAGAGAACATCCAAGCAGGATGATTTTCATTGCTCTGGATAACACCATTGTTTGCTGGCCGCTTGACCCTGCAGTGGACTAAATCCCTGATTCATGGAAAGAAAGGGACAGTGTCTGTTGGCTGTTGCTTCATTTCTCCCCCCGCGCCAAGCTTAGCCTATTGGCTGGCCTTTTATCCCTCATGTTCAGCCTTGGCTTTGGCTCCTCGGCCCCCACGGCAAAACATCCCAAACAGACAAGATTAAAATTCTGAGGACTGCTTAATATCCCTCCCTTTGGGCTCACGACCAAGGCCACCAGGGGAGAGCAGCCAAAGCCGGCCCAAAGCCAAAGCATAAGGATGTTGGCCGGGTTCCACGGAAGTGACCGGAATCAATTCAGGAAGAGGGATATATGAGCTTCTTTCAAACGGCTGGAATAAGAGGCTGAGAGAGGTGTATCCCTGTACCATTTAATACTTTTACTTAGCTTCTGGTTTGTGTTGTGCTGTTTTTTGATGTTCTGGAAATGTAGCTCTTCAGTAAATAGCTGTATACAAATGGTGATTTCCGTGGAGAGATATTTAGAGCTGCAGTTCACCTTTACTGTAGTTTGGTTTTCCTCTATAATTAATGGTGATGCTTATCAAACAAACAGTTCAGTCAAATCTAAACTATAAAGAAGTCGATCTTGTTCTGGAGTCCACTGTCAGTGAGTCTAACACAGGGGAGGGGGCACAAAATGTCGGAGAACCACTGATTAAAACTATCAATCTTTTTTAATTAATTGATTATTTGATTAATAAAACAAACAAACAAAAAAAAAAACAGATGAACAGTAATTGAAAGTATGATGAAAAGTATTGCTTACTAGAGCTGGGTGTTTTGATATCATTGCCACTATGAAATCAGCATCTTGGTCCTGATACAGGATAGTATTTTGTAACCCTGCGAGCAGCATGGCTCTAGGGATGGCAATGCTGGTCCGCCCATCACTTTACTCGAGATAAAAATATCTCAACAAATATTTAATAGACTTGTCTTCTTATATGCTGACTGTCAATTGTTTTTATTGTTCTTTGTGGATACAGTCACTGACATAAGGTCTAAAATACTGCCTTCTTAACTGTCAGGCCTGTGTTTCTCTTGAGCCAGTTTAGGCCTGTTTCACTGGAGAACTCGGAGCCACTGGCTCCTAGTACTCCCCTTTTAGCGCCTTAGGACCATACATACACTCCACTGTGAATAGTTCTCTTAGCTCTGACTGTATGCCTAATTATTTTGAACATGCAATTATTCAGCCACTCTAAAAAATGCCAAACCCATTGTCTCCCAGTAACTGTAGACCTATAACCAAACTTCCTATTATTTCCAAGGTCTTGGAAAAAGTAGTATGTAAACAACTTGAACAAGGGTCCTGGGCAAGCCTTTGATAAATTCCAGTCTGGTTTTGGTTTGAAGCACAGTACTGAATCTGCTCTGCTCAGGGTTTCAAACGGTACTTTAACGCCTACTGATGCTGAGGAATGTTCAGTGTTGTTACTGCTAGACCTGAGCGCAACTTTCAACACTGCTGACATTATTCTACTATCCTTAGTAGGCTTGAGCCACTGCCTGTTATACCTGGCAGGTATAACACGGTCTGCCCTGGACTGTTTTTCCTCCTATTTGTCAGACAGTCTCCTCACTAGCTCTGCTGATGTGTGGTGTACCCCAGGGTTCAATCCTTGGTTCTATTTGGTTCTCCTCGTCTATGCTCCCGCTTGGTTTCTGAATTAGTCAAGTTGAGGGTATTTCTTATTGCTGTTATGCGGACAGCTATACTTCTTTTTCAATTTGAATGACCCCAGTAAACTTTTGGTTTCAGAGGGTGCCTCCCAACATCTGCCTTTAGTTTTAAAAAAGGCGGTATTAGTCAACAGTTTTAACAAGCTGTTAAAAAGTCACTGATTTCTTAAGCACCTTGTCCTGTAATGTGTGCTTATCTTCTATGTGGTTTTTACTGTAGTTACTGTAGTTTTTGTGTTAGACCACTGGGTTTTCCTTTCCGCATAGCTTTTGTGTCTTTATGGTTTTATAATGCTTTTCCTGTTTTAACTATCTGGATCAGAGGATGAAGCCTAGTGACTTTGAGGATCCCCTGACTGTTTCTCTAGCACCACCATGACGTTGGCATTTGTGGTTTTGAATGAAATCTCTCAACAACTATTGGACGGTTTTCTATGAAAGTTGCTTCAGATAACTAAGGTCCATAGAGGATATATTTGAATGGTTTTGGTGGTCCCTCAATAATTCATCCAGTGCCATCATCAGGTCAAACTTCCAATTTGCCCTTTACTTTGGTTTATGATCAAATACCTGCAAACTAATGACATTCCCATCAGCCTTAGCTGTGCTTTGTGTTAAGTTCTAATAAGCAAAGACTGGAATGATAACATGCTAATGCTAAACATGGTAAAAATTACCTGCTTGACATCAGCAATGTTAGCTTTGTAACAGCGAGCCTACATACTGATGTTAGTCTTTTTTGAGAAATGTAAACCTTTCTCTACCAAACAATTTCTTCATTTAATAAAAGAAAGCAATTTTTAAAATGTTAATTGTTGTTGAAACACTAACTACGCCTCAATTAAAAAGTTTTCCACATTAGCAAAGGTTTACTTACATCATCACTGGCCATATTTTGTAGTCAGTACTAAAAACATACTGAGGTTCAATCCTCAGCCAATACAAGTTCTCAGAGGCAAAGATGACATCAATCAGCTCATCTATTAATCGACTATTTATTTCAGCACTGAAGATGTCCTTTCCAGGAGGAATCCTGCTTTGACAGACAACATACTGAAGTGAACAGAGAACAGGATTCTGGGAACAGGCCTGGTCAGCTCATGAGGTGGCAACAGTGAGCTCCCCAAAGCCTGTGCATGTGGGCTTGTACTGCAAATCATCTGCAGCCCACACATAACACCCAGTCACCCACACAGCGGGCGCACGCACACACGCACACACTTGCCTGCTTGCTCTCTTGCTCTCACTCTCTCACTTCCATACTTGTGAGGACCCTCATTGAGATAATACATTCCCTAGCCCCTCACCCTAACCATCACAACTAAATGCCTAACCCTAAGATTAACCTAAACCTAATTCTAACCTAACCTAAAACCAAGTCTTATCCCTCAAACAGCCCTCTGAAGTTGTGAGGACCAACAAAATTGTCCTCTCTTTCCAAAAAAGTCCTTACTCTGTTGGTCCTCAGTATGTAACAAGTACACACACACACACACACCCAAGTAAGCCAAACTGGGTGTGCTTTCAGCTTCGCCATGGGGATGAGTGAGTGAGAACACTCAGTGAATCAGTCCCTCTCCACAAGGCTATGGAAGAGGTGGCAATGGCAGACGTTGATCTTGGCAAGGACATGATGGTTACTGTCGGGCTTTAATTTTTTTAATTTCCAAAAACAACATTTATGATGCTTAATCAGTATGATTCATGATATGATCATGGGTTCAGTGAGTTGACATACTGATATAATGGTTGGAAAACTTTCTTCTGCAATTGCTGAATACAATTAAATCAAGTAAAAATTCATAAAAAGGCATTGGTCATCAGTGACAGGCCTTTTCAACCATCAAAAATGTATATCAGGCTGCATGTGCAAGGGAAAGCACAGTACTGACAAACTGTCACCTTACGAAGTCATTATGGTGAGCATGTTGCCTATTTACACAACCAGAGACAGAAAGATCAGCATTAGCATTTATTTGGAGCTACTGGCCACCCTACAAATCCAGTTCCAGTCCAAGTCCAGAGTTTGTCTTCCTTTTATCTCTGCTTCAGTGTCCACAAACTGAAAAAATAGTCTAAATGGTTGCTAAATGCGCCACTGTCCACCAGATAGTTACTAACTTTGTCTGGTTTTTGGTGCCAGGCAAGTAGTTTTTCAGAGGTTTTGTGCTGAAAACAGCTGATTCCTGCAGCTGTAAGCAAAGCTGACTGGAGCAGAGTTTTTAGGCCTGAAAAACCAAAACAATGACCTACAAAGATATTTCAGCTGAGGTAAAGTGCAGAGTTTATGACAAGCCTCTGTGGGTTTGAGCATCACCTTTCACATTACAAACAGTATTGATTGACTGATTGATTGTTTATTTAAAAAAAAAACATTGACTAGTGCAGCTTTATGTTCATAACACTTGCTTTCTCACATCACACACTACACTTGGAATGAGTTGGGCTCAAACCTGATGTATCATTTACACCTACAGAACAATTAAACATGAGATGAGTGCTAGTGGAAAATAAACCACATTTCAAAAGTTTTGTCTTTGTCAACCCATGTTTCTTACTCAAATCATGAGTGACATTTAAGAAAAACTCTGCTCTACATGTCACATGAGAGAGACTGCACTCAACAGAACAGTAAATATCACCACCTAGTGGTTTAAAATGAGAAATAAAACAAGCCCTTCAGGGGTGGAATGACACTTCATGCATTAATTCAAGTGCAGTAGAGAGATGCAGCTAGTTCAATCTTCTTGCGGTGGCAGTTTGAGAATCAAAGCTTATTTTACATATTTACTTTGAATTTTGAATATATGTGACTTGTTGCTCTCAGGAAAAAAGATGTACCTTAGACAAAACAAATCTTAATTTAAGGTCTGTAATCTGCCTCGTAAGTACTTAATGCCAGTAGTGGACAATGAGTTAAGATTTTTGTAAAACTACATTGTCCAAACCTTCATGCTCAGTAATGTACCTGCTTGGGGTCTGTGGGACCAGGAGGTGACGTCAGTTCTATGGTAACAGGTCCGTCGTTTTGAATGTTGACCTGCATGTAGGCCCCAAACTTCCCGTCTAGAAACACAAGACAACACAGAGACACATCTTAGAAGCCATAAAGAATGACACATGAAAATCAAGGACCTAAACTAAACCCAGATTTCATCAGTTAGCATCACTGCCACAGTTAGCCGACAGTTTAAGTAGCCCAGTACATCCCAAATGACACCACCTCCTAACAGGCAGTAAACACAAGTGGAATTTGTTTGGCATTGGCAGTCCGTCTTAGTAGGATAATGTGGAGCCTTGAGACATTGGGGACAAAAGACGAAGGGGGTGTAGCAGGACAGGAAGTTTCAACTTAAATGTTCTCCTTTCTTCCTCTGGGTCTGTGAGATTAATGACACCATCTGCACAATGAAGCTGTGGGCCGCGGTGGAAAAGCGCTGCATCATCATATTTCCTCTCTGGAGGGGGGGACTAATTAGGAAGCCTTATGCCTCCCTTGCTGGGACAAGGTGTTCTCTGCACCTGCTCCCCGGTGGGCTGACCCAATTCACTGCCACCGTCACCGCACCGATAATCCACACCTCCCACCCCCCAACAAAAAGCCACAACCTTACGATGGGAATACAGGCAGTTAAATAGCAGGGGGGACAGGGCAGTGATCCAAACTTGTAAGTGAGTGGCCATAGCGGTGACCCTCGACGCTTTTGTTTTTAATTAGCTCGGAGACAAGTAGCTGTGAACGAGCTGTGTTGTTAGCCATTTTTTCCTTAAACCTCCCGGAAACTGGACTCTGATTTGGACCTCCACAGTTTTCACAATGATCCTTTTAATTTTTTCTATTTTCAAATGAATTTTCACAAAATCCATCATATTTTCAGAAATTAACAGTGGCTATCAGTGAGTCAATATCTGAAAATGGAATAACTGCAAACATGGGAAAATTATTTAACTGATTTTACAAAATCTGGAAAAAAAAAAGCAAAAATTGTGTGTCATGTGAAAAGTGTTTTATCAGCTCTCCTCTGAGGTCCAAGAGCAGCAGGCACACACCACTGCAGGACCATAAAGTGGGACAGTAAAGATGGTTCACCCACCCTTAATGTGCTCCGGCTTGTAGGCACTCCTCATGTTCTCCAGGATGCTGTTGTAGAAGGGCTGAGCCAACTCTGCAGGCATGGCTGAGTGGAAGTCGGGCTTGTTGCCTTTCAGTATACACTGCAGTGTGAACTGGCTCACACAAAGCACCTCAAAGTCCCTGTCCATCACACTTTTGCTCCACGCTCGCCCGTTCTCATCTTCAAACAGACGCAGGTTCAGGATCTTGCGTACACTAAAACACAAACAAGGATCTGAGATATGTTATGCATTACAACAAGCACTTAGTTTTCTATAACATTGGCCAGAGTTACGATATCATTGTGTGGTCACGCAGATTGATTTTAAAACTAAGCTTGTGTTTGTTTTATTAAGTACAAGTCGTGTATACTTCAAATCTTTGCTGATCATTTTTAATGCACACTATACAGATTTTGTACTTTTCCTTTTATTCGAACTCTCATTGGTTCCCATTCATTTCTGTATGTCATGACAGTAAATAAGCAGACTTGGTAGTTCTGTAACACATCAGTGTGAACATTAACTCAGCATTATTTCCTGTCATGTTTAATCACTGCTGTTAATGCCATTCAACTGTACCACCTGTAACAAAAAGTGGGACAAATATCAATGCAGACATGATGCTAGAATTGAAAGGAAACCAATACTTGCCTTCTTCTTGTCTTCAAAATGGTCAGCTATGATGTAAAATGGGCTATTGCCAATGTATTTACCAGCATGATGGTTGAATAGTCTCACACTTAAAACATACAAAGCTGAGAGATGCTGGAATCACCTTCTAGATTACCCACCATGCACGAGTTTCTAATTGTAAAAAAAAAAAAAAAACATACAGTCACTAATGAACCCAAATTCACAGAAACAAATGATGAATTATAATTAAAATCTGTAAAATGAAATAAATACAGCGGAGACAAGACCT
This sequence comes from Chelmon rostratus, assembly GCF_017976325.1. Lineage (NCBI taxonomy): Eukaryota > Metazoa > Chordata > Actinopteri > Chaetodontiformes > Chaetodontidae > Chelmon > Chelmon rostratus. Next base: position 27,561,296 of record NC_055660.1, on the reverse strand, counting down.
TAGTGCCGTCTGTGGTGCCTACAGCCTTGGATGTAAAATGTGTAAATGGGGTAAACATGCAAAAACTCCCTTACGTGTACCATATATGGTAATATGACCCTTTAATGGTGGGAACTATAGCCCAATCTAATACCACATAAACATAACATAAAACATAAAACATAACAGTTTTGATGTTAATGATATTACATTTGTGCTGAAAGAATCGTGCCCACAATTTAACATTTTATAGTTAGAAATAAACTTGTCTGTGAGCTCTGGTGGGCATGCTACCTTTAACATATCTTAAGCATTTCTGTACTCATTGTTTGTGACACAAATGTTTTCACAGGGACTTTAAATCCACTCAGGGTCCTGCCTCTGGTTTTGGGGGTCCCTCCCACACACACACAAGCACATACTCACATGTAGTCGGCATCCCTCTGGGTGTCCTCCACTGATATACCCAGCAGTACACACAGTCCTCGTCTTATGGAGCTGATCTGCTCTTCTCCCACTGCAGGAAAAGAGGAAAAGGTTGAGTGAGCTGCTCATTCAGTGACAAGCAGCCGAGACTGACAGGTGACAGACTGAATGACATCACTGTGCGCGGTGAGCGGAGCCAGCGGTCAGGACTGTCATTCAGCTGTCAGTACCACGGACATCCAGAGGACACGTTCAGCATTGGAGCGGTGAAATAACCTTCGCTGGTTTCCTCCGACCCAGCCATCGCTCTGTCTGGACTCCGGTCAGACTCTGACCGCCAGCGGCACGCCTAGTTCTCCCTGGAGCCTCATTCGCTTCGCTGGCAATGCTAATGCTAACTCAGCTAGGCTAGCTAGAATGCGTGGTCAGCGGCGTTCATAAATGAAAGCTATTAGCCTCGGTTTAAAGGCAACCAAGCACGGCAGCTTCGCTCGGTTCAGAACAGGCGCTTACCTGTCACACTCGCCATGGTGACCCTCTGAACGATAGCTTTCATTGTTTTGGTTGTGTTTGTGGACACGCTCTCACAACTTCCGAGGTCCGACGGCGTGCACGGAACGGTGTCGCCCTCTAGCGGCCGAATCACGCAGATCACCCCCTGTTTCTTCCGGAGGTTCGCCGGGACTAAAACGCTTTGTGTCGAGTCACTCAGATCCATGTCATGTTCAGTGATGAGCATGGAAAATGCAATGTGTTGTTACACAATAAATATAAGCACCCAACAGTGTATAAAATAGCTAAAACATAAACAACATAAGAATGCGGAATGCATGCCAATACATCAATAATCACTAATAGTACAGCTCCACTTTTTTGTCAATATTAATCATTTATATACATTTTCTTATGTCACATTTTGAAGACAGGACTTTCACTTGTAATGGAGACTTTATATCTGATTACTGTGGAACAGCCACTCCTGTCACTTTCAGTCACTTACATTTATTAAGGCATGACAGCACTGATTTTCTCTCCATAATTTAATACTTAGATTGATATAACAGTCCGACTTTATGTCCTATTCATGAGATGATGCCATTAAAATTGTATTTGTATAGTGAAACCAACAATACAGCACAATGTTCAGGGTCAGGTATGGCATGAATAGATACCACTTGCATGAGTGATAAAAAATGTAATAATATTAGTTTTCTTACTGTGTTCAGATTTTGCTGAGATTGTTACGATGCAATTATGTTGACTCAGTTGTGCTGTGCATTTCCAGGCTGCACTCTGTAGTTGCATTGCATTGTTGTATCAAACAGCACTTTTGAGATATTTCCAACCACATAGGCCTTTTCATGGAAGACATTTTAACATGTCACAGTCGGGAAAGCACTGGTGCAAATTTAACGATGGATGAATTCCATTTAGCTGCTTCAGTCATGGCTACTGGGAAACCTGAATATAACAGAGCCACTGTCATTGCAATCAATAACATCTGTTTCCTGGTATGACAAGTCAAAGTTTCTGCTGTGACAAATTCCTGCAGAGATAGCTGAAGAAGCAGAAATACGAGCAGCGCTATAATGTGATGTGTTCCTGTGGGACACATTGCAGCATCAAAAATGACCACAGAATGGAAAGACCTCTCTGAAAGTGTCAACACTTTTAAGTTTCCCAGAGGTATCGCTCCTTTCCAGACTGTTGTCCACCCTCACATGCATTACTCAACATATGCCAACACCAGTCATAAAAACAACATAACCCTCTGACACCTCCATAACAGCGCCTTTTATTCAACAAAGAGATTAAGTGAACCCACTGGCCACAGTGGTATGATAACCGCTGTGCTCTCAGAATTCGAGGAAACCTGACCACACAGTACACTTAAACATCATTAGTGGTTGTGGAGATTGGTGTGGATGGAGCAAACATGAATACTGTTGAAAATTGCGGACAGTTTAAGAACAACTCATTGCTGGGGGCAGTCCATGAGCGTCCGAACACGATGGCAGCTCTCTCAGACCTGGAGCGGTCACACAAAAGCATGAATTCAGACTGCATTCTAAAAAGTTCAGCGTCCAGTCATCCTTTGCGTTCATGCAGCTATTTGTTACTGTCTCCACTCCCAGGTTCACTGCTGAAGGATTTGATGAAGTTGTAGATCCTTGTGGTGTACGGGACAAAGCCTTCCTTGTAGATAATGATAGATTTGGTGTGAGCAGTCTGGTAGACGACTTGGTTTGGATTTTCCGGCTCTTGCACCTCTTCCTTTTGCCCTAAGTTTGAGGGGGAACATGCAGAGTGGTTTAGCAGTTCAAACTGGGTTGAGAGAATATACAGCATAATAACTGCGAAAGTGAGCCATGTGTAAGTCAAGCCATTTACTGCAACAAACATTTTCATCTTGACTAACAAACCTGACAACTGCATAAACAATATTATCTGTCTGCTACTAACAAATGTAGTTGCATGCTCAAAATAATCTAGCACAGTCACATACTGTTGTTATTGTATGACGGTCTGTTTCATATCGCACCATTTGATGCAACCAGCTGTGAAAGAAGTAATCAGATCCTTTATTTAAGCATTTATAACATGTGAACATCCCTCATTCAACATGGGACTTTAGAGCCTAAGCATAATGTAAAATGTGCGTTAAGTATCTAAAGTTCTCATTGTGCTCACATTATCAGTGTTAGATTATCAACTGTCATCCTGCATTGCTATTGTTAATGCATTGATAAGTAAGAAGTGATTGATCGACATGGTTTAAAATCTTAATCTGCAGACTAACTATAGCTGTCAGATAAATGTGTGTGGAGGAAAGAATGTAGCGGAGTAGCACATAAAGTGGCATAAAGTGGTAGAACAGTAAAGTTGTACTGAAGTCCAGAACTTGAGTAAATGTTATATTTTGATGGACGCAACGCTGAGTACAGCCACGCAGGTCAGAGTCAGTGCTGGACAGGCTAACGTTAGCTTAGTGCACTGGAATAGAGCAAAGCAGCTCAAATTTGAGCAGGACAGTAGAAAGACGATGAAGTCAGGCTAGTGAAGGTCTGCTGCAGGTTTTACAAGGAAGAAAAAAATAAACGTGACTTGTAAAATGATACTGACGCTAGCATCTCTGAGGCGAGCAGGCTGCAAACATGAGTTACTGTTACTGAAACAGACACATTCACCAACTCCCCAGTTATCTGATAACTTTCCGGATTATTAATAGCATTTAGACAGTGTCGATCGGTAGGTGTGTGTGTGTGTGTGTCAGGGTTTGTCCTCGCCCACCTGGCTCGTCCTCTCGGGGACCTTTGTACTTGAAGTAAGCGTATGAGCTGATCATGGTCCAGATGCCAACAGCGTACACTGCAGACGCCCTGATGTTCCACTTCGCCACATCTTTGAACGTCATGGCGGTAATGCGCTGTAGACTACGAACAAAGTGTTTTCTGACCGCAGTGTGCTCCACTACACCCGTTTGTTTGTCTCTTGGTGCTATGTGTTTGGATAGCTGGAGCTATCTCAGGTCGCCGCCATGACGGGCAACCCGGAAGTACAATTGATACTGTAAGACTTCCGGGTCGTGCAACTAAAGTGCAGTTAACATTTTCTAACTTAAAGATATACTCAGTGGATCCATACACTCTAAAAAGTGTTACATGCAGTTGTTCATTTAAACTAATAACTGCCATTTAAAATGGGATAAAGTTATTGATTTGATTGTGAAAACCATTCATTTTGCATTTACAGACATCAAGTTTGATTTATACTGAAATGCACAGAAAATCATACAAATGACTGAAAATAATTTCATCTTTGCTCAATAAAAGAATCAAAGCCACTCATTTCTATCAGCTCCCAGCTCAGATCGATCCTATACTGGGAATTTGAACCATCAGTACTGTGAAGTCCTTGAACTCAGCAGTAATTTCATAGGTTATGGTGATATGCTGCTTTGCAGAAATCTAATTGGAAATGTTTTTGTGAACATGCAGCACTCAAACACAATGAAGTGACATGATGAGGGCCTGAAGGTGGCCCCCACCTGACTTAGAGGCCCTGTCCTGAAGAGGGCCTGTGTGTCAACATGTGGTTTTAACACCTTCTTGTTTGGAACAGGGTGGAGCTATAGACAGTGCAGACCGTTCAGACCTCCACATGTGGACCGATGTTCTGTTCAAACTCACTGTTCTGATATGAAGGGAAAAGAGGGAGAGAACGAGAGGAAGAAGAGGAGAGATACAGACTTAATGTCTCTGATGAAGGGTTATTTGTTTTGCTGTTGTTCAACAATTCAGAGCAAATTTGTAACAATTAGTGCAGTTATTAACGTAAACCTTCCCATCAGTGCGTGTGGGGGAGAAACAGCAGCACTCTGACAGGATCTGCCAGAAATTGCCACAGTAAAGTAGTAAGTAGCTTTACTCTCGTTCTTTTAGATTAAATCTGCCTGACATCAACAACCCGCCCGCCCTGACGGAACGTTCGCAGCCGGCTACACGCTGGACTCCTGGGAGAAGTGGAGGATCATGTGTCTGTTGGTTCTTTCCGTTGAGGATGTTGAAGACACAATTGGATTTATGATCTCAGGCTTTCTGCTGTTTGGCTTTGGCGGCTACCTGATCTACTGCATAATAAGCTCAATGCTCGCCTTGATCGAGGGAATGTGCAGGGCTAACAGCACTCAGACTCAAGCGATTTGTGAGCTCAATCGCAAACTGGATGCGATTCCTGAGCTCCTTCGCCGGTCGGATAACAACTTGGAGCAGCTGTCAGCTTTGTCTCCAGGTGAAGCTCCAATATGTCACTAATTCGGACATATTGGAGCAAGCCACCGTGAGACCAGAGAGACTCAAGGGCAGACAGAAAAATTCCAGTGTCTGCCCGTCCCAAAACAATTGTAGTCTCCATTGGCTCCTCCTGTATTAACAAAACAGCCAAACTGTTCAATACAAGCCAATGATTAAACATTTAACAGTGATTCACTTTTCAGAGCAGTTTGTGAAGTTAAGATTTGAAATGTTGAAACTGAGAATTTTTATTGAGTCTTTCTGAAGTACAGAAGAAGAAGAGGAAGTGACAGACTGCGCTGACAAATAGTGCAACAATTTAAGAAACCAAACCTTTATGGCGAGTACAAGGTGCATGAGGCCCAATAATAAAATGTAGTGGACTCAAGCGCCACCTGCTGGTTGATTGCAGAAAAAATGGTCCCTGTCAGTGGTTTATCATGTTCCTGGAAGATTATTACTGGTTTAGTCGCATTTTGTGGCTGTAGATGTTTAAAGTTGTGCTAGTTTCAACTCCTTTATACACTGTTTGGTAGTTTAATCTACAGCAATGCATCATATTCTATAAGATCAACATGAGTGTTGACTCTAAAAAGTTTTCTTTTCATGAGCTCTGAAAACAGTCCTGTTTCCAGCTTTGTGACAATGTCGTTTCCAGCAAATCCAAGAAGGTTTTTGAACAGTTTATTTGGCTGGAGAAAAACAAGAAGTTTCTCAAGCCATAAAGGAACAATAGCTGGACAGGGAGGGTATGAAAAACTAGTCTGAAAAGTAACCAGTAACTAAAGCTGTCAGATGTAGTGGAGTAGAAGCAGGCAAACTGCATTTGCCTCTGAGATGCAGTTAAGTTAAAGGTACACAGTTCCATTAGGAAATCCTTCGATTAAGTAGAACTAACTCTACTCTGGACTGTAGAAGTACCAGAGTAAGTGTCCTGTGTTACATTCCTCCACTGCTGTAGACACATGACTGACTAGCTCCAATGATCATCACACTTTTTTTTCTTTAAGTAAGAAATGATGGCAATCAACAAATAAATACAGTGTTATGTACATCATGTACGAGGTATAATTTGAAACCCGGATTCAGATATGGTCATAAATACAAATAACACATTGGCATCATACTATTAATACAATGCTTCATAAAAATAATCATTCAGTCTTTGAGGGTTAAACTCATTTCTTTGAGGGCAAAAATCTCCTTTGCACTGAAAAGTTTGAAGGAAGGAAAGTCTAGTGTGAACCTTTGTGAACATCTGATTCCATTTTTCATGTGTGTCACTCTGTGCAACATGGAATAAAATGCTGTTCAGCAGCAGGAACGCCACAGATTGTGGAGGATGCATTTGTGACATTACTCTGAATGAACAGCAGCCCAACAGGGTCACTCAGAGGCACATTAAAAGCATTTCCAAGTGCAATGACAGCACCAAGAAACAGTATCATCGTGTCTGAAGCTTTGATGTTCCAGGAGAGTTCATCACTGAGCAAAGCAGCTGAGGGAAAAGTGAACACGGCTGATTAAGCCACCAAAGACATTATAAGACAAGAATGAGGCCTTCCTGTTGCCTTCTACTGACCCCTCTTTGCCCCACTGTCTTGTGATGAAGACTACACAGACCCAGATTTGAGATCATTTTGAGAAAAGAAACACTTATTGCGGAACATAAATGTAAGCTCAACATCAAAAAGTGAAACTGAATCCTCCAGATACTACATGGTCTGCAAAGGCCTCATAATTTCACTCCTGTTTTCATTTAATATTTGTCTGTAATGTAATACTTTAATTTGATGCACCCCCTGGCATCTTCCAATCTCTTGTACCTGTCTTTGTTCTGTGTTTATGTTCTAATAAAGTTTAAAAAGTAAAAAGTAAAAAGGATTCATTCAAATACCCTCCTTTTCAGGTACAAGTCCATAAGAATTAGGGTCAAAAGTTGACCTGCATGTTAGATGAATGTGTATTTGGGTTTATGAAAGTATTTGTAATCCAGTGTGTCCAGTTTGTAGTACAGTGTCACTGCAGACCCTCAAATCCTGGACACACCCTGCTCCAGCCTCTCCCCTGTGGTGGTGCTACAGATCACTGAACGCCAAAACAACCACTTTCTCCCCACAAGCTGTCACCCTGATGAACAGTTAGCAGTCACACAGTGTCACTAACCCTCTGACAGCAAAGCATCCAGTGACTGGCCATTTCCATCCATGAATGAGCAGTTGAACATGTACATGTATCACTCCCTGTCACTGCCAACAGTACATTTCATTGTGTATATTGTGTATTTCCTCACCATTCTTTGTATATATTGCTCATTTTTATGTTTTTGTAGTATTAAACTTATAGGACAAAAACTTTGGATTCCTAGATTTAAGGAGGTCCAGGAAGACGGATCACGCCCCTCTCCTCATGGAAGGAGAAGTGTGGACAACATCATGTTCCTGGGCCTCCACATCACATCTGATATTTCCTGGTCCATGAACACCTCCCGCCTGGTGAAGAAGGCACAACAAAGGCTCTTCTTCCTCAGGAAACTGAAACGGGCTGGACTCTCCTCTCGGTTGCTCGTCAACTTCTACACGGCCACAATTGAAAGCATCCTCTGCCTCAGTGTGACAGTGTGGTATGGCAGCTGCGCGGCACAGGAGAGGAAACAGCTGGCACGGGTGGTTAAGACTGCACAGGGCATCGTGGGCCGCCCCCTTCCTGACCTAGACTCTATATATGAAGGCCGGGTCAGTTTCCTCTCCTGTGCCGTGCAGCTGCCATACCACACTGTCAATGAAAAATAAATCAGCAAACATCCATTTATGGAAAGCTATAATGAAGGCAGTTTTTCTGTTTTCTAGCTTTAATACACTAAAGGTGAGGATATATTCCTCACCTCTAGAAAGTGGCCCAGCCCCTCCTATATTTTTCTGTATGTGGCCCTCAGTGAAAAAAGTTTGGACTTCCCTGTATTAGGAGATAGAAGTATGGTAACACTACTGTAGGTGGGGCATTATCACAGGAAAGACATTAAAGGAAGCAAACAGTTTTTGACTGTGTCAGAGTGGCAGCTTGGTAGGCAGCATTTGTACAAGAAGAAACTAGTCAGAGAAAAACTTACCCATGAAGATCGATGGACTGAGCTGTACTGAGGTGAGCATGAATACACTGTGTGGAAATAAATAGGTCCCGGCACTCAAACAAGGTACTGGACATCACTTTTATTCTTTACTGAGAACACACATTCTCTCCATTTCTCCCTCTGTAGCTTGACCATTTTCGTTTTTTCATAGATGAGGCGTTTACTGATTATTTTGACGTTGTATTTTCATCACTGACATTATTTTGTGAGTTGGTTCTTACAGGGCCTTTCTGGACAGTTTTATAATGTATATATGTAGCCCACTTCTCCCGAGTACAGCAGAGAGGGGCCCTGAGTTCGTGAATAAACCTATTGCAACTAGCAATAAACTCTCCCCTGATTAGTATTAATCTTTTGATTGTCCTGCGTTTCTTTAATCTAATGTCACTAACCTAAATGAGAATAATAGTGATGAAAACCCACAGGCAAAAAGATAACTACACCTTTAACTCAAGAAATGATAACAAATATAACACCAGACTCTGTTTAAAAAATCAATAATCAATTATTTACTTTCACTTAAATGCAAACAAACAAACACTTTAAGGAAGAATATCTTAATGTCCTTGTTCTCTTGGTATTCAGAAACAATTCAGGCACAAAAGATTCAGATTCACTGTCAAACCAATATTTATCCTTTAGGTTCAAAGAAAATCACCCTTTAAGTATAAATGAAATACCTGTTAAGTTTAAATAAAATTAGTTTACTCTGAATAAAATTACTCCCAAAATTTGAATAAATGAACCTTTAACCCTTTAAAGTACTGTTTAAATACTCAAATAATTGTATTCCCTCTGTAATAACTCACATTCAGCGGGCCCACACCACGCACACACGCACATACACACAGCCGGCAAACCCAAAACAAAGCACGTTGCAGGCCTGAGAGATGAAGCTTGAGTGCGGGGCAATCCACAGGTGGTCCACAGCAACGTCCAATCCGACCGACGTCTTGGCACACTGGCAACAATCCAGACGAATCCTCACAGTCCGAGAGGAAACGGCGATGCTCTGCTCACAGCGGCAGCTGGTTTTGCTCCACAGCGCGAAGACCATTAGCACACTCACTCTGCTAGCGATGCTAGCTACTCCGATGCAGCTACGAATCCGACTCGTTCACAACAGTACAGAAACTCCGAGTGGAGGTGTCTCTAGTTGTTCACAGTCACGTTCAGTTATCCAGTCCCAGAATATTAGACCAACAATCTTCTAAACACTGAAACTACTACTTCTTAATTACATGCTACTCGCCAGGTGACTCGTCGTCCGACATCTCGGTCTTTTTTCCTCCGCATTCGCACCATCTCACTCTCTCTTCCTGTCTGACCCATCAATCACACCTTTTGACCCATTACAGACCAGGATTACACCTCTTTCCAATTAGTACTTCCTCTTTCCCCAAGAATTCCTTCAAAATAAAATGAAATATTTCACAATACACCTCAATGTCTTTTTAAACATTTTAAACTTATTTATTACGTTATAACTTTTAATCAAACTATTTAAACCACTTAGTTAAATCTAATTAAACTATTTTAACCTTCATGAAATATTGTTTTAACATTTTTAATAAAGGCTTTAAACAAAACATATTTATTCTCCATTTATTATTCATTGTTAATATTATGGGTAAGGATTCCAACAGGGTTACACATACAAAAGAAGAGACACTGAAAAACAACAACAACAACACTTCTTCCTGTTCAGCAGGATTCACACCATTTACACCAGTGTCAAATTTGTAACTTTTTTTCTCACGCTAGGTTTTATTAAAGGTGATATCAGGTTTTTGCCAAAACAAAGATATAAATACAGAAAAAAACAAAGGAAAAAGTGCAGATTCTGTTGAGGTCATCATTTTAAGACCTTAGTAAAGCCTCACCAGTGACCATAACATGAAGTTGACATGTCTGTAACAGCTGAATGATTGCAGTGATTTCCATGCTGCTCTGCAAAACGCTCCACAAATTGGTCGAGATCTGATGCTTTTGTGCGTTTTGATTCAATGCTGAGTGCAGCCAAACTCGATAGTCTCTTTTCTGTCTAGAAAAATGCCCACATGCAAAACAGTAAGCTGCATCTTTTGATTGTGAGTTTTCTAACCAGGGATGAAGTTTGTAGCAGTCGCTGCGGAAGCTTCTTCTGGCTCCTCCATGGGGGGTCTGAGGGAAACTGTCTCGCATTGGCTGCGCTGGTACCTCAAACTTGGACTTGGATACGTCTAGAAGATGAAGGGGAGGAAAGATTCAAAGTGCATTACATCTGAACTAATTATACAATATAACTAGCAAAAACAATCAATTATAACCATCAGACTGTGTTAACATACACTGGCATTTTAGCCTGGTGAATCAACAGAGGCTTTTGTAGCCTACTTTACACCGAAAACGTCAGACCTAGCTAACATGACATGTGTGGCATAACGAGGGAACTGCAGGAGAATGTGTATGAGCCGAGTGCTATTTACGCGGAGTGAATTCAACGCAGCTGGACACACCAAGGGCACAACTCCCACAAACCCACGAAAGAGCAGCAAGGATCCACGCACAGGTGAGGCAAAAGAGGATGAAAGCCACTTCAGACCTGGCCTTAAATCCCCTCGGTACTGCCCCCCAATCAGCGCGAGAGCCAGGTACGCACACAGGTGTGCTCCAAGAAACAGGTGGGGGAGGGCGCGCGCTCTCCACACTGCCACACATGCATAGTTAGCAAAACAGCGTTCTTCAACCTCATTGTTATTATCTTAAAATCAGCATTGCAACTATACTGGCACCGTGCTTTAACTATAACTACATGTCTTAACGGATAGACATATCGATAGTCGCTCAGTTTTTACCTCTTTCCTGCGGTGTCTTCTTTCCTCGCGACTCCTGGCTCCCTCCCTTTTTCAAAGCAAATCAGTCTCTTACTGCGCATGCGCTGCAGCTGCTCGCTGCCGCTCTGATCTATGACGTCATTAGGTCTCTCTATGAATAAGCAGCTGTTCAGGTGGATCATCCCGTAGTGACACTGTAAACAAGGGAGAGAAATAAAAATCTGTGAGACAACATAATTTCTTTGAGACATATTCAACAAGCCAAAGACAATGAAGATTAAAAGAGAGATCGAGAAAGCAATCCTTCCAAGACCACGCAGGGCTTGGAAGGATTGTCGTAAAGATGTTTGCGAACCCGCAAATACGCTCGTCTGTATCAGCATGACGAAGGAGGGAAAGGACACAAATAGAGGGCTGGAGAGGCAAGTAACATTCTGCCAACCAGAACCTCTCAACACTGCAAAGACCGACAGTCAGGCAGGAAATAGTGCTGAGAAAAGGAAGAAGAAGAGACATCATCAAGTAGATCATAAGGAGATGCAAGTAACTCAGACAATCAGTGAGGACAACATCAGAGCTGAGCTCCAGGTGGAGAAGCAGAAAAACAAGGCTCTCCAAGAAGAACTGGAGAGAACCAACATTGTCAGACAGCAGGCTGAGAGCCTTCGCTGTCAGCTGGAGAAGGAACTCCAGCAGAAGGAGCTCCTTCAGAAAGATTTGCAAGAGCTCCAACTAACACATGTAGTCAGCCAGCAGAGGTTCACTGCTGAGCTAAAGGAGGAGAAGGAGAAGAACAAGCATCTCCAAGAAGAACTGAAGAGAACCACCATTGTCAGACAGCAGGCTGAGAGCCTTCGCTGTCAGCTGGAGAAGGAACTCCAGCAGAAGGAGCTCCTTCAGAAAGATTTGCAAGAGCTCCAACTAACACATGTAGTCAGCCAGCAGAGGTTCACTGCTGAGCTAAAGGAGGAGAAGGAGAAGAACAAGCATCTCATAGAAGAACTGAGGAGAACCACCATTGTCAGACAGCAGGCTGAGAGCCTTCGCTGTCAGCTGGAGAAGGAACTCCAGCAGAAGGAGCTCCTTCAGAAATATTACCAAGAGCTCCAACAAACATATGTAGTCAGCCAGCAGAAGTTCGCTGCTGCGCTAAAGGAGGAGAAGGAGAAGAACAAGCATCTCCAAGAAGAACTGAAGAAGATCTATGTGGTCAGCCAAAAGCTTGAAGCTGATCTCATCACCACGAGACAGCAGGCTGAAACCCTTCAGTGTTCCCTGGACAAGGAAATCAAGTCTCACGCTGACACAGTGTCAGAGGGCTGGCGTGTGATCAACGCCTTGAGGGCTGAACAGGACGCTCTTCGCCAAAAGATGGCCGAGGGGACGAATCTGTGGCAGCAACATGTCTTTCAGAGGGAGAGATCGTTCGGGAAAGAAGTGGAGGAGCTGAAAACTCAGCTCAACGCTGAGATGGAAGACGGGCGACCTCCCCGAAAAAAAGCCAGGCGCGAAGAGAAGCCTGAGAATGAACCGCAAAGGGATCCCTCCCTAATGCACCCGCTTTCAAACCCATGAAAGATGCTCAAGGCGCTGAGGAGAAGCCACCCACCACCAGTACAACATCCACCCTGGAATCCATGAAGCCGCTGATGAGAAGCTCCCAGAGACAACACAATCCACAAACCACAGATGTGAAAGAAGAAGGAGACTTCAAATCAGAAAGGACAGGAGAGAAATAATCAATAATAAATCAATAAACAACCAAAAAAACTGAAAAGAAAATTACATCCCTGCAAATTATTTGTTTTATATTATATTATTGAATATATTTGTTTGTATATTTGTTCATTTATTTGTATGTATAAAGTAGTTGTGATAAAGCTTTCATTTCTGAAGAACTCGGTTATTTGAGTTTATGCGGATGCAGCATTACAGTTATGGTACATGAGGCAAGGACTCCATAGTAACAGAGAAGGATAAACTAATTGATTAATTAATTAATCAAATTTTCCCTTTCAAAGGTTGCACTCAAATTAAGGAGATGTCATTATGGGTATTTTTTTTAGCACTGCTGTGCCTTGGCATAATTTCAAAAAGGCTGCTTCTACCTTAATTAGCAAAGAAACTGAACCAACAGCAGATTGTTGAAGACTTTGTGGTACACAAGGCTCACAGAATTAATAGCTCAGGCATGCAAACTACGGCCCGGGGGCCATATACGGCCCGTTACAAATTTTAATCCGGTCCGCCGAACTTGAAGAAATTATATTAATAAACCTTGTTAATAATTTATTTTCTCTGCAATTCTGTCTTTTTCCCAATAGATGGCGCACTCTAGATACATTGAGCTTTGTTGAGGTGCGGCATATTATTCCACGTTTGCGCTTTACTCTTCGACCCTCAGCCCTTCTGTAAAGATGAGCGGAGCTAAGACAAGAAGAGTGGACAGAGAATGTGGAGTTGTTAATAAGGATTGGACAACTAAATATTTTTTTTACCGAACACCGATCAACTGCTGAATGCCTGATGTGCCAAGAGCCTGTGGCGGTGTTTAAAGACTATGATACAAGAACAAAACTGACTCCAGACTTTGATGCGCTGGATAAAAACCAACACTGTTCCCACTGAAATTTAAAGTACGTTTCTCCATTGTGTTATGTAAAAAATGCATTTGAAACTAATTTGTTCAATAAGCCTTACATGTTACATGTCATGTCTGTTAAGGGATGCACATATGTGGTGCGCAGGTGCGCGCACGTTCTCAAAATAAACAGTGCGCAAATGCAACGCGATCAAACATAACGCGCTCCGCCTACTGGCGCGCTGTCACTGTTCCGTTCTCGCGCTGCTCGTTGTTGAGTTTTGGCTTTAGGGATGATTGAATAGAAGGAGCAGGACAAGTCGACCTACATCTCCTACCGTTTTTTAAATAAAGACAGTCAGGAGGAGAGTGATGATGATGATATCCTGAAGGATAACAGAACTTTCAGTGCTTTAAAATAATAAGTGTTAGTAATACAAAAAATATTTTATTCATTTAATTTTCAGTGTTTTAAGAGTAATTTCAATAAATAGTTCAATTCTGTGGGACTTTAAAGACAGATATTTTGTTGTAATGCTTTTGTTCATTTTCAGTTGAAATTAAAGCACATGTTTTCTCCATATCCCATGATATTTTATTTTCTCTTATGAGGTGGATTACCAAAACACTCCATCCATCTGCTCCTGTTCCGGCCCCCCTGTCAAATTTAAGAACCCTTTGTTTCCCACAAGTCAAAAAGTTTGCCCACCCCTGGTATAGCTACACAAAGGTGATGCACAATGCAGTGCACCAAGAGGGACACAGTTCCCTCAGCTATGTCACCACAATGGATCAGATATGACAGTAAATGTCACTAGATTCTTGAGTCTTTTTTCAACAATGCATGCACAAACACCACACACGTGCGTGCACACACACACACAAACACACACCAATGTGTGATGTGTTGAAATAAAATTCAACAGCATGAAACTTCGCAACTTATTTTGTAGGGCAGATTTCTTGGGACATTTTGTGATGGTGGTGGGCTGAATAAGCAGTATAAGTGTAAGAAAAGGGGTGGATTAATATAGAGGGATAACACCAGAGCATGGCTTGTGGATGGGATGTCAGTGAGGGATCCCTGAATCCTACTGGTTGGTCAGGACCCCGGCAGAAGACACATAAGGATTTAAAAGAGTAACATAAAGTAGATGAAAATAAGATGAAATTTTTAGACTTTTTAGCAGAAACTAACCATTTCATGGTCCTATGGGTGGCAAACACTGGGAAGTTTTTCCATGCGTCGCACAGGTGATGGCCAAATGTCACCCATAGGCTGCTGGATGGCAGCAGCACTGTGGTTATGGAGTGTGGGTCTCCAGGGATACAACGGGCACACAAGTTTGTGACATCTGGGACCGCCCCCTGGTCTGAGCTTTCTTGCCACCTTGGTGCAGCAGCACTGTCGGGCCCTTTCCTCTTCCTCTTCCCCCGTGAATCTGCCACAGTGTGCACATAGGAATGCAAAGGGAGGTACATGTACAGATAATAAACATGAATGCCTGATCCCCACCTGCACCGGAGGCAGGGCGTGGTGCTGCTCCACAGTTCTGCCCTTTACTTCACTCCTTTGCTCTCTTCCTGCTGCTAACAGGTAGCTTCAATATGTTTTGATTTCAGGGGGTACAGGCCCGCCTGCCCAGCTGCTCCATTGGCCCATCCGTTGGAGCAATCCCTTGAAAGGATTGGTCCTTTCAGCAGTTAATCCACATGCACTGGTGCAAATAATGTGGACAACCAGGGACACAAACCCAAAGAAATAATAATTCCAAATGTAAGAAAATCAACCCAATTGAGTTTGTGCCTTCCCAATAGCTATATACAATATACGGTACAGTGGAACCCCACGACTAGTTAAACACACAGTGACAGAAACACACCATTGTTTATTGCAGGTAGGAGCATTTACATGTCACTATGCCACAGTATGGCTCTTTAATATGGCTCTTTGGATGCCAGGGCATTTGGTGGTATGAAACCACACGATATCAGTCTGTTAATACATAGACAGTATCTGTGAGCAAGTTTTGGTCTTTTTATGGGATTTATATATGTCAGCATGACCTTTGTTTCAATGGAAATTGTCCGAGTCTTAGTGTTTACTGTACATTCATATTTTGTGAACCTGTGAAACATAATTTCTGAAGTAGTTTGTTCTAAACAAGTAATTCAAGACTTGTGTTTCATGTCAGCAGTCAAGCACACAGAGTGATTTATTGTTCATGTGAGTTTTCAGCTGAGACACACAGGTGCCTCTCGGAAAACAAACGTCATTGTGGTGCTTAATGTACCTGATGTGCTTTGAAACCACCATGAAGATAAATGCAATGGTGTATTTTATGTATGCGTCTTACTTGATGAAGACTGCAGCATTAAACAAAACAGTAGTATTTCACATGAATGAAATAAAGAAAAACATTTCAATTTCTCCTTCTGAGTGAACTTTTACCCTCAACCACACGCCATGACACACACACTGTGACTTCACAGGGATGTTTTTAGGCCTAAATGTTCTGTGTGCTCTTTTGATCACTTGTTGATGATTTGCTTTAGATGCTTTTAGGTTCATAATTAATTCTCTAGAT
The DNA here is from genome assembly GCF_017976325.1 of Chelmon rostratus. Classification (NCBI taxonomy): domain Eukaryota; kingdom Metazoa; phylum Chordata; class Actinopteri; order Chaetodontiformes; family Chaetodontidae; genus Chelmon; species Chelmon rostratus. Next base: position 27,544,983 of record NC_055660.1, on the reverse strand, counting down.
GGAGAGTGAGTGGATCTACATGAAGGAAATGAATCAGTGGATTTTAGGTCCTGCAGTGCTGTAGGAGGCTGTGTGCTGCCTCAAGGGTGACATTTCCTCTGACATCATCACCTCACCTCTGTCGTTAGTTATAGGTCGTACTTCTGGTTTTTGCTAAATGTTTCACGTCTGTCTGTCGGTTAGTTAAGCAACACACACACACACACAAACAGAGCTATTAGAGGTAACACATTACTTAGTGAGGTGCTACTGCAATGTGATTACTTTTTTCAGGAAGAGTGTAAAAAACGACAGTTTGAAATTCAGTAGGTCGTCATTTGTAGCGACTCCCACTGACTCCAAAGCTGTCCTGCTCACGTGTCGTGTGTTCTTAGCCAACCTGCCAGTGAGTCACCGAGTACAGGGGTCGGAAACCCGCGGCTCCGAAGCCGCATGCGTCATCCCTCTGATGCGGCTCCTGAAAATAATTAATGAGCATTTAATTAATTAATGAGCATTTCATTAAAATGTGTTTTATTTTAGTTTGTTCGTTTTTAAACAAACATCGCGCGCTCAGATGACAGCTTGATCCGGCGTAAAGATGCAGGTGACGGCGCACAGCGCTGATGTGCAGACGCTCTGCGCTGAGGTTCAGGAGCAGAAATCACATTGACCACGTTTGATTAATATTTTAATTGCCTATTATTGAGCATATATTCATATTTTTTCATTGTTCAGTGAAATAGTCCTTTTGTTATTCAGGTTGACAGCTGACTGCACGCGCCAGTAAAAGACTGACGGCAAGCACAGAGTGGACGGTATTTTTACCTTGCTGCCGGTGGAGAATTTAAGTTTGGTGTTTTTTCATAAATGCAAGAAGGACTCTAATAGACATTGAGAATTTTACTTGAAAGTACCTTCAACCCAACGTCCTTTTGTCCGACTTCAAAATGTTGTTGTTGCACGCAGAAATGTCCTTTTGTTTTCTCTGCAGTCGTTCAGTTATTTCATAAATGCAGCACATTATCGTTTGTTTGTACATAGTATAAAGGCAAAAAACGTTATATGCAGCGTTATTTTATTCGACATGTCAAAAGGGTTTTGTGGCTCCCAGTGTTTTCTGTACTGTGGGAAACGGGTCCAAATGGCTCTTTGAGTGGTAAAGGTTGCCGACCCCTGGTCTGGCGTTTTACAAATATAACAGCTATTGTAGGAGCCATGAAGGCGAAGTAAAGGTTTGATTTTGCTCTTGAGTTGTTTTGGTAATTTTTTTTGTTGTGATTGGTGGCAGTGATTTGTGGAATCTGGGTCACAGGAATATGGGCGGTATCATTTAGTTGATTTAAGCACCTGTTCACCTGTGTTCACGAGGGAGGAGGTTGGAGTAGGTCGCCGTATTTTTTGTTGACCGCACCATGCACGTTAAGTCCATTGATCGCTGTTTGTTAAGTTGGTACGTTGTTTAAGTTGATAATCTTTTTTATTGAAGCACGTTTTTCTAAGTTATTTCTGTGTCGGTGGATCATTGGAGAAGCGCGTCAGACAATTAGACTATAGGCCCATATCTCATCCTCGAAGCGACATCCTGAATCATGAATTCATTTGAAGGATAAATATTTTTTATAGTTTTAAAATGAATTTCTTTCCACTTTGGGGGAATAGGGAATTTTAAGTATTTTGTTTGAATGTTTGAAATTTCAGATTTGTTTTCTCTAAGAGAAAGTGAGCTTTTACCTGGATATAAGGTGTTTTTTTTTTTTAATTCCTTAAAATGTATTGTTACATTTTTCGCTCACTAGGTTGAGCTCATCTATTCTCACTTTCTGTAAATTTAGAGTTGGTATGTTCAAGATATTACTTTTTATAGATTGGATAAAGACTTTTGGGATATTCTGTGAGACTTTGGTATAGATCTCGATGGAGCAGCTCATGCCATATTTGGCATTAAAATCCTTTGGTTCAAGTATATTTCCATTCCCATCCATTAAATGCATCACAGACCATATTCGTTTCGACGTCCATTCTTCCATAAACATAGATTTTCCCCGACTTAATATCACCCTATTGTTCCACAATGGCACATTATGGGGCTAAAGTTATGCTTGAATATCCTTTTCCAATTTAACATAACCTGTTGGTGAAATTTAGAAAGTTTTATGGGCAGTTTGGATATTTCAAAGTCACATACTAAAAGGAACTAAATACTTCTAACATTGTTGAAAACAAGAGAAGGCAGTGAAAACCAAATATCATCATCATTCCTTAAGAAGGATCGGAGCCATTTGATCTTTAATATTCCATTCATAAGTTCAAAATCAATTGCTTTTATACCACCGTCCTCATAGTCCTTTGTCAAGTCTCTATTTCTGATATAATGGTGTTTATTTTTCCATATGAAATTGAAATTTGTTCTATTGATTTCTTTTATAATTCTTGGCGGGAGAGCTGGGGAATATGCTGGATAGATTCATCTGGATAAAGACTCAATCTTGGTTAACATCGTCCTACCAAACAATGTTAAATCCCTTTGCAGCCAAATGTTTAAAGTTTTTTTTTTTGCATTTGTCAATAGTATTTTGAATATTCTTTTCACTATCCTCTGCATCTTTAGTTATCCAAATTCCTAGACATTTGATCTCATTTTTGACAGGTATATCATACAGGAAAGAATCAGAACAGCTACTCATAAGTTCACATTGTCCAGGTTCAGGTGTAGACCAGAGGCTTGAGAGAAAAGTTTAATTATATCCAAGACCAGTGGAATTTCTTCATTTTTTAGAAAGATTGTTGTATCGTCTGCGATCTGATTTATAATTATTCTGTGATTGTATATGTCTAATCCTTTAATGTTTGAATTTATAACAGTTACAGCTAGTAATTCAGTGGCTCCAATGAATAAAAGAGGTGAAATGCTGCAGCCCTGTCTGATGCCTCTTTCGACCCTAAACCTGGAACATGTGCCTCCTGAGAGGGAAACACAGCTATTAATGTTGGTGTGTAACATGGCAATCATGTCAAGAAATGTGTTACCAAACACAAAGTGTTTAAATGTATTAATAATGAAATCGTGTTCGATAGAGTCGAGCGCTTTATGGAGGTCCAGAAACAACATGGAACCATCATTTTTTTTTTTTATGAACTTTTTATTTAGATTTTTTCAGTTAAACATTGAACAGAGTCTGAGACAAGGTCAGTGATATAAAAAGGTGCAAATGGTGGTGCAAATGAATATCAAATATATATTACACATTGTAATAATGAAGATAAGCAAACAGGATAAACAGACAGACAAAAATAAATAAGTAGCTAAATAGATAAATGAATGAATAAATGATCAGATTTTAACGTGTCAGGGTCCATTTCCATACTTAAAGAACAGCCTCAACAACCCAAATAGTTCACATTATTAGATATTTTGAAACCATCATCTTTAATGAGGTAATTATAATCAATAAGATCCAGAACCAGGCAGATTGAAGACGTTGGTAGTTTGGAGATGAGGACCTGTGTCTGTACAGGTCATGATTTCCTGGTGGCTATGACTTTTGTTTGGCAATGAAATACCTGACACAGTATGTTCATGTGATGGGAAAACCAGTGTTTATTTCTGCTCATGAGGTTGTTGGTTCTTAAACACACCCTTGTGCTCAGGCCAACCTCAAGGACTTTTAAGGCACCTGCGGCCTCCTGGCTCCCTCTTTGTCTCTTCCTGGGTGGCATGTGGGCTCCTTTCTGACTCTGAGTTCTCCTCTCCCTCTTTCGTCTGCTCGTATTGGTGTCTGCACCTGCTAGCGAATGAAGCTATCTTGTAAACTGCCATACATGAGGTGCATTTGATGTGATTCCAGCAAACCTGAATTCTCGCTCTCATAGTTTACCTCCAATGTTGTGGTGCTCATTGTAAAGCTGGGTTAGCCTGTGCACCTTTTTTTATTAAAGCATGTAATGTTCACTGTAAGTAGGATATAATTGAAGTGGCAGTTACATGTTTTTATTACTATTAATGCAACCATCTTAAATTATAGGCCCTTGTCAGCTGCTGTTTTACCTTGGCTTCAGTGTTTGCCTTCATTACTGATCTGTTTTTCCTGCACATTCATACATGCATACATGTTGACCTGGACCAACTGGTGCATTTTTAATTGTTTTCCTGAATGTTTTTTCCTTTTTTCAGTGGGGTTAGTCAGCTTATAGTGGAGGCTAGGCACGTTAGAGGGGTTCCCCTCACGGTTTGTAGTGTTATAGTTCAGATTGCCAATTGCAGTGAACATGCGTGGTGGGTCAGTCGTTGCACTCCTGGAACACATCCTTAGGTAGGCTGCCTCCCTTTAGCTGGCTTCTGTCCACTCTTTTTGTTATTTTGGAATTAGCGTTTCAAAAAGAACCCATTTTACTCTTTGGTAAAATTTTAAGTTGTTCAGAGAGTAGTTATATTTTGTTCAGATATATGTATGCATATATGTTCATCATTGCCCCCCCCATATGGATGTATGTATGTATAGTTAAATGTAAATGTTTGTGCTCTTTCTTCAGAAAACCCACCTGTCACATCTGGTTATTATAAACACAGATGTTTAAAATAAATATTTTAATATGCATCATCACAATAACAGTGTTACCTACATTGGCAGCAGTAAATCTAATAAAATCATCAGAAAAATACATACGTTGGTTTGGTGCTCATCTGTGGCCTAAACATAAAAGGAGTAAACATTTCTAATCATCACGTTCAAAGTTACATATGTTGTTTTTGATGCATATTTGTCTCCCAAATACATTAGTGCGTGTGAATGAGTAGATAAAACGCATTAACTTAAATAACTTTGTACAAAGGCACTTTATAAAGTTCGGTCCAATTTCTTGCACAAGTTTACAGGCAGGTCTGCCTTATCCAATACGACGGACACACTGCCGTATTGCAGCAACGGGCCAACCCGCTTGATGAGGCGTCTACATTAATATGTCTATGGTCTCGCCTCGTACCTTCGCTCTTCTTACCTTTGGCCCTCGGCTGTAATTGGCCCAGCCCAGAGTCAATCATGACTAATAGCGTGTGTGGGAAATTTGTCAGCAAAACACACCAAAGCAAGCTTTATTTTAGCCTTTGGAACAAACTCAGTTTCAATCTAAACCCCTCCCAATAAACATGTCTCCATAACATCATCATAACTCAGAGCAGTCGTGCATGCCTGTCAACACTGGGACGCCATGGGATCACAGCCCTTACATTTAGTCGAGGGTGCACACAGTGAATCCTGAAATCACCAGCAGGCAACCACTTGCATTAAAATATCAAAACAACAAGGAGTGGGTTAACGACTTCCTGCATCAAGTAAGTGACTACAGTCAGGTGGTCAGAACCAGAGACCTGGTTAAAATGAAACGCTGTCAACATCCCTGCATGATATACATGAAAACACACAAGGATAAGAGAAGATAAGCCTTTATTCCTCACAAGCCAGGGAAATTTGAGTGTTACAGGCAGCAGGCAATAGCAGCAGGAATAAAAACAGAATAGAAAAATACAAAACACAAAATGAGAGTTGACTCTCTCTCTCTCTCTCTCTATATATATATATATATATATACAAGAACTACAAGAAATATAGAGAAAAATCTATATTGCCACAAAAGAAACTATAAAATATATTGCTGTAAAAAATATAGTGCCAAAAGTTCAATGAGAATTTCACAGTTTTAACAGAAATGGCACATGGATTGAAACTGCACATGGTGGGTACAGACCAGTTTAGCCCAGTGTTTACTCTGTTACACAGTAATAAATATATATGTGTCACAGTAGAAAAAAGTATATATGCACTGGTTGAGTACTTAAAGAGAATGAAAAAGTAATATTGCACAAGATATTTGGTGTATGTGATTGCAGGCTGAAGTAAACATGAATCACACATTAGTTGAAAACAGTGTGAATATGGACCCAGTGCTACATTAAGCAACGCTGGAGCTGAACACTCTGACAGCTGCTGGTATGAAGGACCTGTGGTAGCGCTCCTTCTTACAGGGTGGATGCAGCAGTCTGTTGCTGAAGGAGCTGCTGAGGGCCCCCACAGTGTCATGCAGGGGGTGGGAGGGATTGTCAACGATAGATGTCAGCTTGGCTCACATCCTCCTCTCACCTACATCCTCAGTGGTGTCCAGACGGCAGTCCAGGACAGAACCTGATCTCCTGACCAGTTGATTCAGTCTCTTTCTGTCCCTCACAGAGCTTCCACAGCCGGTGACAATATTTATGGTGCATGTTCCCCATACATGTCCTGTGGCTGCAGAGAAACACAAACAGGTGGTAAAAGTTCTTGTGCAACTCCTACAACTGTGTTTTAATAACAATGAATCAAATCCACATTATTCACTTGAGTGTCTTCATGCATTCATTAAAGAAACAACAACATATGAGTCATTCAGAGGAATCACCTCAGTTGACTCCTCTCCTCTCCTCTCCTTTTTCTCCTCGCCCACAAGTTCTGAACTATATCTAATTACTCAGTAGAAGTCTGTACACTGTATTCATTAACACACAATGCTGATAAGAAACACAGGACCTGGTTAACTAGTGTGTTGGATCAGAACCTGGGTTAGTGATGAACTGGAGCCCCATGCGAGCGTCTCAGTGTGGATTAATACTGCCATCTTGTGGTTGAAGAGCAGATGTGAACAATGCTGACAACAGACTGAAATTCAGGACATCAATCAGGACCACTTTTCACCCTAATAAAATCATAAAAGCGTTTTGTTTGTGTGTGTACTCCTCATAGAGGAGGTTCGTCAAGGGTGAGAAAATAACCCTAATGATGTCATAGTGATGTCACCAGGGTTATATTGGACTTGGGCACTGATACAACAAAATCCTATGTTACGCATTGGAGGCATGGCATTTGAAAGACAGGGAAGAGGGTATTAAGGAAAGATACTACTATGTTGCATCATGGGAAATGTAGGATGGGTTTTTTTTTGAGTCTGACTCACATTCAGGACTAAAAGTCAGGACATCTGGGCCTCTGCTGCTTTGACTCTCACTATTCCTTTACACTTTATGGAAGTACAAAACTATGTCAAGTGTTTTTTTTAATGCAACACAACTCTTACACTTTACACAAGCCACATGATAACTGTTGTTGCTGATAGTGGATGTTCTCCCGCTGTCTGTTTGCTATGAAGATTCACAGGTAGCATCAGTCTTCTCGGTTGGTCCGATGGCGGTGAGATTTCAACTGATTGCTACAGTGAGTTACAGAACCTCTACGTTTCTTCTCTCCCCTCCCTCACCACCAACCTTGACTATCCTTTTGACCATTTTGCTAAAATGAAAAAATAATGAATTGAAAGAACACCACATCATAAAAGACAAATAAGAATAAAGAATAGAAAAACAGCTATGTATGTATATGCACATTACAAACAATACAAAGACTGGAAGAAGTGGCTGCCAAAATTAAACACAGAAATGACTCAATAAATAAATCAGTATGCCATTAAGATAAGATAAGATAAGACTTCATCAATCCCATTCCGGAGAAATTTACTTGTTCCAACTGCAGAATAAAACAGAGAGGTAGAAAACAGAACAAGTAGAACAAATACAATACAATAGACAATAAAAATATACAAAAAATCAACAATAGATAAACAGATACAACATTAAATAAACTAAAGAAGGCTATGCATATGATATTTCAAGAGTATATAAATAAAAATAGTTTATTTTCCCATACTTATTTATTTGTGTATTTTGTTTTTACATTTCTTCTGCATTTCTGCTGAATGATGAAATGACGGTGCTGTCCTATAAAGTGTGTCATCTATGGTCTGATGGACATCAGAGTGGACCGTGGATCTATGCCATAGATGTAAAACACTACATGTTATGTGTCACAGTGACTTGCCATTTGGGGATTGTAAATTACAAATCCCATTGTGGAGGAGGGCCCTAGTCTGCCTCTGATTGGCTAGTACCTTTGCAGGTTGGGTTGTTTTAGGCCTGAGGAGTGATGATTGGTTATCCAGCTGACTAACTGTTTGTAGTTTTAGAGCCAAGTGAAATCTCTTATCTACTCTATAATGATGTGTGGAAAGGGACAGCGGCCTCCCTGGTGTCTTTGGTTGTTTATGTGTTGCTCAGCTGACCATCATACTTACTGTCTATAGGTGGGTTTTGTCAACAATACCCAGGTAAGATCGTGGACAGTTATCCCCCAAACACTGGACACTATGCCAGCACACAAATCCCACAATGCAATGTGGCACTCACGAAAAGAATGATGACTAGACGCTACATCTTGAAAAAAGATTGCAGTAATAGTTGCTTACCTTCACACCACTCCACTCCTCTCCTTGTCACTCATCTTCTCTCCTCTCTTGACAGCTTCTCTGCACTCCCTGCCACTCCTCTCTTCTTTCCTCTTTACCCCTCCTTTCCTTGAACATTCTCAAGTCTGCACTTGACTCCTCTCTTCTCTTTGATTTTTCTCCTCTCCTCTCCTCTCCTCTCCTGTCCACGTTCTTCTGCTCCACTCCTCCACACATCTCTGCTTTCCCTTCCAAATCTGTCCTCGGCTGTCCACATCACTCCACTTCTGGGAACTTCTGCACTCCTTTCCTCTCTTCATTACTCCTCTCCTCACCTTCTGTCTCTTCTCTTCTCCTCACCTCTCGTCTCCTCTCTTCATCACTTCTCTCCTTTCCACTGCTCTTCTCTCCTCTCTTCTTCACTTCTGTCAGCTTCTCAATAACGCTCCACTCCACCATACACCTTTTCTCTCCTCGCTGCTCCTCACCTCTCCTTTCCACTTCTCTGTTCTCCTTTCCTCTCCTCCTCTCTTCTCCTCTCCCCTCCTCTCCCTCTCCTCTCCTCCTTTCCCCTCTTCATGACTCCACTCCTCTCCTCTGCAGTCCCTGCCACTCCTCTCTTCTCCTCAATACTCATCTCCTCTCCAATCCACTCCTCTCATCTTCCTTCTTTACCCCTCCTTTCCTTGAACATTCTCAAGTCTGCACTTGACTCCTCTCCTCTCTTTGAGTTTTCTTTTGACTCTGCTTTGTCTGGTGCCACATAGTTTAGAGAAGAGGAGTGAAAGTCAAGGAGAGGAGAGGAGAGGAGGATTGGAGAGGAGAGGAGAGGAGAGGAGAGGAGAGGAGAGGAGGAGAGGAGGGCCCAACAGATGGCGTCAAAGGAAAAGTGAAAAACTTGACAGACAGATGACTTGTTGATCACAGCATGAATGACTCCTCTCCTCTCCTCTCCTCTCTTCTCCACGTTCTTCTGCTCCACTCCTCCACACATCTCTCCTTTCCCTTCCACATCTGTCCTCGGCTGTCCACATCACTCCACTTCTGGGAACTTCTCCACTCCTTTCCTCTCTTCATCACTCCTCTCCTCACCTTCCATCTCCTCTCTTCTCCTCACCTCTCGTCTCCTCTCTTCATCACTTCTCTCCTTTCCACTGCTCTTCTCTCCTCTCTTCTCCACTTCTGTCAGCTTCTCAATAGCTCTCCACTCCACCATACACCTTTTCTCTCCTCGCCGTTCCTCTTCTGTCCTCTCCTCTCCTCTCCTTTCTACTTCTCTGTTCTCCTCTCCTCCTCTCTTCTCCTCTCCCTTTCCTCTCCTTCGTTCCCCTCTTCATGACTCCACTCTCTCCTCTGCAGTCCCTGCCACTCCTCTCTTCTCCTCAATACTCATCTCCTCTCCAATCCACTCCTCTCTTCTTCCCTCTTTACCCCTCCTTTCCTTGAACATTCTGAAGTCTGCACTTGACTCCTCTCCTCTATTTGATTTTTCTTTTGACTCTGCTTTGTCTGGTGCCACATAGTTTAGAGGAGTGAAAGTCAAGGAGAGGAGAGGAGTGGAGAGGAGAGGAGAGGTGGGCCCAACAGATGGCATCAAAGGAAAAGTGAAAAACTTGACAGACAGATGACTTGTTGATCACAGCATGAATGACTCCTCTCCTCTCCTCTCCACATTCTTCTGCTCCACTCCTCCACACATCTCTCCTTTCCCTTCCACATCTGTCCTCGCCTGTCCACATCACTCCACTTCTGGGAACTTCTTCACTCCTTTCCTCACTTCATCACTCCTCTCCTCACCTCCCATCTCCTCTCCTCTCCTCACCTCTCATCTGCTCTTTTTATCACTTCTCTCCTCACCTTCCGTCTCTTCTCTTCTCCTCACCTCTTGTCTCCTCACCTCTCGTCTCCTCACCTCTCGTCTCCTCTCTTCATCACTTCTCTCCTTTCCACTGCTCCTATCTCCTCTCTTCTCCACTTCTGTCAGCTTCTCAATAACTCTCCACACCACCATACACCTTTTCTCTCCTCGCCGCTCCTCTTCTGTCCTCTCCTCTCCTTTCCACTTCTCTGTTCTCCTCTCCTCTCCCTTTCCTCTCCTCTCCTCCTTTCCCCTCTTCATGACTCCACTCCTCTCCTCTGCAGTCCCTGCCACTCCTCTCTTCTCCTCAATACTCATCTCCTCTCCCATCCACTCCTCTCTTCTTCCCTCTTTACCCCTCCTTTCCTTGAACATTCTCAAGTCTGCACTTGACTCCTCTTCTCTCTTTGATTTTTCTTTTGACTCTGCTTTGTCTGGTGCCACATAGTTTGGAGAAGAGGAGTGAAAGTCAAGGAAAGGAGAGGGGAGGAGAGGAGAGGAGAGGAGAGGAGAGGAGAGGAGAGGAGAGGAGAGGAGGGCCCAACAGATGGCGTCAAAGGAAAAGTGAAAAACTTGACAGACAGATGACTTGTTGATCACAGCATGAATGACTCCTCTCCTCTCCTCTCCTGTCCACGTTCTTCTGCTCCACTCCTCCACACATCTCTCCTTTCCCTTCCACATCTGTCCTCGGCTGTCCACATCACTCCACTTCTGGAAACTTCTCCACTTCTTTCCTCTCTTCATTACTCCTCTCCTCACCTTCCGTCTCCTCTCTTCTCCTCACCTCTCGTCTCCTCTCTTCATCACTTCTCTCCTTTCCACTGCTCTTCTCTCCTCTCTTCTCCACTTCTGTCAGCTTCTCAATAACTCTCCACTCCACCATACACCTTTTCTCTCCTCGCTGCTCCTCTTCTGTCCTCTCCTCTCCTCTCCTTTCCACTTCTCTGTTCTCCTTTCTTCTCCTCCTCTCTTCTCTCTCGTACTCTCCTCTCCTCTCCTCCTTTCCCATCTTCATGACTCCACTCCTCTCCTCTGCAGTCCCTGCCACTCCTCTCTTCTTCTCAATACTCATCTCCTCTCCAATCCACTCCTCTCTTCTTCCCTCTTTACCCCTCCTTTCCTTGAACATTCTCAAGTCTGCACTTGACTCCTCTCCTCTATTTGATTTTTCTTTTGACTCTGCTTTGTCTGGTGCCACACAGTTTAGAGAAGAGGAGTGAAAGTCAAGGAAAGGAGAGGAGAGGAGAGGAGAGGAGAGGAGAGGAGAGGAGAGGAGAGGAGGAGAGAAGGGCCCAACACATGGCGTCAAAGGAAAAGTGAAAAACTTCAGATGACTTGTTGATCACAGCATGAATGACTCCTCTCCT